>NC_140438.1:6432315-7022315 GCF_965140295.1 Lepidochelys olivacea | reverse complement strand
TTTTAAGAGTTGTAGCGATGACAGAGACCTTCACTGCTGAAAAAGAGGAAGCCACTGAAAACAAAACAAAGCGAAAACAAGGGGACCCCGCAAGGGTAGATAAGTCCCCAGTGAATCGATTACGTGACCCCCTGCTTCAGGATACTCACAGGGACTCCTCACTGAACGGCCTCCCTTGTTTCCCTGCTGATCAATTAGGGAACAGGCTCGTTTAACGTTGTGCAAGGCCCCCTTCTAACGTCGTCGTCCCCGGCTTGCAGGAAGAGCAGCCCGCCGCAGCGAGCTGGGGGGGGGCTTGGCACCAGGCTGGGCCGGCAGCCCCCCTAAGCTCCCGGCGCAAAATTAATTAGGCTACCAATTGCCAGCAGTTCAGCTGTCCCCCCCGCCCCCCACGGCCTGCGTGCTGCTCCTGCCCGGGAGCTGCTCCCCGGAGCCTCCTGCTTGCTGGGCAGAGGCGGGGGGCAGGGGGAGAGGGGTCAGGGTGTCCCCCTCCCCTGGGGGCTCAGGACAGGGGGGGGGAGCTTGCTGGCAGCAGCTGCAGTCTCCACTTGCTGATCTCCTTAAAAAGGCAATGTACTTGGAGTGGGCGGCTCATCGTACTTAAAGGGGCAATGCGCGTCTCTCTCACACACAGGGTGTGTGTCTCTGTCTCTCCCCGCCATGCTGTCTCCCCCCCCCCGCCCCGCGCCCCAATTCGGGCTGCCTTGTGGAGTGTGATGGTACATTAATAACAAACATGTTAACCCCTGAGGGCTCAGCCGAGTGCGAATTCGTCATTTCGCAGCAAGGCATCCCCTGGGAAATGTCCCACCCTCGGACTCCTCCACCTCGACCAAGCTTCACAGTCAGCATTGCCGTGTACAGTATTACATTGAAACAACGAGGAGTCCGGGGGCACCTTAAAGACGAACACATTTATTTGGGCATAAGCTTTTGTGGGTAAAAACCCCACTTCTTCAGATGCATTAAAGAGGATTAAATTGTTTAAAACTTTTACTGCGTGGATGTGTGTATATGAAATATAGCCTTCTGTCTGGCCAAAAAAATTTCCCTGGCACCTAATCTCCCCTATTTACATTCATTCTTATGGAGAAATTGGACTCGCTTAACATCGGTTTTGCTTAAAGTCGCATTTTTCAGGGACAGAACGAGAACGTTAAGTGAGGCGTTCCTGGGCTTTCTTGAAGACATGGTTGCCAAGCGAAAGAAACATCAACTTTGCTTCTAATCCTAACCGCTGAGTAGTGTTTGAAAATTGGGTTTTCCTTACTTCCATCGAATGGCGTCCTTTATATAACTGTACGTTTGCTTCGTACGTCATCTTGTGTTGTCGGCTGTGTGTGTCACGTGGCTCCTTTCTTAGTATTAGTAAAATGTCAGTTTCTTTATAAATGTGATTGCTCCTTTGTTAAATATTAACATACAGTTATAAAAACGCTTGTTAAAACACATCACAATATACACGATGCCTGGTTATGTGGCCAAGTATCAATGCTAACCAAACAATTGCAGCAGGTTTCCTCCTTTGCCTCTCAAACACAACCCAGTGTCATGAAAGTTTAATACGGTCAAAGGGTTTGCCTAGACCCGTATTTAAAATTCATTTTGCTTCAATTTAATACTTTTTTCTTTCACGTTATGCTAAGGGGGCAGAGTGGTTGTTGAAGTTTGTGCTTTCAAAAAATGGAGTTTGGTATTACCAGCAAATTAATTCTTAAAAAACTGGGGCAAAAATTCTGCTACTAACTCTTTTGTGAAGGGTGTCAGCGCAGCAGCCGTGTGAGTCGGTATCCGCAAGGAGAACAGGAGGATTTGTGGCACCTTAGAGACGAACCCATTTATCTGAGCATGAGCTTTCGTGGGCTACAGCTCGCTTCATCGGATGCACAGCATGGAACATGGAGAAAGAAGAGATATATACGTGCAGAGAACATGAAACGGTGGAAGTAGCCATACCTTAATTAGTTAGGGTGAGCTATTATCAGCAGGAGAAAACAACTTTTGCAGTGATGATCACGAAGGCCACTCACTCTGCATCACTTGGTTTTCTTAACTCTGAGGGGCCTCCACGCTCCTCTGTCCCAAGGGCCCCTCCACCCCTCTCCTAACCTGGCTCAGACTTGTGCACGAGGGTCTTTCCACAGGGGAGGTTTCAGAGGAGCAGCCGTGTTAGTCGGTACTCGCAAAAAGGACAGGGGGACTTGTGGCACCTGAGAGACGAACCCATTTATCTGAGCATGAGCTTTCGTGAGCTGCAGCTCACTTCGCCGGATGCATGGCGTGGAAAATAGAGGGGGGAGATTTCATGTAAACCTTAGAGACTAACAAATTTATTCAAGCATAAGCTTTCGGGGGCTACAGCCCACTTCATCGGATGCATTCAGTGGAAAATACAGTGGGGAGATTTATATACACAGAGAACATGAAACAATGGGGGTTACCATGCCCACTGTAACCAGAGTGATCAGGTAAGGTGAAAAGAACAGGAGTCCTTGTGGCACCTTAGAGACTAACCAATTTATTCGAGCATAAGCTTTCGCGAGCTAAAACCCACTTCATCGGGCGCATGCCGTGGAAAACACAGGGGGGAGATTTCATGTAAACCGTAGAGACTAACCAATTTATTCGAGCATAAGCTTTCGCGAGCTAAAATCCACTTCATCAGATGCATTCAGTGGAAAATACCGGGGGGAGATTTCATGTAAACCGTAGAGACTAACCAATTTATTCGAGCATAAGCTTTCGCGAGCTAAAACCCACTTCATCGGGCGCATGCCGTGGAAAACACAGGGGGGAGATTTCATGTAAACCGTAGAGACTAACCAATTTATTCGAGCATAAGCTTTCGCGAGCTAAAATCCACTTCATCAGATGCATTCAGTGGAAAATACCGGGGGGAGATTTCATGTAAACCGTAGAGACTAACCAATTTATTCGAGCATAAGCTTTCGCGAGCTAAAACCCACTTCATCGGGCGCATGCCGTGGAAAACACAGGGGGGAGATTTCATGTTCTCTGTGTATCTAAATCTCCCCCCTGTCTTTTCCACGGCATGCATCCGATGGAGTGAGCTGTCGCTCCCGAAAGCTTAACCTGGCAGGCGGGATGGGGAAGCGGTGAGAGGCGGGTGGTCCCGATACCGGGACAAGGGGCAGCCTGACCCATGTAAGGCCGGGACGCGGGGCAAGTCCCCTAAAATCGGGAGGTGGGGTCACCCTACCAGCCCGCAGCGGTGCATGGGGCTCTTCCCTCCCCAATGCAGGACTCTGCGCTTGTCCTCCTTGAACCGCATCCGATTTCTTTTGGCCCAACCCTCCAGCTCGTCTAGGGCCCTTCTGTACCCCCCTCCAGCGGATCTACCCAGGAGTGAGGCAGGGGGAATTGGGAAATTCTTTGCCCCCCTAATTCCTCCTTCTGCCCCTTTCAACCTCCCCCTCTCCACGGCCCGGAGACCTGGGGTCGCTTGCCTCCTCCCCGCCCAGGAGGGGGGCCCGGGGGGCCCGTGCAGCGGCCCCGGGGCTGGCGGAGACCCGGGGAGCCGCCGGAGCACGGCGCTGCCGCCCGGGATGCTTTTTGCAGACACAGGAAGGGGCTGGAGCCGCTGGGGGCTGGAGGAAGCAGCCGGGAGAACAAAGCCCAGAGCCCGGGCCAGAGCCTGCTGCTGCTCCCCGGGGTCTGTGCTGGGGGGGGACCCCTCATTAACCCCTCCCGGCCCGGCCGGGGGGGGCTCTCTCCAGCTGGGACCAGCGCCTGGCCGCAGGTAACGGGCAGAGACCGTGGGAAAGTGACGCTCGGCCTGTCCGGGGGTGCAGGGGACAGACCGTGTGAACGGGGGGGGGGGGGGGGATGGACCTGGCTCGGGGCAGGCTGGAGATGGGGGGGGGAGGGGGGTTTCCTCTCTGCTTTTGTCACTTTAGTCTCAATAATTTCCCCCGCATTCTTCCCCTTGGTCTCCAATTATCAAATACGGGGATAAAATCCATGTAGATCCCGCCCCCCCACCACCACCTTTTTCTCTCTGTCTCTGTCGGCTTCAGATTTTACCCCATTTTCTCTCTCGGTTCTCGAAGGTCAGTTTAAAATCTCCTTAAAGCTTCGGGATATCCCCCCCCCCCCCGTGTTACCTGCAGCCAGTTGTCCTTTTGTAAAGTTGTGTGCCCCCCTAGAGGGTAGGCGGCTGTAGGGGGCACAGCCTGGGAGAGCCCTGAGAGGCGGCTGGCTCTGGGGTGGGGACGGGGCGGCCGCTCTCTGCCAGCAACAGGGCCTGGCAGGGGCAGAGCAGTGAAAGGCAGGAGCAAGTGTCACCGGGGGAGTGACCAGTCCCAGCTCTTGCCTTCCCAGTGCAAGACCCACAAGCCGCCAGCTGCCAATGCCCCCTCCCCGGCAGCCTTCCCGAGCCGTAGGGCACCCCTGCTCTCTGAAAGCGGCCTCCCAAAGGGCTCCCTGCTGCCCGCATGGTGATGGTGGAGGGGGAGAACCATCCCTGTCTGGGTGGCTGCTGGTTTCAGAGCGGCAGCCGTGTTCGTCGGTGTCCGCAAAAGGGACAGGAGGACTTGTGGCGCCTCAGAGACGAGCCACTTCGTTTGAGCGCGAGCTTTCGTGGGCTACCGCTCACTTCCTCGGCTGTGTGTTCATTGAACGTTCACATGCAGGCTGTCTCCCTTTCCCCCTCCCCCTGTTGAATCTCCCTCTGCTCTCGGTGCTTTTCTCTCGTCTTTTCAAATACTTCGGCTTTGACCCATTTTCTTTCCAGTTCTTAAAGATTGATATCGCCCCCCCCAAAAAAATTTGCCCCGTTTTCTCTCTAGTTATCGATGACTGATTGAATAGGCCCAGAGATTCTTCCCTTTCTCTCTAATTATAAATTGTTAACATAGAATATCCTCCAAATTTGTTTGTCTCAGCTTCTCGACGGTTGATCTAAAATCCTTCCACGTGTTGCCCCTTTTTTCGAAATATAAAGTATTCATAAGAATTTTGCTCACATTTTACCCCTGCCTATTATCAGTTAGTGATCTAAAATCCCTCACGTTTTCTTCTCTGCTTTGTGCAAATGGGTGGCAAAATCCTAAAATTTCCCCCTTCTCTCGTTAATTTGTGAACACTGGTATCAAATCTCAGGTTTTGCCATTTTCTATGCAGTTACCAAATATCGGCTGACAATCCTCCCCGTGGAGGTGTTCCCCATGTGTTGCAATCCCAGCAGCTTCCCCTGTCTGGAGGGAACCTGTTGCCCCAAGTCATTCTCCAGATTGGAAGTTGCAGGGGGGCTAGATTCCCCAGTGATCAACTTTCCCCTCTGATTTGAGAATCGTTTGTCTCATCCTTTATAGCAGGGGGTCTCAAACACACGGCCCGCGGGGTTATTTTCTGTGGCCCGCCAGCTCCCCACGCCCCCCCCCCCCCAGCATTTACCTAGAGCGGCTCCGGCCCGGTGCGCACCGGGGGCAGGGCGGGAGGGGCGGGAGGGGCACAGGGGTCTGTGTGTTGCCCTGGCCACTCCTCCAGGTACCTCCCCCGAAGCTCCCATTGGCCGGGAACGGGGAACCATGGCCAATGGGAGCTTCGGGGAAGGTACCTGGAGGCACCTGCCCCCGGTGCGCACTGGGCCGGACCCGCCCCCCCAAACCCCTCGTGCAGCCGAACCCCCTGCCCTGAGCCCCCTCCCGCACCCCACACCCCTCCTGCACCCCGACCCCCTGCTGCACCCCGACCCCCTCCTGCACCCCACACCCCTCCTGCACCCCGACCCCCTGCTGCACCCCACACTCCTCCTGCACCCCGACCCCCTGCTGCACCCCACACTCCTCCTGCACCCCGACCCCCTCCTGCACCCCACACCCCTCCTGCACCCCGACCCCCTCCTGCACCCCACACCCCTCCTGCACCCCGACCCCCTGCTGCACCCCACACTCCTCCTGCACCCCGACCCCCTGCCCTGAGCCCCCTAAGTCGAAAATGGTTACTTTTCCCATTTTCTGAAATCCAAAGTTGTGCCCAGTAGATTCCAAAGGCTTATAGGACATTGTGCGTTTGGCCCCGTGCTGGGTCGCTAACGTCCCTCCCTGGCTGCCCGGTCTTGTGTTCTGGATATTTCGGTGATGTGCGGAGCAAAGTCTGGAACATCTGTCAGCAGGGGAAGAGCCTGGGGGTGGGGAATTCGGATGTGACATAAACCGAAGCTTGTTCTGAAATCTCCCCAAATGCCCTTCGCCCTCCCAGGGGACAGGGAAGGCAAGGGGCTGCCGTGAAGCCAGTCGAGGGAGTTGCTGGAGGGAGGGGAGCGGTAAACACCCTGGAGTTGGGAGCATTTGAGGGTTTGGTCGGGAGATGGGCAGGTGGCGGGAAATACACAGGCTGGAGAAAGCGAGGGGGCCACGGGGTTACTAAGCTGCTGGGACTGGTTTACCCTGGGGCTAGAGTCTAAGAACGGACCCATGCGGCCTGGGGGGGTGTGTGTAAATTCCCTAATTTGTGGAAAGGAAACCAAGTCCTTGGACAGGGGGCTGGGAACACGCCCCAGACTCCCAGTGCTGGACCTGACCTCACTAACCAGCGGCTGGTGTGAGATACGAAGGGGGAACCCAGCAATGAGGCTTAGGGGAGATGCCCCATCCCGTCACAGGAAGCTGCTAGCAAAGGGAAAGTTGTTGAGATTCCTACCGGGGGCGATTCTCGTGGACCATGCCGGAGGCTCCATCTCCTGCGTCACCTTTTGGCTACTAGGTATGTGATGAATGTGAAGACCCTGTCCTCTGTCTCTCTGTCTCTCCCCTCACCTGAGGCCTTCTGGCTGCTCTGAGCAGGGTGTAGATGGGAGCCTCCCAGAGTTTCCATGTGATTGGCTTCTTTCCCCCAGGAAGAGTGGGGCAGCAGGTACTGAGTGGGGCTGGGGGGAGAGGGATTCCCTGGAGCAGGGGCTCTAGGACGGTGGTTTGCTGTGCAGGGCTGAGAGCAATGGGAGGGCCTGGGTCAGGCCAGCTTGGTGGTGGGAGTAAAGGGAGGTGGGTGGTGGGTAGCGGGTGCTCCAGGAAGTGGGGGTACTAGCCATGGGCCGGAGGGAAGGGGACACTTTTTGGCTGGAGCTGCTGGGAGTCAGGAACAAGGAACAGTGGGGACAGTGGGAGTGGGGGGTTGAACATGATTGGGGAACCGGAAATCTGGGGCAAGGGGTAGCAGGACCAGCTGCAGGCAGTGGGAGGGAGGGGGAGAAAACACAAGGCTCGGGTGTGATCCTAGCCCCCTTGTATTCACGTACACACTACTGCGGTCATGTTTGTACAAAATATGCCCGTGAGGTATCATGTGGAAGCTAACTACACGCTGGTTATTAATGTCACTGTAAAATGCCCGTGTTAACCTTAGCCGTATATTAATATACTATATATAATATTCGTATTCTCACTCCTCCCTTTCCGGCACTGCTCAGTACCTCCGTCCCCTCCCCTCCCACTCCCCACCCCATACACACACATCTTCCCTATCCATATGGATCCCAGTTTATCATTCCTAAGTCCTTACATTCTTCCCAGTCACAAAGCGATCCCTTCCCTGGCAGAAATGTGCACTTTCTTGGAGATGTCGTAGGGCGGGTAGTGAAATGTCTGTTGATTCGTAGGGTCTTGCTTCCCCATCCCCTTCTGCAGCAGCCACAATCTCTCTTCCCGGCAGGCTCCTGGGATCTCTGAGTCAGCCCCCCACCAAGATCGCATGGCAGAAGGTGTGTTTTTCACATTCTCCTGTTCCAGAGGAGCTTGCCTTTTTGCTCGTGAATTACAGCATCTAAATCCCCAGCCTTCTCCACATCTGGGCACCCGCAGAGCTGGCCTCAGGAGGTGACTGCTTTAAAATGGGCTCGGGTTAAAATACTGGAACGTTCCTTGTGAGAAATGTCATAGGACCACAGGGTTAGAAGGGACCACCAGGGTCCCCTAGTCTGACCCCCTGCCACGAGGCAGGATGTGTTGTGTCTAAACCACCCAAGACAGAGGCTCGCCAGCCTCCTTTTGAAAAGCTCCCGTGGAAGAACTTCCACGACCTCCCGAGGCGTCTGTTCCATGGTCCTGCTGTTCTCACAGTTAGGAAGCCTGTCCTGAGATTTAACCTAAAATCTGCTAGGCTGCCGTTAGAACCCGTTGCCTCTGGTCCTGCCCTCTGGGGCCAGAGGGAACTTTTCTCCATCTTTGTTATGGCAGCCTTTCAAGTATCTGAAGACCGCTATCACGTCCCCCTTTAATCTCCTCTTTTCCAAACTAAACATACCCAGTTCCTTCAGCCGCTGCTCACCTGGCTTGCGTTCCATCCCTCTGATCATCTTTGTCGCTCGCCTCTGGATCCTTTCCAGTGTCTTTTCATCCTTTTTCTACACTGGTGACCAAAATTAGACCTCAGCTGGAGTGATGTGTCTAACCAGAGGTACGATCACCTCCCGTGACTTGCAGGCTATGCCTCTGTTAGTGCAACCTAAAATTGCATTTGCTTTTTTTGCAACAGCATCTCATTGCTGGCTCCTGTGGAGGTTGTGATCCACCACAACGCCCAGATCCTTCGCAGCCGTGGTGCTTCCAAGCCAGTTATCCCCCCATTCTGCGTCTGTGCGTTTTCTTCCCTAAGTGTAGCCCTTTACATTTGTCTTTGCTGAATTTTATTTTGTCATCTGTAGCCCAGGTCTCCAGTTTACCAAGATCCAACTGAATTTTAGCTCCATCCTCCAAAGTGTTGGCAACCCTCCTCTAGCTTTGTGTCGTCTGAAAATTTGATCAGTACGCTCTCTATTCCGACATCCAGGTCATTGATAAAGATGTTAAACTACACTGAACCCAGAACAGATCCCTGTGGAACCCCACTTGAGACCTCCCTCCAATCTGACATCATTCCATTAATAGCTACCCTTTGTTTGTGGTTGTTTAACCAATTCTGTATCCACTTAATGGTAGTTCCACCGAACCCGCATTTCGCCAGCTTACTTATCAGAATGTCATGTGGGATGTGTCAAAAGCCTTGCTGAAGTCCAGGTATATTATATCCACCGCATTCCCCCTGTGCACCAAACCAGTTACCGTGTCAAAGAAGGAAATCAAGCTGGTTTGGCATGATTTGTTCTTAGTAAATCCATGCTGGCTGCTAGCCATCACCCCTTCGTCCTCCAGGTATTCGCAAATTGAATGTTTTATACATGGTTCTCGTAGCTTTCCAGCTGTCGAAGGGCGGCTGGCTGGTTTCTAATTCCCCAGCTCCTCCTTTCCCCCTTTTTTAAGATGGGCACCACGTGAGCCCTTCTCCAGTCTTCCCCTCTCCCGTCACCCGCGAGTTTGCAAATATTATTGCCAGTGGCTCCGAGATTTCTTCAGCTAATTCCTTCAGCCCCCCCTAGTATGAATTCTTTCAAACTGGTCAGAAAATCTCTGACATGTTCTTTGCTTATCCCTTCCCCTTTATTGTCTATGGCAACTTCGCCAGTCGACCGGTCACAGGTAATTTTTTGTGAGAAGACTGAAGCCAAGTCGGCACTGAGCAGCTCTGCCTTCCTCTCATCTTCCGTTACCAGCTCACCCTCTCCGTTGAGCAGCGCACCCACCCCATCCCTGATCGATCTTTTTTGTCTGATATTTTTGAAGAAGCCGTTGTCTCTAACGTGGCTTGCCAGCCGTAACGCATTCTTTGGCTTGGCTTTCCTGATTTCTGTCTCTACACGCTCGTGCTATTCCCATGTAGACTTCCCTGGTGACATGTCCCTCCTTCCCTGTCCTGGATGTGTCCCTTTTGGGTTTTAGAGAGCTAAAAATCTCCTTGTGCAGCCATTTTGACCTCCTGTGGCTTTTCTTGTCTTTCCTCTGCGTCGGAATAGCTTGATGTTGAGCCTCTAATATTACATCTTTTAGGAACCGTCAGCGTCCTTCAACTCCTTTTCCTCCTAACTGGTCTTTCCATGGGACCTGGCCTGCCATTTCTCTGAGCCAGTTGAAATCTGCCTTTCTGAAGTCCAGTGTCCTTGTTTTGCTGGTCTTGTGTTCTCCTGTCCATAGGATCTTGAATTCGATAGGATCTTGAATTCGATCAGATCATGACCCCTTCCTCCCAAGTTCCCAACCACCTTCACACTTGTAACTAATTCATCCCTGTGGGTCAAAACCAGATCCAAAGTGGTTAATCCACTAGTTGTGGCCTCAACTTTCTGAATCAGAAAGGTGTCCACTACACACACTAAAAATTTGCAGGACGTATTATGAATTCACCTGTTTTCTTTCCCTTGAGCATAAGAACATAAGAACGGCCAGACTGGGTCAGACCAAAGGTCCATGAAGCCCAGTGTCCTGTCTTCCGACAGTGGCCATTGGCAGGTGCCCCAGAGGGAACGAACAGAACAGGGAATCATCAAGTGAGCCATCCCCTGTCACCCAATCCCAGCTTCTGGCAAACTGAGGCTAGGGACACCATCCCTGCCCATCCTGGCTAATAGCCATTGATGGACCTATCCTCCATGAATTTATCTAGCTCCCTTTTGAACCCCAGGGTTTCCGGTTTCCAAAACCGATGTGATCACCCCAGCTAGAATGAGAGGAGGAGCCGTGGGTCCCACGTATCCGAATCCAGAAGAAAGAGAGATCATGAAAGTTGACTGCGTGGGTAAGGAATCGATTGTTCATCCAAGTCAGAAACTGTCAGGGTCTGAAGGAAACTGTAGGGATTCCCTAGAAAGACCTTGTGAGCTCTCAACATTCAGGATTGTTCCCAGCAGGTGATGGATCCTCAGGGCAGATGTTGCTCCTACTCACCCTGACTGACACCTGGCAATGGCTCCCTCCTGCCCTCTCTTCCCATTGAGTATTTTGATGGGTTTAGGAGGCAGAACTGATCCCTCCTCTCCCCCCTACGAGGAAGTGTTGGGGGAATTCAGTTCCTGATTTCCTTCCCATGTCTCCAGATATTACTTGGGTTTGTTCCCCCCTTTTCCATTCCTGTTTCTGAGGTTTCCGTCTCTTTCCCCCACTAGGTGTTGGGATGGAGAATGAGAACGAGAAGCAGAATCCTCAGGAGGAAGATGCTGAGCAAGTGGAAGCCCAGCAGAGAATCCTCACGGAAGAGAGAAAAAACACATGTACTGAGTGTGGGAAAAACTTCAGTAACCGCTCGGGCCTTATTAACCATGAGAGAATCCACACAGGGGAGAGACCGTATGAATGCAGTGAGTGCGGGAAAAACTTCCCTCGGAGCTCACACCTTATAATACATCAGCGAATGCACACAGGCGAGCGCCCCTATGAATGCAGTGAGTGCGGGAAAACCTTCAGTAACCACTCAGACCTTATTCGACATCAGAGAACTCACACTGGTGAGCGGCCCTATGAATGCCGTGAGTGTCGGAAAACCTTCAGTTACCGCTTAGCCCTGATTGAACACCAGCGAATCCACACGGGGGAAAGACCTTATGAATGCAGTGAGTGCGGGAAAACCTTCGGTTACCACTCCGATCTTATTAGACATCAGAAAGCCCACGCAGGAGAGAGACCTTACGAGTGCTGTGAGTGTAGGAAAAGCTTCGCTGATAGATCAGCCCTTATTAATCATCAGAGAATTCATGTGGGAGAGAGACCCTATGAGTGCCGTGAGTGTGGGAAAAGCTTCAGTTACCGATCAGACCTTACTACGCATCAGCGAACCCACACCGGAGAGCGGCCCTATAAATGCAGCGAGTGCGGGAAAGGCTTCAGGCAGAGCTCACACCGCATTCGACATCAGAAAATCCACACAGGAGAGAGGCCCTATAAATGCTGTGAGTGCGGGAAAGCCTTTGCTGACAGTTCAGTCCTTATTACGCATCAGAGAATCCACACGGGTGAGAGGCCCTATAAATGCTGTGAGTGCGGGAAAGCCTTTGCTGACAGCTCTGCCCTCATTAGACATCAGAGGATCCACACAGAAGAGAGACCCTATAGATGCACTGACTGTGGGAAAGGCTTCCATCAGAGCTCAACTCTAACTAGCCATCACAGAATCTGCAAGGGCTATAAACACCCTGAAAATCTTCTCTAGGGCTGACAAAATATATTTTTTGCCTAATTCCCATTTAGTGGCCATTGGCACCATTTGATTCACTGTGTTTCCTGAGCTATCCCAGACGATTTACCTGCTTTTGCCTTTTGCCGCTCAACCTTTGGGGTTAATCCCCTGGTCCTTTCTTTCAGCCCCTTTTTCCGAAGAGTAAGCCCCTTCGTTTTCAGTTTAAACCAATTTTTACCGAAAAAATCTTGGGTTCGACCAAAAGAATTATTCGGGTTTTTTCTTCCGATTTTCACCCTACTTTTGTATCATTCAAATGTATAAAAAATAACTTGTTTTATTAGGGAAATACAAGGCATGGTGTGAGCTAGATGTATTCCGATAATACATGAGCCTGTGTGTCTATGCAAAGCTGCCTGGTGAAGTAAGGCTCTGTATTCGTCTAGAAGATACACACAACAAACAGGTGTGCGCACACAAACTCTGAAGCGTGGGCGCATCTGAACATACGGATGAATCTCACGCCCATCACGTACACATTTCAAGCTGTTAGCAGATGACGGCGTAAAGATCTGACACGCTAAAATTGGAAGAAAATGAAAATCTGCATCAGAATATGTTTCAGGACCCAAGTACGTATTCAAATGTTTTAAAAAAACAGAAACAGGGAGGAAAGGATGACGTTGAGCGTATGTGCTCCAAATGGTGGGGCCCAATTATTACGTGGAAATATTTATCGGCTGATGGTTCTTCGTCTACAACAATAAGCTGTTTATTCAAATGACAAGTTTTATTTGGGGACTAGAGACATTATTGTCTTACACTCAGAGGTGGCGTTATGTTTTGAGCTCTGATTCAGTTGTGCCACAAACCACCTTGAATTCCATTCATCAAAGCATTAATCTGCTGAATACTTCCCCCCTCCCCATCCTTCTGTCCACCAAAATAAACCCCAGTATTTACCCAGAAAAATTAATAGTTTTTTCCACTGATTTTTCACCTGTTTTTGTTGTTGTAGAAATAAACTCCGATAAATTCCTGGGAAAAATTAAATAAAATAACAACCGAAAACAAGTTTCAGAGGAGCAGCCGTGTTAGTCTGTATTCGCAAAAAGAAAAGGAGGACTTGTGGCACCTTAGAGACTAACCGAAAACAAAGGGCCCTACCTATGCGTCATGGGAGTGTGTGTCCCTGCTACCATCATTCCCAGGTGGGGGAGAGAGGGGTAATCTTGACTAGCTACATCGAGTTAAAATCTCTCTGGGCCTCATCTCCGCTCCGCTTTTCCACAGAGTTAGCTCGCTCGAGTTAGCTGTCCTGATGTGAAAACACAACTATTCTTGCAGTGAAGACACAGCCCATGTGTACTGGCCAGGGTTGTGTAGCACGTTTCCTCATGACTTGACCTAACCTCTCTCACTTCGACTAGTCTAACTGAACAGACCTGGAGCACGTATTTCTACTCTTCCTCCCGCTGCGAAGAAGTCACTAGAGTCCCCAAGTTCCCCCTTTAGGGAAAAATTGTCTCATTCCCCGTTGTTCTCATGTTGCCCTGTTGGTTACTGGACAGCAGATATTTATAGTACCGTTTTTCTCATTTAAAATAGATTTAAGCAGGGGCAGAGGCATGTAAAAAAGTCATTTCTGCCCCTCTAACACCAGAGGGAAATGGGATGAATCAAAGGAATTCCCCCCTTCCCTACCATCCCAGCAGTGTTAAACTCTGCCCGGCTCATACAGAAGGTATCTTCTTCACATGCTGCTTGCCCACCTCCCAACGTGTGAGGTGATGCTGTGTTCCCAGGCCTCTGTGCTTTGATTTCTTTGATCCCAAATCCGACTCTTAGGCCTGGAGATGAAAGTGTCACAGACTTTAAAGGGCCATTTGAATTGACCTCAAACAAAGTGTGATCATGCAAAGTTTATATCCCAGTTTTCCACTTCTGGGCTTTTCCCCTCCTGAATTGGGACTGTTTGCAGGTGGGAACATTTGTATGATGATACTGAAACTCTTGTAAAGAACTTGACTCAATAATAATGAGACAGCACTGAGTGAAGTAAGTTTGAACGGGACCAGAGGAGAATGTGATGAGAGAATCTGTTGTCCTGATTCTGAGTCATCAGATGTAACCTGCTCTGGAATTTTACTTAATATGTAGGGTGACCAGATAGCAACTCTGAAAAAACAGGACAGGGGGTGGGGGTAACAGGTGCCTATATAAGAAAAAGTCCCAAAATACGGGACTGTCCCTTTCAAAACAGGACATCTGGTCACCCTATTAATATGAAACTGAAAATGTTGTATTCCTCTCTGTGATGTGGGTTTTTCTTCTCTTTACCAAAGGCTATTGGTATTAATTTTGTTTGGCAGAGTATAGCTCAGAATTCTTGGGGCTTAGAGACATATGACCATTTGCTAAAAGTCATTTCTTACTTAATTTGTTGCTTTTTCCACTCCCCTTCATGATCACCTGGAGAAAGTTCCATCAAGAGGAGAGGATACTCTAAGCTATTGGACATGCTACCAAGGAAACAGTAATATTTTTACATCTCTACTTTCAAATGGTGAGCAGCGGCAGAACCCAGATTGTGTAAGTAACTGAAGTAAACAGACACGATCATGCTTTGTTCAGTTGTTTAGGGCAGTATTTTCTCAGATGATCTGGAGAGAGAATTCCATAGTAAGTGACCTAGAACTAGGCAATATGAACCTGTATTTCCCAGATAGTTGTGATCCGGACCCTACAGGAAATTATTCCTGAAGATACCTCTGATCTAATCCTATGATTTGGAAAATGCTCTCCTTAACTATGCAGATAAGGAGGCAAAAGAAGTGGTATTTTCAATGAACGCACGCTCTGTAGTTGCTGAAAATGTGTATAAAGTGAAGTCACAGTTGAACGATAGCTGACTGAGATTCTAATCCCAGGCCTGTATCGAGTTTTCTAACTTAGACCTGTGCCACCAGACTAAAGAAATGAACTGGGCATGTTTGGGGAAGCCGTTCCTCACTAGCGCGGCTGAGATTCTGGGTGGCTTGGTGGACAGTTCTACTCCAGAGAAGTGTGAATTTACCCTGACAAAGGTCAAAGATTTGGGAAGAGTTCAGGTAGAAGTAGCAGGCACCCACTGGCTGGCTCTCACCCCGGCCAAGGAAGCTGTGAAGAACTATGTCCAAGTCAAACTGTTTTTAGAACAACATTCTCTAGTTCAGTGGCCCCGATTACAATCCCATAGTTAGGTTGGGAACAATTGTCCTTTACCATTTGGATCCAGAGTTTCATGAAGCAAAGAAAGAAACAGCTGATGCCTTTAGAGGACAGCCCTTCCCTGTGGATCCCAGTCTGGCTGCCTGCTTGACACGTTCCAGATTCAGACTGCAGGATACTCAGATGTTGAGTCCTGATTCCATGCTTTTTTCTCGTAGGTTTGCTCTTGTGTATTGTGTAGTTACATCATTTTCCCTCCACCTCCGGCTTCTCTGAAAGATTTTAAAAAGGTGAAAATCGAAGAGAGGTGCTTTTTCTCATGGTACAGGCCTTCCCACCGAGTGTGAGACCCCCTTCCACCAACACTTGTGGGAGAAGACAGACAGACAGACAGATAGATAGATATAGATATACATGAACTCACTGAAGTGGAAAGCATCTAAACCACAACCCTATAGAAGTATTCCCTAAGTGGAATTGGAGATGAACAGAAAATGAACATGTACGATAAGATTTTGAATATGTGACTGTTACCAGTGCGAATGAAAGTAAACAGGAAATTAATGATTCGTTGAAGAACAAAAGTCTGAGGTTAAAACACAAGTTACCTCAGAAAACTGAGAGTTACACTGTATGACAAAGTACCCAGTCTTGGGTACTTTCACTCGCCTACTTGCGCCAAGGGAGTTCTGTTTATGTTTTATTTTAAGTTTAGATTAATTGTATTAGAACAGGCTGATGACACTAAATAAAGAAAATACTTTGTGATGGAAAGTGCTGCCAGGGTGTCAGTCCTTGGACCTGTTCGGAGAAGTTTCCTGAAGGCCACAGGGGAATCTTTGGTAAGCCTGACCGTCCTAAGGTGGGCCCCTTCCTTTCACCCGGCAGGAACAGATTAGTGGGTCCACAGCTTGGGAAGCCAGAAGTCAGCAATAGGAGGTTACTCTGGGATCCCTGAGTCTGTGCTTGGGGTAACACACACACACACAGAGACACACACAAAAGCACGCAACAAAAAAACCACAAAAGAAAATAACAAAGCCACGCCACGCAAAAATAATGCACCTGCAAAAACCATACACTGCATCCAGCAGAGTCACACAGGACCCATATGCACCTCAAGCAAGACACAACCACACGTCAGCATACAGAAACCAGGGCAGTGTTTGGGGGCATCAGCCATGGGGAGTGCAAGAGGGTGGTTTGGGGAAGCTCCAACGGAGGGGAAGCCAGAGGTGTCAAGGCTCACGGGCTCTGTCTGAGGAATCAGGGCAGCTAGGATTGTAGACCTGTGGATTCTGACCTTCCCGCTGTAGGGGAGGTAACGCGGGAGGGACGCAGGTCTTGACTCCTCGGGGTCTCCTGGGTATGTAATTCTGTGTTCTGCAGGGCAAAGTGAGTGGGGGAAGCGGCTTGGTCACCGGCGCTCTGGATGAAGCTTGATTCAGAGTGGGGTCAACTCATGGGGCCACTGGAACAAACACGGCTGCGTTCCCCCTCCAATCCCCGTGGATGGCTCTGGGCTGTGCATGAGCCAAAATAAATAAATGTTCAAGTCCCCGGGGCAAAGGCGTTGGTGTTGGGTGGCCCTCTGTCTCTGTGATACCCTTGCATAGGGCAGTTAGCTGGTTATGGGACGGTGGGTGGGTTGGTTGGTGGTTCAAATCCACACAGGGGGGGAGCTGTCCATGGAGGAGATTAAGGTGAAGTTTAAGAAAAAGAGGAAAGTCTCGTCCATTCCTGGCTAGCTCCGTGTATCTCCTTTGAGCCTTCAGCCTCTCCCCTTCCCAGCTGGGCAGATGCAGAGACGAACCCCACTCTGACTCGCAGAGCATCTGTAACCGAGAGAGAGGGTGCGTGTGTGTGCCCAGAGAGATTCCCCACCAATTATGGAGATTCCCAGTTGCCCAATATCACCAATTGCAGGGAAGAACAGATTGGAATTACCTTTAGGAAGCTGCCTTTAACCATTCAGGGATAAAATCATTATTCCTTTGGAGATGCGGTTCAAGTGACTTCAAACCCAGTGTCAAAATCATTGGAATTGCTTTGTATTTTATTGGCCATAGAAATGAGATCGCTGCTGATGGCCCTCAGGGGGTGAAGCCACTTCTCTCTGCACTGCCTAGTTTCCACAGCTCTGAGGAACGTCAGCACCCCCCCGTCCTGTGGGACCCTCCACCCCACTCCCAGCCCAGTTCCTACTTGTCCCTGGGCGTCTTTTCCAGGACAGCAACATTGCAGGGGGCTGGGTCCCTGTTTGCCTTTTCTTTCTCTCTCTATATAGGACACTCCAGGGTGTCTGAGACCATGGCCCTGTGTGGAGCAAACTTAAATTCCCCTTCTCCACATTTGGGCTCATCTTTTACTGACCCCGAGCCTTTTTTTCTGTCCATCATCAACATCATCCCAAACACGCTGCACTTGCCTCCGGTTCCCTCCAGGAGACAGGGTCCCGGTGGTGTGTTAGTGACGGACGACTCTGTTCGCTAAGCACGGGTGGTCCCTCGTTTCCTCGACATCCAGTCTGTGCTGATGGGACCTTTCCCGCCTCTACTCAAGGATGTCCCCTTCTCATTCATCATCAGCCATCACCCCGGGATGGAAGCACAGCGGGACGGATTCACAAAAGCGTAGGCCTTGCTGGAGGCCTAGGCATAACAACGAGTGTGAACCAAAGGCTGTGAAAGGGTAGGCCTGGCCTTGGCAACGTAACTCATTCGGCGTCGGCTAACCAAGTCAGCACGTTCCTGACTAGACCGTGTGGTACAAGAACATCCAGAGTTCATAGAATCATAGAAGATCAGGGTCGGACGGGACCTCAGGAGGTATCTAGTCCAATCCCCTGCTCAAAGCAGGACCAACCCCAACTCAATCATCCCAGCCAGGGCTTTGTCAAGCCGGGCCTTAAAAACCTCTCAGGATGGAGATTCTACCACCTCCCTAGGGAACCCATTCCAGTGTTTCACCACCCTCCTAGTGAAAAAGTTTTTCCTAATATCCAACCTAAACCTGCCCCACTGCAACTTGAGACCATTACTCCTCGTTCTGTCATCTGCTACCATTGAGAACAGTCTAGAGCCATCCTCTTTGGAACCCCCTTTCAGGTAGTCCCATTACCCAGGTTGAGAAACTGCAGTGACATAGAATCAGAGAATATCAGGGTTGGAAGGGACCTCAGGAGGTATCTAGTCCAACCCCCTGCCCAGAGCAGGACCCATCCCCAACTAAATCATCCCAGCCAGGGCTTTCTCAAGCCGGGCCTTAAAAACTTCTAAGGAAGGCGATTCAACCATCTCCCTAGGTAACCCATTCCAGTGTTTCACCACCCTCCTAGTGAAAAAGTTTTTCCTAATATCCAACCTAAACCTGCCCCACTGCAACTTGAGACCATTACTCCTCGTTCTGTCATCTGCTACCATTGAGAACAGTCTAGAGCCATCCTCTTTGGAACCCCCTTTCAGGTAGTTGAAAGCAGCTATCAAATCCCCCCTCATTCTTCTCTTCTGAAGACTAAACATCCCCAGTTCCCTCAGCCTCTCCTCATAAGTCATGTGTTCCAGTCCCCTAATCATTTTTGTTGCCCTTCGCTGGACTCTCTCTACAATTTATCCACATCCTTCTTATAGTGTGGGGCCCAAAACTGGACACAGTACTCCAGATGAGGCCTCACCAATGTCGAATAGAGGGGAACGATCACGTCCCTCGATCTGCTCGCTATGCCCCTACTTATACATCCCAAAATGCCATTGGCCTTCTTGGCAACAAGGGCACACTGCTGACTCATATCCAGCTTCTCGTCCACTGTCACCCCTAGGTCCTTTTCTGCAGAACTGCTGCCGAGCCATTCGGTCCCTCGTCTGTAGCGGTGCATGGGATTCTTCCTTCCGTGGGACTGGTGCTTGCCTGTCCCTGTGAGCACGATGGACCCTGAGCTGTGTCCCCACAGATAGAGCAGTTGCCGTGCGTTACACCCACAGCCCCTCCCATGCCCAGAGCACCCTGTCACCTGAAAGCAGATTTCCCCTCCCCTTCCCTGAAGCCAGTCATTCTATCCGGGAGCTTTCTGGTTTGTAAGGGACACTTTGGAGAAGCGCCAGGTCCTGAAGAGTCTCCATGCCCGATGCTGGTGGCAACAGTGGTCTGGCGCTCCAAGAGTTTCCACCTTACCCTGGGGTGACCCCCATCCCGGTCCTGGGAAATGATCCAGAAGAATCCCCTGGCGATGAAACGGATTGAACCCACAGCCGCTTACATACAAAGCATGTTCTCCCCCACAGAGAGCCTGGTGGGGGATTTCCGACACCACTGACGCATTGACGGTCTGTGGCGATTTTCAAATCGCAGACACCAGCTTTTCAGCTCACTTTGGAGACCCCGCATTACTGACCATTTTCAAGATTAATTTACGGAAGATGCTGTGGGAATATTGGGCAAAAAAGGGCTTAAAAAATAATGAATCACACGCCCCCTTATCTTGTTATCCCGTGTCTCTGAAAATGAATCTCCAGTTCCCACAGCACGGATTGGGCTATAAACGCCTTTGATCTTTAGACACGCCATGTCTTGACATAAATGTCAGGGAGCCCTGACCTGCCCGAAGATACTGGCAGTCTTTCATCTGTTTCAGTACTGAGCAAAACTGACTTTGGAAATTACGTTTCACATGGAAAATGCTCACGTAGTCTGTTACGGGGAAAGGTATTGAAAAGCACGCATATGGATGAGGCCAGAAACTAGTCTTCTTAGGACAGGCTTGGTTTTCTAGTTTAGGCTTAGAAAGCAGAGACACAAGGTGGGTGAGGTAACCAACTTCTGTTGGTGAGTGAGTCACTCTTTCAAGCTTACACGGCGCGCGTCTTCGGGTCGGAGATACTAATTCAGGGCACTTTACAGAGCCGCGAAAAACAGCCCCCTGAGTCCAGCAAGTTTCAACGCCGAGGAAGGTTTCTCCATCCCTTCATTCCATGGGCATCCTTCCAGATTTCCAGCTGCTTTTCAACGGAGGGGCCGGGGGGGGGGGAGCGTGAGAGAGACAGAGGGCACACCTTTCCTAGCTGTGTTAAAGTGCTTTAACGTGGCTTGTGTAGTCAGGGCACCGGGGCTGGGAGGCCACCCCCTTGCGCGGGGAGCCAGGTTGGCTGCTCATAGTCTGAATTTCACAGATGTCCAGGATCGGGAATCGCCAAAAAGGGTATTTCTCCTGGGAAGGTGGCTGCAGAGTCGTTAAACGGCAGATGCCCAGCCGCCCTGCGGGGGGACAGGCTTGGAAATTAATAATAGTTTGCGGATCATTTGGGAAATTGGCCTTTTGGGACAAGGTTTGTCTCTGTTCTTATTTCATGGTATGGTGCTGTTTAGAGGCACCAGTAACTGATTTTAATGTAAATAACTAATCTCTAAACTTTATTTGGAATCATAGCGTTAAAAAGGGACCTTCTTGTCGAACCTCCTGCCAAGAGGCAAAATCGCCCTGCCTTTCGTCTCCCGCCCATCACAAAAATGCAAGGAATTTTGAGGCTTTCGGGAAAGGGCAGCGAGAATTAAATTGGGGGAATTCGGTCTCTGTATGTGGGAGTCCATGTTTTACCCTCCCAGTTCCGGGCGCACGTTGAAATACTAGGCGGGCGCTAAGGGCTGGTCCACACCGGGAACTTACCGTGGCAGAGCGCTGTCTCGCGGGGTGTGGGCAACGTAGTTAAACTGACCTACGCCCTGGTGTAGACAGCGCCAGGTGGACGGAAGAGCTCCTCCGTTAACCTCACTACCCCATCGGGGGGGAGGTGGGCTAGCTACAGTGACAGGCTCACCCCTCCTCTTGCTGCGGTCAGTGTCTACCCTCAAGTGCGAGGACACTGTAGCGTGTTAAGTGTAGACAAGTGACACCGGCCCTGGCTCTGGTTGGCACCAGGGATGCTCAGGCAGTAAAAGCCACCGCAGCCCGAACGCTAGCCTTCCCGTAGTCGGCAGGATTCGAACCTGCGCGGGGAGACCCCAATGGATTTCTAGTCCATCGCCTTAACCCCTCGGCCACGACTACTTGAGCTCGTGGCTTAGCTCGCTGCACTGGGGGTCTTGGGTGACCAGACGGCAAGTGTGAAAAATCGGGACGGGGGGTGGGGGGTAATCGGTGCCTATATAAGAAAAAGCCCCAAATATCGGGACGGCCCCTGTAAAATCGGGACATCCGGTCACCCTGCAGCTGCCTGGGACAGGGGTGAGCAAGCCAGAAACATTACGGGGGAGCGAGGGGGGTACCTGGGCGGAGAGGGTGGGTCTGTGCAAACACGGTCTGTTCCTGACGTCTTTCCCCCCAGCTCCTCGCTCATTCAGACCCTGCTTCCACTAACAGATTTAAAAACTCCTTATTGTCCCGACCTCCCCTGGAGCTTCTGCCTGCTACCAAGTGGCTCAGATGAGGTGGCTGAGTGGTTAAGGCGATGGACTGCTAATCCATTGCGCTCTGCGCGCGTGGGTTCGAATCCCACCCTCATCGGACGCATTTCACCTTCTCTCTTCCCTTCCAAGCACCCATCTATCTCCCCCTTTAGCGGGGTGACAGACCGACCCATGTTGCTCCCTGCACACCAAACCCGTCCCAAGGTGTCAGACTCACCTGCTTGAAATAAAACCTATCAAAATCTGAGATTTCTAAAAGAATTCTCTACTTCGGTCATTTTTTATCTCAAAACGTAACATACTCAGAACCTCCCCGAAACATCCAATTGTTAAAATGCCCCAGTTCTCAGCAAGCCCCTGACAGTGGAAACACAGCCAGAGTGTCTCGGCCAAGCTAATCTGAAGCGGACAAGTGAAACGTTTGTCTCTGCACTTCCCCTGGGAGAGGTTTGTGAGCCTGGGAAAAGAAAGTCCCCCAAATGGAAAATGTTCTCTGCTGAAAACCCAGTCCTGCTCTGTTCTGGCCCTTTGATTTGAACGTATCGTTGTTCTTCTCTTCTGGTTTCTGAATCAGTTCGGGTTTTGGTTGGCCAAAAAAAATAATCAGTTTTCAATTTCTAAGCACACAGTGAAAAAATTCTGTTGAACTACGCAAGTCCCCGGGGAATTAAAAAATGAAATGCTCCCCGCTCTGGTTATGAAGAGAAAACAGAAGGGGAGGGGGAAGGTGAGCAGAGCTTCCTATTTAATATGGAAATTTCCAACGTGCTGTAAAATCCACAAGGCGATTGACACACAAAAACCTTGCAAGAAAAGCTCCCCGAAGGAGTCAGACGCACCTGCTGCTGGGGGGAAGGTGGGGGCTGTGGGTTGGGATTGAGGGGCACTGGGAATAGGGGGGCGCTGGACTGGGGCTGACAAGCGTGCTGGTTTGGGGATCCGGGGGGGCGAGGAGTTGAAGAAATAGGCACGGATTATAAAGCCGGAGCAGCTGTGTACAGGGAAGCAGCTGGTGCCCTGTGCCTGGCTGAGGTGCAGATTCAGTCCCTGCTGGCCGCAGGAAATTTTCTTTGTTTCGCTTCCAAACACGACTTTTGCCTCCAGGATCAGGCCTGGGGCTCCTCACACCTCCCCCCACCCATGAACTCCCCCTGGCAGGGGGCCGCCCACCATGAAGGGTGGGGTCGATTGGGCCTCAAGTCCAGGGCACAAGCTGCCCCTCTTCTGCATGGGAGGAAACCTCCGGAGGGAATGCGGGCCCCACAGGGAGGAGAGTCTGGCCCAGGGGGCTTGGAGGCCACAGGATGCTCTGGCCAAAGCAGGGCTCTGGGTGTAACACAGGGTGGGGGTGCCTGGATGGGCCTGTACCTCAGGGATAGATGTGCACTTTGACGATAAAGCCCAGGGGGTCAATCCTCCTCTTCTCCAATGCAAGGGTGGCACTGTGGGGAGGGGCTTGCGGGGCTAGAGTCACCCCCAAATTTGCCTGAGACCCCCTGTAGCCATCCTTCCAAGCGTGATCCCTGGACCCGAATAAGCCGCCCCCTGAGCGACGTAAGTTACAACGACCTCAGCACCGGCGTAAACCCCGCCATGCCAGTGGGGGACATAACGCCCCCCGCCAGAGCACTTCTAGTGTAGACAAGCCCCAGGAGCGGCAGTGATCACGGGTTCCTCTGCCTCTGGGGGGTCCTTGGGGCCAGCATCGGCCCCAGTTCTCTCAAGTCCCTTCTGGTCTCCCTTTCCCGAATACTTGGTCCGGAAATTGTAAACTCCCCTCCCCCCATGACTTCTGCCAGGTGTCTCTCTGAAAGCCAGGTTTTGCCAGGAACAACCAGCTTCTACCTTGGTGACTAACCCTAACCGGTGACTATTTCTGAGGAATCGCCAAAGGTTCCTTTTATTTAGGCTAGGTCTACACTACAGGATGAAGCTGACCTAAGTTACGCCGCTCCAGACACGTGAATAATGCAGCCGGAGTCGACGTAGCTTAGGTCGCCTTACTGCGGTGTCTACCCTCTCTCATCGCCTTACCTTACTCTCCTTGTTCGGGGTGCAGTACCGGGGTCAAGCAGAGGTTGATCTGTGGTCGATTTGGTGGGTCCTCACTAGACCCGCTAAATGCACCCCCCCCCCCCCCGTGCATTCATCGCTTGAGCACCGATCCAGCTATGGTGTAGACAACGGAGTAAATAACGGAGATGTGATAGACATTAGCCCCCTTTCCTCATGGCAGCAGAACTGGTCATTGCAATAAAGTTGAGCAAGAGGACTGGGGCAAATACTGTTTAAATCAAATAGATTTTCAGATGACCCTAGTGCCTAATTGACCCATTAGCCATAGTTTGTTCTGTATTAAATCTGTATTAAAATCTATATCTGATCCAAAGCCAATTGACTTCAATATAAAGCCTCCCATTGCCCATGTTAATTTCATGTGCAGTGTAGAAAGCGATGGGGCACACACAGGACCGTCACTACCAGACTCTAATCCAGCTACTGCCCTAGTCAGGCTTTCTAAGGCTTGAGAGAATAAATGAAACGGCCTATAATTTCTTTGACAACTTAAACTGAAGGGAAAAAATTCTTCTGTCCGATCTACCCTGTGGATCTTTAATTGTATATTCTGTACGCTGGAAGGCCAAATTATACCATCAGTTACAACCATGAAATAATTAAAGTTAATGGCGTTGCTCAAGTCGGAGAGAAGAGTTGATTTCAGCATATGCAATGTTCTCAAAGTGGGGGAGTAGCTAGTACCTGTCCCAGTTTGTGCCAGTTTTATTAGCTCACAGCGTATCTTTAAGCACATTCAGCGGGACGACTTGTTCTTAAAGTCAAGCATAATTTTAGCCACTTTCCTGGATCAGTGCCAGAGTGCTCAGCAGCTTAAAAATGGTTTGAATTTTCAGACTGTGCGCACTTCATAAGAATGGCCAGACTGGGTCAGACCAAAGGTCCATCTAGCCCAGTGTCCTGTCTTCTGACAGTGGCCAATGCCAGGTGCTTCAGAGGGAATGAACAGAACAGGGAATCATCAAGTGATCTGTTCCCTGTCGCTCATTCCCAGCTTCTGGCAAACAGAGGTGAGGGACACCGTCCCTGCCCATCCTGGCTAATAGCCATTGATGGACCTATCCTCCATGAACTTATCTAGCTCTTTCTTGAACTCTGTTATAGCCTTAGCCTTCACAACATCCTCTGGCGAGGAGTTCCACAGGTTGACTGTGCATTGTGTGAAAAAATACTTATTTACATTTGTTTTAAACCAGCTGCCTATTAATTTCATTGGGTGACCCCTAGGTCTTTTGTTATGAGAAGTAGTAAACAACACTTCCTTATCTACTTTCTCTACACCAGCCATGATTTTATAGACCTCTATCATATCCCCCCCTTAATCATCTCTTTTCCAAGCTGAAAAGTCACAGTCTTATTAATGTGATTAATTAATTATTAATTAATTCACCAGCAGGAGAGTGAATTTGTGTGGGGGGGTGGAGGGCGAGAAAACCTGGATTTGTGCTGGAAATGGCCCAACTTGATGATCACTTTAGATAAGCTATTACCAGCAGGACAGTGGGGTGGGAGGAGGTATTGGTTCATATTCTCTGTGTATATATAAAGTCTGCTGCAGTTTCCACGGTATGCATCCGATGAAGTGAGCTGTAGCTCACGAAAGCTTATGCTCAAATAAATTGGTTAGTCTCTAAGGTGCCACAAGTCCTCCTAGTCTTATTAATCTCTCCTCAGGTTATATCTGATGACTCAGAATCAGGGCAAGAGAGTCTCCCATTGCATTCTCCTCTACTCTGTTCAAATCTGCTTCATGCAGTGAAGCCTTGTTAATGTGAACCCAGTCACATTGAAAGAAGGTGCTATTGGGCTGTTAGAAATACAATCCTGTCCTGATAATGCCTATCGCCTCCAGAGAAAGGGAAGTGCCTAGAAGACGTAAAAGGAAACTTAGTCTGATAGCATCCTGTCTGGCAAGAACTCACTTATCAATAGCTGGGGTGTGAAATCCTCACTTCTGTATTGTTTTGTCATTATAGTTCCCACTTCGCTGTTGTTTGTCTGTATAATCTCTGTCTGGTTCTGTGATTGTTCCTGTCTGCTGTATAATTAATTTTGCTGGGTGTAAACTAATTAAGGTGGTGGGATATAATTGGTTAAATAATCATGTTATGATCTGTTAGGATTGGTTGGTTAAATGTCAGTAAAATGACTGATTAAGGTATAGCTAAGCAGAACTCAAGTTTTACTATATAGTCTGCAGTTAATCAGGAAGTGGGTGGGTGTGGGGGGGAATGGGAACAGGGAATGGGGGTGGGGAAATTGGAATCGTGTTTGGCTAAGGGCAGGAATGGGAACAGGGACACAAGTTTAAGGCTCTGTGGTGTCAGAGCTGGGAAGGGGGACAGTAAGGAAGGAAACTGGAATCATGCTTGCTGGAAGTTCACCCCAATAAACATCGAATTGTTTGCACCTTCGGACTTCGGGTATTGTTGCTCTCTGTTCATGCGAGAAGGACCAGGGAAGTAAGTGGGTGAAGGAATAAGCCCCCTAACAAACAGTCCCACCTCTGCAGGGGAAAAGCTCAGAAACATGTTTGTCAAAAGATGGAAACTGGGATTTAAACTCTGAATGATCACACTGTGTTTGGGATCCATTCAAATTCCCCTTCCAGCTCTGTGTCATTTCATCTTTAGCCCTAAGGAGTCTGATTTAGGACAAAGAAATCAAAACACAAGGGCTACTAGGATGATCAGAGGAATGGAGACCCTACCTGATGACAGGAAACTGAAGGAGCTTGGCTTGTTCAGCCTAACAAAACAAAGGCTGAGGGGAGATATATTGCTCTCTGTAAATACATCAGAGGCATAAACACCAAGGAGGGAATTATTTAAGTTAGGGCCCAGTGTGGGAACAAGAGCAAATGGATATAAACTGGCTGTGACATCCCCCAGTGTATAACATGGACCGTGGGACCCCCGTATCCCACGTGGTCACAGCCACTCATGAATGATATACAGGGTGATCCCAGGCACCGCTAGAGATTAGGGACCGAATGGCTCGGCAGCAGTTCTGCGGAAAAGGACCTAGGGGTGACAGTGGATGAGAAGCTGGATATGAGTCAGCAGTGTGCCCTTGTTGCCAAGAAGGCCAGTGGCATTTTGGGCTGTATAAGTAGGGGCATAGCCAGCAGATCGAGGGACGTGATCGTCCCCCTCTATGCGACACTGGTGAGGCCTCATCTGGAGTACTGTGTCCAGTTTTGGGCCCCACACTACAAGAAGGATGTGGAAAAATTGGAAAACATCCAGCGGAGGGCAACAAAAATGATCAGGGGACTGGAGCACATGACTTATGAGGAGAGGCTGAGGGAACTGGGATTGTTTAGTTTCCAGAAGAGAAGAAAGAGGGGGGATTTGATAGCTGCTTTCAACTACCTAAAAGGGGGTTCCAAAGAGGATGGATCTAGGCTGTTCTCAGTGGTAGCTGACGACAGAACAAGGAGTAATGGTCTCAAGTTGCAGTGGGGGAGGTTTAGGTTGGATATTAGGAAAAACTTTTTCACTAGGAGGGTGGTGAAACACTGGAATGCGTTACCTAGGGAGGTGGTGGAATCTCCTCCCTTCAAAGTTTTTAAGGTCAGGTGTGACAAAGCCCTGGCTGGGATGATTTAGTTGGGGATTGGTCCTGCTTTGAGCGGGCGTGGGACTAGATGGCCTCCTGAGGTCCCTTCCAACCCTGATATTCTATGATTCTATGACACCAGCAAATCCCCCCAGCCCCAGCCTTGCTCCCTAGAAATGTACTAGGTGTAAACTCAGTAATCAGTTCACCACTCCATCAGAGGGTAATGGGCACACACAGCCTCTGTAATGTGAGCAGATTCCCCCACACTTTAGACAAATTCACTGGTAAAGATAAAACATTAAAATATGTTTATTGGCTATAGAAAGTTAGCTTTTTAAGGCCCAGGAAGATTTTACGTTGATAGGGGTGACTTCAACTAGCTATAGACGGACATTCCTGGTAGGAGGGACACACATTCCCATGACTCGTAGGGAGTTTACCGAAAGGACCATGGGATTCACCCCAAAGAAGGGCGAGCTGCAAAAGACAGAAATGGGCAGCTACGTGAGCGGAGGGCTCACGGCGAAGCAAATGCTGCAACAGCCTTAAGGGCGTGATGGTGGAATTAGGAAAAGTATTAAAGAAAAAAAAAAAACATGTCAGCCCGAGCTAAGGATTTTATGGTTGATCGTTTCCCTTGTGGATTTTCTGATGCGTATTAAGGTTTGAGCTGTGATTGAAGCTTTTCCCGCACTCACCGCATTCATAGGGCCTCTCCCCGGTGTGAATTCTCTGATGGACACTAAGGTTTGAGTTCTGAGTGAAGGATTTCCCACACTCACTGCATGTGTAGGGTTTTTCCCCTGTATGAATTCTCTGATGTCTGATAAGGTGTGGGTGCCTTGCAAAGGTTTTCCCGCACGCACGGCATTCATGGGGCTTCTCTCCCACATGGGTTCTCTGATGAATAATAAGGTGTGATTGCCGGGAAAACGTTTTCCCGCACTCACAGCATGTCCAGGGTCACTCTCCTGTGTGGATTTTCTGGTGTCTAATAAGGTTTGAGATCTGACTGAAATTTTTCCCACACTCGCTGCATTGATAAGGCCTCTCCCCGCTGTGGATTTTCTGATGTTGAGTAAGGCGTGAGTGAGAAATGAAGGTTTTCCCGCACTCACGGCATTCGTGGGGCCTCTCCCCGGTGTGGATTCTCTGATGTCTAGTAAGATTTTCCCGCCAGCGACAGGTTTTCCCGCGCTCGGAGCATTTATAGGGCCTCTCTCCTGTGTGGATTCGCTGATGAGTGACAAGTTCTGAGTGATACGTAAACCTTTTCCCACACTCACTGCATTCATATGATCTCTTTGGCCTATGGATTTTCTGATGTCTAATAAGGGTTGAACGTCTACGGAAGTTTTTCCCACACTCAGTGCAGGTGTTTTTTCTCTCTCCGGTGAGGATTCTGTGCTGGCCTGTGGTTCCTTTGAGGTCTTTGTGAGTTGCCTGACAATTAATGGATTTATCCACCTTCTCCACTGGCTGCTCTGTCTGCTGCCTCTCTGGCCTGTGCTGACTCTCACAAGATTTTCCTTGCTCAAGACTTATGGACACATTCCCTTCGGATCTTCGCAATAACATCCTGTGCGGTTCCCCTTACTCAGCATCTCTCTGCTGAAGAGTCTGCTCCTGTTCTCACTCACCATCCCACCACCTGCTGGGATAGAGAGAGAAACCTCAGGAACAGGAATGGAAAAGGGGAGAGGAAAACAGAGTAAGTGCTGGGGAGACTGGGAAATTTAGTTCCTATTTTTTTCCCAAACTTTTCCCCATAGGGAAGAGAAAACAGATCAATTCTGCTCCCATGTTCTATCCAAACACTCGGGATGACAGGAGGGAGTTACTGCCAGGTATCAGTCAGGATGGGCAGGAAGTCATGATCTCTGCCCTGAGGGTATCACACAAGCTGGGGACAATCCTGAACTGAGAGAGTTCACAAGGTCTTTCCAGGGAATCCCAGCTCCTTCCTTCAGGCACTGACAGCTTTTGAGTTGGTTTAATTGTTCCTCACCTGGGCAGGCACCTCTCAGGATCCCTGGTTCTTCTGAGTCCTGGATTCCTGAGACCCATGGCTCTTCCCCTTTCTCCAGCTGGGAGATCACATCAGGTTTGGAAACTGGAAACCCTGCTCGGGGGAAAGAAAACAAGGGACATCTTGAGAATTCATGGGACACGTGTCAGAAAACAATGTTCTATTATTTTAACCCCAGGCCATTTTAAGGCAGTAAAACACCAGGGCCAGCTCCCAAGTTGCTCAAAGGTGCTGGACTCTCTGCTTTTGGGGTATTTAACAGTCCCCATCCCTCCTGTGAGCACACAGAGCCAGACACTCATCAAACGGCCTCCTAAAATACAGCAACAGTAATTCCATGTCCCAGACAGTGAAGACTCCAGGCAGCAGGTAAGTCCCCCTAGAGATGCTTCTTTCTTGCAGAGAAAGGACCAGAGACTATGAGCCATAGGAGAGCTGGAACAGGGGAGTATTCGCTGGTGGGGTTCAACACAGTAAGGAGTAAGAGGGAGCGCAGAGGCCCCAGAATGCCGTATGTCAGAGATATTGTATGTCAGGAAAGCACACTTTGAGGAAATAGGGACTCTAGTGAGCCAGGGGTAATGGAAGGGAGTATGAATATCCCTCAGCGTGTGGACAGCTCCAGTGAATTAGATTCTATCATTGACGCCTTTAATTCCTTTGGGAAAGGAGAAAGAAGCATCAGGCCATGTGCGGCCCATAATGATTAACAGGTTGAGAACCACGGGGCCAGGAGATGCAGAGAGGTGCCTGGACGCTTGCTGGCCCCCGTCTGCCTCGTGTCACTGCTGAGCGTTGCAGGTTGTGCCCAGGAAGGAGCACAAGGATGTGGTCTCACCAGGGGGACGGTCAGCCGTCGGGTGGCAGACATGCTCGGCGTCTCCAGGCTCAGCAAGGGGGAGTGAAAGAATGACTCAGAAGGAATCCTTAGGGAGCGGGTGAAGGGCTGGTAACCGTTGTCGGCTGGCGTGTGCGTGTCTCTCTCTCCATACGCTACACCAGCCCCGCACAGATCGCTGGCCCAGCAGAGCCCAGGAGCACTACCCAGAAAGACCACAGGCTCCGTTCAGTGACGAAGGCGCTCGGAGAGGTTTACTGCCATCTGTCCCCACACCCTTGTCTTACTCGGGGTCGGTGTGTTCCTGACCCATCCCCCAGGAACGTGTTCACATGATTATCTAGTACCTAGCAGGGCCTGTGTTTTATGCCTTGGCCAAGTTCCTGCATCAGACGGTGAACTCATAAGCAAGCACCTGCTTTGTGACGGGGCCTGACTTTGGTTCATAGCACGGGCTTTTGCTCACTTTGATTCAGGCCTCCGGTCTTGCACCAGGCCCAGGGCTCCAAGCTCTCTCGAATACAGGGATATTTTGCACGTCTGTGGTGGTTCGTGTGGAACAGGCTCCGTGTCAGAGCGAAGGCAGCTTCCGTTCCCCACGCCAGACGCGAGCCCGGGCGTGAGACTTTGTGCTATTCCGCTCCCGGGCTCTGTTCCCAGTCTGTGGGGCAGGGCAGGGCACAGGGCTGGGGCGTGTGTCCCTGGCGTGTCGGGGCGTTGCTGAGACAGGGCAGAGTTAAGGTGGCATTGTGGGGGTGACGTGAACCTGAACTCCTCATTTCCCCTTCTAAGAACCGCGGGGACGGGAACCCTTACCCAGCGAGGTCACCGTCTCGTAGGTCTCCTGCATGACGTCTCTGTAGAGGGCTCTCTGAGCGGGGTCCAGCAGAGCCCACTCCCCCTTGGTGAAATACACAGCCACCGCCTCGAAGGTCACCGGCCCCTGAAAGAGCAAGAGCCCCCCGCTCAGGACCTGCTGCCCCACTCGCAGCCCCACTAGTCACCGGGGAGCAGGGCCAACTCAGTGCAAACTCTGGGAGGCTCACAGTCAGCAGAGTCCCACCCCCAGCCTGCTCAGAGCAGCCAGGAGGCATCGGGGTGAGGGGAGAAAGAGAGAGACCCTCACCCCTCCAAGAAGAGAAAGGGAAAGAGGGGTCTTCACATTTGCCACACTCCTGCTAGCCAGAGGCCACTACAGGACGTGGAGCCCCCAGCAACGCTCTCCCCGTAGGAATCCCCGTGGCCAGCAGCTGGAAGGGAGGGAAGGGGGCAGCTCCCCTTATCCTCACTGGTGGGTGCCCCCTTCGTAGCAGTCTCTCTGGGATGGGGTGTCCACCCCACACACGCCCTGTGGGGGTTACCGTGGGCCAGAAGGGGCCAATTCACCATATGGGCTGCCCCTGGAGGCAAGCCAGGGATTATAAAGCCTAACCGCAGCTGGGAGAGGGGCTGGCAAGGAGTCGAAACCAGGACGAGCTCCGCAGTCCCTCCCTGGAGGGAGAGGGAGTTGGCCAGGGACAAGTAAGAGAGCCGGGGAAGGGTGAAGCCTGGGGTCCTGCCCTGCACTGGGGAGTCCAACAGGAGCCTGCGAAGGGTGAAGGAGCTGGGGGGGGAGAGAGGAAGCTCTGGAGGGAAACCAGGGCGAGACAAGGAGACAGAGAGGTAGGGTAGGAAGGAGCCCGGGACACAGCACCAGGGTCCGACGCTGAGCAGACCGGGATTGCTGGTCAGAGGGCCCCAGGCTAGAAGCCAGACCAGCAGGACAAGTGGGGTCCCCTAGCAGCCACGGGGACAACCCTGGCCCCCTCCTTTTATCCCCCCTGGCTGTTTCCTGCCCTCTCCCACCTCCAGACCAAACTCCCCACAAGTTCCTCCCTCCTGGGGAGTTTCTGCTCCTCTCCCTCGACCAGGATCCCTTCCCGAGCGGGCTCCATGGCCCCTGTTTCCGCTCCCTGTCCCCGGGGAGGCTGGGACCAGCCGGAGCAAGCCCTGGCCAGGGCTCGGCAGCCTGGGAGGGGGAAAGGGGAGGCAGTCAGAGCAGGGCTGAGTTCACCTCACAGCACAGTTCCCCCCCAGGGGCTTTTCCCTGCAGACAAACCTTGTAGCTGGGGCCAGGCTGAGAAAACGCTTGGTCCCGTTTCTATTACCCGGCCCCAGCCCCCTCCCAGCAGCACGAAACTGAGGGAGATTTTGAAACTCTCCCAGTGACACAGACTCTGACCCAAAGGGCAGAAGAGAGCAGAACCGCAGGAGTCATTTGGGGGGATTTCCCCAGGGCCGCCCACACCCCAGCGGGGGCAATAGGGAGAGGAGGGAACTGGCTTCTCCTCTTTCTGCCCCTCACCTTGTTCACCGGGAAGGGAATCTGCCCAGAGATGCTGCAACCAATGTGTCTGGGCAGGTTCGAGTCCTGGGAGTCTCTCTCCCTCTTTCCCCATCTCTCCCCTTCCCCCCGGCCCTTCTCCCTCCCGCTCTGGCTGGGAGAGTCTGATCCGTTGGCTCCCTCCGGGCTGGACCAGCTCCTGCCATCGTTAACAGGAGGGGAAATGGGGGGCCGGAGGGGCTGCATGTGACTTTGCCTGTCCCCAGCCCTTTCCCTGAGGCCTCTCTGAATTATCTGGAGTCTGGCTCAGGAATTGATGTTGGCAGAGCCTGGGGCGGCCCTAGGGGTCTAGTACCAGGGGCAGGGGTGGCAGCAGATTCTTCCCGGTGGGGGGAAATGGGGTGCTAAGGTGAGCGAGACAGAAAATTGGGGGTGGGGGGTCCTGCACTATACATCTTGTGGGCCCGCCTTTATTTTCTTAACCATAAGCACTTAAACGTGTGTTTTATCGATGTTCTGCTCCAAAGGTGAATAAAAAGATACACAGACAGATGGGTTTTAAACTTAGACTAGCAGGGTTGGCAGGAGGTATCTAGTCCAACCCCCTGCTCAAAGCAGGGCTAATCCCCAGCTCCCCCGATCCCCAAATGGCCCCCTCCAGGATTGAACTCACAACCCTGGGTTTAAGCAGGCCAATGCTCAAACCACTGAGCTCTCCCTCCCCAGCTTCAGCTCAGGCACCTCACTGTTGTGACCCTGATTCCCAGAAAATCAACAGGAAAAAACCTAAGGCAATAAATAAATGAACAAACAAATACGAACTTAGGGGAAAACCTACTGGTTAAACCCTAGTAATAGCTAGTTACTTAAAATCAGAGAATGCCCCTGGATGCTATTTTAAAATTAGTCATTTACACATGATCACACCTCCCCATTCTCCGCCTCCCCCCGTTGCTCTTGAGCCGTCCAAGTCGGAGCCGTTTCGGCCGGGGAGGGCGTTGGAACGGGCCCGTCTCAAAAGCAACCGGGGCTGCGACTGGAGGCCGGACCAGATGCTCTCCGGCCTTTGCTCGTCTGCGCCATGTGCATGAAAGTCCTGGATCCTTTCCCATATCTCCGGGTCCCCCCCAGAGCGCGGGTGGGGGGTGGGGGGTCGGGGGGGGCCCAGTAGGTTGCACGTACCAGCCCCTATCGCTGCCGGCAGCAGCAGACAATGAAGGGTGCCAACCCCGTACCAGGCCACCCTCACTTCTGCGTCATGTCTGACCTTTGCATTGGGAGTGGTGGCTATGGGGGGCGGGGGGAGGCTGAGGCAAATTTTGGGGAGGGGCTATCCCCCCCCCCAGCCACCCCAGTGCCCTTCCAGTCAGCTGGAGAAGGCCCGCACCTTGGCGAGCGCGGAGGAAGCTTTAGTTAAGGTCACTCCCCAGCACAGACCCTGCTCAGCGCCGGCTCCCCGATCAGCTGCGGCTGAACCGGGAAGCTGAACCCCAATATCCTGAGCGGAGAGAGAGAGAAGCTCTCCCTGCTTTAGCAACAACCAGAGGTAATGACACCCCCCCACCCCCGCCGCCTCCAGGGGCAGCTGCTGATCTCATTCACTCCCATGTTAATCCGGAGTCACTCCTTGTCCTTCCTCGCGGTGACTCTGGATTAACACGGGTCTCAATGAGACAAGAAACGTGGCTCGGGAGGGATGAGGCCAGAATCCTTTTCAACAGCTGATTGCAGAGGGGTGTGTGTGTGTGGGGGGTTTGAATCCTCTTCCCACCTCCCTACATCTGGGATGAGAACTCAGGGAAACAGTTTCCCCCCCACAGCCCAAGCTTCCTGCAGCCGGGAAGGGGGGAGAGAAGCAAAACCTGGGGGGATTTCCTATCACTGTTTGACAGACAGATAGAAAGTTACCGCCAGCCCCTGCCGGCCACCCACACCGGCAGAGGGAGCCCTGGGGGATGCTTCTTGAACAGTTGAATGCAGGGCACAAAGACAACCAAATAGTTAAGAAATTTCCAGCCCCTGTCACTGGCAGGCAATGGCCACTGATCCACCCCAGAGGTGGCTGCATCTCAGCGCTGGGGGGAAGGAACTGCTCATGGAGGCCATTCGTCGCAGGGTTTGGGGATAGTTCTGGTCATAATCACCGAGACCAAGGCCAGAAAGGACCAGATCATCTGGTCTGGTTTCCTGTATCTCACAGGACTGTAGCTAATAGCTTGACTATGTAGATGTGACTTGGTAAAAGGTAAGCAGGGAGGCACTCCAGGGGTGTGGACGGACAGGTCCGTATCACAGATGAGTGTGAATTTGGAGTACGGGTAAGATAAGGCTGTAAAGACAGGCCTGCCGGCTTAAGGCCTGTAAGATCCGGAGCTTAGCCAGACAAGGCCTTAGGCCCAAGATACGTTGACATGATCCATTACCCAAGGAATGACCCTGCCCCCCGCACATTGCAGTGTTACAGCAAAAATGTGTTAATTGCTGACGCTTAGGAAAGTCTGCCGCAGCCCCCCCGTTAACACCGCAATCACAGTCACGAATATTTTGGGGAATCCTAAAATAGCCACAAGTTCCCTTAGTAACTGATTGATGTCAATGTTAACGAGGGTAAGAGGAACGAAAGAATTTGCCTATGGAAAACGGGCACCCCACATTCAGTGGGGTGTGGAAATACAGATAAGGAAAAGGGGGTGATGCCCGTACACACATGTATCAGCCTTAGTGGGCGTAAACACCCAGCTTGTGCGTGGCGGGGGGGGGGGGTGGAGGATGACACGTCGGGGAACGTCCAACAGACGACCACCTGACGATCCCCTTACCTATTCCAGCGTTCCCCAAGGGGATGTGAGTGGGAACCTATCGATGCTGGACGTTACGTACTTTCCCTCCATCTTCTGTTACGTTCCTACGCTTTGGCCTTTCTTTATCTGCTCGGGGAAATGACGAGCAAACAGACGCGGGATGACCTGTGATTGTATCCCCTCTAAGAGTGGTTCCTCGTGTCCCTCCAGCTAGTGATATGCCCAGCAGTGGTTTTCACCCTGCCCCAATGGAGAGGCCAAATCCTTAGCGCAAATCACTGCTGTTTGAAATGCCAGTTCGTTATTCCCGTCAATCACACGAGGCTACACAACCAACACCGCCCAGCACCCGCACATTAAACCCAACAGCCAAACATTAGACCCAAGGGCAACAGCCCGAGGGAGACGAGACGATGCTGGGGCACCTGCAGGGGCAGGGAAAGGGTTAAGTGAGAGAGATGCAGACAGACAATCCTGGCAAGTGACCCAGACCCCATGCTGCAGACCCAGGTGACCTCCCCCCTCCACCAAGGTGCCAATCTCACCCGGGGGGAAATGTCTTCCCGACCCCACAGATGGCAAACCCTTTACACCCAGAGCATGTGAGCAAGAACCAGCCAGCCTGAGAGAGAGAAAGCTCGGAGCCACGTCAGGGCACTGGCCCTCCCTGTCCAGTGTCCCGTCTCCAGCCATGGCCGAATCGGACGCTTCAGTAGAAAGAGATGAAAAACAAACCGCCCACAAACTACAGTGTGCGTGTTCCTGACCCCGCAGCTGGCCGATAAAGCTCTGAAAGCGGGAGCTTTTAGGGACACCAGACATGAACTGGAAGGGAGCCGGGGGGCTGCCGAGCCCTGCCCCCACGGTCACAAGCAATTCCAATCATGCGTCACCCTCGGAAATGTGTCCAGCTCTCTCTTAAAACAAACCGAGTTGTTTGCCCACGGAGGGGAGTGAACCCTCATCCCACGGCATCTGGGGGAAAGGGTCCAGCCGACTTCCCGTTAGCCGCTAGGAGACACCGTTCCCCTTAACACGGGGCAGCCCCTAGCTTTGGTGTGTAGCAAATATGGGGCCAGCCACTTTCATCAGTAAACATTTTAGCTGAGACAGAGGGGAAACAAATGATTCTCATATGAGGGGAAAGGTGATTATGGGGGAATTTATCCCCCTGGCAATTTCCAATATAGAGAATGACTCAGGGCAACAGGTTCCCCCCAATCAAAGGAGAAGTTATGGCAATTAAACCGGGGGACACACGCCCAGACTTGAAGGGGACTTTTAATTCATATTTCATAATTACATAGAAAAAAGCAAGGTATCCATGTTCAGTACAGAAAGAGAGAAGGCTGGCAATCTGAGGAATTTGCAATGAATTGCCATAAATTTAAGAGCAAAGTGGGAAAACGGGGGAGGGACTTTAGATTATTGGTTGATAATAGGTAAAGAGGCAAAATTTGAGTAAATTTCTTATCAATATTTTATAAAACAGAGAGAAAAAGAGCAACATTTGGAAGGATTTTATATCAGTATTTAAGAATGTGAAAAAAGGGCAAAATCTGAGGAGATTTAATGTTAACATTTTGTAATTAGAGAGATGGAAAAATCTCAGGGCCTATTCAAATAGTAACATAAAACCGGAGAGAAGAGGGTAGGGGGGAATTGTAGGGTAGATCTCTGTGATGCTGGGAAACCCCCAGCCACCGCTGGCTGAGGGCCCACCACACAGGCCTGACACACTCTTTGCTCCAACACACCATTGTCATGATCGGTATCTAAAAGGTGCCCCGTAAGGCATCATCTGTAAACTGACGACACACTGGTCCCAAATCAGTGTGTGCTCTTTGCATGGGTTGTGTGCAAGGAATTATAGAGATTCGCCGGAATTAGGTTCTTGAAATGTGTTTGGCAAATAGCCGGCCTACCCTACACAAGGGAACATGCATTTACTTGACTGACCAGCTTGGTCACAGGCAGAGGACAATGAAAGTACATTGACATAGATGATAAACAAAGCGAGCAAGCAGGGGAGAGAAGCAATTTACAGTCCCGATGGGAGATAGAATTTGCACCCCTCAGAAGCTTTCTAGGCTCTTGAAACACAGACAAGGAACTTTGGGTAATAGAAAGGGGATGAAAGGACATCTGAGTTATCTGTCAGGCAGGGGACAATACAATACAGCACCGTTTGAGACTATGAAAAATGTATCGTCTTGGCCTGGAAGGCCAGAGTAGTTGGAAACTGACTGGGGGTGAGAAACCTGCTTAGACAACACTTGTAACTTGCTGAAATTCAGTTTTAGTCTCTAGAAAACTTGTTTTGTCTGTCACCCTACGGGTCTTCTTTTCTTGCCTAATATCACTTAAGGCAAGGTTTGGACTGGCAGAGACCTGAAAAGTTGGCTGGCAAGGCAAAGTAGTGGGTGTGTCAGGGAGTGGAGACACAACATCACCGTGGCATGAAGGAATGAGCCACCCTCCTACCCCGAGAGAGCCCGCCTCAAAACAGAAAAACACACTGACAGCACCCTCCACACTAGGACCCAGGTGGGGGATCAGCAGACAGTTGCAATGCAGACTCGATGGGGAGCACGCACAGCCTGAAAGAAATCTTTCCCCAGCCCCCTCTGTTGGCCCTCAAACAACCTCCCCAGTCTTGTCAAGCCCATCCTCAGATCAAGATTCCCACAGACCAGCACCCACCAACTCACCCTGCCAGGACAACTGACGCAAACCCTGAAGACGTATCCGCACTGCAGAGACGATCAATATTCCCCACACCAAGAACCATGGGTCCTACACAGGCCTATCACAACATGCGGTGGACTCCATCCAGTGCACTAAACGCCCCAACAGAAATTACGTCTGGCTTCACCCACAGTCATGCTCTTGAATGAACTCACACAGAAAAATAATGAAAGACAAAAACACCCTATCCTCTGTGGAGCAAAAACTTCTCACAAAATGCTCCCTCAATATCTTGCCTCTCAGTCCTGATCCTCAAAAGAAACCTGCAAAACACCTTCAAAAGACAAGCCTGGGAGCTTAAAGTCATAATTTTGCTAGACATTAAAAAATCACAGTCTCAAAAAAAAAAAAAAGAGAAAGAAGATGCTGGTTATAGGTCTCATGAGAACCACCTGTAATCCACGAATTCTCCCATGAGTGCAGTGGTATTAACTGTCCTCTTCAGTCTGAACAGTTTCTGGCAACATGGGTTAATGTCTTATGCTTAACCATCTGTTTCACTCCGAGTATCTTCCCCAGACCTGAAGAAGAGCTCTGTGGAAATCAAAAGCTTGTTTCTTTCACCAATGGAAATTAGTCCAATGAAAGAGATCACCTCACCCACCTAGCCTCTCAGGGTACTTTATCGCAATCCTTGAGAACAGGAGAGAAAACAGGTCAAAACCTAAAAGTCTGAAAACATAAGATAAAAACACCAAGATCAGAGGGATAATAATAATTAGAGGGAAAAGTGGGAAAGTTTGAAAGTTACCTGACTGTACAATAAACAAACGGAAAGGAACAGTTCCCCTCCACCCCGCCGTTCCCAGGGGAAGCAGGGAGCCCTTTGTGAAGGTGTTTTAAGAAGGCCGGGGGTGGGGAGGGGGGGTCTGGAGCAGGAAGGCCCCCTGGCAGTGGGGAGGGGGCAGCGGGATGGGAGGGGCAGGGGACAGGCAGCTGGTGGCTGTGGGGAGCTGCACTGGGCAGATGGGGGGGTTGGGGAGGCGGCAGCAGGGCCTGGTTACGCCACTGAGAAAAATCGCTTCTCCCTTCCCCCCGTGTCCCTCCCATGCCCTGTTGCTGGCAGAGACCGGCCGCCCCGTCCCACCCCAGAGCCAGCCGCGTCTCCAGGCTCCCCTAAGCTGCTCCCACTAACCCCCTTCCGGTTCGGGGGAATGACTCGGGGCGACGATTTCCCACCTGAACAAGGACAATTGGCTGCAGATAAAATGGGTGGGGAAATAGCTCACAACTGAGACTTTAAACTGTGACCTTTGGGAATTAGAAAATGGGGCAAAATCGGAGGACGACTGAGACAGGGACAATCATTGGAGAGAAAAGGGGGGGGCGGGATCGACATGGATTTTATCCCCATATTTTACAATTGGAGGGGAAAGGGGAAGAATTCAGGGGAAATGAATCAGTCTTTGAGACTGAAGTGACAAACCCAGAGAGAAACCCCCCTGCCCCCCCATCTCCGGCCTGTCCAGAGCCAGGTCCAACCTCCCCACCCCCGTTCACACGGTCTGTCCCCTCCCTCCATCTCTGGCTCATTTCTCATCCCTCCCTTCCCGGCCCCTGCACCCCCAGACACATGAAGGGGAACCCCACTGGGGCCCGGTCTCTTGCCCCATCTGACCCCCTCTCCCCTGGGGCAGCCCCTGGCTGGAGCCGGGGGCGGGTGGAGGGGGGCAGCAGGGTCACTGGTGTGAACGCAGCTCGGGGCCCGCCCCAGGTGCGGGAACAACCCAGGGGCCGGTTCCCAGGGGCGGGGGGACCGGGGCCCCCTTGTGCAGAGGCGTCTCCCCCCCCGGCCCTTGGTTAATTACCTGCAGGCTCCAGCCCGGGGCTGCCCAGGGGGCTGGTCCCAGCTGGGGAACGTCCCCCCCGGCCGGGCAGGGGGGGCGTTAATGACCCCCCAGCACAAACCCCATGGGGGGAGCAGCGCCTTGCATTGCCCAGCCCGGAGCTGCCGCAGGATTTTCCTGCCTCTGCCCCCAGCTGCTCCAGCCCCTTCCCGGGTCTCCTGCAAACACCCGCCCGGGCGGCCGCATTTGCAAACAGCCAGTGGGGTGGGGGTGGGGGGGGTTATTTCCCCTCTCAGAGGACGGGGCATCTTAGCACCCGCTTCCCAGGGCTGGGTCCTGAAAGGCCGCAGGGCACCCCAATGCCCGGACACTGGCTGCCCCTCCCTGTCCGCCGGATCACCCCAAACCCCCGGGTCACACACCGGGGTGGCCCCTTTTGTGGGGTGAGGTGTCTGCATGAAGTCTCCCAGCCGGTCACACACCTGCCCCCCCCCCCCAGCCCGCTGCTGGGGTTCCCTGACCCCCTCCCCGGGCACTAAGATACTTTGACTCCTTCTGTTCACTTTGTCAAATGTTGTTTGCAGGACTCTCGGCACCTCATCCATGAGCCTTGGCCAGCGCCCTGCCGCGGGGTGTCGCTGGGCTGTCTACACTTGTATTGGACTAGCAAAGACGCGTAAGAAAATAGCGGCTCGACGTTTTGGCCGTGACCTCTGTGTTTCTAATATAGCACGTCCTGCGTTCTCATTGTGATTTTTGAATTCGGAATTTTTCATTCTACATTTTAATTCTTATTTTTATGGCACACGTTGAGTCTGTTGGATCATGTCACTTCCCCTCTGACTCATTTCCTGGCCTGGTGTCAAAATTTCATTTGCATTTGATGCACCAATGCGGGTTGCCTCTCCCGGCTGTTACTTTGCCTTTCAATCCAGCCCTTCGTGCTTTTGCACGTCACTGCTTGTGTGTGGGACTTGGTTCCCAAATATTCACTAAGGCCCGTGTACGATCTCCTATTAAATCCTTCTCAAAGGCAAAAATACACTGTGATTTCTACTGAGCAGAAGATCGGCCGTACTGCGTCAGACCAAGGGTCCAGCTAACCCAGCGTCCTGGCTTCCAAGAGTGGCCCATGCCAAGTGCCCCAGAGGGAATGAACAGACCAAGGCAATTATCAAGTGATCCACCCCATCGTCCACTCTCAGCTTCTGGCAGTCAGAGGCTTAGGGACGTCCAGAGAATGAGGATACATCCCTGGCCATCCTGGCTAATAGCTATTGATGGGGTCTACCCTCCAGTAACTTCTCATTCTTTTTTGAACCCAGTTATAGTTTTGGCCTTCACAACCTAATGAACACATATCTACAACCTAGGGTGACCAGATGTCCCGATTTTATAGGACAGTCCCAATTTTTGGATCTTTTTCTTATATAGGCTTTTATTACCCCCGTCCCGATTTTTCACACTTGCTGTCTGGTCATCCTACTACAACCCCAAGATTGCTCGATAACCACAAGCGGTCAAAATGTCATGATTTGTACACCCTCAAGTCATGAACTTATAAAAAAAAAAAAAAAAAAAAGAGAGAAATAAATGATATCCGTTTCTTTTTATGCGGCTCTTTGCCCAGATCCACAAACGTAGGAGCCTAATACCTGAGTGAGTCTTGGCCTAGCCTCGTACTTTCCCCGTTACCTCTCCTAAAGAATTCGTACCCCTCAGGCCATATCTACATGACAGACTTACGTTAACTCAGGTTACGTGCATATGCCTACTTGACTCCTTGGGGGACTGTACTCGCCAGGAGCATTTGTACTGATGCAGAATGTGGTGCATTGTGGGTAGGTATCCCACCGTGCAACTCGCCACTGTCCACTGCACTGTATTTTGGAAAATTTTAGCGACGCACGCCAGGGCCCAACCAGGTTGCACAGGAGCGACTGGGAGCATGGGATCAACTTCCCATAATGCAATGTTCACCGTCCCACCATTTTCTACATCTCCCATAATTTTCACACCTTTTTTCCTAAGTCCCACAGACCTGCGTGACCCTCCTCGCTGGCTGCCATCTCTAAGAGCAGCATGGAGCCCACACAGCTCTGCCTTAGTGTTACGAGCGTTGCAAGCCCAGGGCGCACGATCCTGCAATATTTTGAGAGCCGCGAGAATAGATGTGGGAGAGATGATGATTCTGTGCAGAACAGACTGCTGGGGGACACAGCGACAACCAATTCGAGCTTGTCACCGGTCAGTCAGAGACCTCGACTAAATACAAGTGGAATAGATCTGGTCATCAAAAGTAGTTAATATTCCAAGTTATGCGGCCAGTGAGCACCCCTCTCATCGATGGTGAGTTAGCGGGTTACAGATGGTTGTCTCTTACAACTCCAGGTAAAGGGAACTGGAGCGAGGACTCAGATCCTTTTGCTGTCCAGTTCCATCAGGGCAGTGCAAAAGCCAGGAAAGTTCCCCACAATAGCGGGACGATTGGCCCCCCTTCCATAATTGGCGTCACGAACAGGATCCTAACCGAAGGATTGCATTCTGGTAGCACTGTCTGGTTGAGAACCCTACAATGGCTGGAATTGAAGAACTACGGGCCCAGTTTGCTGAACTTCAGTTCAAATTATTGGACAATGCTGAGGCATTATGACAAGCTAGACCTGAGCAGGGAAAAGTTTTATCTTTGGCCAAGGTGGTGACAGACCAGCTGCTGCAGCTAAGAAGCCTCTTACAATTTATGCTCCAGGAGACTGGAAGATATCTGAGCTCAGCGGCTTCCCAGCAAAGCCAGGGGACATCACGAGAGAGGAATGGATTAGAAGTGGATGGAGACAAAGTGTCCCTGGGAACCAGACTCAAGGAATTCAGTGAGTGGACACAGAATCCAGCTGGGGCCATTTGGATCGCTGCTTGCATCCTCCAGGAGAGATTGAGCCAGGACTCACAATGCAGATATGGGCCTGAAAGACCAGTCAGTGTTGGGGCTCCGGGATGACTCCCTCTGCCATGAAGTGAAGAGGAGGTTGAAGGAAAAGCCCATTAAGAAGTTCCATGAACTCATGCAAGCTGCCATTATATGGTCCTCAGAAGAGGAAGTTCCCACGGAAATCCTTGGAAAGGCCTAACAAAACTGTTTATGAATGTTTTGAAGGAGAATAAAATAAAGCTCCAGGACTGCTGTGGCCAAGGCTATGACAACCGTGCGCACGTGAAGGGAAGAAACAGTGGCATCCAGGCGAGGATCTGAATACAAGAGCTTTCTTCATGCCTTGTGGCTGCCCTTCCCGTCCTGTTCTCAGCACCAGCAGATCCTCATGGACAATGTTACAAATCTGACTGTGAAGCTGCCAAGCCACGCTCGCTGGGAAAGCCGCATTGACAGCAAAAGGCCAGTGGGTGTCAAGTGACTGAGGTTTACGACGACTTGATGGAACTGGTGCAGTCGAGTAAAGCCGAGGCCAGAATCCAAAACCTGGCAAAGCAGGTCACTGACTTCAAACGGTCTGGTCTCCGTCATGGTTTGGCATGATAGACCGTTCCAAGTAAATGTTGTAAGCAAGGCATTACAGACTCAGTCGATGGACTTCACAACCCCTACTACTTTGAGGAGAAGCTGCCTTGATTTCGCTGTGGCCTACAGAGACCACGGATTTGAAGACCCCTGCTGCCAAAGAAACGGTGGAAAACTTAGGAGTTGAGCCAGTCTTCAGGGAAACTCGTATTCATTGGAAGAAGAGACCGTTTGGTTATGATGGGTAGAGATGAGGTGATGGGAAGCTCAGAAGAAAAATTCAAGAGGGTTTTTTTTTTGTTGTTCTCTTGTTGAACCGGCTCAAGTGTCCATCGAAGAAAGGTTCGGACAAATGAGGCACCCCAAAAGGGCCTGGGAGGTTTTGTCTGACCTTAATAACCTGCCGGCGGACAGGAAAACATTCTTCAATAATTGTACAGGCCTTCACTGGACGCTGACACATGGGGAACGCTCGGACGTCAACGATAAAGACCCCTATGTCGAACTGGACAACGTCCGTCACATTTTGAAGCACGGGGAGCTCTCTCCACTCCAGGTTCTCCACTTCGCTCACGGCGCGGAGCTGAAGGACACTTTTCCTAATGGGTGGAGAGCTCTGAGGCTTCTGCTCACACCGCCGGTCGCAGTCGCGAGTGGTGAGTGCCGCTTTTTAAAGCTCAGGCTCCTTAAAACATATCTTTGATCGACGATGGCTGACGAGAGACTGACATCGCTTGCTATTTTACTGCTTGGAAATGCCATTGGCCAGTCTTTGGAGCTCTCCGACACCGTGTTTCAGGTTGCAAGGGCAAAGGCGAGAAAAGCGGCCTTTTGAACGAAAGGACTAGGGCAGGGTTTCTCAGACTTCATTGCCCCGAGACCTCCTTCTGACTACAAAAATTACTACAAGACCCCAGAAAGGGAACCGAAGCCTGAGCCCCCTCACCCTGGGGAGTAGGGGTGCCGAAGCTTGAGGGCTTCATCGCCGGGCGGTGGGGCTTGGACTTTGACTTGAGCCCTGGGCCCCAGCGAGTTTAACGACAGCCCTGGCGACTCCATTAAAATGGAGTCCCGACCCACAGTTTGAGAATCACTGGACTCGGGTTAACAGTCTAACCCTGCCACCTACTCGAACATTATTTAATACTGGTCCACCCCAGTGTTGATGCCCCTTTCCATGTCTGGATGTTAGCACATTCCAGTTATTCTTATAATTTAAAAGTTTCTAGACACTTAGAAGACATAGACTTAGAAGACATTTTTTTTATTTGCTTATCTATGGCATGAATAAATACAGAGTTACAGATCCTGGCGTGCAAACGTATCACCTTATATGACAGGGATAAACCACGCATGCAAATTGTGCCTCAACGTTGTGACGTGGGCTAAGAATTATAACATTCAAAAACCAGTCGGAGAACACTTCAGCCTCTCTGGTCACTCGATTACAGACCCAAAAGTGGCAATTCTTCAACAAAAAAACCTTCAGAAACAGACTCCAAGGAGAGACTGCTGAATTGGAATTAATTTGCAAACTGGACACCATTAACTTAGGCTTGAATAAGGACTGGGAGTGGATGGGTCATTACACAAAGTAAAACTATTTTTAAGGCCTGGCTTGACAAAGCCCCAGCTGGGATGATTTAGCTGGGGACTGGTCCTGCTTTGAGCAGGGGGTTGGACTAGATGGCCTCCTGAGGTCCCTTCCAGCCCTGATCTTCTATGACTCTATGATTCCCCATGTTTATTCCCCCCTCCCCAGCCCCCCAGCTGTTCCTCAGACGTCCTTGTCAACTGCTGGGAACGGCCCACCTTGATTATCACTACAAAAGGGTTTTTTTCTCTCCCGCTGGTAATAGCTCACCTTACCTGATCACTCTCATTACAGTGTGTATGGTAACCCCCATTGTTTCATGTTCTCTGTGTATATAAATCTCAGCGCTGTACTGTCCACGGCACGCATCCGATGAAGTGAGCTGTAGCTCACGAAAGCTCATGCTCAAATAAATGGGTTCGTCTCTAAGGTGCCTTTTCTTTTTGCGGATACAGACTAGCACGGCTGCTATTCTGAACCCAATAAATAATAAGGCATTCAAAAGTTTAACACATGGAGGGAGGTAGCCAAAGATGGTTCTCACGTGGGGCATCATTTGGTCTTGGGACAGCCCTGCCCTGGGTGACAGAAGAGACAGAGAACTTCGGGTGTCCAAGCAGCCATGCAAAGAAAATTGTTTCTGTCTGCAACTGCGGAGGAGGGAAACTGGGACAGGGTGGGGGTGCAGGGGGTGCGGGCTCTGGGGGGGGCCAGGGATGTGGGGCTCTGGGCTGGGACAGGGTTGGGGTGCAGGGGGTGAGGGCTCCGGCTGGGGGTTCGGGCTCTGGGGGTGGGGCCGGGGATGTGGGGCTCAGGGCTGGGACAGGGTGGGGGTGCAGGGGGTGAGGGCTCCGGCTGGGGGCACGGGCTCTGGGGGGGGGCCGGGGATGTGGGGCTCAGGGCTGGGACAGGGTGGGGGTGCAGGGAGTGAGGGCTCTGGGGTGGGGCTGGGGATGTGGGGCTCAGGGCTGGGACAGGGTGGGGGTGCAGGGGGTGAGGGCTCCGGCTGGGGGTGCAGGGGGTGAGGGCTCCGGCTGGGGGTTTGGGCTCTGGGGTGGGGCCGGGGATGTGGGGCTCTGGGCTGGGACAGGGTTGGGGTGCAGGGGGTGAGGGCTCTGGGGGGGGGCCGGGGATGTGGGGCTCAGGGCTGGGACAGGGTGGGGGTGCAGGGGGTGAGGGCTCCGGCTGGGGGTGCAGGGGGTGAGGGCTCGGGCTGGGGGCGCGGGCTCTCGGGTGGGGCCGGGGATGTGGGGCTCAGGGCTGGGACAGGTTTGGGGTGCAGGGGGTGAGGGCTCCGGCTGGGGGCGCGGGCTCTCGGGTGGGGCCGGGGATGTGGGGCTCAGGGCTGGGACAGGTTTGGGGTGCAGGGGGTGAGGGCTCCGGCTGGGGGTTCGGGCTCTGGGGTGGGGCCGGGGATGTGGGGCTCAGGGCTGGGACAGGGTGGGGGTGCAGGGGGTGAGGGCTCTGGGGGGTGGGGCCGGGGATGTGGGGCTCAGGGCTGGGACAGGGTGGGGGTGCAGGGGGTGAGGGCTCTGGGGGGTGGGGCCGGGGATGTGGGGCTCAGGGCTGGGACAGGGTGGGGGTGCAGGGGGTGAGGGCTCTGGGGGGTGGGGCCGGGGATGTGGGGCTCAGGGCTGGGACAGGGTGGGGGTGCAGCGGGTGAGGGCTCTGGGGGGTGGGGCCGGGGATGTGGGGCTCAGGGCTGGGACAGGGTGGGGGTGCAGGGGGTGAGGGCTCTGGGGTGGGGCCGGGGATGTGGGGCTCAGGGCTGGGACAAGGCTGGGGGAGGGGCAGGTTCCTGGGGGGGCGGGGGGGGGGTCCCGCGGCACTAAATAGGCTGATGCACGGCCGTGCAGCTCGCAGGGAACTTTGGTCCCGGATGCTGCAACCCCGAAACCTTCTCTCCTGCCCTGTCAACGCCTCTCTGCATTGCACTTGGAGGGCGAAATCCTCTCCCGCCTGCAGAGGCCCCGCGCCAGGCCTAAGGCCCCCAGGTTAATGGGTTACTGGGGCCGGGGGGCTTGCGGGGGGCTCTCAAGGCAGAGAAACGTTTTCTTCCTGTAAAGTGGCCGGGGAGAAACTTTCCCCCTGTGGCCAGGGATTGCTGGGGAGAGCAACTGGCCCCGCCGGTGGGGGGAGACGGCAGCTGGTCTCTGAACCGGACCCCGCGGGTCTGAAATTCCCCTAAATACCAGAGGCTCCCATGGTGATTCCCTGCCGAGCAGGAGGCTTCCCCAGCCTGGGACGCCCCCTCTGACGGCCTCTCCTTTCTCTCCTCTCCAGGGTGCTGGGAGCTCTGGGGGCAGGTAAGTCCTGGGCTCGGTCTCCCTCCCGCCGTGGCACTGAATACAGGGCGACCCCGGCAGCGTGACACGCCGGCTTCGAGCCTGCGATTCTGTGTCCCCTCGTGGCTGCCCAGTACCCTCCGACGGCGGAGACGGTCCCCCCAGGGCCGTCAGCCGTACGGGCCCGGGGCCGGACCCGGCCTGGCCGGTGTCTTTCTGTGGCCCCATCCCGTAGTCACATTGCGCAGGGTCTCCGCTTGCATTGTTTTACAGGTAAGTTTCTAGCCCTCCTGGTTACAAAGAAACCCTCCCAAATGGGAAGCCCTCCCTTTCGGGGTCGGCCAACGGCCTGAAACAGCGGCTCAGGGAGGCATGAATGCCCCTGCCCTCTGCTCAGCCCGTCGGGCTGCCAGCCCCAGTGAGGACTCGCCCTCGTCCCTGGCTGCTGAGCTGAGCCGACAGATCAGGGAGGGGGCGGGAGGGAAGCCCTTGCGGGGTGGGAATAGGGGATTGCCGTGGCGGGGCGGGGGGGGCAAGAGCAGAGGAGAGACACAAGGACAAGGCAGCAAGAGATAAATGGAGAAAGGAGGGTGGGAAAGGAACGGAAACAAAGGGTAGCAAGAGCTGGGGGGCACGGGAAGAGGCGATCTTCCCGCAGCGTGATATTGATTATGATAGTAAATCACTAAAATGTCATTTCCTCTCCAAAGGGCAGCGTCTCCCCTTGTTCTTTGTGCCTGGGTGTCCCGCGGAGAGCGGTGGGTGCCCTGCTGTGAAGGGAGGTGGGGCGCAGAGTCCTGGCCCGCTGATCGTAACAGACAGTGGGTCGGACAGCCCAGGGTTACGGCTTTCACTGAGGGGCTCTGGGTGTTGAAGGCCCCACGTTCATTCGGGCCTTTCCGTCTCCACCCTGACCATGTGGGATGCACCCACTCTTTGGTCCGGCTCCTCCCTTTGCACGTAATCCCGATGCTGGAGCCCCTCGGTGCTGGAATATCCCAGGATGGGAGGCGGGTCGGCTCCCCACCGAACCAGAGCGCCCTGGAGAAAGCCCCTGAACCTGTCTCCGTTCCGTGCCCCAAAGTTTCCCCACATCCCATCTCTCTGGGCCCACGGACGGCCCAGGGCTGAGGGCTGGTGACTCGCTAGAACAGTGCCCATCTCGGGCTACGAAGCTCAGAGCCAGGTTTGCTGGAGTTTGGGGGTTGCTGGGCTCCGGGTTTGGGGATCCGGGCCCGTTTCTCACCCCTCCCTCTTTCCCCGGCAGGGAGGACGGGGCGTTTCGGGAGCCGGAGCCGGGGTTTGGGGAGCTGGAGAGGAGGCTCAGCGATTTCTCTCTGACAAGTGCCGTCCTGCAGCAGGTCCTGCGGGGATTCAAAGGTGAGTGGGAGTCTGGGGGTGGCGTCTCCTCTGGTTAGAGCGACCCCGGCCCTGGGGAGGAGTCGGGGACTCTCGGGATGTCACTGACCCCGGGCTCCATCTCGCAGCCCCAGCTCCGCGAGTCGCCCTTCCCCATGGGAGTCGCCCTGTGGGGCTGGCTCTGTCCGCAGCGGCTGCGTTGTGGGCCTCGGTCTGTGTCCCCGTCCCGTAGTTTAAAGCGGTTCCATTAATAACCAATGGGGATTTCTCTATGAACGCGAGGGACTGAATCCTCACCTCTCCCGTCCTCTCCTTCCCCTAGAGACGCTGCGACGGGAGCTGGGGAGCGACGCAGGTACGTGTCCGTCTCTGACGGGCCGGGGGGAGATTTCACACCAATAACCATGTTCGCGACAGGGCATCACGGCCTCCAGCCCCCATGTGCCCCTGGAAAGGGTGGAACGACGTGACGCCGGGTGAGCCCCGGGACTGGTTCGCGCCTGCTGTGCGTCCGATGGGGATTCAGAGCGAATCCGGAGCTCAGGGGGGTGGTTCCCTTTTGGGAAGAGGAACAATGCCCGGCGTGGTGTGAAAAATGGGATGAGGCAGGAACAAAACAGCCATACATCGAGGACTCTGACCGCTTTAATGAGTGAGCGGCAGTGGTCAGAGGTGGGCAGCCAAGTCTCAGGAGTGAGGCCGGGTGGAGCCCAGCTTTGCCCTATTTAAACGAACGCTGGCTGAAGCCATCCATCCCGCACACAGACCGGCTGCGAATGGTCCTTACGAATGAGGAGGGAGCTGCTGTCGCACGTGTTCGTGTTTCCTCACACTTTTCACACTGGTGACCCCCGGCTTTTTTTGCAGTCCCCTCACACTGAATGCGAAACGAGAATAAAACACCGATCAAGGCTGATCCTCCATAACTTGCATGGGTGCATTGCAAGAGGCTGACCGAGAACAGTTGTTCTTGGGGGCTAAAAGTGCAGGAAGTCAGGGGAAATGAGATTTTCTTTGCTTAAGATGCCAGTAAAGCTAATAAAGTGCAGAGTCCTGCCCTTCAGACGGAAGAATCCCATGCACCGCTACGGGCTGAGGACCGAATGGCTCGGCAGCAGTTCTGCGGAAAAGGACCTAGGGGTGACAGTGGACGAGAAGCTGGATATGAGTCAGCAGGGTGCCCTTGTTGCCAAGAAGGCCAATGGCATTTTGGGATGTATAAGTAGGGGCATAGCGAGCAGATCGAGGGACGTGATCGTCCCCCTCTACTCGACATGGGGGAGGCCTCATCTGGAGTACTGTGTCCAGTTTTGGGCCCCACAAGACAAGAAGGATGTGGATAAATTGGAGAGAGAGTCCAGCGGAGGGCAATGAAAATCATTATGGGGCTGGGGCACGTGGCTTAGGAGGAAGGACTGAGGGAACTGGGGATGTTTAGCCTGCAGAAGAGAAGAATGAGGGGGGATTTGATAGCTGCTTTCAACTACCTGAAAGGGGGTTCCAAAGAGGATGGATCTAGACTGTTCTCAGTGGTAGCTGACGACAGGACAAGGAGTAATGGTCTCAAGTTGCAGTGGGGGAGGTTTAGGTTGGATATTAGGAAAAACATTTTCACTAGGAGGGTGGTGAAACACTGGAATGTGTTACCTAGGGAGGTGGCGGAATCTCCTTCCTTAGGAATTTTTAAGGTCAGGCTTGACAAAGCCCTGGCTGGGATGATTTAGTTGGGGATGGGTCCTGCTTTGAGCAGGGGGTGGGACTAGATGACCTCCTGAGGTCCCTTCCAACCCTGATCTTCTGTGATTCTAAATCTTTCACTATCTCACGGCCCATCTGATTGCCTGTCCTAAAGTCCGTTCTGAAATCCGCCCCCCACCGACAATAACCCTTCTCCCCCTGACAGGCTGCAGAATAACATCCCCGGCTCCCTCCAGATTCTCCCAGCCTGCCCAGGGAAGGGAAATGGATGCGGCCGAGCTGGCCCAGGTAGGGATGCTGAGGAAATGCCTGGGGGGGGTGTCCCCCAGGAGCCAGAGGGACGGCGAATACCCAGGAAGTGGGAGTGACGATCCGAGGGTGGGAGGGTGCAGGCAGTAGACAGGGCGGCGAATCGGGGTGGGGGTGTGATGAACCGGCTGCATCTGGGGCCTCGATTCTAGGAATACATCATTGGGCATGGAAATTCCCCTATTTGTGGGACAGGGAACAAACCCGCCTGGGCTGGGAAAACTTCCCAGACTCCCAGTTCTGGAGCGTGAACCCACTAAGCAGAGGTTGCTATGAAGGGGGGCACCCACTAGTGAGGCTGAGGGAAGATGCCCCATCCCCTCCCCTCCAGCTGCTGGCCATGGGGAGGGTGTTGGGATTTCTACAAGGAGGGGCTCTCCCTGGACCTTGCTGGGGACTCCATCTCCTGTGTCAGCCTCTGACTAGGAGGTGTGTGATGAAAGTGAAGCCCCCCTGCCCCCTTTCTCTGCTGGGAGGGGTGAGCGAGTCTCTCTTTCTCCCCTCACCCTGATGCTTCCTGGCTGCTCTGAACGGGGTGAGGCTCTGGGCCTCCCAGAGCTTCTCATTAACAGGCCTTGCTGCATCACGAAGGGTGGGGCTGTGAGTGGGGCAGCAGGTCCTGAGTGGGGGGCTCTTGCTCTTTCAGAGAGCCCTCTACAGAGACGTCATGCAGGAGACCTAGGAGTCTGAGGCCTCGCTGGGTAAGGATTCCCGTCCCCTTGGTTCTGAGGAGGGGAAATGCAGCGTTAAGGTTCACGTCACCCCCACAATGTCACCTTAACTCTGCCCTGTTTCAGCAACACCCCGACACGCCAGGGACACACACACACCGGCCCCGTGCCCTGCCACACAACGCTGCGAGAAGAGGGCACAGGAGCAACACAGCACAAAGTCGAAGGTCTTCTCTTGGCTAAGGCAAAACTTGGGTCCAGGTCTGGCATAAAGAACAGACGCTGCCTGCCCCTGGCCAGCCCTCCAGCACCGAGCCCACCGCACCCAAACCAGCTCAGATGTACAAACTGTTACCCCAGCTTTACCCTCTCCCTGAGATTCCTTCTGAGTCGTTGCCTTCACTTGCTCCTCACGAAGGCCTGGAGACCACGGGCGTGTATCCCACCAGGGTGCCGACAATCCCCCTGGCTAGAACGCGCCCAGTCACAGACACAACCTACAACACTGAGCGCTGAAATGGGGCAGACTCGGTCCCTCGGGGTTCACCTGCACCTCTCTGCATATCACAGTCACAGCTCTGCCAAGCTGCTCCAACTAATCCCTCCGCCGTCCGAGTACAGCTACACCTGGCCCAGTGCTCACAGCCGGAGGGGATGGGGAGAAATGCTGGGATTCCCGTCTGTGAAACACCACACAAACAACGGCAGGTTCTCTTAGTCCTTCCTCATCTACAGAAGGGATTGTGGACAAATTGGAGAGAGTCCAGCCGAGGGCAACGAAAATGACGAGGGGGCTGGGGCACATGACTTACGAGGAGAGGCTGAGGGAGCTGGGGTTATTTAGCCTGCAGAAGAGAAGAATGAGGGGGGATTTGATAGCAGCCTTCAACTACCTGAAAGGGGGGTTTCAAAGAGGAGGGATCTAGACTGTTCTCAGTGGTGGCAAATGACAGAACAAGGAGTAATGGTCTCAAGTTGCAGTGGGGGAGGTCTAGGTTGGATATTCGGGAACACTGGAACGGGTTCCCTAGGGAGGTGGTGGAATCTCCATCCTTAGAGGTTTTTAAGGCCCAGCTTGACAAAGCCCTGGCTGAGATGATTTAGTCGGGGATCGGTCCTGCTTTGAGCAGGGGATTGGACTAGATGACCTCCTGAGGTCTCTTCCAACCCTGATCTTCTATGATTCTATTATAAATTCATGGATTTTATGGCCCGAAGGGACTATCAGGTTGTCTACTCTGACCTCCTGTATCACACAGACCATGGAATATCATCCAGTTACAGTTGTATTGAGCTGAATACCTTGTGTTGGACAAAATCAGCTTCCAGAAAGACAATCCAGTCTTGACTTGAAGACTCCAAGAGAAGGAGAATCCCCCATTTCCTTGGTAGTTTATTAACGTTTGCACCACCTTTACTGCACTGTAGCCAGTGGCTAACGGCAGCTCCAGGGTTAGGGGGCGGGGGTAGAGTTAAGGTTGCCTTGCAAGGGTGGGATGTACTTTTACTCGTCATTTCCTGGTATTCAGAGCTTTAAGTTTAGTTACCGTCCACGTTCTGGAAGGGCACACGGCATCACGGGGCAACCTTAAGTCTGTGTTAAAGAAGTTAATTAACTGTGTCTACACAAGAGATTTTGCTATTATAACTCTATTGGTTAAGGGTGTGATTCTTCACACCCACAACCGTGACACATGTGCTGACTGAAGGAGGCATGCTGCCAAATTTTAAAGAGAGACCAGGCCAGAATCTGCACGTGGACGTTCGAGCACTTGGAAAAAAAATTGCTCGTAGCCCAGTATGAGTGAGCAAAATTCCCAAGAGGAATTCCTGCAGAATGCGAGAAAAACGTGTCACACACATTGTCAGAAAGCTATCAGTGGGAGGGCTCACACTCGGATGCATGGTGAATTTCTGGTGCAGTGGCCACGATATGTCTTCTTGAGCCACTCAATTAGTTTGAGAGCAGACTGCTGGAAACACTCGGTCTTTTAATAGAGCCATGTAATCCCAGGCCGAGTGCATCTCGAATCTTCCAGTCCTGGGTTTCAAAGCCCAGGCCGGAGCATCTACACTCAGTGGTGACCCTAGGTTAAGAATTTTTGAGTCCAGGCTTTTTGCAGGTCCGAGTCCAACCAAGCACATCCCAGCCTGCCCGTGCCCTTCCATTTGCCCTGAATCCTTCTCTTTGATCTTGCACATGGTTGTTGGCCCTCTCCAGGATGCCAACCAGCAGTTCACCGTGGAAATGTTTCCTCTTGGACTGGTCGGCCATGGTACCGAGACCCAGGCTTCTGCTGGAGTGTTCCCGAGCTACTGAAGTACAACAAACTGCCAGTACAGGTCTAGGGACACCTGCAAGCAGACATAAAACGGGATGCTGCTGTCTCAGTGATGCCAAAACGGCTCAGTGCATAAGCTCAGAAAAAAGGCCTTTTGGAATCTCAAAGAAAAATCAGATATTTTGCAAAACTGAACTTCACTATCTTGTAAGAAGAATGCTTCAGGTCCCAAAAGATCCATGGACACAACTGGGTAAATCATGGTGAAAAGGGTGCACAGAGAATGGTACTGTGAAAAATCACGATTTTGCTTAAAATTGCAGAACACGGTGGGTTCTGGGGGGAAGGCCATGACCTACTCCATAGGCCTTCTCTGTCCTTTCAAGCCTTCCACGTTTTGGAGGACACAACAATTCTTGTGGTTCCTGAATGGAAAAAAGAGAGATTTCATCTCATGCCTTCGGTTACCAGCCAGCCGTGTATGCCACCAAAGTATTCAAATTTAGGGTGGCCAAACAGCACATCTATAAGGGAAATGGGCTGATCAGCTACTGAGGACGCCATAGAAAAAATATACCCTTCCCAGAAATGTGGCTATACCTATCTTCAGTTCCTGATATGGGAAACGTTTGCAGGATCTGGGATTGGGGCAAAATTTTGTGCAGGAATAAGCAGGATGTGTGTTAGCATCCACATGCCTTACGGCCGTGGTTCTCAGCTCCTAGGGGTAGTCAGAGACCTTCCAGGGGGCACATCAACTCATCTAGAGATTTGCCTAATTTTACAACAGGTGACATAAAAAAGCAGAAATTGGTAGAAACTAAAATTTCGTACAGATAATGACTTTATACGGCTCTGCATCCTATACCCTGAAACGGGAGTACAATATGTATATTCCAATTGATTTCACAGTCGTATGGCAAAAATGAAGAAAAAGTCACAGCCATTTTTCGGGAATAGTGGGCTCTGACACTTGTCTATTTTCACGTCTGATTGTGTAAGCAAGCCATTTTTAAGAGAGTTGAAACTTGGGGGGATGCAAGACAAATCAGACTCCTGAAAGGGGTACGGTAATCTGGAAATGGTGAGAGCCACGGCCGTATGGCCTCCCCATGGTTTCGGATACAGGCTTTTATGACTACTTGCAAATACACAAGATCCTGGGGACTCATGAGGATCTAGACAGAAATCTGCCCTTTCTATTGTTGGACTGCACCCAAACACAGCCATATTTCATAGAATCATAGAAGATCAGGGTTGGAAGGGACTTCAGGAGGTGTCTAGTCCAACTCCCTGCTCACAGCAGGGCCAATCCCCGACTAACTCATCCCAGCCAGGGCTTCGTCAAGCCGGGCCTTAAAAACCTCTAAGGATGCAGATTCCACCACCTCCCTAGGTAACGCATTCCAGTGTTTCAGCACCCTCTTAGTGAAAAAGTTTTTCCTAATATCCAATCTAAACCTCCCCCACTGCAACTTGAGACCATTACTCCTCGTTCTGTCATCTGCTACCATTGAGAACAGTCTAGAGCCATCCTCTCTGGAACCACCTTTCAGGTAGTTGAAAGCAGCTATCAAATCCCCCCTCATTCTTCTCTTCTGCAGACTAAACAATCCCAGTTCCCTCAGCCTCTCCTCGTAAGTCCTGTGCTCCAGCCCCCTGATCATTTTTGTTGCCCTCCGCTGGACTCTCTCCAATTTGTCCACATCCCTTCTGAAGTGGGGGCCCTGAAATTGGACGCAATGCTCCAGGTGTGGCCTCACCCATGCCGAATATCAGGTTTTTATTTTTATAACACCCCCAGAGCATCGTAGCAAGAATACGAGTTTCCAGTCAAACTTCCACTGAAAATGCACATTTCACGGTTTGTGGTTCCCGGGCCCCAGTGTGAATTGCACGTGGTGGTGGAGGGGGCGGGGTGATGCCCAGGTGGGCGGTTGTTGGTGGCAGTCGAGGGAGGGTGGCTGGAATAAGGGCTGCCCCTTGGCTGTCTCCGGGGACTGACAGAGACAGACTGAACGGGCTTCCGACCCGGCGTGGCTGGCTGCTTGCACTGGCCTGGCCAGGACGGACCCTGCCGTAACTTTTGCTGCTCTGCGCTAAACTACGCGAGACTGCCCGATGCAGTGCTCCAGTTGGAGTGTAAACCCTGCTCTGCTTTGAAAGGCTGCCTGGTGTCACCCCAAGTACTCAAGGAGAGCATTGGACCCTGAAGGGGTCCGGTCCAGGTCTCCAGCAGGGCAGGGTGGAGTCACTGCAGGAAGCCATGGGGCGAAACAGGGTTAGCTGGTGTACAAAGGCTCCCATTTCACAGACTTAACTGCCAGAGGCCTGCCCCAGTGGAAATCTGTGGATCTCCAGCACGTGGCCTGTTAAAGGGGTCACTCCCAGGGGACTGGTTACGGGCTGGGACATACACCAGACCCTGTGCATCCCTGAGAGCAGACCTAACTTCTTCAGACACCCCACTGGGCCCCCCGATGTCTCTGTCTCTTTCCCCTTACCAATTACCTGAGCAGCCATCCCCCTCTTGAGATGGAGTTTGTCTTTACGCCACTCCAGTTTGGCCCAGACTTTGGCCCTGCTCCCCTGTGTGTTACCTGGAGCTAGGGGAGAGAATACTAGATGCTGACAGTCCGGGCATCGTCTCATAACCATTTTTAAATGTTTGCCAAAGCGTGGCTCATTTTGAGCTATTCCTCTTCCCTTCCTGCTTGTTTTCCTTACAGCCCCCTATTAAACGTACCCAATGTATCCATACAGGAAACATCCCACTGGCCAGGTCAACATACAGGATTCAGTGTTACACAGCAGCTCCATCTGCATCACAGTGAGAAAGCGGGGAGGTTCTTTGGCAGGAAGCAGCGGGGAGATTTGGGGGATCTGGAGCTGCCTGGATCCCACCCCGTTACCACAGTCTCCCCACACAGCCGTCGCTGATTTAGGGGCTGCACCCCGTGTCTCCACTCTTAGGACTGTCTACTTGCACTTTATTTTTTGTAATTTTTCTCAAATATTCTCATTTTCACTGCTCTCTCTGCCTTGCCGAGTGCCCCATCACCACCGTCACCCTGCCTACGGTGGCCCCAGCCACGATTTCTCCTCCTCACCTTCCTGCCAGCCGCAAGGTGACTCCTTCCCTGGCAAAAAGTGGACTTTCTCGGGGGATGTCCTAGGTTGGGAGTGAGCCTGGGGATTCACAAAGTCGTATTTTCCCTTCCCTATCTGCAGCACCCACGATCTCTCTTCCCTGCAGCTTTCTTGGAGTCAGTCCCTCCTGAGGTCACCTGGCCCAGTTCCCGTTCTTCATAGTCTCCTTTTCCAGAGGACCTAGAGTCTGTTGCTCCTGGACAGATCTCCATGATTCAGAGGAAAGAGATCCTGAGCGGTGCCAGGACGGGCGAGGAATCATTAAATCAATTCAAAAGCGGTCAGCGTCTGAAGGACACAGCTGGGACTCCTGACGGAGACCTTGTGAGTTCTCAGAGTTCAGGATTGTCCCCAGCAGGTTTGTATCCTCAGGGCGGATGTCGCTTATGACTTCCTGCCCATTGAGAGAGACACCTGGCAGTAGCTTCCTCCTCGACCTCCCTTCCCCGTGGGTGATTGGGCAGGCAGAATTGATCCCCTCCTCCCTGTGGGAAAGGATTTGGGGAAACTCAGTCCCTGCTTTATTTCCAGCTCTCCAGCACTATTTTGGTTGACCAGGATGGTGATAGTGATCGTGAAATTCTCAGGGAGATGAGAGAGGCCATAAACATTAACATTGGTGGGGCCTCATCTGGAGTACTGTGTCCAGTTTTGGGCCCCACACGACAAGAAGGATGTGGAAAAATTGGAAAGCGTCCAGCGGAGAGCAACAAAAATGATTAGGGGTCTGGAACACAGGACTTACGAGGAGAGGCTGAGGAAACTGGGGACGTTTAGTCTACGGAAGAGAAGAATGAGGGGGGATTTGATAGCTGCTTTCAACTACCTGAGAGGGGATTCCAAAGAGGATGGCTCTAGACTGTTCTCAGTGGTAGCAGATGACAGAACGAGGAGTAATGGTCTCAAGTTGCAGTGGGGGAGGTTTAGGTTGGATATTAGGAAAAACCTTTTCACTAGGAGGGTGGTGAAGCACTGGAATCGGTTCCCTAGGGAGGTGGTGGAATCTCCTTCCTTAGAGGTTTTTAAGGTCAGGCTTGACAAAGCCCTGGCTGGGATGATTTAGTTGGGGATTGGTCCTGCTTTGAGCAGGGGGTTGGACTAGATACCTCCTGAGGTCCCTTCCAACCCTGATCTTCTATGATTCTATGAAGAATCAATAATAATGGGAGATTTCAACTATATCCATATTGTCTGGGTACATGTCACCTCAGAACGGGATCCAGAGATAAAGTTTCTAGACACCATGAATGACTGTTTCTTAGAGCAATTAATCCTTGAACCCACAAGAGAGGCCAGGCAATTCTTGATTTACTCCTAAGTGGAGTACAGGATCTGGTCCAAGAGGTGACTATAGCTGAATCACTTGGTAATAGCAACCATTAAAGAATTAAATTTAACATCCCTGGTGGTATCAAAGAAGCCCACCACCATGGCACTCCATTTCAAAAGGGGAACTACACAAAACTGAGGGCATTAGTTAAACAAAAATGAAAAGGTACAATCTCAAAAGTGAAATGCCTGCAAGCTGCATGGAAACTTTTTAAAATGAACTCAAGAAAGAAATCTTGGCGTCATTGCGGATAGTTCTCTGAAAAGAGCTGGTCAATGTGCAGCAGTAGTCAAAAAAGCTGTCAGAACGTTGGGATTTATTAGGAACGGGATAGATGATAGGACAGAAAATATCATGCTGCCTCTGTATAAATCCATAGGCCCACATCTTGAATACTGCATGCAATTCTTATCACCCCAATCTCAAAAAAAAAAAACAACATTTGAATGGGAAGAGATGCAGAGAAGGGCAACAAAAATGATTAGTAGTATGGAACAGCTTCTGTATGAGGAGAGATTATAAAGACTGGGAATTTTCAGCTTGGAAAAGAGACGACTAAGCAGGAATATTGTAGAGGTCTATAAAATCATGACTGGAGTGTAGAAAGTGAATACAGAAATGTTGTTTAATCCTTCACATGACACAAGAACCAGCCAATGAAATTAATAGGCATCAGGTTTAAAACAAACACAACACACAGTCAACCTGTGGAACTCCTTGCCAAAGGATGTTGTGAAGGCCAAGACCATAACAGGGTTCAAAAAAGAACTAGATAAGTTGATGGTGGATAGGTCCGCTAATGGCTATTAGCCAGGATGGGCAGAGATGCAACCCAATGCCCTGGGTGTCCCTAGCCTCAGTTTGCCAGAAGCTGGGAATGGGTGACGGGGGATGGATCACTTGATGATTCCCTGTTCTAGTCATTCCCTCTGGGGCACCTGGCATTGGCCACTGTCGGAAGACAGGACACTGGGCTAGATGGACCATTTTTCTCATCCAGTGTGGCCGCTCTTATTACCCCGGCTTCATTTACAAGCTCTATAATGGGATTGGCACCCACCTCTTGCAAGCTCCCCGTCTGGTTTGGCATCTCTGCATTCTTTAAACCAGTCCAGCCCTGGTATGGGGCTGTATCCCCAGGCCTTCCTCCCTGGAGACCCTATCTTCCTGTGGCCTTCCCCAGGCTCAGTCCCGACTCACTCCCAGCAGCCAGCCAGGAGCCTCTCATTCCCCTGGTCTGTGACCCTAAAATTTAGCTGCTAATTAAAGTAGCCTACAATAGTGCTTCATTGCTCCCCCGCTCCCTGCTAGCAAACTGTTTTTGGCTTAGTTCTAGCAGCCAGCCAGGAACACCTCTCGCTCCCCCGGTTCCCGCAAGCAGACTTACCTATCTGTCATCCTGCTGCTCTTCCACCCAGGCATGCAATCCTTTCTTCTCCAGCTCCAAGCAGCCACTAACTGCTGTGCTATTCTGCAGCTCCTTTTATATGGCCCTCCTGGCCCCTGATTGGCCGTTCCAGCAGCCCCTCTGGGCTTCCTTGCAACCACTCTAGGCCACTTGGAGGACCTCTCCACTGCTCCTTTCCTGGGATGGGTGTGGCAGAACACATCAGTTCTCTGTTGAACCAGAATGTAGATGCCAGATTTAGGATATTCTGGTACCCCTTGCCAGGTGGCATTGAGGGTCTCTTTGGTCACAATCACACACTTCCCTTATACGTGTAAGCTGAGGGGTCTGGTCTCTAATGTGATGAACAAAACACAAATTACAGTGTATTAAAGTGTGAAGGTAGAGGGCTAGACAGCTGAGATGAATAGAAATTGAGTAAGGGCACTTTACCTTTAGGTCACCAGCTTGTAGGCTTGGCAGAATTCAAATTTTATTTTATGCTTTCAACGTATTTTTTAGATTCCCCCCCCCCCCATTTTTATTGATTTAAATGTTCAGAATTGTGGGAAATTACAGGTTTTAAGCATGTTTTCAATTTTCAGCCATTTAAATTTTCAATTGCAGGAAATGCTGGTGGGGGAGGGGGGGGTGTCAGACAATAATTATTTAATGGCCGTAGTTGTTGAGACTCGAAAAGTTAAACTTTATAACTGTTAAAACAAACCATTAACATCGCGTGTCAAAATATACAAAGTAAGTACTCTTTGCGTCCAACAGCCCAGACCTTATAAAGCATCAGAGAATTCACACAGGGGAGAGACCCTACGGATGTCCTGACTGTGGGAAAAACTTCACTTACAGCTCAGCGCTTAGGAAACATCAGCAAATCCACACGGGCGAAAGACCCCATGAATGCAGTGAGTGCGGGAAAAGCTTCACTCAGAGCTCATCCCTTATTTCACATCAGCGAATCCACACGGGAGAAAGACCCTACGCGTGCTCCGAGTGTGGGAAAAAATTCATTGACAGCTCATCACTTCGGAGCCATCAGAGAACCCACACGGGAGCCAGACCTTATGAATGCAGAGAGTGTGGGAAAACCTTTACTTGGAGCTCAAACCTTATTACACATCAGAGGCGCCATAGCTCATAGAGACGCTCCGGATGCTCTAGATGTGGGGAAAGTTTGTATGAGAACTCAGCCCTAACGTATCATCAGAGGCTTTGCAAGGGAAAGAAACACCATAAAAACCTTCATTTATTTATTTATTTTGGCTAGTTCCCTCTTGAAAGCTCGTTGAACTATGTGTGTCCCATTGTCTCTCTCAGGCGGGCTGCCCGCTCACCGTTCTTGAGGGTGAATCGTGTAGGGTGACCAGATGTCCTGATTTTATAGGGACAGTCCCGATTTTGGGGCCTTTTTCTTAAATTGGCTCCTATTACCCCCCACCCCCGTCCCGATTTTTTACACTTGCTGTCTGGTCACCCTACTCCCTCCTACCAGGAATGTCCATGAGCTTCAAGTGTGGGGGGACAGGAGTGACCCCAACTAGCTCCATCGAAGTAAACTTCGTTGGGCCTCATCCCCACGAGGATTTTCTGTGTCGTTAGCTAGCTTGATGTAAAACCACAGCTATCCTTGCAGTGACGACACGGCTTATGTAGAGCAGTTGGAGTTGTCTAGCACGTTTATTCATAACTTCACCTCTGCTCCATCAATTTTCCTTGTCTAAACAGTCCTGGAGCACCCTGGGGTCCTGAGGTCCCTTCCAACCCTGATATTCTATGATTCTATGATCTCATTTCTACCGTTCTCCCATAGCAAAGTGATTGTTAGAGTCACCAACTTCCCCTTTGGGAAAACAGAAGGTTTATTAGATGACAGGAGCATGGTCTAACACAGAGCTTGTAGGTGCAGAGAACAGGACCCCTCGGTCAGGTGCATCTTGGGGGGTAGGGAGCCCAGACCCCTGTTCTGGGCCTCCCGCCATTTCCCCAGCCAGCTGTAAACTGAAACTCTCCAGCCCCTCCTCTGGCCTTTGTCTCTTTCCCGGGCCAGGAGGCCACCTGATCCCTTTGTTCTCCAACCCTTTAGCTCTCACCTTGCAGGGGGGAAGGGCCCAGGCCATCAGTGGCCAGGAAACAGGGTGTCGGCCATTCTCTGTGTCCAGACCCCTGCACACACCTGCCCTCTAGGGCTCTGCAATGATCACACCCCCTGATCCCCCCACCTGGATACTTAAGAAATGCCTAGGGGAAACTGAGGCACCCACAGTATTCAGAGACAACACTAAGAACATTCCCACTTCGTCACACCCATCATCCCAACTGTGTTAGCTTCTGTCTAAGCTGTGTAGAGTTTATCTTCTTCACATCCTATACCTTCGCCACCCATAGTTCCCCATAACCCAGTGTTCTGAGTTCTCAGTGCTTGGGAATCATGGTTTGATTTCTTTGATCCTAAATCCAGAATCGTTACATCCGGATGTGAAGGAGTCACAGATCTGGAAGGAGAATTTTTAATGGATCTAAAACCATGTGTGTGACATTATTGACATAAACTGTGACCGTATAGATCATTGTTGCAACCACTGTTATACATTTGCAGCAAATATTGTACAAAGGTTGTTGTGTGCAGTGTCTCTGAAGAGGTTATGATTTGCAGGTTATAATTATGCTAGCTGTGTGTATCATTTGTGTATTTGAAGTTATGAATATGGGCTCTGTACTTGTATCTCAAATATATTTGATTCCAAGTAGCCGCAGTGAAGCATTTGGTCAGCTGCTTGAGAAGGGACTATTCTCAGTAAGTGCCCAATCAAGAAACACTTAACTGACAGTGAACTTTGGGAGTCGCCAATCCACATCTGAGCTTTCCTGGGAACGTTCAAACTAACATGTAAACAATGGTGTCGGCCTGCAAACTGAGTCATGCATGGGCCTGTGACTTGCCCATGTGACTCCAGACTCCATCTTGCTGCTGTGATTTTCCACAGTAAGAACAAAGAGGGGGTCCTTCCACAGGCAGAGAATATAAAAGGCCCTGGAAACCCCTTCATCTTTTCTTCAATCCTGCTTCTGACCTCTGGAGGAACTTTGGTACAGACTGAAGCTCTGAACAAAGGGCTGAATGACCCCTCCCAGCTGGGGATGTTCTCCAGAGACGGGATTTGAACCTGCCATTTATTCTATCACTGCTACAAGCCTGAACCAAGAACTTGGCCATCACTGTATGTCATTGATTCCACTTAACCAATTCTAGCTCTCATCTCTATCTTTTTCCTTTTATGAATAAACCTTTAGATTTTAGCTTCGAAAGGATTGGCCACAGCGTGATTTGTGGGTAAGATCTGCTTTGTATATTGACCTGGGTCTGGGGCTTGGTCCTCTGGGATCGAGGGAACCTTTTTTCTTTTACTGGGGTATTGGTTTTCGTAACCATTCATCCCCATGACGAGTGGCCCTGGTGGGGATACTGGGAAACTGGGGTGTCTAAGGGAATTGCTTGTGTGACTTGTGGTTAGCCAGTGGGGTAAAACCAAAGTCCTCTCTGGCTGGCTGGTTTGGTTTGTCTTGGTGTGGTTTAAGACACATGTCGGAGACGGATGTGACTTTACGGTATTTTTATGATCTAATATTAATCTTCTGGTTAATTTTGTGCAATATTACCACTTGGTACCTCTTTTCCCATAATCTTAGGGCATTGGGTTATTTCTCTGTCACCGGTTTAAGTCATTATTTCTTGTCTCCAAGGCCTAACATAGCTAAGCTAAAGTCACCTACATTTCAGCTTGTCTTACTCATGTCTGCTGAAGATTTCTTCAATCAGACCTGAAAGCTGGTCAAGTAATAGAGAGATGCATGTCGATGGGACGTTGCGCCTCATTGTGACGGTTGTAAAAAACATGGGCATGGGGTGGCCGTAGAGTTTTAAATTCTGTCCTCAGTGGTCAAATCACCCATAAAAAGAGACCGTGTTGAGTAGACCTGACTTACACCGGTACCGGTCTTGTTTTGTGGCTGGGTTCTTGCCTTTGAACAGCATTTAGGAGACAGCATACAGACGGTGCTTTATGTGGCGAAAGACGGGGTGGGTTGTTTTTTAAATGGGGGGCCCAGCGTACCCCAAGACTTTTTTCATCCTGTTGCACGATGAGCATTACTATGGGGTTCTGGACGTGAAAAAGTTGTTCGGTGCGAAAAATAATGGTGAGTTTTGCCACGGGGCGTACAGTCGTGGGCACTCTGGCCGGCCTCGTTGCCGCCTCGGCGTGAGCGTAACAGGCTCAGACAGCGTGAGCATGCAGCTGAGGTGTCCTAGCTGTAGACCGTACTGTAACTCCAACGCGTGTTTAGACAGACACGTCGACGGCGCATCGAAAAAACAAGTCGAACGCCCGTCTAAAACTTTGTGTGGTAAGTGTCAGCCCTACGTGGACAAGGGGCACCGGTGTAAAGGGAGGCGTTGTAAGCAGTGTCAGGGTTTGATCAGCGGTGATGTCGACAGCCGCCTGTGTTTTATGGACAGCCTTAGGAAGCCGGAATCGTCAGAAAAGTATATTTTTTACAAATTTGAATGCACGCAGGAGACGGGGTTGCATGTGCCCAATTACGTTTTTGCTATGTCCCTAAAGCCGGGAAACTCCTGGGATTTTAAGGGCGGCGAGGGTCTTTCTACCTTTGTTAAGACCTTTATTGGCCAAAAGTTCTGGGACTACACGTTCCTAGCGCACAACGCCAAAGGTTACGATGCGTCCTTTGTCGTTGGACAGTTATGGAAGGAAAAGATGTGCATACAACCGATCGCTCAGGGTAGTAAACTAATGTGTGTGGAAGTTAAGGCCCTGGGCGTTTGTTTTATAGACCCTTTAAACATCTTGCCCATGGGAGCTCAGCAAGCTCCCATAGTTCATGAGAAATTTGGACCTCCTCGCAAATTATTTTGGAATTGCGGAAGTTAAAGCGTACCCCCCGCGCGGCCCCTTTTCCCTGTTGTTACCTGTCAGAGGGGGTGGCAAACTTCTGTTCCCGCTATGCCGAACCTGTGAAGAAACCGAGCAGCGGGCGACCTGCGCCCGTACTGAGGAGGAGAGGGCCAGCCGGGGGACTTGAACGCATGGTGGAACTGAACGCGGCCATAGCGAAGGGATAGTTTTTTCAGTTCCAGCCGTGGTAGGGTTTCTCAACCAGACCTGGACGGTGCTACCCGAACTCCACCGGCCGACCAAGGAGGCAGCTCCTCCAGATAACATCCTGTTGGCCACGCTGTAGGCGTGTACGGCCCTCCCTCGCTGTCCATCTCCGAGGAAGGCCGCAACTCTTCCAGCTTTCACGCCCCTGGAATAACCAGTCTAAGACAAAGGAGGAAGTTAGCCGTCTCAGGGCTCGATCCCTCCCGCGGGGTCCAAGGCCCCAAACCCTCAGGCGGAGTGGGGCACACCAAGCAGGCTAAAGCCCGACCCCGTGGCAGGGTAGAGCCAGGTAGAGTCTGGGAACCCAGGCCCTCAGACAGGGCAGGATACCAAGCAAAGTCTAGCGCTCCAACCCTCAGGCAAGGCAGAGCGGTGAATAATCCGGGGAACCCGGCCCTCAAGCAGGGTGGGGTACCAGCAGTCCCTGGGCTACTTCCTATCCTCCCCCCGGGGTATACCTGGATCTCGGGGTTGTCCTACATCTCCCCTGGGTACACTGCAAGAGGTAATCCCAACCGCTCCTCCGTATCCGGCTTGTCTAGGAGCTGGGGCAGTTCGGACGAGTCCTCGGGACACCAGAAGTCCTCAGCTTAGCCCCAGAGCCATCCCCTTCCGTCCACGGGAGGGACTACCCCCAAGGAATGCCCCCTTCGATTCTTCTCCCTCTGCCCCAATGATTCCCCCTTCCTCTCCCAGACATTCCCCACCCGCCCCAAACGTACTCCCGGCTCCTTTCACACGGGGGGGCTCCCCTCCTCTGGCTCCAATGGTGACCCCTTCCCCACAACATAGGGGGGCTTCCCTGCCCATCCCCCTGGACTAGAGACCTTCCCACCCCTCCCCACATTTGGGTTCTCCCCAGAGACCTTAACGTCCCTCCTCCCAGCCCCATGGACCCCCAGAAATATCAGCCTGGAGCGAAGGGCTGGACTGGGGCTTTCTCCTTTCACTCCCGTGGGGATGTGCGGGGATCCCGGGCACGTTTCTAGGGGAGCATTTGGAACTGGATTGGGGTCACCAGCCTTTCGTAAGAGAGGGCTCAGGTTTAGACCACAATCCTTCAGTCCTAGGGTCACCATCGGTAAAACTGTGTCAGCCTTGTAGTTAGGGTGACCAGACAGCAAGTGTGAAAAATCGGGACGGGGGTGTGTGTGTGGGGGGGTGATAGGAGCCTATATAAGAAAAAGCCCCCCAAGTCGGGACTGTCCCTATAAAATTGGGAGATCGGGTCACCCTACTTGTAATTCACCAAGGGGGAAACTAAGCAGCTCTTCAAATCCAGGAGAGGGGCAATCAATCCCTTGTCAGAGTTATTGCACGAAGAGGAATCCTGTCGTTACATTCCTGGTGTCCTGGCACCATCGTGTGGCCATTTCCTTTCCCTCCTTTTGGTGAAAAGTTTTGCACAGAAACTTGATTTCCTCAAAAAGAAAAGGAGTATTTGTGGCACCTTAGAGACTAACCAATTTATTTGAGCATGAGCTTTCGTGAGTTACAGCTCACTTCATCGGATGCATACCGTGGAAACTGCAGCAGACTTTATATATACACAGAGAATATGAAACAATACCTCCTCCCACCCCACTGTCCTGCTGGTAATAGCTTATCTAAAGTGATCATCAGGTGGGCCATTTCCAGCACAAATCCAGGTTTTCTCACCCTCCACCCCCCCACACAAATTCACTCTCCTGCTGGTGATAGCCCATCCAAAGTGACAACTCTTTACACAATGTGCATGACAATCAAGTTGGGCCATTTCCTGCACAAATCCAGGTTTTCTCACATCACCCCCACCCCCATACACACACAAACTCACTCTCCTGCTGGTAATAGCTCATCCAAGCTATTACCAGCAGAAGAGTGAGTTTGGTTTGGTTTTTAAGAACAGTTTAGACAAATACCTCTCAGGGATGGTCTAGGTTTCCTTGTTCCTGCCTCAGTCCATGGGCTGGATTAAATGACCTCTTGGCATCCCTTCCAGCCCCACATTTCTGTGGCTCTATCATTCTATAACCTTCCCCATGCACTGGGGGATCTTTATGCTCTTTTCCATTACAGCCGACTCTTTCTATTCCCTAACTTCTCAAAATGTGGTTTTCCTGATCCCTAACACCCCTGACATACTGCACTCAGTGATAACCCCTCTTCTTCCTATTCCTTACCATACTGAGCCCAGCCCCCCAGCCCGAGTTCCCCCTATGACGGTCTCAATACCTTTGGGGGTCTCTGCAGGTAAAAATCAGTTCCAAGGTGACTGTCCCTTGTCTTTTTGTGATATGGAGTTACTTTCTCTGGGTTTTAGGAGCCCCTTTGATGAGGAGTGTCTGGCTGTGTGAGCACCAGCAGAAAGATGGAGAATTAATCCCCTTATAAGTGGAGTGTCTGGCACCTTTGAGCACCTGGAGAGCTAGCTCCAGAATTTCTGTGCTTTAAAATGAGCAGGGGTTAAAAAAAAGGTCGTGTTCTTTGTGAGAAATGTGCCATGAATTCACCTGATCTCACTTGTTTTCTTTCATCCGAGCAGGGTTTCCAGTTCCCAGACCCACTCTCATGTCCCAGCTGGAAGGAGGGGAAGACCTGTGGGTGTCAGATCTCCAGGGCTCGGAGGAAAGAGAGATCCTGAGAGGAAACTGCCCAGGTGAGGAATCACTGGACCAACTCAAATAGTGCCTTTGCCTGAGCTGGGATTCCCTACCAAGACCTTGTGAGCTCTTTGTGTTCAGGATTGGCCACCAGCAGGTGTTGTATCCTCAGGGCAGATACTACTTATGGCTTCCTACCCCTCCTGGCTGACCCCTGCCAATAGCTCACTTCCTAATCTCCCTTCATCCTGAGCACGGGGATGGGATGTGGAGATAGAATTGATCCCCTCCTCACGGTTGTGCAGAGGGGTCAGAGTTCCGGCAGCTTGATGGAAACGGTCTGGAAATGGTTCCCAAACAGCACTGTTTTTCATTTACATTATATAAGTAAAACTAGCGACCGCCTTCAAATTTACTAAACCTATCACATTATCCCACACTCCTAAATAACAAAAATTTTAACCAATTACACACTGTCCTTCTTCCTTCCTGTAAATGGTGGATTCTCTATAACTTGAAGTCTTTAAATCAAGGCTTGAGGACTTCAGTAACTCAGCCAGAGGTTATGGGCCTATTTCAGAAGTGGATGGGTGAGGTTCGGTGGCCTGCGATGTGCAGGTCAGACTAGATAAACAGGATGGTATCTTCTGGCCTTAAAGCAAATGATTCCTATGAGTAGCTTGAAAGCTTGTGTCCTGTACCAACAGAAGTTAGTCCAATGAAACATATTACCTCATCTACCTTCTCTGTCTATTGCTTGAACACACAGTTATTAAATAAGGTCAGGGTAGTGAATCAATGAGTTAACAATGATATTGGATTGGAATCCAGTCAAATCATCATAGCCCTAAAACAGAAAATCCACCCTTATAAATCCTAAAAAATAAATTCTGAGAGGCAGCTGTTCATTTAATTATAAATCCCAATCAGAGAGATTCACCCGGGCAGTGCAATCCACGCTAAGCTAGTTGAATATTTCAAGTGCTGGAACCAAATTATTCAAATTGTTTAAGCTACAACCTCAAAGCCAATTAAATCTTCCTCCTTAGATTTCCTATGGGCTAAATCCTTCTCCTTCCTCCTCCGACACAGAACCAGACACTACTGGGGCTTTAATAAGCAGAAATTTAACAGCTTGTCACTGAATAGTTTACAGTTAACAGTTTAATTTCTTCAGACTTCCCAGAATGGGGAGGACACATTCAAGCAGAGTTTAAGGGGCATTTAGATTTGGAGACGTTTTCTCTCTGGTGCGTTCCCTGTGTGCATTCCACAGGTGAACAACACTGGTGCGCACACACTGAGCCAGTCACACCCTACTATGATAGGAAAGCCAGGACATCTACCAGTCCATAAAAGGAAAGATAGACAATGGGACAAGGAACGCTGAAATGACGAGGGGTTGGAGGTCTCCAGCTCTCGGAGTGTTCGTACTCACGTACAGTAGGAGCAGCAGCTGTAGTCAAGAAACCAAGTGATTGGGCAGCTGGGCCAGCACTCCCCACTGCTGGGTTTTCTCAAGTACAGGGAGACGGAAAAGGCTGCCAGAGCCTGTCACTGATGCCATGACTTCCTTCCCCAGAGGGGATCAATCTTTCTTAGAGAACTTGTTGACTGGAAAGGTGAAAGAGTTCAGCCTGTATCATGGTCTTTATGGTTGACAATTCCAGCTTACTCCACTTTATGGGGCGTCCCCTGAGATCTCTGGGCAAATCAGGGTGAAGTATGCCTGGGATACCGACAACATGAGCCAATGCAGTTGGAATGAGGCAAACTTTGGGCTAACATCATTTGGGAAAATTCTTCCCTAATCCAGCAGTTTTCAGTTATCTGTTCTTGAAATCCACATTCAGTGTGGATGTGTGAACCCAAAGATAAAAATGAAAGTAAAGCAGGCCAGCTTTGAGGACGTCTCCACAGCCTGGCCTAACGGTTCAACCGCTGTGCTTTAATATCTGGCCTTCTCAAAAGGAAACAAGGTTGAGTACCGATAAAAATAACTGGTCACAGAAGCTTTTAACAAAAAGAACAAAACAAAGAAACTAGTAACGGCCTCACGCGTCCATCATCTTTCTTATAAATATATATGGACATCTCATCACAGAAGTCATGTCTTTCCTTTGCTAAGAAGAACTAGGGGAACTTGGTAACCCGTACACTCTACCTGGGTAAAAGGTTACACAACTCTCTCCTTGCGGCGTGGTCCTCTTAACAAAAATTGACTTTAAAAGCTTGTCAGAATAAATTCCGTTTGAAATGGAAATAATTAAAGTCTATACTGATCTGTATTCTCATACACATTATTAATCTCAGATATTCCATCGCCTCAACCCTTGGAGTACGGTTTTATTTCAGAATTCCGTAGTCAGAAGAGGGTAAATACCTCAAATAAGCTTTTAAGGATTAGCTACTGTTTCCTACATTACTAATGAAAAGAGACACAAAATCAGAAATATACTGGAAAGAAGAAAGTTATCACATAATTAGTCTCTTGTTCATTAACAAATAATGAACTTCATTGTCACTGGTAACAATAACGTAGTCAAAGATGACAAAATCTTATATGTTACTTTCTTTTAATTCCAATTAACACCCATTTCCAACACGTGAACCCTTCTGTAAACTTGTGGTTTACACCCACATAGGTGCCTTCGATTTTTGGAAGTTAATTGATCTCTGGCTTTTCTGCCTTAAGCGTGGGTGGAAGGGGTCTCACACTGTGTGGGAAGGCTTGCAACTTGAGAAGAAACATCTCTATTCTATTTTCACACTTTTAATCATTCTAAGTAGCCAGAGATGGAGAAGAGATGCAAATAAAACACAAGACCAAAACTAGGGCACTAAAGCATAGAACCAGGACTCTATGTTCACATATCCTGCAGTCTGAAAGTGGAGCTTGAAACAGTCATTCCCTAATGGGTGACCATCACTCATTCTCTAATGGGTGACCATTACTCATTCCCTAATGGGTGACCATCACTCATTCTCTAATGGGTGACCATTACTTTCACAGAAGAAAAGTCCTTATTGTCCAACAGTGCAGCCAGACTGGGATCCAGGAGGAAGAAATGTCCTCAGAAAAAGGGTTGATGCTTCACTTTGCCTCTTGAAACTTTGGATTCAAACGGTAAAGGACAATTGCTCTCAATCTAACCATGGCATCTTTGGGACTCTAATCAATGCCACTGAACTAGGGAGTTGTGTTCTAAACACAGGTTTACTTGGACCACAGCTCACCACAGCTTTCATCTCTGCAGTGAAAACCCACTACTGGGTGCCTGCTGTCTTTACGTGTGTTCTTGCCAAATCCTTGGTCGTGATGGGGGCAAATTGACATTTCTCTGGAGAAGAATCCTTTACCAAACCATCCAAAATCTCAGAAGTGCCGGCGAGGAATGGCCTCCCCAAACATGCCCAGTTTATTTCTTTAATCTGATGGAACAGGTCTAAATTAGAAACTAAATATACGTCTGGATGAGAATCACTATACGGTACAAGAAGTGACTTTTTTCACTTCAGAAAGAGTAAACTTCTGTCGCTGTCCCCACATTAAACATTGATTTTATTTTATACACATTGGAAGCATTACAACGGGCGAGTTCAAAAACAACAACAAACCACTTCTATTTCCTCCACATCTGCGTCGCTAGAGACAGTACTTCAAAACATTAGGATTAGCTAGGAGACATCTTCAGGAGTAACCACCTCTAAGGCCTGGGTTACAACTGTTTTGAGAAACAAATGGATGCACAGTTTGCCTAGTTCCAAGCAATTTACTGTGGAACCCTCTCCCCAGATTATTTGAAATAATTTCTGATTTAAATAATTGAACAAAACTGGGATTATATCCAGTGATGAAAGTCAGTGGCACAGTTTGGGGTGCCCTGTTGTTCACCATTTGAAACAGGAGGAGACGTAAAACTGTGACTGTTTCCTCGACAGCACATCCCATAATGGCGAATAGTCTCTCCGGTTGACTGAGCTGCATTTGAACATTCCCCATCACGGAGGGGTGAGGGGAAACCATAAATAAAGGAAGAAATTACCATTGATGCAAATGGTCATTTGTCTCGAAGTCCCCAATAAATCTGAACTACATTCTGCCAACGAAAACTAATATCCACGTTGTGTGACCAAACAGCCTTCAGGAAAGAGAGAAAAATCTACATCTCAGAGAGGTATAAGACATTTTCTGTTGCAGACAGGATGAGATTCTAGAGCAGGTTATATCGGATGACTCAGAATCAGGACCACTGATTTTCCCATTGCATTGTCTTTGGATCCACTGAAACCTGCTTGTCGCCGCGCTGTCTCATTATTATTGAGTTGCGTTATTTGCAAAAGTTTTAGCATCATGATAATGGTTTGTCTAGACTAGGAAATGTAGAATAGATTAGGACAGGTCAAGAGAAAATATATGAGCTAACCCAGACTTGTCTACTGGGCCATGTCAGTATAGAAAACACAGCTGTGATTTTACGTCTGGAGAGCTCACTGGAGCTAGCAAACCACAAAAACATGCTAATGGAGAAAAAGCCAAGGTAGATTTTACCACAATCTGACCAACTGATGTCATCTGTATTTCACCAACCTGGGGCTGATGTGCATTCCTAGTAAGGTTTCAGAGCAGCAGCCGTGTTAATCTGTATCCGCAAAAAGAACAGGAGGACTTGTGGCACCTTAGAGAAAAAACAAATTTATTCGAGCATCAGCTTTCATGAGCTACAGCCCACTTCATTGGATGCATAGAATGGAACATCTAGTAAGAAAATTTTATATATACACACACATACAGAAAACATGAAAAGGTGGAGTAAGAGGCTAATTAATTAAGATGAACTATTATTAGCAGGAGAAAAAAACTTTTGTACTGATAATCAAGATGGCCCATTTAGACAGTGGACAAGAAGGTGTGAGAATACTTAACTTACGGAGATAGATTCAATATGTGTAATGACCAAGCCACTCCCAGTCTCTATTCAAACCCAAGTTAATGGTATCTAGTTTGCATATTAATTCAAGTTTAGCAGTTTCTCCTTGGAGTCTGTTTCTGAAGCTTTTCTGTTGCAAAATTGCCACCTTTAAATCTGTTACTGAGTGGCTGGAGAGGCTGAAGTGCTCTCCTACTGGTTTTTGAAGTTATGATTCCTGATGTCAGATTTGTGTCCATTTATTCTTTTGCAAAGAGACTGTCTGGTTTGGCCAATGCACATGGTGGAGGGGCATTGCTGGCACATATCACATTGGTAGATGTGCAGGTGAACGAGCCCCTGATGGCGTGGCTAATGTGATTAGGTCCTGTGATGGTGTCACTTGAATAAATATGTGGACAGAGTTGGCATCGGGCTTTGTTTCAAGGATAGGTTCCTGAATTAGCCATTTTGTTGTGTGGTGTGTGGTTGCTGGAGAGTATTTGCTTCAGGTTGGGGGGCTCTCTGTAAGTGAGGACTGGTCTGTCTCCAAAGATCTGTGAGAGCGATGGGTCGTCCTTCGGGATAGGTTGTAGATCCTTGATGATGCGTTGGAGGGGTTTTAGTCGGGGGCTGAAGGTGACGGCTAGTGGCGTTCTGTTATTTCCTTTGTTGGGCCTGTCCTGTAGTAGGTGACTTCTGGGAACTCTTCTGGCTCTGTCAATTTGTTTCTTCACTTCCGCAGGTGGGTATTGTAGTTGTAAGAATGCTTGACAGAGATCTTGTAGGTGTTTGTCTCTGTCTGAGGGGTTGGAGCAAATGCGGTTGTGTCGCAGAGCTTGGCTGTAGACGATGGATCGTGGGGTGTGGTCAGGGTGAAAGCTGGAGGCATGCAGGTAGGAATAGCGGTCAGTAGGTTTCCGGTATAGGGTGGTGTTTATGTGACCATCGCTCATTAGCACCGTAGTGTCCAGGAAGTGGATCTCTTGTGTGGACTGGACCAGGCTGAGGTTGATGGTGGGATGGAAATTGTTGAAATCATGGTGGAATTCCTCAAGGGCTTCTTTTCCATGGGTCCAGATGATGAAGATGTCATCAATATAGCGCAAGTAGAGTAGGGGCATTAGGGGACGAGAGCTGAGGAAGCGTTGTTCTAAATCAGCCATAAAAATGTTGGCATCCTGTGGGGCCACGCGGGTACCCATAGCAGTGCCGCTGATCTGAAGGTATACATTGTCCCCAAATGTAAAACAGTTATGGGTGAGGACAAAGTCACAAAGTTCAGCCACCAGGTTAGCCGTGACATTATCGGGGATAGTGTTCTTGATGGTTTGTAGTCCATCTTTGTGTGGGATGTTGGTGTAGAGGGCTTCTACATCCATAGTGGCCAGGATGGTGTTGTCAGGAAGATCACCGATGGATTGAAAGTTTCCTCAGGAAGTCAGTGGTGTCTCGAAGGTAGCTGGGAGTGCTGGTAGCGTAGGGCCTGAGGAGGGAGTCTACATAGCCAGACAATCCTGCTGTCAGGGTGCCAATGCCTGAGATGATGGGGCGCCCAGGATTTCCAGGTTTATGGATCTTGGGTAGCAGATAGAAGACCCCAGGTCGGGGTTCTAGGCATGTGTCTGCACAGATCTGTTCCTGTGCTTTTTCAGGGAGTTTCTTGAGCAGATGGTGTCATTTCTTTTGGTAACCCTCAGTGGGATCAGAGGGCAATGGCCTGTAGAAAGTGGTGTTGGAGAACTGCCAAGCAGCCTCTTGTTCATATTCCAACTTATTCATGATGACGAGAGCACCTCCTTTGTCAACCTCTTTGATTATGATGTCAGAGTTGTTCCTGAGGCTGTGGATGGCGTTGTGTTCAGCACCCTAGTAAGAGGGACTCATATGCCTCTGACTCACAGAACAAAGAAGTTGATAGAAAGGGTCTTTGGAGATTTACTCCAAAGAAGGGCAAGCTGCAAAAAGCAAAATTGGACCACTCACCTGGGGGAGCTGAGAGACCACAACATTTGTAGTTAGACCTCGACAAAGTACTTACGATGTTTATCTCCCTTGTGGCTTCTTTCATGATAAATAAGGTGTGACCTCTGATGGAAGCTTTTCCAGCACTCAGAGCCTCTATCCTACATGGACCATCTTTTATCTCCTAAGGTCTGAGTGGTAAATGAAAGCTTTCCCGCACTCACAACATTCATAGGGTCGTCTCTCTCCTTTCTGGATTCTCTGACGATCAATAAGGGCTGATCAAACAGAAAGAAGTTTGTTCTATCGTCCCAGCGTTCCTAGGGCTCCTGGCAAGCATGGGTTCTTTGGTGTCTAATAAGGTAGGAGTGCCGAGTGAAGGTTTTCCCACACTCACAGCATCCATAGGGACTTGAGCCTCCATGGGTTATCTGGTGTGTAATAAGGTGTGAGCGCCGAGTGAAGGTTTTCCCGCACTCACAGCATCCATAGGGTCTCTCTCCAGTGTGGATTCTCCGATGTCTAAGAAGATGTGAGTGTCGAATGAAGGTTTTCCCGCACTCGCAGCATGCATAAGGTCTCTCTCCTGTGTGGATCCTCTGATGTTCAATGATGTGGGAGCGCCAAAGGAAGGTTTTTCCACACTCAGGGCACATGTTTTCTCTCTCTCCCATGAGGATTCTCTTCTGGGCAGTGGTTTCCTTCAGGTCCTTGTGGTTTTCCTCACAGCTGTTGGATTTACCTACTTTCTCCCCTGGCTGGTTTCCCTGCTGCCTGTCTTCATGACTCCTGGACACGTACCCTTCAGTGCTTTGTGATAATGCCCCATTGATTTCCACGTGCTCAGCATCTTTCTGATCTGGATTCTGCTCCGTCTTCTCACTCACCATCCCATCGTCTCCTGAGACAGAGAGAAACTTCAGAAGCAGGGATGGAAAAGGGGAGAGGAAACCAAAGGGAATGCTAGAGAGATGGGGGAAAATATCAGGAAATGAATGAATTCCCCCAAACTCTTTCCCATACGGGAGAGAGGAGGGGATCAACTCTATCTCCACACAAGGGGGGGAGGGATAGTTCAGTGGTTTGAGCATTGGCCTGCTAAACCCAGTTCAATCTTTGAGGGGGCCATTTAGGGATCTGGGGCAAAAATTGGGGATTGGTCCTGCTTTGAGCAGGGGGTTGGACTAGATGATCTCCTGAGGTCCCTTCCAACCCTGATATTCTATGATTTCTATCCCATCCCAATGCTCAGCATAAAGGGAGATTAGGAAGCGAGCTATTGCAAAATGTTGATCAGGATGGATAGGAAGCAATGAGCGGAATCTTCTCTGAGGATACGACACCTGCTGGGGGACAATCCTGAACTTCAAGAGCTCTCAAGGTCTTGGTAGGGAATCCCAGCTGTGTCCTTCAGGCACAGACTGTATTTGAGTTGGTCTAATGATTCCTCACCTGTGCAGCTTTCTCTCAGGATCTCTCTTTCCTCCGAGCCCTGGAAATCTGAGACCCACAGCTCTTCCCCTGGTTCCAGCTTGGCCATCACCTCAGGTTTGGAAAGTGGAAACCCTGCTCAGATGACAGAAAACAAGTAAAATCAGGTGAATTCATGGGATATTTGTCATAAAGAACATGGCTTTTGGCTTTTTTTTTTTAACCCCTGCTCATTTTAAAGCACAGAAATTCTGGAGCTAGCTCTCCAGGTGTTCAAAGGTACCAGACACTCTGCTTATAAGGGGATTAATTCTCCACCGCTCTGCTGGTGGACACACAGCCAGATACTCCTCATCGACGGGGCTCCTAAAACCTAGAGAAAGTAACTCCATATCACAAAAAGCCAAGGGCAAGTCACCTTGGAACTGCTTTTTACTGACAAAGACCCGCAAAGGGAATGAGATTGTCATACGGGAACTGGGACAGGGGAGCATTGGGTTTTGGGGCTTAGCATTGTAAGGAATGGAAAGGAGCGGGGAGATCACTGAGTGCAGTATGTCAGGAGTGTTAGGGATCAGGAAACCACATTTTGAGAAGTTAAGGAATATAGTGAGTCAGGTGTAATGGAAAGGAGCGTGAAAATCCCCCAGTGTATGGTGAAGGTTATAGAATGATAGAATCTATTATACAGAAACGTAGGGCTGAAAGGGACTTCAAGAGGCTATTTACTGAAGCCCATGCACTGAGGCAGGAACAAGTAATCCTAGACCATCCCTGAGAGGTATTTGTCTAAACTGTTCCTAAAAGTTTCCAATGGTGGGGGTTCCACAACCTCCCTTGGAATCCTATTCCAGGGATTAACTATACTGGTAGTCACAATTTTTTTCTTAATATCCAACCTAACTTGCCCTTGCTCCATATTTAAGATTGAGTCCGGTCTTTCAATCAGTTTTGTACCCACTTTATATTAATTTAATCTAGACCACTGGGACACGGGGCCAGAAAGGGTTAAGCAGCTCACAGGCTCATTGACCCAGATTCAACCTTTACAGACATGTTAGAAAAGTAAGTAAATGGTAATTAGGCCCATTCCATGTTAGATAGGCTAGAACTTTGAAATGCACACCTGTATTGTTAGAGAATGAGAGGTGATACTAATTTGATGAGTTTACTTGTATCTTAGATCAGTGCATACTGCTATTCCCAGGTGACTCGGGCAGGCATCGGACACCCCGCCACCGAAATGCCGCTGAGAAGTGGCAACACTTGTGGGCCGTTCTCCGGCGGCCGAGCTTGGCGGTGTCCTGCAGGTGCACAAAAATGCCCCGGCACCCGCGGGCACCACGTTGGGGACCACTGTCTTAGATGTTAGCCGTGTCAAGAGACAGTTCCTGTCTATTACTCCAGCGATTGATTCAGCGATCAAAAGGTAATATTAACATCTAGATTAATCTTGGGTGAAATAATGTCGTTGTCTCTATGTCTGTTTACAGTCTGTGTCTTCGCTGTTCAAAAATAAGGAGTGAGCTCTGATGGCCGTTTCCCCCACACTCCGATCATCTATAGCCTGTCTATCCTGTGTGGGTCTCTAATATCTCCTAAGGTCTGAGCGGGAAATGACTGTTTTCCCGCACTCTCATTCATAGGGTCTCCACCCTTGGTGGAGTCTCTAATGATTAACCAGGGCTTCTCTATCAGAAAAGTTTTTTCCGTACTCACAGATTTCATAGGGCCTCGCGCCGCGGTGGGTTCTCTGGTGTCTGATAAGGTGTGAGCCTCGCGTGAAGGTTTTCCCGCACTCAGGGCATGCATAGGGGCGTTCGCCGGTGTGGATTCGCTGGTGTATAATAAGGTGTGAGCGCACAGCGAAGGTTTTCCCGCACTCGCAGCATTCATAGGGTCTCTCTCCGGTGTGGATTTTCTTATGTCTGATAAGATGGGAGCTTCGAATGAAGGTTTTCCCGCACTCGCAGCATGCGTAGGGTCTTTCTCCCGTGTGGATTCTCTGGTGCATAACAAGGTGTGAGAGCCCAGGGAAGGTTTTCCCACACTCAGTGCATATATTTTTTCTCTTTCCCATGAGGATTCTCTGCTGGGCACTGCATTCCTTGAGGTCCTTGTGATTTTCCTCACAACCGATGGATTTACCCACTTCTCCCCCTGCCTGGTTTCCCTGCTGCCTTCCCTCATGACTCCCGGGCACGTTCCCGTTAGTTCTTTGTGATAATCCCCCGTGCAGCTCCACGTGTTCAGCATCCTCCTGCTTTGGTTTCTTCTCACGCACCAGCCCATCGTCTCCTGAGACAGAGAGAGAAACCTCAGAGGCAGGGATGGAAAAGGGGAGAGGAAGCCAAAGGAAGCACTGGAGAGAGGGGGGAAAGATCAGGAAAGGAATCCCCCAAATTCTTCCCCAGAGGGTAGAACGGAGGTAATCAACTCTGACTCCGCATCCCATCCCACTGGTCAGGATAAAGGGAGGTTAGGAATTGAGGAACCGCCACGTGTTGGTCAGGATGGGTAGGAATCCATGAGCGATATCGGCCCTGAGGATACAACACCTGCTGGGGGACAATCCTGAACTCGAAGAGCTCTCAAGGTCTTGGTAGGGAATCCCAGCTATGTCCTTCAGGCACAGACAGTATTTGGGTTGGTCTAATGATTCCTCACCTGGGCAGGTTCCTCTCAGGATCCCTCTTTCCTCAGAGCTCTGGAGATCTGAGATCCACAGCTCTTCCCCTTGTTTCAGCTGGGACATCACCTCAGGTTTGGAAACTGGAAACCCTGCTCAGATGAAAGAAAACAAGTGAGATCAGCTGAATTCACGGGACATTTCTCACAAAGAACACGACCTTTTTTAAACCCCTGCTCATTTTAAAGCACTGAAATTCTGGAGCTAGCTCTCCAGGTGCTCAAAGGTGCCAGATACTCCGGTTATAAGGGGATTAATTCTCTGCTGGTGCACACAAAGCCAGACACTCCTCATCAAAGGGGCTCCCCAAACTCAGAGAAGTAACTCCGAATTACAGAAAGCCCAGGGGAAGTCACCTTGGAACTGCTTCTTACCAACAGAGACCCTCCAAGGGAATGAGACAGTCACAGGGGAACTGGGACTGGTGAGCATGGGGTTGGGGGGCTCAGCACAGAAAGGAATGGGAAGGAGTAGGGAGATCACTGAACGCAGCACATAAGGGGTGCTAGGGATTAGGGAAGCACATTTTGAGAAATTAGTGAATATAGTGAGTCAGGAGTAATGGAAAGGAGCGTGAAAATCCCCTAGTGCATGGGCAATGTTATACAATGACAGAACCACAGAAATGTAGGGCTGGAAGGGACTTCAAGAGGTCATTTAATCCAGCCCGTGCACTGAGGCAGGAACAAGTGAACCTAGACCATCCCTGAGAAGTATTTGTCTTAGCTATTCTTAAATACTTCCAGAGATGGGGATTCCATTGCTTTCCTTGGAATCCTATTCCGGATCTTAACTACCCCTGTGGTTACAATTTTCCCCCTAATATCTAACCTAACTCTGGCTTGCTGCGGATTAAAATTGAATATGGTCTTTCAACCAGTTTTGTACCCAACTTTATAATAATTTCATCTAGACCCCATGTCCCTAGTTTCCCTATGAGAATGGCATGTGGGTCTGTGTCAAAGGATGTACTAAAATTAAGCAAATCTGCTGCTTCCTTGTAATACCCTAAGCCAATAACCTTGTCAAGAAGGCAATTAGGTTGGTTTGGTATGATTTGTTCTTGACAAATCCATGCTGACTATTCCTCATAATGCTCTTATCCTCCAGGTGCTGACCAACTGATTGTTTTCTAATATGATCAAGTATCTTTCCAACTCTCAAAGTTAGTCTGACTCATCTGTAATTCCTCAGGTCCTCTTTGTTCTCCTTTTTAAGGATAGGTACTGCGTGTGTACTTCATCTGTCCTACATGAGTTCTCAAAGATAATTGCTAATGTTTCTGAGATTGCCTCATCTAGTCCCTGAAGCACCTAGGACGAGCTTAGGGAATTAGATATTCTAACTCAGTAGCAACAGACTAATTCCTCTGGAAAAGGAGACTAGGAGAAGTAATAATAAGACTGTGTGATATCAGGAGGGACTGCCTCAAAGATCCAAGGAGCCTGCAGAGAAGAGACTGTGGCTGCTGCAGATAGGAAGGGAGGAGCGAGATCCTCCAATTCCCCAGAAGTTTCATTACCAACTTAGGACATCACCAAAAGCAAAGACGTCACCTTGTGACCGGGAGGAATGTCCGGCATCAGGATCGGTGGCTGGGGTCACAGTTTGTAGGGAATAGGGGTGTGCGTGTGGTGGGGATAGGTAGTGCACAGTGGAGAGAGAAGAATGCGAATCATAATATTTTAAAATGTATAAAATGACGTGAAAATGGAGTCTGGTTAGAATGGAGTGTAGGCTCACCAGCAACGGGGACTGGCCAAGGATTTTTTCATAATAGGCTGCCATCCCCTGCAGGTCTAGATCCCCAAAGCACCCCCTCTTCCCCCCACTAACCCCACCCGTCCCACTTACCAGGTGTCTCTTAGGACTCTCAAATCTTAAATTGACCCATCACTCTGGGGGGTGAAAAATCCACACCTCTGAGTGACATAATTAAGCTGACTTAAACCCAGTGTGGACTCCTCTAGATCAATGGAAGAATTCTTCCATCAACATAGCGAGCACCTCTTGGGGAGGTGGATTAACTACGGCGATGGGAGAATCCCTCCCATGACGCTAGTTAATGTCCGCACCGAAGTGTTACTGCAGCATTTGAGGAGCAGACAAGCCCTTAGTCCTGTTTCCTCAAACGCTCTGTGGTGGAGTCGGAGCTGATCTGGAATAATGAGTGCTCTGCATTCATTATAGCAGAGCTCCAGCTCTGACACAGCGATCAATGGCTCCATGTCTAGCTGGCAGCCGGTATCAAGCGGAGTGCCCCAAGGGTCGGTCCTGGGGCCCGTTTTGTTCAATATCTTCATAAATGATCTGGAGGATGGTGTGGATTGCACCCTCAGCAAGTTTGCAGAGGACACTAAACTGGGAGGAGAGGTAAATACGCTGGAGGGCAGGGATAGGATACAGAGGGACCTAGACAAATTGGAGGATTGGGCCAAAAGAAATCTGATGAGGTTCAACAAGGACAAGAGCAGAGTCCTGCACTTAGGACGGAAGAACCCAATGCACCGCTACAGACTAGGGACCGAATGGCTAGGCAGCAGTTCTGCGGAAAAGGACCTAGGGGTGACAGTGGACGAGAAGCTGGATATGAGTCAGCAGTGTGCCCTTGTTGCCAAGAAGGCCAATGGCATTTTGGGATGTATAAGTAGGGGCATAGCGAGCAGATCGAGGGACATGATCGTTCCCCTCTATTCGACATTGGTGAGGCCTCATCTGGAGTACTGTGTCCAGTTTTGGGCCCCACACTACAAGAAGGATGTGGAAAAATTGGAAAGAGTCCAGCGGAGGGCAACAAAAATGATGAGGGGACTGGAACACATGACTTATGAGGAGAGGCTGAGGGAGCTGGGATTGTTTAGCCTGCAGAAGAGAAGAAGGAGGGGGGATTTGATAGCTGCTTTCAACTACCTGAAAGGGGGTTCCAAAGAGGATGGCTCTAGACTGTTCTCAGTGGTAGCAGATGACAGAACGAGGAGTAATGGTCTCAAGTTGCAGTGGGGGAGGTTTAGGTTGGATATTAGGAAAAACTTTTTCACTAGGAGGGTGGTGAAACACTGGAATGCGTTGCCTAGGGAGGTGGTGGAATCTCCTTCCCTAGAAGTTTTTAAGGTCAGGCTTGACAAAGCCCTGGCTGCGATGATTTAGTTGGGGATTGGTCCTGCTCTGGGCAGGGGGTTGGACTAGATGACCTCCAGAGGTCCCTTCCAACCCTGATATTCTACGATTGTATGGTTGAGCCCTACTTCCTGTTTAAAAGTTCACTATTCTAACATTTCTGAAATGCAGAACCATACTTGGATTGTCTTGGCATTTGCTACTCTCCGTGGGTGCGGTTACATTTGGCATTATTTGAGCAAGGAGTTCCTGAGATTCCCTCCCCCAGACTCCCTCCAAAAAAGAACCTTTTTACAAAATCCCACGCACTCACAACATTTTGTACCCGTGTAGGGATGAACGTGAGCGTCTAATTGTGCCCGAAGGATCTCAGTCACTTGGTATTTAGGTCGGCTAGTACCTGGCATCCACTGCCTCTCTCAGGAAGCAGTACTGAAAAAGTGAACTGTAACAATTGCAGCTTCAGATCAGCAGGAGCCAAACCGATGAATCAAAGAGACTGAAATGCACACGTGCAGGAAGACTAAGGCTCTGTTAACAGCAGAGGGTTTCTTGCAATCAGCTCGCACATTAGCTGGCTATCTCAGGGGACGTGCTGGGGCCCTTGCCAAACCTGAGCTACATTTGAATTTGAGCCCGACCATTGACAGCTTTCAGACAATGTGTGTTGAGCTTTATTCTTGCATTTTATAGGGGGTCTAAGGTGTAACACAGCCAAGGCTCACCTGACAACTCAATCAGTTTCCTTTTCAGGAATCAGTCTGTCTAAGGAAGGACGGACACCATCGCACCAAAGGTAGACCTAATTTTATTTGCCTCTACCTACTAGTGTAAGATGTCTTTTAGGTTTTGCTGGCTACCACAGAGATTTCATACCCGACTTTGCCTCAGTCAGTCCTCCCTTGACTCCTGAGGGCATCCTGTGCCAAAAAATTATAAATTCTGTGCATAATATTTTAAAATTCTGCAAAATTCTTCAAATTTTATTTGTCAAATAAATACGGAGGCTCCAGCAGGGCATTGGGGAGCATAGGCCACTGGCTGCACAGAGGGGGGAGATCACTGTGCAACTCCCCCCACCTCCACCCCAGGACAGACTCAGCGGTGAGGCTGCACCCAACCCCGACACAGCACAAGGACCGGGCTCTGCCCCAAAACACCCCAGGGCCCTGCCCCTCCATGCCAGGTGCACCAGGTGTGGGCAGACATGCTCAGTAAGGCAGGATCCAAGTGTGGAGGGGCTTAGTGTCGCGGGATCCAGGTGTGAGTTGAGAGGGTTTTGTGTGGGGCAATCTGGGTGCGGGTGGCTCAGTGGGGGATAAGGGTGCATGGGGGATCTGGATGCACAGGGACCTTTTGGAGGGTTCTGGGTGCAACAGTAATGGGACTCTACAGGGGGGTCCAGGTGAAGGTGGTTGGGGCTCAGAACGGGGGGAGGTCTGGGCATGGGGGGGGACAGAACTCAGCAGGCGGGTCTGGGTGTGTGGGGCTCAGTGGGGGGGTTCAGTGGGGTGGGGATCCAGGTGGAGCTGGTTGGGGCTCAGTAGGGTGGTGATCCAGCAGGTGCGGATGGCTCGTTGGGGTGGTCCAGGTGGAGGGGGAATGGGGCTCATTGGGGGGGTTCTGGGTGCATGGGGTGTGAGGCTCAGTGGGAGGTTCTAGGCATAAGGGGGTCTGGATGAATGGGGGGGGTGGGCAGATGAGGAAGCAGCTCCCTGTACAGTGACCCATCCCCCTGCAGCTGAGGAACGATGGATGCAGGAAGTGCACGGAGGAGGGGGAGTTTGCAGAGCTTCCTACAGCCAGAGGAGAAATATGGGGGTGGGTCTGACATGGCCCCGGTTGCTGCGCAGGGGAAGAGGAAGTCCCATCCCAGCCGGGACTAGCAGCTGAGCCCGGTACAGGGTAGGAGCCACCCCAGCCAGGTCTTCCCCAGTCCTGCCTCTTACCCCACAGTGATTTACCCATCTGCCGGCTGCCCTGGGCACCCAAAACATACTGCTGGGGGCGGGTTGCCTGACCGCTCTTGTGACTTCTCTTTGCTACCCAGTCAGAAAGTCATTTTTCTGTGGGGAAGCAAAGAAATCTGCGGGGACACAAATTCTGCGCGTGCGCAGTGGTGCAGAATTCCCCCAGGAGTATCGCTCATCCCAGCTTCTCGGGAAGGGAGCGCAACGGTGCTGGACAGAAGAACATACAAAGGCAGTCACTGCTTTGAAACAAACTGGAGCCTTGGCTTCAGTTCTGGCACCCCCTGACCAGACCCTACCCTTTCATGGGGAAGAGCGCTCTCTGCTAGTCTCTCTCAAGAAATCTATGGCAAAAGAAGGCTCATTGCTTATGCCTCTAAAGTACTTTCACCCGTGGAACTCAAGTACTGTGTGTGTGTGACCGTAACTTGTTAGCCGCTTATTGGGCAATCAAACATTTCACCTTTTTAATTGGTCTCTCTCCCGTAATTTTACACACACCTACTAACCCGCTCAGAAAGAAGAAAGTTAAGGACGGACAGGTCTCTAATGCTTGATTAGCTCACTTGTCACTGTTATTGCAGGATAAGGACATAGCTCTTCGCCCTTTGTCTGCACCTTCATCTCCCTTTTGCACTTTTGTATGATGTTACCCCTCACAAGCGTCCTATGACGACACCTCCCTTTTCTCTAGACCAGTTTTTCAAACCTTTACCTCCTTGCTCTGACACTTCTTCATTCCTGTGTATTTTCACAGGTGGATCAAGTTTCTACAAAGATGGGAAACCTTTTACTGGTTTCGGCCTCTACGTTCTTTCTCCATCCGATTCCTCTCTTTCTTTTTCACCCCACTCAGCCCAGAAGGTTGGCCTCGCCGCTGTGGCATGTCCACTGGAATGTTTTGCCTGCTTTTCCTATCCAATTCGGGGCGGGTCTGCAATGGTCTTGCAGAATTTCTGCCTTTGGGGCATGCTCACAATTTGCATCCTCCTATGGATTTCCTTTGGCTTATGCCTTACTACTTTCTTACATGGCTTGCCTTGCATCCCCCCTTCCTTTGTTTGCAAGGTACAAAGCCAGAGTAAAACAGCTCGATTTCACCAGGAAAATTCTGTCGCTGACTCTCTTGTGAAACGAGGTGCTCCAGGGGGCAAGAAGTGGACATTTTCACACAAAATCATGAGCACCCCGATTCCCTCAGTGAATACTGCAGAAACTCTGGCTGTGTCAGCAGGCAGCAGCAGAGATAGGGACTGGCTTGCCAGCACTACGGAAGTTACTAGAGAAGTGATTAAACATACAGAAGAAAACGGAATTGTCACAAGAGTCATCTTTAAAACCTTAGGAGTCAAAATTGGCATTGGCAACAGGAAGTTGTTTGCTCATAGACCAGGGAATGAGATACCAGTATGGCTGTTACCAGAACAAATATGAAAGGATTTAATATACTCGGTCCATGACATACTTTCAGGAGGGCATCAGGGAACAGACAAACTATGGAGAGATTAAAATCACTGGGCTGGTGGCCACAGATGAAAAAGGATATAAGAGAATATTGTGACAATTGCTTAATCTGTGCAGAGAATAATCCAACAAGCAATAAAAAACAATGCTCCCCTTTGACCCCAGAGAAATTCAGGACCAGGGTCTAGTTTACAGATTTATTTTGTTGGTCTGTTACCCAAGACTAAAAAGGGAACCAAATATTTGTCGGTTGCAGCAGATCCAGTCTCAAAATGGACTGACGCTTTCCCAATGCAAATCAACACAGCCTTAGCTATGGCATGTGGATTGGCAGAACAGGTATTCTCCTGATGGGGTTTTCCAGCAAAACTGGAATCAGATCAAAGATCTCATTTTACAGAAACTGTCATGTAAAACTATTTGTTGGCATTAGGAATAAAACAAAAGTTCCCCATTCCTTATCACCCACAGTCCTCAGGGCAGATGGAAAGGAGGACTAGACTATCAAGACAATCTGTGTCCGTAAATGGAACAGATTGGGATAGCTTAAGTCAATTAGTTCTGATGGCAACCAGAGCTACTCCAGCCCGTGCCAGAAACCCCACTCCCTTTGAAGTAATGACAGGGAGAGAAATAAAAATGCCACGATGCTTGTTGTGGGAAACGAGTCGTGCACATGTTGAAGGGATTAAAATGGATGTTTTTATGAAAAGATTTCAGAGACACCTTGAACAAGTAAACCTGTGTGTAGCTCATGAATTGGGAAAGCCAAAGAAAAAGGCAAAGATGTATTTTGACAAGGGAATAAGAGAAAGTGATTGGAAAGTAGGAGAACTTTTGCCCTACGCGGTACCTGACCATAATGTGCGTTGTAAGGGGCTTGGCTACGACATTGTAGATACGTTCATCTGTGTATCAAATCCATGTTACTGGAAGTAGGTGTAAGCAGGGTCTGAATGAGCTCTCCCCTGGCCGCTAGCGGGGGAGGAGAGACTGCAGGAGCAAACCGTATTTACAGGAACACACCTACTCTGCGCAGGTATCCAGCGGACAGGAGCTGTATGGCTCCAAGTGATCCACTCTGGCGGGTGTTGGGTTACAAATCACTTTAGTGCTGAATGCAGGGGTAGTGAACTGTTGTTATCAATGTTGTTGTCATCACTGTATGAATAAAGGGGAGCAGAACTGTGCTTACCCCCCTTTCTTACCCCGACTTCCCTCCTTTCATTAAACCTTTCTTCTTTTCGACACTCAGACTCTGCTTGCGAGTGGGGAAGTATTACGTCTTGGAGGCACCCAGGGGGTGGTGTGTAATTTTCCCAGGTTACTGGGTGGGGGCTCGAGCCGGCTCTGTGTTGTATTGTTGAAAAGGAACCCCTAGATACTGAACCCGGCTCTGGTTGCATAAGATTTATCATGCTAATCAACTTAAGTTGTTTAAGGGAAAATCCCTTCCCTCTACAGAAAATTGACATCACATAAGATACCAGGTTGCTGATCCTGGTCCTGTGGGATTGCTTGGGGTTGGCAGGGAAATTAGGGTGACCAGATTTCCTGATTTTATAGGGACAGTCCCGATATCTGGGGCTTTTTCTTATATAGGCACCTATTACCCCCCACCCCCTGTCCCGATTTTTCACATTTGCTATCTCGTCACCCTACAGGGAATGCAAGAGAACAGCTCCGCCTCCCTCTGGAATCATTAGTAGGGATCACACTTGGAAAAGAGACAGCTAAGGGGGGATATGATTGAGGTCTCTAAAATCATGACTGGTGTAGAGAAAATAGATAAGGAAGTGTTGTTTACTCCTTCTCATAACACAAGAACGAGGGGGGTCACCCAATGAAATTAATAGGCAGCCGGTTTAAAACAAATAAAAAGAAGTATTTCTTCACACAAGGAGTCAACCTGTGGAACTCCTTGCCAGAGGATGTTGTGAAGGCCAAGACCATAACAGGGTTCACAAAAGAACTAGATAAATTCATGGAGGATCGATCCCACAATGGCTATTAGCCAGGATGGGCAGGGAGGGTGTCCCTAGCCTCTGTTTGCCAGAAGCTGGGAATGGGCGACGGGGGATGGATCACTTGATGATTCCCTGTTCTGTTCATTCCTTCTGGGGCACCTGGCACTGGCCACTGTCGGAAGACACGATACTGGGCTAGATGGACCTTTGGTCTGACCCAGTCTGGCCGTTCTTATGTTCATAGGAGGTGATATTCTATTTCCAGTAAGATATGAGAATGCAAATCAAATACCTTTAGTAAACTGGAGACGGAATAGCTCCACTTCCTCTGAAATAGTATGGGGTTGTTTCAGAGCCATCGTACAGACACAGCATTATAAAGGCCGAGCGTTTGGATACATGAATAATCTTTCATTGTTAGTTAAAGGTCTCATCCCTAGGGACGCAGGACAGGTTTTCGTAATTGTAACAAGAGACGAGGAGCCTCCAGAACGTGATACAGCATGGGAAGAGCCACTCTGCTGATCACCGTCACCTCAGGGAGCGGTAACCCGCATATTAGAAGAACCTCTAACTACCACACTGCACACATGGAGGACATTCCCAGCAGAAGCTGGGACCCCCGTTCGTCGCCTTTAAGATGCCCTGAAGGCGGAACCTGGATCACCCAGTGGTTCACCTGCTACTTTAATACCTGGGACCTTGCTTAAGAATATCCACTTTGCACGCACACCTGTCGCGTTAAACCTGTCTCACTGGAACGTGGTCGGTTGTGCAAAGGGAACAAAAAGTTGTGTCTTACTGCAGTAATAGATACATTAGCAACGTATCAGACAGACATTTGCCTCACAACCTGGTATTTTTTGAACCAGGTGTCCCCAAGAGTTAGATGGAATTGTTGGTTCTATTTTGGGTTTGTCTGGATCAGGCTTGTCAACGCAGAACAGAGCGGATTTGGAAAGCGAACCGCGGCCAGCGGGAGCCGCGATCGGCCGAACCTGCGGGCGCGGCAGGGAAACAAACCGGCCCGGCCCGCCAGGGGCTTTCCCTGAACAAGCGGGAAGGTGGAACAAGTCTGGGAACCACTGCTTTAAGGGATACTGAAAATGGACGGATACCTAATCTTGCTGAAGATGGGCATTTGGTTAAATTATTGCCCACCGTGTATAAAGGGAACTTCTGTAAAGAGCTTCTGTATTAGAAGTTTGGGGATCAGTGAGACTCCACCCTAATCAGGGCCCGTGTTATATAAATCTTGTTCAATGAGAGAGTCTCTGCACATTTCTTTTACAGAATCTTTACCAATATTAGCCCCAAATACAGCTGTCTTCAACAAATTAACCCCTGCCCCTCCAGTAGATTACACAGAAGAAGAAATCTACAAGGAGCGACTGGATTTACCGCAGCTCCTCGTGCTTCACCCAGCAACTCAAACATGGGGAACACCGGCTCTAGCTTGTTGCTCTGTCAGCGGGTATCCATGTGTCTGCAGGGGTGATGTTTTTGGTGTTGCAATGCCTGCCTGTGGCCATGGAGGCCCTACACAGACCAGCGAGCCAGACAAGCTTGCCGCTGTTGTCTCCTGACCAGTGAAACTCACGAAGCGGGGACTTCCTACTGTGAAGGTGGCCGATAATGTGGAAGAACAGTACGGCAGGCAACTAATCATAAAACATTTTGATACGGTGACTGTGGTGAGCTGCAGGGGCCTCCCATCGAGCCGGAGGGGGAGGGACCGCTCTTTGGGCCCGAGGGGGCAGAGACTGGCAGTCACGAGGCAGGACAGGAAGTATAAAAGTTGGGCCCGGGCCAGGGAAGGGAGGAGACGTCCCCAGCCTACAGTCCGGTTGTGTTGCTCTCTGCGCACAAGTCAGCGTGTTTTGGCTGGATCCCTGCTGACCCACCCCACCACTCTTAGGGCCCTGGGCTGGGACCCGGTGGAGTCGGGTGGGCCCAGGTCCCCCTACGCCTGCTGCCAACCCAACCCCTGGGGTGGCAGCCTCTTCCCCTTAGGCCAAAAGGCTCGTGTTTGTCTGCCACCGGCCAGAACCCGGACATCAGACGGTCTGTCATTTGCTCTGCCCTGCCCCAGGGCCTGAGCCTTAAGGCTGTTTGTCTGCCCCACCTGAGGGCTGGGGCTCCTTAATTGTGCTGTCCTGCCTAAGCCCTACTCCTGGATAGGGGGCGGTGCCCCAGAGACGCAGTGAGGCAGAGCGGTCTCCCACTGAGCTGGATGGAGAGGGACCATTTGTAGGGACCCACTACAAAGACCTTCGATGTGATGTGGCTCTTTGTGCCTCATGTGCAAAGCGTAAGTGGTCAAATTGTAACTATGCCTGTCCCACTTTGTCAGAAAGAATCAGCCAAAGAAAGCCTAAGCATCAAGAAGATATTGCAAGTCATATACCAGTTTTTAACCTACATATTCCTCCATTAACCGCAAACCTCAAATCATTGTTAAATTGAACGGATACACATGTTGTCCAAATCAGCACGGACATGCATGCGGCAGAAAAGTCTTTAGAAGATCTAGTACCTGATGGAGATTTTAATCTACTTATTTCTCATACATGGAGAGGAGTTACATTTAAGGCTAGTTATTATGGAAGTAGTGTTAGGTTTCTTTATTGATTTTATTTTGTCAATTATGCAGAGTACTCAAGCAGTATAAATCTCACATGAGCACCTTAGCTATAGCCTCAAAGAAACAAATAACTAAATAGTTTAGTGTTGCTCTGGTTAGTTAACAATAGCGACAAGGGGGTGTCTGTTAAGTACCGGTTAGTAAATATAAACGCTTATCGTTCTTTCTTTCTCTAGATCTGATTCACTTACATACTTTAACAATCTTGGGAGCCTTCATGTCTCTACGACTCCAGATGTTCATGGAAACCACCTCCTTAACATATGTCTATAATGCTGACTTAAGCACGTATAGACTTGGGAAACGAATAAGGGATGATTGTTACAACAGCTGATGTAGGCTTGGGAAATCAACAGGGAAGAATAATTGTGGGGTTAAGGAGGACCCACTGAGAGAGGTTATCTTGAAGAATTGTTAGTTCTCCCGGCTGTAAATGATCATGCCTTCACACATAAATCAGGTAAACTGAGAATGTACAGAAATGACACCACAACGTATGTTTCTGGGAGAATATTCTTGGCAACAAGGTTTCCTTTGTCTGAAACCCTCTATAAGGATACTGATATGGGAACCGGGTTGAGGGAATGAACACTGCACGTCCCCTCCGGATGCCGGGGCGACACAGATCCAGCTCTTAGTCTGACAACAAAGGGTGGTAATGGACCTATTTCTGTCTGTACGCTGTATACTGCTGTACTAATCTCTGACTGATGATCTTAGATTACATAATTCCAGCTGAGCCGGTTATTTCAACAATCTTGAGTCATTAACTCAGACACGCAACAGCTGCCTCATGCCTTTCACCACACGGACAGTGGCTAAACCCACCTCTGAAAACCAGGAAATGAAGAGCTGAAGCCCACAACACCTCCGCGACACTATCTTAACTTTGCCCCAAGCCCCTAGCCCTGGAGCTGGCAGTCGCCACTGGGAACAGGTCAGGCAAAGGTAAACAAACTATTTAGGGAAGCGGAGGGTTCTCCATCCCCTGAAGTCTTCAAGTCAAGACTGGATGCCTTTCTGGAGAAGGATTTAGTCCAATACCAGGTATTCAGCTCAGTACCGCAGTAACTGGATGAAATTCTACGGCCTGTTGTCCAGGAGGGTCTGATTAGATGACCTAATAGTCCCTCCTGGCCTTTTAATCTATGAATCAATAATGTCTATGAGGAAGGACTAAGAGAACCTGCCGTTGTTTGTGTGGTGTTTCACAGACGGGAATGCCAGCATTTCTCCGCACGCCCTCCGGCTGTGAGCACTGGGCCAGGTGTAGCTGTACTCGGAGGGTGGAGGGAGTAGTCCTTGGGGGACGGAGGGGGATAAAGGGGTGGAAACGTTTTGCAAATCTGGGCCGGTTTGGATGCAGCGGGCTCGGTGCTGGAGGGCAGCTTCTGTTCTTTATGCCAGACCTGAACCCAAGTTTTGCCTTAGCCAAGAGAAGACCTTCGACTTTGTCCTGTTCCCAAAGCGTTCTCTAGCAGGGGAGGGCAGAGGGCTACTGTGCGTGTCATTGGCATGTCGGGGTGATGCTGAAACAGGGCAGAGTTAAGGCTGCATTATGGGGGGAGGGATAGCTCAGTGGTTTCAGCATGGGCCTGCTAAACCCAGGGTTGTGAGTTCAATCCTGGAGGGGGGCCATTTAGGGGTGTGGGGCAAAAATTGGGGATTGGCCCTGCTCTGAGCAGGGGGTGGGACTAGACACCTCCTGAGGTCCCTTCCAACCCTGATCTTCTGTGATTCTAAACCTTCGCTCTTCACTTCCTTTTCTAAGAAGGGAGGGGACGGGAACCCTTACCCAGCGAGGTCACATTCTCGTAGTTCTCCTGCATGATGTCCCAGTACAGGTCTCGCTGAGCGGGGTCCAGCAGAGCCCACTCTTCCCTGGCGAAATACACAACCACCTCCTCGAAGGCCACCGGCTCCTGTAAGAGAAAGAGCCCCCCACTCAGGACCTGCTGCCCCAGTCACAACCCCACAATTCGCAGGAGCGCAGGACCAATCACATGGAAGCTCTGGGAGGCACCCAGTCAGCAGAGTCCCGTCTGCACCCCCCTCAGAGGAGGCATCAGGATGAGGGGAGTGTGACACTCTATGCCACAGGGGACAGCCCTGTAACCCCCATATTCCTCATTTGTGTAGATAATGGTGATATTGCATATAAAGCAGGCCGTGTGAGGTGTCGTGGGAAAGGTTACGATCTGCTGAAACCCACTGTTCTGTCTAAATATGTGTCTCGTTCATGCATATTAAGTTATGAGAAGTGCATTGTATGGCTGTCACTAAAACACGCGCGGAGCAGACATCACCAGCCACTGTCCAGCAGAGGAGTTACAATTCAGTGACTCACTGACAGGAGACACACCGGGGAATTGCCTCCCCTGGGGACTCAGCAGTGCCCCCCAGACATGCCTGGACTTGTGGTCTCCAAGCACATGGACTCAGGGTAGAAAACAGAACACAGCGGCCCCATGCTTGTCCCTTTCTCCTCCCGCCACCTATGCTGCAAGTAACAAGGACGCTCACAAGACTGATGATTTCAACAGGGGAGATTGGCCCAGGTTTAGGAGACAAACGTGTGTATTAGGGACTGTAAGATCCAGTGGGGCGAGAACATTGCTTGATGTAAATACTGTCGAGTGTGATAAGGGTTAAGGTTTACACTGTGTGCTTATATTTTATTTTATATTTTTGACTATCACTTAAAAACTCTCTTTTGTAATCGATACACTTGCTTTACGATTTATCTTTAGCAGGGAGTTTGCCTGACGCGTGTGGTGAATCTGCTCAGGTTTGCAAAGGCCAGTGTGTATCCACTTTCCACTGATGAAGTGGGGGAACCAGTTAATAACTTTGCATTGCTCAAGAAAGGGTCTTAGAGAGTTAAGGGGGCATAGGGGTCCCAGGCTGCACCCCGGGGATCCCGTCACAGGGAGAAAGAGAGAGCCCTGGTCCCTCCCCTCTCTCTGCATGGGACAGGATAGTCTCATGCCTCATAGGCTGGTACAGGACATGGAGTGCCCAGGGACAGCTCCCTGGTGGGAATCCAAACACCCGCCTCATTGCCAGCAGCTGGGTGTGAGGGGATGGGGCCAAGCCCCACTGGTGCGTGACCCCTTCATATCTCCCAGCAGCCTCTGGCCAGTGGCTTCCAGCTGCAGGCTGGTAATTTCGCCAGCCCTGTCCGAGGGGGTGTTCCCTGTCCCATCAGTCGGGCCGTTTCCTCTCCCGACTGTTCCTCGAACCTAAGCCCCAGGTTAAACCAGTCCCCGCAGGTCTGTCACACCCTGTCCCCCTCCTTTCCTCCTCCCTGTGGATTTCCTGCCCCCCTCCCACCTCCGGACGAAACTCCCCAGAAGCTCCCCCCTCCTCTGGGTTTCCTGCCCCTCTCAGTGCAGAGGGAACCCACCAGCAACGCCCCCGATAATCCCTACCTGAGCCAGCTCCCCGGCAGCCGTTGCTCTTCCCCGTCCCCTGGGAGGCTGGGCCGGTCCGGAGGCAAAGGGGGAGGTCGTTCCGCAGCCTGTCGGGGTGGGGGGGGGATTGGAGAGACCAGCTTTAGTGACGCTCACAGCACCTCCCGCAGGCTCGTTCCCCGCGGAGAGACATTCTAGGCGCTCCACCTCGCAGGGCCCCGACGTCGCCTTACTGCGGCGCGGACCCGGCCCTTCCCACCAGGGCTAGCCCCACGGAGACCCTTCAGGGCCCGACATGGTCCCCGAGGGCAGCACGCTCCCCGGCAGGCCGGGAGCCGGGCGCTGGATAAAATCTGTCCAGAGCGGAGACAGGAAGTGGAGCTGAGCGGGTCTGGGAGCTTGTGACCTGCCTTCTCCCTCGCTTCTCCTCTGTTTCTCTCTCCCCTCCCTCTGGCTGGGGACTTCGTTACTGTCTATTCTTGGAGGCCTTTGCTGTCCTACCGGTGCTATTGCCATTTTGGATCCAATCTTTGGGCTTCGTCCTCATCTCCACAGAGCACCGGAGGGGTTTCAGTCTCTGGTTGTGACCCAGACACGGCAGGGACAGGGGGACTCGGGAACAGCTGTGCGCTGGATTCTGAAGCCGGAAAGATTTCTGAACTGGGGGTTTACGGGAACGAATCGTTCCTTGGCTCAGTCCGCACCTGGCATAGCAGCTAACTAACTATTCATTCACAACAGGCCCATATACAAAGTAATGCCCTCTTCCCCTTCAGAAAATGAAAGGTCTCGTCTGACGGTTCTCAAGCGGCGGTTTGCTTCCCCAGGTGACTCACGACAGGCAACAAGATGGGCCGTGAGATATTATCACTTTTGTTATGAGCTAAAGCATCGGTTCTCAAACTGCGGGTTGGGACCCCAAAGTGGGTCTGACCCCCTTTTAATGGGGTCACCAGGGCTGGCTTAGACTCGCTGGGATCCAGGGCTAAAGCCCGAGCCCCACGGCCCAAGCCCGAGCCCCACGGCCCAGGGCTGTAGCCGAAACCGGGGGACTTCAGCCCTGGGCGGCAGGGCTCAGGTTACAGGCCCCACCCGGGGCAATGGGGCTCAGGCTTCGGTCCCCCCACCTGGGGGTCGTGTAGTCATTTTTGTTATCAGAAGGGGGTCACGGTGCCATGAAGTCTGAGAACATTGATAGTGATCAATGGCTCCATGTCTAGTTGGCAGCCGGTGTCAAGTGGAGTGCCCCAGGGGTCGGTCCTGGGGCCGGTTTTGTTCAATATCTTCATAAATGATCTGGAGGATGGTGTGGATTGAACTCTCAGCAAATTTGCGGATGATACTAAACTGGGAGGAGAGGTAGATACGCTGGAGGGCAGGGATAGGATACAGAAGGACCTAGACAAATTGGAGGATTGGGCCAAAAGAAATCTGATGAGGTTCAATAAGGATAAGTGCAGGGTCCTGCACTTAGGACGGAAGAACCCAATGCACCACTACAGACTAGCGACCGAATGGCTCGGCAGCAGTTCTGCGGAAAAGGACCTAGGGGTGACAGTGGACGAGAAGCTGGATATGACTCAGCAGTGTGCCCTTGTTGCCAAGAAGGCCAATGGCATTTTGGGATGTATAAGTAGGGGCATAGCGAGCAGATCGAGGGACGTGATCGTTCCCCTCTATTCGACATTGGTGAGGCCTCATCTGGAGTACTGTGTCCAGTTTTGGGCCCCACACGACAAGAAGGATGTGGATAAATTGGAGAGAGTCCAGCGAAGGGCAACAAAAATGATTAGGGGACTGGAACACATGAGTTATGAAGAGAGGCTGAGGGAACTGGGATTGTTTAGCCTGCAGAAGAGAAGAATGAGGGGGGATTTGATAGCTGCTTTCAACTACCTGAAAGGGGGTTCCAAAGAGGATGGCTCTAGACTGTTCTCAATGGTAGCAGAGGACAGAACGAGGAGTAATGGTCTCAAGTTGCAGTGGGGGAGGTTTAGGTTGGATATTAGGAAAAACTTTTTCACTAAGAGGGTGGTGAAACACTGGAATGCGTTACCTAGGGAGGTGGTAGAATCTCCTTCCTTAGAGGTTTTTAAGGTCAGGCTTGACAAAGCCCTGGCTGGGATGATTTAACTGGGAATTGGTCCTGCTTCGAGCAGGGGGTTGGACTAGATGACCTTCTGAGGTCCCTTCCAACCCTGATATTCTGTGATTCTATGATTCTAACCCCTGAAAGCAAAGTCTCAGTCTGCCACTTTTATCCTTCAAGGTCCCCTACTCTTGAAACACCCACCCACGTTACAGAGACTCAGCCTTGGGACTCATTTTATTCTTCCTTTCACAGTCAATGTAAGGGGATCCCCCCGCCACCCCCCCCCCCCGCAAAAAAACCTGACTTCAAATAAGGGGCCACCAATGTGAAAAGTGTGAGACGCACGGACACGCACTCGAGCAGCTCCCGTCTCATTCACAATGATCCCAAAGACAATCTAGGGCTCTCCTCCCCTTTCCAGCCAGTCTGTACACGGGAGACCAGCCCCATCTCTCCTTCAGGGCCAGGGTCTATTCAGGGGAGGGCTGGGCTCCACCCGCGACTCTGCTGTCCCCACGTTCAGTCGCTCATTAAAGCGCTCAGGCTCTTCAGGGTCTGGAGCTTTTGTTCGTGTCTCACCGTCTCTCACACCACGCCGGGCGTTGTTCCTCTTCCCAAAGGGAACCACCCCCCTGAGCTCCGGATTCGCTCTGAATCCCCATCGGACGCACAGCAGGAGCGAACCAGTCCCGGGGCTCACCCGGCGTCACGTCGTTCCACCCTTTCCAGGGGCACATGGGGGCTGGAGGCCGTGATGCCCTGTTGCGAACATGGTTATTGGTGTGAAATCTCCCCCCGGCCCGTCAGAGACGGACACGTACCTGCGTCGCTCCCCAGCTCCCGTCGCAGCGTCTCTAGGGGAAGGAGAGGACGGGAGAGGTGAGGATTCAGTCCCTCGCGTTCATAGAGAAATCCCCATTGGTTATTAATGGAACCGCTTTAAACTACGGGACGGGGACACAGACCGAGGCCCCCAACGCAGCCGCTGCGGACAGAGCCAGCCCCACAGGGCGACTCCCATGGGGAAGGGCGACTCGCGGAGCTGGGGCTGCGAGATGGAGCCCGGGGTCAGTGACATCCCGAGAGTCCCCGACTCCTCCCCAGGGCCGGGGTCACTCTAACCAGAGGAGACGCCACCCCCAGACTCCCACTCACCTTTGAATCCCCGCAGGACCTGCTGCAGGACGGCACTTGTCAGAGAGAAATCGCTGAGCCTCCTCTCCAGCTCCCCAAACCCCGGCTCCGGCTCCCGAAACGCCCCGTCCTCCCTGCCGGGGAAAGAGGGAGGGGTGAGAAACGGGCCTGGATCCCCAAACCCGGAGCCCAGCAACCCCCAAACTCCAGCAAACCTGGATCTGAGCTTCGTAGCCCGAGATGGGCACTGTTCTAGCGAGTCACCTGCCCTCAGCCCTGGGCTCTCCACAGAGATGGGACACGAGGAATGGAGACGGGCTCAGGAGCTTCCTCTGGGACACTGGTTCTGTGAGGTGCAGAGCCACCCCCGTCCGCTGGGTTACTCCAGGAACAAGGGGCTCCGGCACTGGGTTACCAGGAAAGGAAGGAGACAGGGACCAAAGGGTGGGCGTGTCCCACAATCGCACTGTGGCCCCAGACAGATGCTTCGCAGGGAATGAGCCTGGGCCCTTGAATGCCGAAAGCCCAGAGCCCTTCCACGGAAGCTGTAACCCTGCACCTCGTTTGGCAGGGGGGCCGTATTCGACGCCCTGGGGCGGTCAGCGGGCCCGGGCGTCGATTGCAGACTGTGTGCACGGCTCCGTTCAGGGCAGGACCCTCACTGCTCTCCGCGGGACACCCAGGCACAGACACCGAGGGGGGAGTCTGCCCTTCGGAGAGGAAATAACCTTTTCGTTACCTGTATTCAGCAAGTCCTGTATGGTCACACTCAGTATCGCGCCGTGGGGAAGTAGCCCCATCCCGCGCTTGCCAGGGCTCCTGCTTTCCCCTTCCTTCCACCCTCATTTCTCTCTCTCCATTGCCTTCATGTCTCTCCTTTGCTCTCCCCGCCCTACAGAAACTCCCCGTTCCCACCCCTCCAGGGCTGCACTCCCCGTTCCAGCGGCGACCCGCCAAGGCCGGCTGACAGGAAAGTGTCCTCGTTTCAACTGACACTCCAGCGAGACGAACGGAGGAGTTCACACCCGCCTGAGCCATGGCTTCCGGCCGCTGGCAGACCCAGAAAGACAACAGCCTCCCCGGCTGCACGCGGGAGGGGCTCTCCCCAACCACGAGGCCTAGAAACTTACGCTAAAATGGAAAGCGGAGATTCTCCACACCGGGAATACCTGAGACGGCCACAGAAATACGCCAGACAGGCCGGGTCCGGCCCATGGGTCCGACAGCCCTGGTGGGACCTCAGGAGCTGTCAGGGAGTAACAGGCACGAGGGGAGACCTGATCCCAGGCACCAAGCCGGCTGCAGGGGAGGGGGAAGCTCCGGATTTTGTGCCGTTTCCCAGCGTAACTGAGCATGAGGGGGGCGTGAAATGGAGCCGGGGACTCACCTGCTCCCGCTGCTCCCGGCACCCTGGAGAGGGAGCGAGAGAAGAGACAGTCACGGGGGGCGTGTCCCAGGCAGAGGGGCCACCGTTGGCGTCTCTGGCGTTTGGGGCATTTCAGACACTGGGGTTCACGTTCAGAGAGCAGCTGCTGCCCCCCGGGAATCCCTGCTGGGACGTCGCCATCAGGGAGGCACTTTACAGGAAGAAAATATTTCTCCGCCTTGAGAGTGAAAGTCCCACTCGGGCTGAGAGCCCCGCAAGCCCCCTGGCCCCATTAAACCCGTTCACCTGGGGTGGCAAGGGGCCTTAGGCCTGGCTCGGGGCCTCGGCATGGCAGGGAGGGGACATCACCCTCCAGCCCAAATGCAGTTAGACATTGGCAGGGCATTTACTGCGTGACCTTGGTCAGGGCTCTGCCCCGCCCTGTGCCTCACTTTCCCCCTTTCTCCCATAGGGTGATAATTGCCCCTGTCCCCCCTTTGTTAAGTGCTTTGGGGCCTGGGGCGGAGACGCTCCTACAGGAACGCTGCGTGTGGTCATTGCAACGACAGCCTGACCTGCAGGGGTGGGCTCAGCAGCTGCCCCTTCTCTCCTCCCCGCTCCCCGAGCAGGGAAATCTCCCGGGACCCTCGGCAGGCGCCCGCATCCCTTCTCTGGACAACGGCTCTCTCGAGCTCTTCCAGCCGGGACAGCAGCCGCTGCTCCTGCTCCGCCAGAAACCCTCGCAGCTCCCGCCACTCCCAGACCATCTTCTGCCTCTCGGCTGCCGTCCGGCTCTGCAGCCACAGGGAGAGGGCGGGTGGGTACCGGGGGAGACCCACAAATGCCCCTCCCGGCGGGTGGGGGAGTTATTTCCCAGAGCGCGGGATCTCTTGCGCTGGGGGACGGGAAGGTTATTTACCCCAGCAAGGGGGGACGGAGCAGGGCAGGGGTGAGCTGTACATCGCTCATGGGGGGGGACTGTTCTCCCCAAAACCTCATCCGATTGCCCTGGGCCAAACCCTCCATCTCCGCAGCCGGCATTTCCTCCCCATTCCCCCAGGTGCGGGAAAGGCTCCCCGGTCACTGTGACACGCAGACAGCCCGTGGGCAGGGGCTCGGGGCTCACACAGACTGACCCGCTCCTGCCCAGCGGCCTCCCGCACCCCACGGGCACCATGCCACCCCCGTGTCGGACCCTGGGCTCCGGTGGGGACGGGTCCCTGGATGAGGCTGGCAGGCCGGGCCCTGCATTCGCCGTCACTCGGGGCACCGGGATCCCTGGCGAACCTGGGCCCTGGGCACCTACCAGCAGCTCCTGGCTTTGCCGCGGCTCCTCGGCTTCGGCGGCTTCTCTCTCTTTTCCCAGAGGGGCCCGATGCTCTCGGGGGGGCTCCTGGAAGAAGCGGGGGGGGGGGTTACAAACCGCTGCAAACGGCCTCACAACGGCCGGATTTGAGGGCCCGTCCTGCCCTGCAGACGCCCGAGGAGAGTCCCTGGGGCTTTTCTCCTCGTTCAGCCTCAGCCAGGAAGCTCTGAGGGGCTGCTGAAACGGGGAGCAGGTTTCCCAGAGAAAACACAGGGCCCCTGGGAGAGGTGACGGGGTGCAGCCCGGCTCCCCCGCCCCCCGCAGCTCCCCATGCCCCCTGCACCCACCCACCTCCCAAGCAACAAACTTCAGACACTGGCCCCAACTTCCTCCCTGCGAACTGGCCCCCGGCCCCACTCAAAGCCCTCAATATTAGCATCAGTGCCGGATCAGAACATGGACCCCACCCCCACCCCAACTCTGTCCCCCCCACTGACACCTCCCAACCCCCAGCTCTGTCCCTCCCACTGACACCCCCCAACCCCCAGCTCTGTCCCCCCACTTACACCCCCAACCCCCAGCTCTGCCCCCCACTGACATCCCCCAAAACCCCCAGCTGTCCCCCCACTGACACCCCCCAACCCCCAGTTCTGCCCCCCACTGACAACCCCCTATCCCCAGCTCTGCCCCCCACTGACACCCCCCAACCCCCAGCTCTGTCCCCCCACTTACACCCCCCAAAACCCCCAGCTCTGCCCCCCACTGACACCCCCCAAAACCCCCAGCTCTGCCCCCCACTGACACCCCCCAACCTCCAGCTCTGTCCCCCCACTGACACCCCCCAAAACCCCCAGCTCTGCCCCCCACTGACACCCCCCAAAACCCCAGCTCTGCCCCCACTGACACCCCCCAAAACCCCCAGCTGTCCCCCCACTTACACCCCCCAAACCCCCAGCTCTGTCCCTCACTGACACCCCCCAAAACCCCCAGCTCTGTCCCCCCACTTACACCCCCCAAACCCCCAGCTCTGTCCCTCACTGACACCCCCCAAACCCCCAGCTCTGCCCCCCACTGACACCCCCCAACCCCCAGCTCTGTCCCTCACTGACACCCCCCAAAACCCCCAGCTCTGTCCCCCACTGACACCCCCCAACCCCCAGTTCTGCCCCCCACTGACACCCCCCAAACCCCCAGCTCTGCCCCCCCGCCACCCCCAAAACCCCCAGCTCTGCCCCCCACTGACACCCCCAAAACCCCCAGCTCTACCCCCCCCCACTGACACCCCCAAACCCCCAGCTCTACCCCCCCCACTGACACCCCCAAACCCCCAGCTCCAAACTACTCCCAACCCCCAGCAGCCCCACGACCCCCAGATCCAGCCCCCCCCCGCCACGGCTCTGACCCCCAGATCCACCCTCCCCCGGCGGCCCCCATCCCCTCGCTCCCGCGCCCCGCGTGTCCGCCCCACGCGTGTCCCCGCCCGGACCCACCGCGCGGCCCCCGGCCCCGGCCCCGGCCATGGCCCCGCCGCCGCGGACGCACGAAGGGCTCCCGGGAGGAAGAGGCGGCTCCTGCCCGGGCCTGGCCCTGCCCCTGCCGGGGCGGGGTGAAAATCCGGGGTGGCTAAAAGAGGCGAAGTCGCCCCGGGGGGGGCTGGATGGAAACCAGGTTTGGAGACCGACTCAGGCAGGCTGGAAATGGTCCCGCTCCGAAGAGACGAGAGGAAAAAGCGAGAAAGAAAAATGCCAAGTGAGGCATCACCGTGAGAAGCAAAACTGGACACACAGGAGAGCGGAGACCGGGATAAATGCCAAGTCCATTCATGGCTACGAGCCCCGCACGGTGTTTGCCGGGTGGCAGGAGAGAGATCTCACTTAGGGCGAAAGCTACAAGGAGTCCAGTAGGAAGAACCGGCCTCCTGGCACCTTAGAGACGAACAAATGTATTTGAGCATTAAGCTAAAACCCACTTCATCAGATGCATGGAGTGGAAAATACAGGGGGGGAGATTTTATATACACAGAGAACATGAAATCTCCCCCCTGTATTTTCCACGGCATGCGCCCGATGGAGTGGGTTTTAGCTCACGAAAGCTTATGCTCCAATAAATTTGTTAGTCTCTACGGTTTACATGAAATCTCCCCCCCGTATTTTCCACTGCATGCATCCGATGGAGTGGGTTTTAGCTCGCGAAAGCTTATGCTCCAATAAATTTGTTAGTCTCTACGGTTTACATGAAATCTCCCCCCTGTATTTTCCACTGAATGCATCTGATGAAGTGGGTTTTAGCTCGCGAAAGCTTATGCTCGAATAAATTTGTTAGTCTCTACGGTTTACATGAAATCTCCCCCCTGTATTTTCCACTGAATGCATCTGATGAAGTGGGTTTTAGCTAGTGAAAGCTTATGCTCGAATAAATTTGTTAGTCTCTACGGTTTACATGAAATCTCCCCCCTGTATTTTCCACTGAATGCATCTGATGAAGTGGGTTTTAGCTAGTGAAAGCTTATGCTCGAATAAATTTGTTAGTCTCTATGGTTTACATGAAATCTCCCCCCTGTATTTTCCACTGAATGCATCTGATGAAGTGGGTTTTAGCTTGCGAAAGCTTATGCTCCAATAAATTTGTTAGTCTCTACGGTTTACATGAAATCTCCCCCCTGTATTTTCCACTGAATGCATCTGATGAAGTGGGTTTTAGCTAGTGAAAGCTTATGCTCGAATAAATTTGTTAGTCTCTATGGTTTACATGAAATCTCCCCCCTGTATTTTCCACTGAATGCATCTGATGAAGTGGGTTTTAGCTCGCGAAAGCTTATGCTCGAATAAATTTGTTAGTCTCTACGGTTTACATGAAATCTCCCCCCTGTATTTTCCACTGAATGCATCTGATGAAGTGGGTTTTAGCTAGTGAAAGCTTATGCTCCAATAAATTTGTTAGTCTCTAAGGTGCCACAAGGACTCCTTTTCTTTTCACCTTACCTGATCACTCTCGCTACAGTGTGTATGGTAACACGCATTGTTTCATGTTCTCTGTGTATATAAATCTCCCCCCTGTATTTTCCACTGCATGCATCTGATGAAGTGGGTTTTAGCTCGCGAAAGCTTATGCTCGAATAAATTTGTTAGTCTCTAAGGTGCCACAAGGACTCCTGTTCCTTTTGTGGATCCAGACTAACACGGCTGCTGCTCTGAAAGGAGTCCGGTGGCACCTTAAAAACTAACGGATTTATTTGGGCATAAGCTTTCGTGGGTAAAGCATCTTCAGATGCTAAACCCGCAGCCCCCCCGCAGGTCACATCAGACGGAGGAGCTGCCGTGACCAGCCACTGGGATGCCCTGGGAGGCCCATGCTGAGAGGTGCTGTCTGCGGGAGGGGAAATAAAAAAATCCCCTCGCCCTATTTTTGCAAACACAAGTGTCTCAGGCCCCTGGGGTAACCGTTACCCCCTCTGCCCCTGCCTGGGCCAGGGTTTTACCCTCTGGCAGAGCCTCACCCCTGGGCTTAACCCCTGCTCCTCCACCCCCATCCCTGATTTAGCCCCTCTCCTAACCCTGCCTCCAGTTGCTTGACCCCCCCCCCCCCGCCAGCCACGGCCAGTCAATTTCCTCCCCCCTGCTCAGATCCTGGCCACCCCCCTGCTCCGATTTGCCCCCTTGGCTCCCTGCTCACCCCTGTAACGCTGCAGAATCTGCTGCCGGGGAAGGGCAGGGGGAAGGGCAGTGGCTTCAGCAGATGTTACTGAGCGTGCTCCGTGCACCCTAAGGGGCAAATTATGATCGAGACTTTACAGACCGACACCGGTCTCTACAGCGGTTTTCATATGACACCGGCCACTTCCCGGGAGCCGCCGGAGGTAAGCTCCACCCAGAGCCTGCACCCCTCACCCCGTCCCACACCCCCACCCCCTGTGCCGGCTCGGAGCCCCCTCCTGCACCCCGAACCCACTCTGGGAGCCTGCACCCCTGCCCCAGCCCAGAGCCCCCACCTGCACCCCAAACCCCTCATCCCTGGCCCCAACCCAGAGCCCACTCCCCAGCCCAGACCCCCACCCCCGCCCCAGCTCAGAGCCCCCCTCCTGCACCCCAAACCCCCTCCTGGAGCCTGCACCCCCACCCCCTGCCCCGGCCCGGAGCCCCCTCCTGCACCCCAAACCCCTCATCCCTGGCCCCAACCCAGAGCCCACTCCCCAGCCCAGACCCCCACCCCCTTCCCAGAGCCCCCTCCTGCACCCCAAACCCCCTCCTGCACCCCGAACCCCCTCTGGGAGCCTGCACCCCCACCCCCTGCGCCAGCTTGGAGCCCCCTCCTGCACCCCAAACCCCTCATCCCTGGCCCCAACCCAGAGCCCACTCCCCAGCCCAGACCCCCACCCCTGCCCCAACTCAGAGCCCCCCTCCTGCACCCCAAACCCCCTCCTGAAGCCTGCACCCCCACCCCCTGCCCCGGCCCGGAGCCCCCTCCTGCACCCCGAACTCCCTCAAAGAGCCTGCACCCCCATCCCCTGTCCCAGCCCAGAGCCCCCTCCTGCACCCCAAACCCCTCATCCCTGGCCCCACCCCAGAGCCCACTCCCCAGCCCAGACCCTCCACCCCCTTCCCCAGCCCTGAGACCCCTCCTACACCCCGAACTCCCACCAGGAGCCTGCACCCCCACCCCCTGCCCCAGCCTGGAGCCCCCTCCTGAACCCCAAACCCCCTCCAGGAGCCTGCACCCCCACCCCCTGTCTGGAGCCCCCTCCTACGCCCCGAACCCCTCATTCCTGGCCCCAGCCCAGACCCCCACCCCTTGTCCCAGCCCAGAGCCCCCTCCTCCACCCCATACCCCTCATCCCTGGCCCCACCCCGGAGCCCCCACCCCCGTCTGCATCCCAACTCCCTGCCCCAGCCGGGTGAGTGAGGGTGGGGGAGAGCCAGTGATGGCGGGAGTGGGGGCGGGGCCTTGGGGAAGGGGCGGGGCAAGTTGGCAACCCTAAACTTTCTCCAGCTGGGGCCGGTCTCCCCAGGCACCCCCCGGGACGGAGACTGCGGGGAACCGAGAGGGACCTGGGGACATGCCGGGGCGGGGCAGGAAAGTGACTCTCTGCGCCGGGGGCCCCAAGGAACCTGTCCCTGGTTGTTAGAAAGCGAGATCGGACCTAGTTCATGACTGCGCCTGCCGGGGTCTGCTCCGGGGGCACAACTCGGGAGGGGTGTCGGGGGGATCGAGCGCGGGCCCCCTGCCGGGTGTCCCCTGGGTGCGTCTGGGCTGGCGGGGTCAGGAAGGGAGGGACGAAAAATGAGCCAGAGATGGGGAGTAAGCGGAGGTGGGGGATGGGGTCATAGGAGAGGGGAGGTTTGGGGGCTCAGGATCGGTGCGGGAATCCCACCCAGTTTACACACGATCCTTGCTGGTGTGGAGCCGGCCCTCCCTCCGAATGCCACTCCACTTTCCCTGGATTCGACAGACTTTCCCCAAATGTCTTTATTGCCACTGCTCTCTCCAGGACTCCGCGCCTCCCCCCCACCGCCCCGCCACACGCACACACCTCTCCCCTCCCCACTGTGACCCCGATTCAAACCCATTTCTCCCAAGGATGCCAATGCACTGCTCAACCATCTCGAGAGCCAGGCGGCCGGCGGCCATCTCGGTGCATAACCATCCGGGGAGCGCATCCTTCAGCTGTCCTTCCTAAACAGCCCCCTTCCCCGGTTGCCCCCAGGAGCGGGGGAAGCCGCTGCTGAGGATTCGTTTACCCCCATATTTTGTGTTCCGTCACCGATTTCAAAGGCAGACGAGATCGCTGGGAACGTCTGGCCTGACCTGCTGCATCGCAGAGTCCTGAAAATTTTACCCCGAGAGTCCCACAGCCACCTCGACACCTTCTGGTTGCTTCGAACGGGCCCAGCGCAGGGGACGCCCCCAGTCAAGAGGCCTTGCAGGCCGGACGTGGGGGCGAGGGGGGTCGTAACCCCGACATGGGGGCCGATGCTGGGAAGAAGGGTCCTGCCACCTAGAGCCTGAGGGCGTGTGGCCACAGCCCGAGCAAGGGTCCGACCCGCGGCAGGGCTAGGGCCTGGACAGGAGGTCTGGGACATGTGAGGAACAGACTGTGAACTTCCCTGATGTTTTCTAGAGACGCTGGCTGTGATGTCCCCACGTCACAGAGTGGGGTTGGGGCGTTTTCCTTTCCCCTTTCCCATTTTTTCCTTATTTTTTAACATTGGTTGCTGTTTAATAAAGTATGCTTGTCTGAACTGTATGTAACGATCAGTGGGTCAGGGAAGCATCCAGTGCAGAGAGAGCACCCCGGAGTGGGGACACCCCAGCCCCTGCCCTAAGTGCCCATGATGAGACTGGGGGTCGAGCTCCCCGGGAATCCTGGACCCAGCCTTGCTGGGGTTGCGAGGACTCTGCCACGCAGGAGAGTGGAAGAGACTCAGATCCTCCCGCTAGCCCACTTCACCGGGGTCGTGTATAGGCCGGGAAAAGTTCCCCACAATAGCGGGAGCGTTTCCCCGCTCACATAAGCATAAAGCTCAGCTCGGCACTGGCCACGGATGGGAGACGAGAATTGTCCCCCTGAACCCCAAGTTTGCAAAATATAAAAAAAAGGGACCCCTGAGCATCACGGCCCCCGCTCTGCCGTACGGGCTAGTTTGCGGGAGCTCGGGTCAGAATGGCATTGTCTGGCAGTTACTGGAGTCACACCATGGGGATTAATGGGTTCTATTTAAATATGCCCTTTGAGGGTTTGGAGAATGCTGGAGAGGTTAAATTGCCCAGAGCTGGGGAGCAGGGTGTGGTCCCAGGTAAGCAGTAGTTGTGGTCCGGTGAGACCGAGCAGGGGTGGGGATTGTGCGAGGTGTGGTTTTTACGTGCATCTATAAAATTTAATGAAACCCCATTTTCAAAACCACCCATGGCTGGGAACGTAAGAGGAGCTCTTTGAGTCCTTCATAATCCTCAGGAAACTTGCTCCAACACTCTTCAATCACAGGGAGTATAGCTCAGTGGTAGAGCATTTGACTGCAGATCAAGAGGTCCCTGGTTCAAATCCAGGTGCTCCCTGGGCCGTGGTTGCTTTTTTTAATGGAAACACATTTTCATGGCCACCTCCAGTATCTCCAGGAATTCCACTGAATGGGGGGTGCTTGAAATGAATTTAAACACGTAACATTTTCCTATGCAAATGTATCCAAACTTAGCAAACCTGTCCAGCCGCTGAAATCAATTCCAGTCCCCTGTGGCTCTAGTTTGTGTTTTCACCGATTGAACAAAGGTATAACATGATGCGCGCTGGCAGGTCCTCGTTCTCCAGGGGCAGAAAAACAAGACCCACGTCCGGTTGGGGCTAGGAGTCTGATTGGTGCAGCTTGGTGCAGGCTAAAGTCACCAGCACCCTGGCTCCTTCACATTCATCCAGCAGCAGCTGGGCCCCCAGGACAAGGCATGAGAAGAAGCCAGTGGCTCTGAGCAGGGAAATAGCCACCAAGAAGCTGCTCAGAGCTGCCAGGATCCCCAGAAAGGCCACCATGCCCCGGGCCAGGAATAGCCCTAAGAAAGTGGTGGCTGCAGCAGGGATCAAAATGGCAGAGAAAAGACCCCAAAGGGTCTAAGCTGCCAAACCCAGAAGGTGGTCAACATCCCACCTAAAACCAAGTCAGGCGAGAGCCAGGCTTAAGCCAACCCCAAAGCCAGGGCTAAGAAGGTGGTCCTGAGAAAGAAGGGAAGAGATTCCCATGGGGATAACTCCTGCCCCCCAAATCCTTTTTTAAGAATCACCATGGGCCTCCCAGAGAGAGCCAGGTCCCCCAGGACAAGCCAGCCCATGGAGAGTAAAGCAAGTTGGTGGCAAAGGGGTGTTTCTCTCCCAGAGGGGAGGTGCGGTGTTTTGTGAAGCACCTTCCAGATGAGAGAAACACTGACGAGGTAGCTGCCCATAACTCCTTCGTGAGTCTGTGATCTGCTTCTTCTGTCGAAGAGGGACACTCGCTATTTGAGGCATGTGCAATTCCTCTGTGAGGGTGAGCGGTCAGAAAAGGCTGAAAGATGAGACCATGGGGGGAAGGTGAACGGCGTTCCCACTCATACTCAGGCACGGGGTCTCACTTTCACTTCCCCTTCATTTTCCATCACCCATTCCCTAACAGACCCTCCACACACACACACACAGAGAGTCATACCCCCTCTCCCTCTCTCACCCACACTCCATTGGATGCAGCCTCTCGGTGACTCCCCCAGATGGGGGCTTGTCTCTGCATCTCCCCAGCCGGGAAGGAGAGAGGCTGAAGGGCCACAGGAGACAGGCGGGGCTAGACAGGAATGGAAGAGACACTTCCTCCTTCCGCTTCTTAAATGACACCTTTAATCTCACCCTGGAAAAGTTCCAGCACTGGGTGGGTGCAAACCACCTGCCTTCCCACAGGCAGCTGGTGGGAGGAGCCGGTTTTGTCACAGAAGGATGACCGGCTGCTGCTGTCTTCCTGGGGACTTGAACATGAGTTTGTTGTGGCTCACCCAACCCCCTTCCACCACCACAAGGCAACGCCACCTAAATGTGGGTACCAGTTATGCGACTGGTCAGCAGGCAGGACTTATAGAGCAGTGCTGGGGGGAGTGGTGGTGAATTCAAGCTTCGCCTGGAGTGCTAGATTTTAAACAAATGGCTTCTGCCATTTATCGTGCCCCATGGAAAACACAATTCCAGCTCTGGTTTCAGACGGGGCAGCCGTGTTAGTCTGTATCAGCAAAAACAACGAGGAGTTAGGGGGCTTATTCCTTCACCCACTCACTTCCCTGGTCCTTCTCGCATGAACAGAGAGCAACAATACCCGAAAGGTGCAAACAATTCGATGTTTATTGGGGTGAACTTCCAGCAAGCGTGATTCCAGTTTCCTTCCTTAGTGTCCCCCTTCCCAGCTCTGACACCACAGAGCCTTACACCTGTGTCCCTGTTCCGATTCCTGCCCTTAGCCAAGCATGATTCCAACTTCCTTACTCCCATTCCCTGTTCCCATTTCCCCCTTTAGCAAAACATGATTCCAATTTTCTTACCCCCATTCCCTGTTCCCATCTCCCCCTTTAGCAAAACATGATTCCAATTTTCTTACCCCCATTCCCTGTTCCCATCTCCCCCTTTAGCAAAACATGATTCCAATTTTCTTACCCCCATTCCCTGTTCCCATCTCCCCCTTTAGCAAAACATGATTCCAATTTTCTTACCCCCATTCCCTGTTCCCATCTCACACACCCACATGCCCACCCCCACCCACACCCCCGTCACTTCCTCATTGACTACAGATTATATAGTAAAACTTGAGTTCTGCTTAGCTATACCTTAACCAATCATTTTCCTGAAATTTAACTAACCAATCCTAACATATTGTAACATGATTATGTAACCAATTATATCCCACCACCTTAATTAGTTTACACCCAGCAAAATTAATTATACAGCAGACAGGAACAATCACAGAACCAGACAGAGATTATACAGAAACAACAGCAAAGTGGGAACTATAATGACAAGACAATATAGAAGTGAGGATTTCACATCCCAGCTATTGATAGGTGAGTTCTTGCCAGACAGGATGCTATCAGACTAAGTTTCCTTTTACATCTTCTAGGCACTTCCCTTTCTCTGGAGGCGATAGGCATTATCAGGACAGGACTGTATTCCTAACCGCCCAACAGCACCTTCTTTCAATGCGACCAGCCTGGAACGTGAGGATGCGACCGACCACCCCGCAGCCCACGGCTGCCTCCGCTGCCCAGCCAAAGGCCCTATACAGTCAGACAGTGATTTTGATTCTCTCCTCTACACCTCTAGAACTAGCTAAGTGACAAGAACACACCCAAACTCTTAGAGCATAGGCCCTTACAGAGAGGCCTGAACATCCACCTCCCAACAAGTCCTTGTGGCACCTTAGAGACTAACACATTTATCTGGGCATAAGCTTTCGTGGGCTAGAGCCCACTGCATCAGATGCATGGAGCGGAAAATACAACAGGCAGGTATAAATACACCGCACATGAAAAGAAGGGAGTTCAAGTCGGGGGTCCGGGCTAACGAGACAATTCAATTAAAGTGGAAGTGGGCCCTTCTCAACAGTAGAATACCAAGGGAACTCTACTGTGTGCGGGCAGGTCCAGAGTGGCTGGGGAGGGCGGGCCGGCCGGCCGGCGTGGCCAGATAAGGGGCGGTTCGGGGTTTGTTGTGATCAGTATCTCGATAGGAGGCATTTCTGGCGCTGGTACTAGCCCGAGGTTTTTTTTGTGTGTGCTTCCATTCAGGGCGAAACCCAGACCCTTCCAGTCGCGTCCCTCCTTAGCCTCTGATGCCATGTGGGAGTCCAAGCGGCCACTGTGAAAAGAGTTGAACAAGTCGTTCCCATGACATTTTTGCTAGTTATTTGCTGACTGTTAGAAGTATGAGCTGGGACTCCACAATTAACCACCTCACGTATCCCTCCTCCGTGATACAGCGCACCTTATAAATCAGCCACCCCCCGCCCTGTCCCGGACCAGCTGTAAACAGAGTGAAAAAAAACCATTATGAGTCCGAACAAAACAGGAGGGGGTATTGGGGCCATAGCGGGCTGGAATAGCGGAGTCCTAATGTCTGTGTTAGGAGCCCCCATGGCTGGCAGTAAGTCGGGTCTAGGCTGTACGGAAGGAGGCTTCACCGCGTCTGCAGGCCAACTCAGCAGCTGGTCGGTTTTCCCATGAATTTTCCCCTGTTGCTGGCTGGTGATGAGCGTCTCACGTCCAGCATGCCTGGGGGCAGAGCATACGCGCCGGGCCTGGCCCTGTAGCACGTCAGTTCTCTTTTGGGCGACGTTCGGCTCAGTCCCTCAATGCCGAAATATCTCCGTAGCGTACCCAGACGGCTGCCTCCACCGGCTGGAACAGACGTTCAGGCTTCCACTCACGGGGAGCGGGTCACGCTTCGCCTGCGGGAGGCTCGCTCCCTCTCCTGCCTCCTCCCCACCGCCTCCGCCCATGGCCCCGCCCATTCTCCACACCTGCTCCAACCAGGCTCCGCCCCTGGCTCCGCCCCTGTTCCTGCTCGGCCCCCTCCCCACTCGCCCCCCCCCAAGCATCACTCAATGCATCCCTCGTCTCCTTCCCCGCTCCCGCACGAGGGCCCCCACCACCACCTGCCGCTCACCATGTCCCTCCTCTCCTCCCCCACACAGCCCCTGCAGCCCCCAGGGACACAGCGAGCGGTGGGGGGCCTTGCAAGGGAGTGGGGGTGGATGAGAGGAGGGACAGGGTGGGCGGGGGGCTGAGCAGGGGAGGGGGCAGAGGAGGGGAGGGACGCGCGGGCAGGAGGCTGAGGGGGGGAGGAGGTGGAGAAGTGGGAAAGGGGATTTAACAGATGCAGCTGTAAAATTTTAGACAGGTAAGGGGGCTGTCGGAGGGGATGGGGAGAGCGTGGGGGGGACCCAGGCTGGGGGCAGGGTGGGGAGGTCACGTTCCCTCCCCCTTGTGTCCCTCCCATGAGTGCAGTACGGGCGAGAAATGATTTCTACTTGCACCGCTGGAGATGGGAGAAGAATAAGAGGAGCAACGCGAATGTCCTCAGATTATCAGACCTTTGCTTTAACTACTAGGCCACCCGGACTGGTGTCCTGGCTGTCGTTTTACTGTTTCTAAGGTCTCTGCACCCTGTAACCTTGCCCCCCTTCACTGACTGGCTAGGCACGGGAGGGTCTGGTCTACTGAAAAAGACTAAGTGACAGGAACAAGGCTCCCAAATCCCTGCTGGTGCGGGGAGCCAGGATTACTCTTCCCATTCTGTAGCTGGTCAATGTCCGGGTCTGGGTAGATAGTCCTAGGCCAGGGGAAGCACTCTGGTGTCCACGTAGCTATTACAGCAAAGGGAAAACCCCTCCTGTCTACTCCAAAATGCCGCAGCAGCCTCAGCTCCCGTTCACACTGCGACTGCTCGGACGCTAACAGCACCCTAGGGCGTCCGTAGTCGGCAGGATTCGAACCTGCGCGGGGAGACCCCAACGGGTTTCTAGCCCGTCGCCTTAACCCCTCGGCCACGACTACCGGACGAAGGTTTGTTTCGCAACACAATGGTTCTGTTCTCGCTGAATTGTCCCTTCAAATTGTTTGCCCGGACCGGCTTCCCCAGCCCCCGCGTGGCTGGGCGTTCGCGTAAGCGTGTCTGTGCTTGAGCCGCGAGAATCCCTGCCCGTCTCCCTTCCGGCTGTGGCGTGCTGAGCGTGTGTTTGTGCTAATGACCTGGCTGTGGATGGTTATTCATCCCCCACGTCCTCGACAGTTCAGACGGTCCCTTTCCTGTGCAGATCTCCAGCACATCATTCCAACAGCCGGGGTCAGGATTTCTCTGGGGCATGGAAACTTTTCGGGGGGCTGGTGAGTGAACTCAGTCCGTGGGGTTTCACGGACTGACCACAGCTGCGTAAGCTATCACCAGCAGGAGAGTGGGGTGGGAGGAGGTATTGGTTCATATTCTCTGTGTATAAATAAAGTCTGCTGCAGTTTCCACGGCACTGCATCCGATGAAGTGAGCTGTAGCTCACGAAAGCTCATGCTCAGATAAATTGGTTAGTCTCTAAGGTGCAAAAAGTCCTCCTTTTCTTTGTAAGGAAAGAGCAGAGCCAGTGTCTCACTGTCAGGGACGCAGGTGGCCCCGTCCCCCCTGTCTGACCGTTGCCCTTGCGGGAGAGAAGGGTTCGATGGTATTGAATGACCAGGGAGGTTTTGCTGTTCATGGATCCGTGCAAAGGAAATTGTGTCTCTGTGTGAAATTGAAACAGCAAATGAATCATCCACATGGTGACCAAATGCCCTAAAGAGTGTGGGTGAAGGGCTGGGGCTGAGAAATGATTTAACGGGGGTCTGTGTCAATTTATTGGCCTGAGTAAAAGTTAACGGCTAAAAGGCTGCCATTGCTGTTAGCACTTGACAGGGGGTAGTGCACCGTAGGGGCACCCCGGTGGGTGTCAAGTCCATGGCGTTAACCCGGGGTAGTCGATTCCTTTTATCCAGATCCAAATTTCTTGGTCAAGGTCTTGTCAAGGTCTAGACGCCAGAGAAAATAATACGCTGATGATAATCGGAAAAGGATTTTGCAGTCACGATGGGCATAACAATTATGATTGTGTCGTGTTTCATTCCTTAGATCCGTCACCTCCGCCCTTCCCTTTAGCCTTGTAGTTGACCAAGGGTGAAACTAAACATCTCTTCAGATACCAGGGGCTGTTTGTGCTCATTCCTGCGAGCTACACAGGGGTTTGAGGTTGCTGCTTTCAATCCTCTGGCTCTGCCGGGATAAGGAACAATTCAGGCTGTCTCTGAACTGAAGGAGGGAGATCATTTTTTGACAGGGAGAGGGAGGCCTCCTCTTAAAGGTGTTTGTCTGGCTGGGAGCCCTGGTTCCCAGGTCTCTCCTGAGGGAAGAAAATTTCAGTGCAAAATACCAAAACTTTTAACAGAGAGGAGGGAAAGGCGATGGCCACATGATGGGGCCAGTATGAACCACAACCTGGTTCTTTTATGTGGGATGACTCTGAACACTGGCTGATCTCCACACCCTTGGGTTGGAAGAGATGTTTAGTTTTGCACTTGGGAAACTACAAGGCTGAAGCAATTTTATGGATGGTGACACTAGGATTCAAGGGTTATTTTGTGTTGCAAAAAACGTTAAAAAAACACTTGAGCTGCCTGTTCTCAAAGGCTGGTTTCCCCAGGTCTGCGCCAAAAGTTCTTCTAGAGATGCCCTGGGTTCTCTCACGCCTCGGTGGGAACTAAAGGGAGTCGTCCCGTGCTGCCCTTGGCTCCAGGCTGATTTATCCGGGGAGGGGACGTGGAGTCGACTTGTTGGCTGTTGAGAAGGGAGCCAGGCCAGTTCTCAGGGGCCGAGAACTCCCAGCATCTGCCCAGCCCAGCCCAGCCTGCTGCCCTGCCCCAGCCTCTGTTCCCCTGGGGGCCCTGCGTGTTTGACTCGAGAGCGTGGCGGGGGCAGGAGGTGAGGCCAGCAGACAGCCTGTGATGGGCAGATGCGAGGAGCAAAGCGCCAGAAGCCTGGCCTGGCTCCCTCCTCAGCTGCAAACAACCAATTCCCCCCCACCCCTGAGATATCAGGGACCTGGGGGGGTTTCTAACAGAGCACTGCGGGGGTTTCTAGCAGGAACTGAACTGGGGAACCAGCTTTTAATGGCAGGCAGCTCACGTTCAGACTAATTTTGTTACAATTTTATTTATAATATAAAAGAATTCAGAAGTAATTCTCGGGACTCTTTTCTCGTAACGGTCCCGGCCGTAGAAAGAAACGGCTTTTGGGCTTTTTTCGTGATACGGGAGCCAGGTTCGTTCACTGTTCAGAGTCCCTGTGCGCCGAAGCGGGCTGTTGTCTTTCATTTCTTAGGTTCTGGTGCCGTTGTGTGGCCATTTCCTTCCCCTCTTTGCCGTGCAAAGCGCCGGTGTTTTGCACTGTAACAATATTTCCTCGGCAGGGTGCGTGTGTGTGTGAAGGCTGCATTCATGTACTGAACAATCACTAGCAAGTGACCGAAAATCACCCATCCGATGGGGCCTCCGTCCCTCTCAAAAATCCTCTTCCTTCTTCCGTTAAGGGACATCCTGGATCTTGTCTTATCTCTGCAGAGCCCAGGGGTTGCAATCCGTAATCTCCAAGCTGTGGTGTGAAAACCTGCTCTGTCTTAATTTGCTACTGCCTGGGGTACGTCTGTATCAATCACAGCCTTTAAATGACCAGTGAGGTCATTGAAACATGACGTATTTTGCAGCTTCCTTTACTGTGCTCACAATGGAGCATCCTGACACTGATACGTCTGCCCAAGTGACCTGTGGGTCGGATTCATTGTCGTGGGGCAGGGGATCATTTAAACTCTTCATTTCCTTAGGGTTCGCCTTCAATATACTTGGATGCTGGAGCGATCTCTGACCATTACAGTTCATCAACTCGGCAGGACAGCAAGGCACTTGTCCTGTGGCCTTGACCGAGAGAGGTTTCTGATCAAAGGGAGGGTAGATGCCAGCCAGCTCCTGGGGTAATATCTCATTGGAGATGGAAGGGCTTGTTCAGAAAGAGATTTTGACGTCTGTAGGGTATCATAGAATATAGAATCATAGAAGATCAGGGTTGGAAGGGACCTCAGGAGGTCATCTAGTCCAACCCCCTGCTCAAAGCAGGACCAATCCCCAATTTTTGCCCCAGATCCCTAAATGGCCCCCTCAAGGATGGAACTCGCAACCCGGGGTTTAGCAGGCCAATGCTCAAACCACTGAGCTATCCCTCCCCCCAAAACATCACATCCCTGCATTGGCCGGGAATCGAACCCGGGTCAACTGCTTGGAAGGCAGCTATGCTCACCACTATACCACCAATGCCTCTAAAGAGGAGCCAGATGGGTTTGTCTCCAGGCAGGTGTATTTTAGTCTCTGGTAGGTAGAAATGAGAGCAAAGTATTTTGGATTTCCTATTTCCCCGCCTGAGGGCCATCTAGGCTCACCTGACATTTTTCCTGGCAGAAGCCGTTCCAATCTGTTTATCACAGGGTCAAAATGTGGCTGCCATCACACAGAGGCATTAGCGGTGGCTGAGGTGAGAAGAGGGCCAAGAAGTCCTTTCCCTCCACCAAACGCACCCGTGCACATGGAAGCCATAAGATTGCTGCAGCCTAAATGCCCTGATGGCAAACGGGGAGGGGCAGAAGGCACTGCCAGCTGTCCTGAGCACCCCAGAGGAGCCAGGCCTGGGTGCTCCTTCATCTCTCCTGTACTGGTGAGGGCAACCCTCACTCCCCAGGGCTCCCGGTGGCCCCAGGGATTCTCCGGACTTCCACCAGCACAAACGCCCCTCCTACCACCGCGGCTTGAAGATGTACCCCCTTCTCCTCCTCCACCCCATGGCTCGAGCTTTAGCACCGTAACCGAGCCTGCAGTTGGTAAAGTGCTCCATGATCTCTAGGAAACACGACACAGGAGGGTTATAACTCTTGCGATGGAGACTCTCGAACTCAGACCAAGCTTAGTGGGGAGGCGGAGAGTTCTAGTGGGAAACTGAGGCGCAGTGAATAGCTCTTTAGAGGTTCAGGGTTCACCCACGGACCAACACAGGAGCCAGCGAAGCAGCCTAGCGAAAGGAACAAACCTACCCTGCTGTTTACATGAGGAGGAGGACCGATGCTGAATCCTGCCGCTGACAGAATCTGATATGAGCAAGTATCACACAGATCTCTCTCTAGGTCCCGAGCTTTCGGCTCAGGTCTGCACAGGCCCAGCCTGGTCACACCCCGCTCCTTTCATCTGGCTTCCCTCACTCAGCACAAAACCAAAGGCACTCAAGATGACACTTGGAAAGATGAGGAGGACTTGTGGCACCTTAGAGATGAACCAATTTATTTGAGCAGAAGCTTTCGTGAGCTACAGCTCACTTCATCGGATGCATACTGTGGAAAATACACAAGATCTTTTTATACACACAAACCATGAAAAAATGGGTGTTTACCACTACAAAAGGTTTTCTCTCCCCCCACCCCACTCTCCTGCTGGTAATAGCTTATCTAAAGTGATCACTCTCCTTACAATGTGTATGAGAAAACCTTTTGTAGTGGTAAACACCCATTTTTTCATGGTTTGTGTGTATAAAAAGATCTTCTGTACTTTCCACAGTATGCATCCGGTGAAGTGAGCTGTAGCTCACGAAAGCTCAGGCTCAAATAAATGGGTTAGTCTCTAAGGTGCCACAAGTCCTCCTTTTCTTTTTGCGAATACAGACTAGCACGGCTGTTACTCTGAAACTTGGAAAGATCGTTTCAGCTGATGAACCTGCCAGTTAAGAGCTGCTGCTGTTGCTGGAAATACAGCAGGGGACTATACCAGACAGATTAAAGTCACCGGGCCTTTGGAGAATTTACAAGGGGAATCCAGAAAGTTTATGAGTTGGGATTCTGCAGAAAACTACAGGGAACTGAGAGCCAGGATTTCCACTGACTTGCTGCGTAACTTGGGCAAGTCACGGCACCTTCTGGGCCTCCAGTTTTCTCCTCTCAACTTTCCAACATGATGCAATAGAATAAACTTGTGCTTGAAAAATAAGATGAGAAAGTCAGAATGAAAAAGTCCAAATCAGGAACCACAGGAAAAACCATCGCCAGTGCAATACAAGAAACACGGCTGTCGTTGCTAAAACCACTACTTACTTACTTGTACAGACTTTCGACGAGTATTTGTTATTAAAATATAAATTCGATAGCACAAGAACAAAGGTCAAGATGAAGTGCTAAGAGTCATGAAAATAACATTTTAAAAAGTAATACGTTGAAAGGAGCAAAAGTATATAAAAACTGGATTCCAAGGAAGGGAATGTAATTCAGGGAATCCCAGCCGCAGATAAGACAAATTGGTGACCTGCTAGGAGACGCTATACAGTCAGACGCACTGATCAGGGATTCTTTGTTTCTGAGGGGGGGGGTGTAAAATATTTCACTGAATCAAGTCTCCTGCCGCACCTCAGTAGGTTATATCAGATAGAGAGGAGCTGTGGTAACTAGGCATTGGGCCTGTGCCTTTTGTGGTTAGATGTTTGGCTGCGTGTGTGTGTTCCTTCTGTGTGCCATCCCAGCTCTGTGCAGACAGCTGGCAGGGCAGAGCTCAAGCGAACCGCCCAATGACCACAGGATCTGTTAAGGTACAAAGGCACCCAGCCAGGTTTATTGTCGACGAAGCACGGTACTAGTATCCCGCAGACTCTACCGGACCGTTAATACAGGTATCCCCGTAACAATGGAACAGCCCAGTGAATGGCAGGACTTTTCGTTCCTCCCTAGGATAGACAAAGACACATCTTCTGAGATACGTCTTTATCCTCCAATACAAACAGATTATGTACCGCCCCTCTGACGTAGTTAGGTGCCACCCTCTGGTGTGGTTAGCTACTGCCCCCCCTCTGATGGAGCTAACCCCCACCCAGTACCTTGCACCTGTTTGGTTTGATCAAAACCTCTCTATCCGTCATGCTGTCATCCTGACCTTATCCTTAAGATGGGTCGGCGTGTTCCTGTTCTCTTTGGGGAACGTGCTGGTATCGGGGTGGCCTGGTACCACCTGTCTGGAATGTATTGATGCGTGTTTTCTTGTGCCTAGCACTACCTAGGAACGTGTATTTCTGCCATATCAGCCCTGGTCTTGCCAGATTCTGGGAGCAGGACCTGCCTCTGGCTCAGAACTTAACTTTGCTTTGTATCAGCAAAGGTTTGACCACCACTTTAGTCCAGGCCACAGCCTCGCACCATGCCTCTGAGACAAGGCCCTAAGTCTCAGGTCCTCTGTCTACTACACCTTTAAGAACCCTGCCCTGGGATAGTACTGTCCTCTGGGCGAGGAAAGAAAAAAGCCCCCCTGCACACACCCCCACCCCCAATCTGCTATTGCAAACACAGGTGTCTCAGGCCACCGGGGTAGCTGTTACCCTCTCTGCCCCGGCCTGTGCCGGGGTTTTTCCCTCTGTCACCCTCTGCCAGGGCCTCCCCCTTGGACTTAACCCCGGCTCCTCCCCCCATCCCTGATTTTGCCCCTCAGCCCCTATCTTAACCCTGTCTCCAGCTGCTGGACGCCCCTGACCAGCCAACTTCCACCCCCTGCTCAGACCCTGGCCATGCTCCGATTTGCCCCCTTTGCTCCTTTTTAGCCCCGGTAAATAGCAGTCTGCAGAATCTGGTGCCAAGGGAGGGCAGGGTGAAGGGCAGTGGCTTCGGCCGATGTTACTGAGCACGCTCAGTCCAAGCGAAGTGGCCTCCGAGAAGAGATTAGCAATTTAAGGCAGAGAGCAGTGGGATGCGCTGCCTGCCTGGGTCTGAACCTGCTCGTGCAGGGGGGGAAGATGCCCAAGTAACATCTGCTGGCGCCGGCTCCCTTGGGGGGCCGGGGGGGGGCTGTGCTCCCTGCTGCTTGGGAGGCGACAGCAGGGGGAGGCAGGGGCCACGCTGACTGCAGGGGGGCAGGGGGGTTCAAAGAGTTCGAGGCAGGGAAGGAGAGAGCCCGAGGGGCAGCATCAAGGTGTAGGAGCCAGGGTTGGGGGGCGATGCGCAGCCAGACAGTGGCTGAGGAGAGACCCGGAATAGGGAGGGGGGGGATCACAGTTCCCACAAAAGGGGGGGGCACCATCTGCAGTTTGAAGAAAAAAACAAACCCCCAACAGGTTGGGGAAGCAGAGGGGCTTTCCCCTCCTTCCTCTTGCCAGGACAGTACAGCTGGATTCCCGGGGCGGTGCTATTAAGGGTACCATGCACCCCGATGCAGGAGACTTGATGCAGTGGAATATTTTACCTTATCCCCCCTCCCAAAGAGCTATAATGGTCAGACATGTTTTTAGTTTTTAAAAGAATCTCATCAGTTTGGCTGTCTGCATAAAGCCTCCTAGCAGGTCCCAGGTTTGTCTTATCCGCCGCGCTGATTCCCTGAACTGAACTCGGCCTTTTCCTGGTAATCCCCTGTGAAGACAGTCCCACCCCATTACATTATTTACTTTTTAAACTGTTATTTTTCTTACTTTTAGCACGTCTTCATTTACCTTCATTAACGCTGCAGATGGTTCAAGGTTAAAATGTGAGGAGGGGGGGCAAGTGCTTCGGAGGAGAGGATTAAAATTCAAAAGGCTCTGGACAAACTGGAGAAATGGTCTGAAGTCAGTGGCATGAAATTCAACAAGGACGAATGCAAAGTTCTCCACTTAGGAAGGAACGACCAGGTGCACACATTCAAAATGGGCAATGACTGCCTAGGAAGGAGCCCTGCGGGAAGGGATCTGGGGGTCAGAGTGGATCACAAGCTAAATATGAGTCAACAGTGTAACGCTATTGCAAAAAAAGCAAACATCCTTCTGGGTTGTATTAGCGGGAGTGTTGTAAGCAAGGCACAAGGAGTAATTCTTCCGCTCTACTCCCTGCTGATTAGGCCTCAACTGGAGTACTCTGTCCAGTTCTGGGCTCCACATTTCAGGAAAGATGTGGACAAATTAGAGACACTCCAGAAGAGAGCAACAAAAATGATGAAAGGTCTAGAAAACATGACCTATGAGGGAAGATTGAAAGAACTGGGTTTGTTTAGTCTGGAGAAGAGAAGGCCGAGAGGGGGCATGATCACAGTTTTCAAGGACATAAAAGGTGGTTCCAAGGAGGAGGGCGAAGAATTGTCCTTCTTAACCTCTGAGGACAGGACAAGAAGCAATGGGCTTCAATTGCAGCCAGGGCGGTTTAGGTTGGACATTAGGAAAAACTTCCCAACTCTTAGGGTGGTTAAGCACGGGGATAAATTTCCCACGGAGGTTGTGTAATGTCGATCACTGGGGATTTTTAAAAGCAGGTCGGACAAACAGCTGTCAGGGATGGTCTAGGTAATATTCAGTCCTGCGTTGAGTGCAGGGGGCTGGACTAGCAAACCTTAGCGTTCCCTCCCTGTGCGCGCAGGACCTTGCAGCTTACCCACACAGCACAGCTGCGTAGCAGGCCGGGGGTAATGTCGCTGGGTCTGTGACTGCCGTAGCCACAAAGGGGGGAGGACACCGCTTGGCAGGCTGCAACAAAAATATTTTGAGCAACCTGATGCTCTTTCAGCTCTGGCGCAGGGGGCGGGGCTGGTCCCCTGGCCCAGAAAGACCCCAAAAGAGGCCGCGAGGCTTACGAGGCATGCTCGGCATTTGCTCCTGAAGCTGTATAAGATGTTTTCATTGCAGGCAGGGGCGCTAATCTCTTGACTCACCTGATCACGAAGTAAATCAGAGAGCAAGGGGGGAAATGTTATAGGTGTGACGAAGGTGGGGGGGGGGGTTCTTGGGTTTTCCTTGGGTTTTCCAATGGTTTGCACGCAGAGGGGATGGGACTCAGTTTCCCTGGGTGTTACTGGTTTAATGAGATCATGGAAGAGGGAGTTTGCTGTTACACAGGACCGGCGAGGGAACTTGGGACCCCGGCCAATGGCCTGGAGAATGGAGACCCCAGTGACTGGTGACCTGGCGACCGGGAGGCCCAGCTCAGGAGTCCCAGCCGGGTCTGGCCAGTGGGAGGACAATGGGCTGCGGAGAGAGGACCCTGGTGACCGGACCAGCCAGTTCCAGCCAAAGGGGGCCAGAGGACAGGAGAGGGGAGAGGAGGCCCAGGTGACTCGGTTTACCTGGACAGAAGACAATGGACAGAGGTGGGGCTTGGCGCCGGTGAGATCAGGTGCCCAGCTGGGAAGTGGGGGCTGGACAGAGGGAGCAGGCAGAGCCCCCCTGGATGCAGGGGAGACTTGGATGTGCAGTGCTGAGGGAGGCCAGTCCTGGGGGTTTCCTATGCCGTGTTCAAATGCTCAATAAACCCTCTTGTTCTACGAGAGTCGCCCCGGGGTAGAGAACAGGGGGGCATTATTTCCTCTGGGAGTGGAGGCCCCAGGGGTCCCGAGCGAGGGGACTCCCTGAGGGGGCCCACGGCCGAGACAGGCGGGTTAAGGCTCAGAGAGGTGCGGTTCCAGGAGGTGGACGGGCTTCAGCCCCGAGAGAGAGTGGACCCCCGAGAAGGGCTGTCGCCCTGAAGGGGGTTCCCCCCAGGGACCGCACGGGGCCAAGAGTGAGTCTGTGACACTAGGCGTGGCAGGATTTACAGTAGATGGCAGAAAATGACGACTTCAGCTGGTGTACTGAAATTAATGAAAAACACCACCATGGGTAACAGGTAAGCATGCAGCCTTCCCTGCCCCCCCCCCATCCCCCCTTCGAAAATAAAAAATGAAAAAGAGAAGAAAAAAAAATCTAAAAAATAACCATGGCTATTAACTGTCACCATTAGGAAAAAATAACTGAATTCTGCCCCGTGACGTGTACGCTGCGTATTACGGCCCCATTGCAGGGCCGCGGGTCTCCCCCTTGCCAGGCGGCTGGGCCCCGTTCAGGAGGCGGATTGGTCTCACGTACCCCCCCCCCCCGCCCAAGCCTCACCTCGCTTAAGAACAGCTGGCTTACAAAATCGGACGCAGAAACCACCAAAAGAAAGGGAGTGCAAACCTCCTGCACAAATATGAAAAGAACAGGAGGACTTATGGCACCTTCGAGACGAACCAATTTATTTGAGCCTGAGCTTTCGGCAGCGTCACTGCGCGTGATTACCGAGTCCCTGCCGGCTTTCTCGTTGTTATCGTGCAATTGTAAAATAAATCGGCTGGACCATCGGTACCCTGCTTCCATGTCCGTGTGCAGCAGGGGTTCTCAGACTTTTCTCCTGGTGCCCCCCTTCACACAGAAAGCCTCTTTAATATCTTTAACGTCTTTATAAATGCCGGAGGCAAAGCGGGGTTCGGGCTACAGCTTCACTGTTTGACCTTTTACTTTGCTCGGGCGGTTTATGCAGCCTGACATAAATCAAGGCGAACGTTAGCCCCGGGGAAGATCTCTGTGCATCCCCTATGTGGGGGGGACGGGACCTGTTCCCCGTTTGAGACCCCCCCCCCAGTTGTAGAAGCTCCTTGGGCACCTAAATCCCAGCATTATGGAAGCAGGGGGATGGTCCCGCTCTTCCGGGGAACGACCCCGGCCTTTAGCGGGAGGCTTTCAGGGGAGCAGCCCTGTTAGTCTGTAGCCGCAGAAGGAACCCGAGGCCTCCTGGCACCCCCCCCCCACATTTATTTGGGCGTCAGCCCTCGCCGGCCGCCCCCTGGGAGCCGTGTCCCCATATCTGGGGCTTTGGCTTTTACAGTCACCCCCCCACCCCAGCCCAGCCCCCCCCACCCCAGTGGGTGCCTGCGCCCCTCTGGGGGGTCTCCTCTGCCCCCCCCCAGGCCGCCCCCTGGGAGCCGTGTCCCCATATCTGGGGCTTTGGCTTTTACAGTCACCCCCCCACCCCCCCCAGCCCCCCCCCACCCCAGTGGGTGCCTGCCCCCCTCTGGGGTCTCCTCTGCCCCCCCCCAGGCCGCCCCCTGGGAGCCGTGTCCCCATATCTGGGGCTTTGGCTTTTACAGTCACCCCACCCCACCCCAGCCCCCCCCACCCCAGTGGGTGCCTGCCCCCCTCTGGGGGGTCTCCTCTGCCCCCCCCAGGCCGCCCCCTGGGAGCCGTGTCCCCATATCTGGGGCTTTGGCTTTTACAGTCACCCCCCCAGCCCCCCCACCCCAGTGGGTGCCTGCCCCCCTCTGGGGGGTCTCCTCTGCCCCCCCCAGGCCGCCCCCTGGGAGCCGTGTCCCCATATCTGGGGCTTTGGCTTTTACAGTCACCCCCCCAGCCCCCCCCCACCCCAGTGGGTGCCTGCCCCCCTCTGGGGTCTCCTCTGCCCCCCCCAGGCCGCCCCCTGGGAGCCGTGTCCCCATATCTGGGGCTTTGGCTTTTACAGTCACCCCCCCAGCCCCCCCACCCCAGTGGGTGCCTGCCCCCCTCTGGGGGGTCTCCTCTGCCCCCCCCAGGCCGCCCCCTGGGAGCCGTGTCCCCATATCTGGGGCTTTGGCTTTTACAGTCACCCCCCCACCCCACCCCAGCCCCCCCCACCCCAGTGGGTGCCTGCCCCCCTCTGGGGTCTCCTCTGCCCCCCCCCAGGCCGCCCCCTGGGAGCCGTGTCCCCATATCTGGGGCTTTGGCTTTTACAGTCACCCCCCCAGCCCCCCCCCCACCCCAGTGGGTGCCTGCCCCCCTCTGGGGTCTCCTCTGCCCCCCCCAGGCCGCCCCCTGGGAGCCGTGTCCCCATATCTGGGGCTTTGGCTTTTACAGTCACCCCACCCCAGCCCCCCCACCCCAGTGGGTGCCTGCCCCCCTCTGGGGTCTCCTCTGCCCCCCCCCCAGGCCGCCCCATTCCCGGAGCCTCGCAAACACCCTGCGTGGGGCCCGGAGGGGCAGGGCCAGGCCCGGGCAGGAGCCGCCCCTTCCTGCCCCCCCGGGCCCGGGAGCCCTTCGTGCGGCCGCCGCGGCGGGGCCATGGCCGGGGCCGGGGCCGGGAGCCGCGCGGTGGGGCCGGGCGGGGACACGCGTGGGGCGGACACGCGGGGCGCGGAGCCCGGCGGGGCGCGGGAGGGGAGCGCAGCGCAGCGCAGCGGGGGGCTGGGGGGGCAGAGCGGGGGGTTTGGGGGTGTCCCGGGGGGTATAGCTGGGGGTTTGGGGCGTGTCAGTGGGGGGCAGAGCTGGGCTGGGGGGAACGGCTGGGGCTGGGGGCTGGGGGCTGTTTGGAGCTGGGGGCTTGGGGGTGTCCCGGGGGGGCAGAGCGGGGGGTTTGGGGGGTGTCCCGGGGGGGTATAGCTGGGGGTTTGGGGCGTGTCAGTGGGGGGCAGAGCTGGGCTGGGGGGAACAGCTGGGGCTGGGGGTTGGGGGCTGTTTGGAGCTGGGGGTTTGGGGGTGTCCCGGGGGGGCAGAGCGGGGGGTTTGGGGGGTGTCCCGGGGGGGTATAGCTGGGGGTTTGGGGCGTGTCAGTGGGGGTCAGAGCTGGGCTGGGGGGAACGGCTGGGGCTGGGGGCTGTTTGGAGCTGGGGGTTTGGGGGTGTCCCGGGGGGGCAGAGCTGGGGGTTTGGGGGGTGTCCCGGGGGGGTATAGCTGGGGGTTTGGGGCATGTCAGTGGGGGTCAGAGCTGGGCTGGGGGGAACGGCTGGGGCTGGGGGTTGGGGGCTGTTTAGAGCTGGGGGCTTGGGGGTGTCCCGGGGGGGCAGAGCTGGGGGTTTGGGGTGTCGGGGGGGTACAGCTGGGAGTTTGGGGGGTGTCAGTGGGGGGCAGCGCTGGGGGTTTGGGGGGGTGTCAGTGGCAGGGAGCAGAGCGGGGAGTTTGGGGTGTCAGAGTGGGGGGCAGAATGGGGAGTTTGAGGGATTTCGGGGGGGCAGAGCTGGGAGTTTGAAGGGTGTCAGGGGGTGGGGTAGAGCTGGGAGTTTGGGGGGTGTCAGTGTGGGGGGCAGAGTGGGGAGTTTGGGGGATGCCGGGGCCAGAGCTGGGAGTTTGAGGGGTGTCAGGGGGCAGAGTGGGGAGTTCGGGGGGTGTCAGTGAGGGGGGCAGAGCGGGGAGTTTGGGGGGTGTCTGTGGGGGCAGAATGGGGAGTTTGGGGGTGTCAGGGTGTGGGGCAGAGCTGGGGGTTTGGGGGGTGTCAGTGTGGGGGGCAGAGCAGGGAGTTTGGGGGGTGTCGGGGGCAGAATGGGGAGTTTGGGGGTGTCAGTGTGGGGGCAGAATGGGGAGTTTGAGGGATTTCGGGGGAGCAGAGCTGGGAGTTTGAGGGGTGTCGGGGTGGGGTAGAGCTGGGAGTTTGGGGGATGCCGGGGGTAGAGCTGGGAGTTTGGGGTGTCCTTGACTTGCGGGGGTGGGTCCATGTTCTGGAGGGGGGGGGCGTTGGAGCTGGGGAGACTGGGGCAATGTCTGAAGCTGGTTGCTTGGGAGGCGCGTGGGGCCAGGGGATGTTGGGAGCTGGGGGCTTGGGCTGCACCCCCGTCCCTTCACCACGGGGTCCTGGGATTTCTCTGGGAAACTTGGGCCCCCTTTCATTGCCCCCTCCCGGGTCTTCCTTGCTGAGGCTAAAGAAGACCTGGTTAAAAGTCTGAGTCCCAGGGACTCTGCATGGACATCTGCAGGCCCGGATGGGAGGCCGTTTGCAGCGGTTTGTAACCCCCCCCCCCCCCCCGCTTCTTCCAGGAGCCCCCCCGAGAGCATCGGGCCCCTCTGGGAAAAGAGAGAGAAGCCGCCGAAGCCGAGGAGCCGCGGCAAAGCCAGGAGCTGCTGGTAGGTGCCCAGGGCCCAGGTTCGCCAGGGATCCCGGTGCCCCGAGTGACGGCGAATGCAGGGCCCGGCCTGCCAGCCTCATCCAGGGACCCGTCCCCACCGGAGCCCAGGGTCCGACACGGGGGTGGCATGGTGCCCGTGGGGTGCGGGAGGCCGCTGGGCAGGAGCGGGTCAGTCTGTGTGAGCCCCGAGCCCCTGCCCACGGGCTGTCTGCGTGTCACAGTGACCGGGGAGCCTTTCCCGCACCTGGGGGGATGGGGAGGAAATGCCGGCTGCAGAGATGGAGGGTTTGGCCCAGAGCAATCGGATGAGGTTTTGGGGAGAACAGTCCCCCCCCATGAGCGATGTACAGCTCACCCCTGCCCTGCTCCGTCCCCCCTTGCTGGGGTAAATAACCTTCCCGTCCCCCAGCGCAAGAGATCCCGCGCTCTGGGAAATAACTCCCCCACCCGCCGGGAGGGGCATTTGTGGGTCTCCCCCGGTACCCACCCGCCCTCTCCCTGTGGCTGCAGAGCCGGACGGCAGCCGAGAGGCAGAAGATGGTCTGGGAGTGGCGGGAGCTGCGAGGGTTTCTGGCGGAGCAGGAGCAGCGGCTGCTGTCCCGGCTGGAAGAGCTCGAGAGAGCCGTTGTCCAGAGAAGGGATGCGGGCGCCTGCCGAGGGTCCCGGGAGATTTCCCTGCTCGGGGAGCGGGGAGGAGAGAAGGGGCAGCTGCTGAGCCCACCCCTGCAGGTCAGGCTGTCGTTGCAATGACCACACGCAGCGTTCCTGTAGGAGCGTCTCCGCCCCAGGCCCCAAAGCACTTTACAAAGGGGGGACAGGGGCATTGTCCCTATGGGAGAAAGGGGGAAAGCGGGGCAGAGCCCAAGGCCACACGCTGAGTCTGTGGCAGAGCCAGAGATGAGTCCTGGATGCTACAACCCCAAAACCTTCTCTCCTGCCCTGTCAATGTGTGTCTACATTTGCACTTGCAGGGTGAAATCCCCTCCCCCATGCCGAGGCCCCGAGCCAGGCCTAAGGCCCCTCTCACCCCAGGTGAACGGGTTTAATGGGGCCAGGGGGCTTGTGGGGCTCTCAGCCCTAGCGGGACTTTCACTCTCAAGGCGGAGAAATATTTTCTTCCTGTAAAGTGCCTGGGGAGAAACTTTCTCCAGTGGTGTCCTCCCAGCCAGGCTTCCTGGGGCTGCTGAGAACAAACAGCCCTGCTGGGGGGCCGGGGCGGGGGGCGGCAGCTGCTCTCTGAACGGGAACCTGAGAGTCTGAAATGCCCCAAACACCCGAGACGCCCAGGATGGCTGCCCTGCCGAGCAGGAGGCCTCCCCAGCCTGCGGCGCCCCCCTGACAGCCTCTCCTTTCTCTCCCTCTCAGGATGCTGGAAACCCTGGGAGCAGGTAAGTCCCCGGCTCCATTTCACTCCACCTCGTGCTGCCTTACGCTTGGAAACTGCACTTAATATTGCCTTTCCCCCGTCCTTGCAATATGAGACGAGCCGTCTCCCCTAGCAGCTGTCTCTGGCAGCTAATGAGGTCCCGCCAGGGCTGTCTGACATATGGCCCGTGGGCCGGACCTGGGCTGTCTGTCGTATTGTTGTAGCAGCATCACGTATTCACAGTGTGCAGAATCTCGGCTTTCCATTTTTTTTTTAAAGGAAGTTTCTATCCCTCCTGGTTTCAAAGAAACCCTCCCAAACGCAGACGGAGACACGTCGCCTCTCGGAGTCAGCCAACGCCATGGCTCGGACGGGCGTGAACTCCCCTGTCCTCCGTTCATCTCATTGGAGGGTCAGCTGAGATGATGACACTTCAATGTTCCTTGGCTGGTCGTGGGTGGAACGGGGAGAGGGCGGGAGTGAAGCCCTGGAGGGGTGGGAATAGGGAGTTCCTGTAGGGAGGAGAGACACAAAGACCGTGAAGAGCGAGAAACGGAGAAAGGAGGGGAACAAGAGGTGGAAATAGCAGGAGCCGTAGGAGCAGGAGGGGGCTATTTTCCCCCTGCGTGATGCTGATCGTGACAATCGAGGACTTAATAAATAACGGTAACGAATTGTTGGTGTGGGGATCCAGGCCCATTTCTCTCCCCTCCTTTCCCTAGCAGGGAGGATGGGACATTTGCGGAGCTGGAGAGGAGGCTCAGCGATTTCTCTCTGACAAGTGCCGTCCTGCAGCAGGTCCTGCGGGGATTCAAAGGTGAGTGGGAGTCTGGGGGTGGCGTCTCCTCTGGTTAGAGCGACCCCGGCCCTGGGGAGGAGTCGGGGACTCTCGGGATGTCACTGACCCCGGGCTCCATCTCGCAGCCCCAGCTCCGCGAGTCGCCCTTCCCCATGGGAGTCGCCCTGTGGGGCTGGCTCTGTCCGCAGCGGCTGCGATGTGGGCCTCGGTCTGTGTCCCCGTCCCGTAGTTTAAAGCGGTTCCATTAATAACCAATGGGGATTTCTCTATGAACGCGAGGGACTGAATCCTCACCTCTCCCGTCCTCTCCTTCCCCTAGAGACGCTGCGACGGGAGCTGGGGAGCGACGCAGGTACGTGTCCGTCTCTGACGGGCCGGGGGGAGATTTCACACCAATAACCATGTTCGCGACAGGGCATCACGGCCTCCAGCCCCCATGTGCCCCTGGAAAGGGTGGAACGACGTGACGCCGGGTGAGCCCCGGGACTGGTTCGCGCCTGCTGTGCGTCCGATGGGGATTCAGAGCGAATCCGGAGCTCAGGGGGGTGTTTCCCTTAGGGGCAGCAGGGAACAACCATCTGAAAGGTACGAGAAAGGGTGAGGCAGGACGAACCATCCATATGCTGAGCAGTCCGGCAGCTTTTAACGAGTGACTGAAGATGGACCCAGGAAGGTGCGGGGCAGGGAAGTCTTAGGTGGAACCCAGCTGTATAGACTGACTTCGAATGAGAAATGGGGCTGCTAGCAGGTGTACAGATGGGCTGTGAAGGGGAAGAGAGCGCGTGGTCTAATTTTGAACGAGAAGGAAGGTGCTATAGTGTATATCTGTGTTTCTCACACTTTTCCCGGCGGTGAGCTGTTGTATTGATTTTTCAAAGCTTAACGGGTTAAATGTGTTTATAAACTTTTGTACTGTTTAATATTAAGACAGTGATAGAAAGAAAACCTTTTCTTTCTTTCTTTCTTTCTTTCTTTCTTTCTTTCTTTCTTTCTTTCTTTCACAGAGGCTTTGCTTTTACTTTTCTTTTGGTAAACTCTTAAAAAACATTTATTTTTCGTTGAAATGGTCATGACTGAGCATGAGTTAATATTTTCACTTGCCACTCTGTTTCGTGCTTGGCAGGTGTGTGAGTTTTATAATTGTTTAGACGATTTGGTTTATTTGCACGTGTGGGTTTTGGGGGGTTTTTTTCCCCTATTTTTTAAAGAGATGGTTCATTTATTTTTTTGAACAAATTGAGTTAGTTTAACGTGTCTGCTTTGTTTTCTTTTGGCATTTTAGAATTTATTGTTAGGCCAGGTATGAAGATAAAACAGGCAACTAGGCCTCACATCGTTCGAATTTGTACATGATACGAAAGTTGACACATCCATTTTTATAGCTGATTTTAAGGCTAACAATACAGCAGCCACGTCAGGATACCAGCTGGCGACAGAATTTAGTTTAATTTTTCAGATTTTTTTTCTCTTATTCATAGATATATATATTTGCATCAGAATGCTGGCTCCTGTTTTTGAAGGAAGGAAGGATTTGCTATTTATATACGCCAAGGGAAAATTGGCACAAACATTTCCTTTATAAGACAGTTATTGCAATTTTTGTGGACAAATACTGATGACTTTTCCATTAATTATTGCCTTAAGATTAGTGTCCTGACACTGATGCAGTTGGGTTAATTTTTTTTGCTTTTAAGAACTGTTTAGTTTTAACAGACTTATTTTTTACTTTTTTTATTTCATCGTTGGAATTTAGGAGGTTCGTTTGGCACTTGGCACTTTACTCTTTCTTTATTTGTTTAGATTTTTGGTTCAGATTATAGGTTTTGATTTTTTTTTTTAATGTGTTTTGTTTAGATTTTGAAAGAATGACATTTTAATTAATGATGTAACTGAAGTGTCGTAGATCTTACTCTGTTACTCGTACCTTTTCGTAGTTTGAGGGGTGTTTTGGCAGTACTTGGTTGTTTACATAAGCAGTAGCTTGGGGGGGTTGAGTTTATTTTTGCATGCCACTCAGGACTTACACTGTGTTCTATCCATGCAATTTTTAAGCACACATTTTTTCCTTTTTGAGGGTAAAGTAAGCAAGGGGTTCGAGTTGTTTTTAACGTTTGTATGGCCTGATTTTGTGCAGGGTCCCAGTCCCGATGTCCGTGTAGTAATTTACTCAGGGGTCTGGTAATTTTGGCATATGTTGGGATGAATTCCCTGCAGTAACCGTAGATTCCCAGAAAACTACAGATTTCTCAAACATTGCGGGGGGGTTTAAATTAATTAGAGTTTGCACTTTGTGTTCTGGGGTCTTAGACCCTTAGCAAATTTTAAAGCCAGAATAGTTACCCTTCTTTGGATCATTGACTTTTGCCTGAGGATTTTTAGGTATTTTAGCACACATTTGTTGGTTTCTACGTGCTTTCGTAAGCATTAAAACAGTACTAAGCATTAAAACAGTACTAAGCATTAAAACAGTATTTACATAAGTAGTTATGCCTTTTTCACTCTCTCTCTTTCGCACATGCAATTCAGGCTGGTTTTCAAAAACAATTACTTTTGAATATTTTTCAATTCCTTTTGTAAGTTTTCACGATTAGCAATTTTGTTAATTTTTTCACATGTGAGAAATTATGGGCCGCTTTTGAGGGAGGATTTTTTTGATTGTTGAGCTGGTATTGTAAGAAAATTAAATAGGATTTCTTTTTTTTTTTTTAATTTAAAATTAATGTTTGCTGTTTAATTAGCAAGGCCTGGGGAGAATTTTTGTAATTTTTTTGAAGCAGTCAAACTGAAGGTAAGGTTCAAGATAACACACAGCCTCTCTAATAAAATTTTCAGGGTTTAGTTTTGGGATTATGCCAATTGTGGTGACTGATGGGACAAAGTTTTGTCATTTCCATGTGGAAGGAAACACTGTATCCGTTAAACTGTGCAGGACCTTTACAATGGAGGATGCCTACAACAAAAGCATTGCCCTCCTTAGAATTTAAGAGGTGAACGTTTTAAATGAATATTAAGTAGGGCTGTCGTTTAATTGCAGTTAAGTCAGGTGATTAACTCAGGGACCAGGTCATGGTTGTACAAGGTCTCAGTGGGTTTAGCCCTGGTGGGAAGGGTTGTGTATGTTCTGTAATAAAATAATAGAATGGCTCTTTATTTTCCCAGGAAAAGAGCTAGGGGGAATCAAGACGTGAAATGCACTGAGGTCCCTTCTGAACTCTCACCTGTTCTCCCTCTCACCCCGACAGGCTCTAGAATAACGTCTACATTTAGGGCCAGATTGCTTCATCCTCCCAGGCGAGGGGGAAGGGACATGGCTGAGCGGGAAGAGCAGGCTCAGGTAGGGATCGCAAGGGAGTTGTTGGTGTTTTCCTGCTGGAGGGAGAGGGGCAGCAAACACCGAGGCGTTTGGGGCTTCTGCGGAGTTGAGTCTGGAGGTGGGTGGGGGCAGGAAATCCACAGGCTGGAGAAAGGGAGGGGGGCAGGGGGTGACAAACCTGCTGGGGCTTGTTTTATTTGGGGACTTGATTCTAGGAACAGACCCCTTGGGGGTTATGGTGGAAAGTCCTTATTTGTGGAACAGGAGACACAGGAGACAACCCCACCACCACCCCCCAAGCCCCGCCGACCTGGGCTGGGAAAAATGACCAGACTCTCAGTGCTGGAGCACGAACCTAGTAAGCGGAGATAAGGAGGAGGCACCAGTGAGAGGGACTCAGGGAAGACACCCCATCCGCTCCCATCCAGCTGCTGGCCATGGGGAGAGTGTTCTCATTCCCACCAGGGAGTTGCCCCTGGTTCCTGCTGGGGAGGCTCCATCTCCTGTATCAGCCTCTGGCTAGTAGGGGGGTGATGAGTGTGAGGACCCCCTGCCCCCTCTCTTTGCTGGGGGGGGTGAGGGTCTCTCTCTTTCTCCCCTCACCCTGATGCTTCCTGGGTGCTCTGAACAGGGAGGGCCCCTGGGCCTCCCAGAGCTTCTCATTGACGGGCCTTGGTGCATCACGAAGAGTGGGGCTGTGAGTGGGGCAGCAGGTCCTGAGCGGGGGGGCTCTTGCTCTTTCAGGGGCCGGTGACCTTCGAGGAGGTGGCTGTGTATTTCACCGAGGAAGAGTGGGCTCTGCTGGACCCCGCTCAGAGAGCCCTCTACAGAGACGTCATGCAGGAGACCTACGAGAATGTGACCGCGCTGGGTAAGGGTTCCCGTCCCCGCGGTTACTAGAAGGGGAAGTGAAGAGTTAAGGTTCATGTAACCTTAACTCTGCCCTGTTTCAGCAACACCCCGGCATGCCAGTGACACACACACACCAGCGCTGTGCCCTGCCCTGCTACACAACGCTCTGGGAACAGGGCACAGGGGCAGTACACCACAAAGTCTGACGTCGTCTCTTCGCTAAGGCAAAACTTGGGTTTAGTTCCATCCTTGCAAACAGAAGCTGCTTGTTACCCTCTCTTTACCGTCACCCCGAGGATTCCTTCTGAGTCGTCGCCTTTGCTTACCCCTCACTGAGCCCTGGGGACCAGTAACACGAAGGCCACCAAACTGCTGACAAACCCGTGGCTGGAGCACACCCTTGTGCACCTTTCGTGACGCGACCCCCAACACTCGTCACTGAAATGAGGCACGCTTGGTCCTGCTAGGTCAGTGGTTCCCAAACGTTAACAACCTGTGAACCCCTTTCACTAAAATGTCAAGTCTCGCGAACCTAAAAATGGATATTTCCAGGGATTTTCTCCTTTACCTGAGCAAAAATTATAAAGCGGTGATCTTGGAAATATAACATTTGTTTTCATGACATGCTTATTACACACCACTAAAAATACTGTAATGATAATAAATACATTATGAAAATGGCAGCACTCTTCCAAGATCTCCCTTTCGTGGCTTGTATCACTTTGAATAAGCCTGTTGTAAGACGAGGCTCCTAGATTTCCTCCAGGAGTATCGGATGTGAAACCGCCTGAAGGGCTTTAAGAAGCCAGCTCAAAGAGTTCCTCCGACACAAACGTTCAGGTCTTGAGCAGTCCAGGCAAACAACGCACGTTACAACGAAGCTTAAACTTGTTCTTCATCATAATTTTAAAAACAACACTAGCTGCCTATTTAATTTTAAAAACAGCAAAAAATATCCACCTCCCTTTCCATTTCTTATGAGGAGTCTTGAAGTTTAAATCTCCTCAGTGTGATAGAGATGCTTGCTTGGATCTGCTCAGCTCTTGGAAGTCCAGGGGCTCCGGGCTGCTAGCCCCGTGCTGCCCGGGGTCTCTGGGGACAGCTCTGTCCACCATTAGGGATTTTTTTCCCGAGTACCCCCTGTAACATTTCCTGAACCCCAGTTTGGGAACCACTGCTCTAGGTTCACATGGACCTCTCTTCATATCACAGTCACAGCTCTGCCAAGCTGCTCCAACTAATCCCTCCACTGTCCGATTACAGCTACAGCTGACCCAGTGCACGCAGCTGGAGGGCATGCGGAGAAATGCTGGGATTCCCGTCTCTGGAACACAACCAGTAGCATGTTCCCTTAGTCCTTCCTCATATTGATGATAAATTCATAGGTTTTATGGCAAGAAGGGACTATAAATTCATCAAGTCTGACCTCATGTGTAACAAGCCATAGAATTTCATGCAGTTACTGTGGTATCGAGATGAATGGCTTGTGTATGACTAAATCATCCTCCTGTTTGAAGTGATGGAGAATCTGCCACTTCCCTTGGCAGTGTGTTCAGCTTTGGAACAGGGGACACAGCTGGAGCTTTGCTGTGGCAATCCCTGTCCCCTCCGACTATCGCTTTTCCACTTCTTATTACGATGATGCTATAAAACGGAGGGAGACCTCAGCGACCAGAACTTTCATCCAAGTCCAGACACAAGAGTCTTTCTTGTCTCTGCATAGAAGATGGACTGCCAGCTCCTACACAGGAAACGATTGTAGATATTTGCACAAAACCCTGGGGCCGTGTTCTCTGCCTCCAGGAGATTCACTGAGGGTTACAAGACCGACCAGGTCACTAGGATTTATGTTGGCTGGAGAGAACACACAGCCAATATGGCAACCAGTAATAATTTGTGAAGCCAGGCATCAGGATTGCCTCCATCTATAAAACAGAAGAGAATCCCATTGAGCTTCTCACCACTGAGCTCAACAAGACCTCCATCTACAAGCCACCAGAGATGCTTTTCAATTCCATCAACCCACCCGTACAATGAAGTACATACTGGGGATTTCAACAGCCACAGCAGTTCGTGGGGCAATACAGAGAACAAGGATGATGGAACCTTGCTCAAGACATAGGCTTAAGAGCCCAATTCGTGACCCAAAGCTACCAAGTCCCTTTCGCGGTGGCCGTTGGCAGTGTGGGTATAACCCTGACCGAGCCCTTGGTAGCTCATCCAGGTAGGAAATTGGAGTTAGACCCAGTTCTGAGATCACACCACCACCCTATCTGAGTGGAGGTAAACGGCTCAGTTGTTCCCTTTGTTCCATTCCGACGTTGCTTCAGCTTCCAGAGAGCAAACCCGCCAGCGTTCTCCGGAGATTTTTTTGACCTAGCTTTCGGACCTGGGGCATGGATACCCAGGGACTGTGGCTGCTTTTTCAGTTCGGTCTCTCTGTCTGTCTGTCTGCTAGGCTAAAGTCTCCTCGCGGATTTTGGAGAGAGTGTACCCAGGGCCTAGCATCCTGCTCAGCCATGCTGTATGAGCTATACAGGCAAAAATTCCAAGACGAGCCATTTGGAGATTACACAATCACCGCTGGTCAACATCTCCTGTTGGCAGCTGTCACAGGGTGTGGGGGAGTCAGGGCCCTGAACCCTCAATTCCTGCGATTCACTGTGCCTCTCAGCCAGCCAGTAACACAGAAGGTTTATTAGACGACAGGAGCACAGTCCAAAACAGAGCTTGTAGGTTCAGGAAACAGGACCCCTCAGACAGGCTCATTCTGGGGGCCAGGGACCCCAGACCTCGGTTCTGGGCCTCCCTCCATTTCCCTGGCCAGCTCCAAACTGAAGCCCCCTCCAGTCCCTCCTCTGGCCTTTGTCTGTTTCTCCGAGCCAGGAGGCCACTGGATCTCTTTGTTCTCCAACCCCTTCAGCTGGCACCTTGCAGGGGAGGGTCTCAGGCCATAAGATGCCAGGAGACAGGGTGTCGGCCATTCTCTGTGCAGACCACATCACACCTTCCCTCTAGGGCTCTGCAACAATCACACCCCCTTATCCCACCACCTAGATACTTAAGAAGGGCACAGGGGAAACTGAGGCACCCACACAGTATTCAGAGAAAACATTAAGAACATTCCCACTTCGTCACAGCAACTGCTCAAGAATGCCTAAAATCTTGGCAGAACTTGTTAGAATGCATGGATATGATCCATACAGCCAAACAGCGTGGTCAATCGTACGTAGACCTTCTGACAGTGCAAAGGTGGGTGGACGTTTCAACATCTTGGCTGATCCGATTGCTATGCAATGGGAGGGTTAAGGGAACCACTGCCAACTGGTCATCACTTTGGCAAATATCCCCGGATACATCCATATTGGATGAACGTAAGAACGGCCACACTGGGTCAGACCAAAGGTCCATCTAGCCCAGTGTCCTGTCTTCCGACAGTGGCCAGTGCCAGGTGCCCCCGAGGGAATGAACAGAACAGGGCAATCATCCAGTGCTGGCCTCAATGCCATGAGAACAGGGAAATCAGCAGGCCTCGATGCCCTCCAAACTTTCGGCCCACACAGGCAGAATTGGCTCCTAAGTAAGTTCAGTATCTGTGGCATCCAGCTCAAGATATTGAAAACCTGTCAGCAAGCCAAGAGAATAGCCCTTGTTAAGGAACCATCAGACCCAAAACACATTTGACCTGTCACACTCCTGTCCAATATTTTAAAATTGTTTGAGCAGCTGCTTTTATACTTGCCTTTACACAACTTTACCACTCCACTTCTTATCAGCGAACAGGCTGGCTTTCCCCTAGGGCTGTCGGGTACTGGACAGCTTCTGAATTTGACATAACATAGCAAAGATGGATCTAAAATGGGGTCGATTATGGCAGTGATGTTTGTTGATGTCTCATCTACCTATGAGACAGTCAGTCGTCGGGGGCTCCTTCTCAATGTACTAATGGTAACTAAGAACCACCACGTCATGAAGCTAATACTGACCATGCTGGAGAATGAAAGATTCTTCATAAACTTTTGTGGCAAACAGAGCCGGTGGCATTGACAGGAAAATGGCCTTCCACTAGGTAGTGTCTTGGCCCCTCCATTATTCAAACTCTACACAAACCATGAGCCAAGTTACCCCAGCACAAACTGGTTTATCTACTCAGATGATCTGTGATTAACCACACCGCACAAGGACTTTGGTATATTAGGGAGTACTCTGGTGCATTCACTATGCAGCCAGCCAACTGCATGCAAAATTCAGCAAATCAGTGCATTGTGTCTCGAAAATGGAGAGGCCAAATGCAAACTCAGCATCAGAGGCATTGTGTTATGCTTGACCACAGACTTTCCTTTAGAGCAGGGGTGGGCAAACTACGGCCCACGGGCCGGAGCCATTTTAAGCCAGCCCGCGAGCTCCCGGTGGGGCGATGGGTCGGGCCCTGATCCCCATCCCTTCCCTGATCCCCATCCGAACCCCTCGGTCCCAGAGCACCCTCCTACACCCCAAACTCCTCATCCCCAACCCCACCCATGTCAACAGCCTCTGCATCTTCACAGGTATTGCTCCTCCTCCTATATGCCGGGAACTTGCTAGGAGCGTCGAGTGAGGTCTATAAACTCATGAGTGGTATAGAGAAAGTAAAGAAGGAAGTGTTATTTACTCCTTCTCATAACACAAGAACGAGGGGCCACCAAATGAAATCAATAGGTAGCGGGTTTAAAACAAACACAAGAAAGTATTTTTTTCATGCAAAGCACTGTCTACCTCTGGAACTCCTTGCCAGAGGGTGTTGTGAAGGCCAAGACTATAACGGCGTTCAAAAGGGAGCTAGATAGATTCATGGAAGATAGGTCTATCAGTGGCTATTAGGGAGTGAGAAAGACTGGGGCAATGGGAGGAGAGGGAAGGGGTTGCAGTAGGGAGGGTCTGGTGGGAAGGGAAAGTTTCAGGGAAGCAGAGATTTAGAGCACTTCACTGAGGCACTTTTTTTGCCAAAGTCTCTAATGACTTCGCCCTAGGCGAAGCTGAGAACCAGTGCTCCATCCTCCCCCTCCTTGGCCTGACAGCTGCCTTTGACACCACCGGCCACGCTGTTCTTCTTGAAATCTTGTCTTCTCCTGTGGTCCCCTGATTCTCTTCCTACCTCTCTCATCTCTCCTTCATCGTGTCCTCTGGAGGATCCCCTCCATCCCCACTCCAGCTTGCTGTGTGTGTTCCACAGGGCTGCATCCTCGGTCCCTTCTCCTCTTCCTCCTTCTACACCTAATCTCTGGGCAATCTCCTCCACAAACACAAATTCTTCTACCACCTCCATGCCGATGACACACAGATCTATCTCTCTGCTCCCGGCCCGCCTCCTTCTGTCCACGTTAAAATCTCAGCCTGTCTCTGTGACATCTCCTTGCGGGTGTCTAACCATCAACGTCAGCAGAACAGCTAAAAAGACTGAAACAGAGATCTCAAAATGTTCCCCAAGCCATCCTGACGCTCCTCTCTCTGTCCCTGCAGACAGCACCACCATCCTTGTCACTCCGGCCCCTAAATTGGGAAACACCTTTGACGTGGACGTCGCTATAGGTCCTCACATCTAGGCTCTGTCTACAGCTTGCATTTTCATTCTGCATATGGGCCCTAAGGAACTTTTGCCCAGGTTCACCTCTCCTCTCTCAAATACTGCAGCATCCTTTCCTCTGATCTTGACAAATGCAGTCTTCCCCTGCTCGTATTCGTTCAGGAGGAAACCTCCGCAAAGCTGCCTTGTTCCCCTCAAACACTGAGGAGGAAAGAATTGGGGATGTTTCTTAGAAAAGAAGACGGAGGAGAGACGGGATAATCATTTTCCAGGGTGTTCAGAGTCATTTTAAAGACGATGGGGATCAGTTGGTTTCCATGTCCACCTGGGTGAGACAAGAAGTAGTTGGCTTGATCTGAAGCAAGGGACATTTGGGTCCGATACTAGGAAAAGTTTCCCAACTATAAAGATAGATAAATATTGGAATAGGTTACCAATGGGGGTTGTGGAATTCCTGTCACTGGGGTTTTTAAAAACAAGTTCGGCAAACACCTGTAAGGGATGGTCTAGGTGTACTTTATCTTGCCTGAGATTGGGGGTGGGGTGGATTAGATGACATCCTGAGGTCTTTTCCAGCCGTACATTTCTATAATTTTGATGATTCATTATCCTAGCCCTTCACATTGACCACATCTCCCTGCAGAGAATATGGGCATTTCTGTAGGGTTTTTGTTGTGTTTTTAAAATGAAAAACATGCGTGACTAAATCTCCCCTCTCACTTTCCTTTGTTGCCCAGTGGGTGTGAATTCCTCTTCTGGGACAGGGAATGTACTGGCTGTTGGCGTAACATAGGCCTGTCTGGGTTGGCAGGGATACACTGTTCAGAACTGAATGGAGCTCCCTGCAGAGACATTGGAAGACTCAATGGCTTGTATGAGCGGGAGCCGAGGGACTCAGAACATGGGAACGCACCAGGGTTGCTACATGGGACAAAGGGAGTAGGCAGAGACAGACTGGACTGGGCAGACTGCCTGAGGCAGGAAGACCGAGATGAAATGGAGCAGCTTTGGGAAAACCTGAGCAGATGATTCTGACAACATGAACCTTGAGTTAAGTTTTGCTTTACCAGCTTGGCCTAAGGGTGTTTGAATCCCACGCCTCGTAAATGGTGGCTTGTTTTGGAACGGCTGTCTTGCATGGCTGCAGATACCGACTGATTGCATCACGCCGCAAGAGCGAGCGTCTCTGCCGGGAGCCTGAACTCGTGTGACTTCCCTGAAGAACCTCAGTGAGAAACTGGATTGTAGCTTGGGGTTCTCAAGCTGTGGGGGCGGGTGGGCTCGAGATCCCTGGGCTCCAGGCCGAGCGGCCGCATCAAAGCAGTGTTCCCACAAGCTATTTTTAACACACTAGTGTGAGACCCGCTTGCACGGGGTCTGTAGACCCAGGCTAGAAGGCCTCTCGCTCCCGGCTGCGGTCGCACCCGAAAGAAGGCAGTCCCAAGAGGGAGATGGTATCAAAGGCTGGCTCGTCGAACAGCCTGTAAATCCGTGACGCTGCCCAGTCTTTGAATCCCTCCACTGGCTCCCCGTCTCTATTGCGTCAAACATCACCCGCCTCTCTTCGCTTTCAAGACCTTTCACGGCCTGTCTCCCCCTTACGTATCCTCTCCTACATGGTAATGGCTAAGATGCTGGGACTGCTGCCATCAGGACATCTGTCTCTTGTCTGATTCTTCGATTGTCAGCGCCTTGGGGCAGGGACTGTTTGTTTGTTCTGTGTCAGTAGAACGACCCGCACGTGGCGGTCCTGGTCCCTGGCTGGGGTTGCTAGGCATAACAGTAATTAATAACAATAATTAATAATAGAAATAAGAATAATGCGGAGGCACCAAGGAGCGGAAAGGAGGATGTCGGAGAGGTGGGAAGGGGCTGGGGGTAGTGGACCGGGGAGGGTATGGTTGGGGGCAAAGTCCTACTGTCCTGAGCCCTCCTGGCTCACAGGAGCAATGCGGGGCAGAGGGGGTGTGCAGATGCCCTAGGGAGTTTGGGGGTGCCATGCAGGGTTGGAAGCAATGGGAGGGCATTGGATCAATACTGCATGGGGCTCGGAGGGTTGATGTTGGTGGGAGTAAAGGGAAGGGTGGATGCTCTGGGAAGTGGGGGAACTAGTAATGGGAGGGAGGGAAGGGATAATTTTTTGGGGAGGAGCTTCTGGGAGTTAGGAGCAAGGAATTCTAGAGCCACAGAGCTAAAAGGGACCACAAGGGTCATCTCATCTACCCCTCCCTCCCCCCCCCCCCCCCCCCCCCGCCGCGAAGATGCAGGATTTGTTGTGTCTAAGCCACCCCAGACACACACAAGAACATAAGAACGGCCATACTGGGTCAGACCAAAGGTGCATCTAGCCCAGTGTCCTGTCCTCTGATAGTGGCCAATGGTAGGTGCCCCAGAGGGGATGAACAGAACAGGGAATCATCAAGTGATCCATCCCCCGTCACCCATTCCCAGCTTCTGGCAAACAGAGGTGAGGGACACCGTCCCTGCTCATCCTGGCTAATAGCCATTGATGGACCTATCCGTCCATGAATTTATCTAGTTCTTTTGTGAACCCTGTTATGGTCTTGGCCTTCACAACATCCTCTGGCAAGGAGTTCCACCGGTTGACTGTGCCTTGTGTGAAGAAATACTTCCTTTTATTTGTTTTAAACCTGCTGCCTATTAATTTCATTGGGTGACCCCTAGTTCTTGTGTTATGAGAAGTAGTAAACAACACTTCCTTATCTACTTTCTCTACACCAGTCATGATTTTATAGACCTCAATCATGTCTCCCCTTAGCCATCTCTTTTCCAAGCTGAAAAGTCCCAGTCTTATTAATCACACAGGTATCCAGCCTTCAGGGAACACTTGGGACAGTGGGAGGGCATGGTGGAAAGTGTTTGGGGGAGCAGGAATTTTGGGGAAACAGCGATCAAGGAGAGCTGTGGGCAATAGGAGGGAAGGTGAGAACACAAGAAGTGGGTGTTGGAGTCCCAGGAGGTGGGGAGAGCTGAGAGCAGTGGGTGGAAGGGAAGTGGGTGTCATAGTGAGTGAGAGGATTAGCCGTTCCTGTGTCCCTTTCACGGTCTATATAAGTGCCCTGCCTGGGGCCTTTCCCTCTCCCGTAGTGGGATACTTTAATTCTTCTACTCTTAGACCAGGCCCAGGGCTGCAATACCCTGTACCTTGGGAAGGTCTGGGGTCAGTGGTTTTTTGCAGTAGGAAAAAAGGAAGACAGAAAAAAGGGATTTTGTCATAACAACCACTCTTGACACATGCCTGCCTTCTCTAAATGCTCAGCTAGGCAGATCTGTCTTCTTCAGACACCCCAGTAGGTTCCATGTATTTCTGTTTCTTTCTCCCAAACAACCATCTGAACAGCCAGGCTCCTTTTGAGAGAGAATCCCTTTTCAAACTGCTCCAGACCTTTCGATCTCCTAGATCCCAGGGCTTTGGCCCTCGGCATTTAACCCAGTTCTGTAAACTGGCTTGACCCAGCAGGTAGAGAGGCTCAAAGCTAATAGTGTGGACCTTGTCTCTTAACAACACCTTCCCTTCCTATACGTTTTCCTTACAGCCTTCCTTTTAAACGAAAACAAATAATTCATCCAGCAAATATCCCAATAACCAAGTCAACATCAATAATTAGGGCCCTGCCAAATTCATGATCCACTTTGGTCAATTTCGTGGTCGTAGGATTTTAAACATTTTCCGTGTCCTAGATTCAGATATTTAAATCTGGACTTTCGTGGTGGTGTAATCAGGGGTGTCTCGATCGAAAAGGAGGCCAGGGGAGAATCGCAAGGCTAGTGTAGGGGGGGTCATGGTATTGCCACCCTTTCTTCTGCCCTGCTGGCGGGGAGCCCAGGTCTGAGGGCAGCACAGAAGTAAGGGGGGCGATACCATACCGAGCCACCCTCACCCCTATGCTGCTGCTGGCCGTGGCATTGCCTTGAGACTTGGGTTTCCAGCAGCAGCCGCACGGAGTTTTCTGCAGCCGGGCGAGGTTCCCAAAGGTGGGTCTCACCCAGCTCAGGGAGTGGCCCGTGCAGGGGAAGAAGAAGTCCCATCCCTCCCCAGCCCAGCCTGGAGGAGTAGTTGGAGCTCAGCGCATGGTAGGACCCCCCACCCCGAGCTGGGGCACCCACAGCCCTGCCACTCCCCGGCTCTGGGCCCAGTGCTTGCGGGGGTTAAAGAGGTCTTGGGCTGGCTGTTTGTGGGTGTGGGTGGGGGGGGGGGTGATCCCAGTGCCCCCCTGACTGCAGTGTCCTGGGTGGTCACGCACAGTGCCCATCTGTAAGGCTGGCCCTGCCCCCCCCCCCAAAGTGATGACCTTACCTCATGCTTCTGACAGCGTTACTGAAGAAACTTTTCCGGGCAGGATCCCTCCCCCAAAGTCCAGCAGCTCTTTCTTTTGACATCTCCGGTGGGAGGAGGGAGACAGGGTGAGAGACCCCTTCTGGTGTTTGCCCTCATTTTTATACTGGTCACCCTTTGAAATGCATCTTCCTGGAAATGACCCCTAGATAACATTCTCTCTAGCTGAGAGGGGAGGTTAGCTAAGTTGTTTGCTAAGATGCAGTTCTGTTTGTTCTGGCCCCCTTTCCTTTCCAAAGAAAGGCCCCTTGATAGTTGATGGCCCGTCGGCGTTGATGACATCTGGCCGGGCATTAATTTGTCTTGGAGAAACATGTTTACCTTCTCCACAGACTTGTCTGGTAAACACACTTTAGCATGTTTCATCATTTCATCTTATGTTCATAACTTTACATATGATGTTGTTACATACATTTTGCCCTGCTATTGTTGACCAAGTTATTAGTTTTCAAATTATACCTTACAAGGCATATTTTGTGCTAAGATTATTACAGTAATGTGCAGGATATGAACACAGGGGTGCATTCTGTCACCGTGGTAATGCAACTTCTGGGGACTCGGAAGGTCTTGATTTCCCTCCCCATCTATACCAGCTGCAGTCTTTCTTCACTGCAAGCTCTTTGGGGTCTTTGAGTCAGTCCCTCCTGAGGTCACGTGGCCCAATTCCTGTTCCTCATATTCTCTTTTTCCAGAGGAATTAGAGTCTGTTGCTCCTAAATTATAGCATCTGATTCCCCAGCCTTCTCCACACGCTGCGGGATTTTCATACTCCCGCCTATTACACCAGAGTTGCAATATTTCCTAATTCCTCAGAATGTGCTTTCCTTACATCTCCACCGCTACGATACTGTGTTCAGGGACATCCTCACTCCCTCCTGTTCCTTTCTTCACTGAACCCCACATCCCATACTGATGTCTCCCAGCTTCCCTGTGACTCACTCATTGTCTCTGGGCCTCTCTTTGTCAGTAAGAAGCAGTTCCAAGTGGTTTCCCACTGGCTGCAACCTTCACTTTCTCGGATGTGGAGTTACCTTCTCTGTCCTTTGGGACCGTTTAATGATGATTGTCTGGCTGTGTGTGTTCACAGCAGAAATGGGGATGGTTAAATCCCTCATTAAGCAGTGCCCTACACGTTGTATGAGTAGGGGCATTGCCAGCAGATCGAGGGACGTGATTATTCCCCTCTATTCGGCACTGGTGAAGCCACAGTTGGAGCATTGCGTCCGGTTTTGGGCCCCCCAGTACAGAAGGGATTGTGGACAAATTGGAGAGAGTCCAGCGAAGGGCAACAAAAATGATTAGGGGACTGGAACACATGACTTATGAGGAGAGGCTGAGGGAACTGGGATTGTTTAGTCTACGGAAGAGAAGAATGAGGGGGGATTTGATAGGAGCCTTCAACTACCTGAAGAGGGGGTTCCAAAGAGGAAGGAGCTCGGCTGTTCTCAGTGGGGGCAGATGACAGAACAAGGAGTAATGGTCTCAAGTTGCAGTGGGGGAGGTCTAGGATGGATATTAGGAAACACTATTTCACTAGGAGGGTGGTGAAGCACTGGAACGGGTTCCCTAGGGAGGTGGTGGAATCTCCTTCCTTAGAGGTTTTTAAGGCCCGGCTTGACAAAGCCCTGGCTGGGATGATTTAACTGGGAATTGGTCCTGCTTTGAGCAGGGGGTTGGACTAGATGACCTCCTGAGGTCCCTTCCAACCCTGATCATCTATGATTCTGTGATTTGTGCACCTGGGAGGTGGCCCCAGCATATTACTTCTTTAAAATGGTCTGGAGTTAAAAGAATGGAACATTTTATTGTGACAAATGTCCCATGAACTCCCCTGATCTTTTCTCTAAGCAGAGTTTCCAGTTCCCAAGTCTGCTGTGATCTCCCAGCTGGAAGGAGAGATAAAGCCAGAGGTCCCAGATGTCCAGGGCTCAGAGGAAAGAAAGATCTGGAGGGATGCCTGCCCAGGTGAGGAATCATTAAACCAGTTCAAAAGCTGGGAGTGCCTCAAGGAAACAGCTGGGATTCCCTACAAGGACCTTGTGAGCTCTCTGAGTTCAGGATTGTTCCAAGCAGCTGTCATAGCCTCATGGCAGATATCGCTCATGGCTTCCTACCCATCCTGATTGACCCCTGGCAGTGGCTCCTGCCTTGACCTCCCCTCCCATGGGCTGTAGAAGTAAGATTTTATGCCCTTTTCTTTGCTGTGTGGGAAAGAGTTTGGTGGAATTCAGATCCTGTTTTTTTTCTGTCTCACTACCACTTATTTTGGTTTGCCCTCGCCTTTTTCATCCCTGTTTCTGAGGTTTCTCTCTGTTTCTCAGCAGGTCATGGGACAGTGAGTAAGAACGAGGAGCAGAATCCACAGGAGGAAGATGCTGAGCAAGTGGGACCCTACGTGGGGTTATCCCAACGCTCCAAAGGGAATGTGTCCAGGAGTCACGAGCAGGGAAAAGACGGTGAGAGTGAGCACAGGCCAGAGAGAGAGCAGAGAAACCAGACAGGAGAGAACATGAGTATATCCATTAATTACTGGGAAACTCCCAAGGACCAGAAGGAAACCACAGCCCAGAAGAGAATCCCAACAGGAGAAAGAAACAACACATGCCCTGAGTGTGGGAAAACCTTCAGTAGCCACCCACACCTTAAAGAACACCAGAGAATTCACACAGCGGAGAGACCCTATGAGTGCAGGAAAACCTTCCCACTGAGCTCACGGCTTATTGCCCATCAGAGGCTCCCCACAGGGGAGAGACCCTCTGAATGCTGCGCATGCGGGAAAACCTTCACTCGGAGTTCGTCCCTTATTGCCCATCAGAGGATCCACACAGGGGAGAGACCCTATGAATGCCGTGAGTGTGGGAAAACCTTCAGTAGCCGATCGGGCCTTTTTGACCATAAGAGAAGCCACAGCGGGGAAAGACCCTATGAATGCTGGGAATGTGGGAAAACCTTCACTCGGCGCTCACACCTGGTTACACATCAGCGAATCCACACGGGAGAGCGCCCCTATGAATGCCGTGAGTGCGGGAAAAACTTCTCTCAGCTCTCAGTCCTGATCAGACATAAGAGAACCCACACGGGAGAGAGACCCTATGAATGCTGCGAGTGTGGGAAAAGCTTCACGCAGAGCTCATCCCTTATTACACACCAGAGAATCCATACGGGGGAGAGACCCTACGAATGCCACGAGTGCGGGAAAAGCTTCGCTCGAATCTCCGCTCTTGTTACACATCAAAGCACGCATGCGGGAGAGCACCCCCTTATGAGTGCTGTGAGTGTGGGAAACGCTTCACTCGGAACTCAACCCTTATTAAACCTGAGAGAGTCCACCTGGGAGAGCAACCTTATGAATGCTGGAAAACCTTCACTCGGTGCTCACCCCTTATTACGCATCAGAGGATCCACATGGGAGAGCGACCTTATGAATGTGACGAGTGCGGGGAAACCTTCAGTCCGAGTTCATCCCTTATTACCCCGCGTCAGAGAATCCACACAGGGGAGTGATCCTGTGAGCGTGGGAAAAGCTTCACTCGGAGCTCAACACTTATTAGGCACGAGAGGGTCCACACAGGAGAGAGACCCTATGAGCGCTGTGGGCGTGGGAACACCTTCACATGGCCTATTGCACATCAGAGAATCCATACAGGTGAGTGCCCCTATCAATGCTCCTAGTGCACGGGAAGCTTCTCGCAGCACTCAGCCCTTGCTGCACATCGGAGGGTCCACACAGGAGAGAGACCCCAGAGACGCTTCTTGGGAGAAAAGCTTCCGTCCGCGCTCAGCCCTTGTTTATCATCAGAGAATGGCTAAGGGAGATCAACATTACAAACCTCTTGTCTAGAGCCGACAAAACATTGCTTTCCTTTAATACTGTGGCTAATTCCCACACAGCGGCCTTTCAGGCTGTTTGAATCATTTGCATCGCCGCGGTCTCTCAGATCTGCCAGTGAGTTGCCCTCTTGTGCCTTTTAAAACTTGCCATTCTTTGGGGTGAGTCCTGTTGCTGTATCAACTCCTTTGTGTTATGAGTCATGGGAGTGTGTCCCCCTCCTACCAGGAATGTCCCGCAGCCCCAGGTTGGGGTGGTAAAGCTAGCAGAAGTGAACTACACTGACATCAAAGCTCCCTGATCTTGCCATGTAAAAACATAACTCTTCTTTCAGTAAAAACAAAGCCTGTGTATACTGGCTGCGATTATCTAGCACATTTCCTCATGGCCTGACCTAACCTCGATCCGTTCTCCTCGTCTAAACAATCCTGGAGCATCACACTGATACTAAAACAACGAGGAGTCCGGTGGCACCCTAGGGACTAATGGATTTATTTGGGCCTGAGCTTTCGTGGGTAAAAATCCCACTTCTTCAGCTGCACCTGGTCGCAGGGTGCTTTGGAAAGGGTTTGCCATGTCTCATGATGCAGGCATGTTTATACTGTTCCTCTCACTGCAAAGGAATTGTTACAGTCGCCTCATTCCCCCTTTGGGGATAGATTGTCTCATTCCCAGTTGTTCTCATGTTGCCTTGGGTTGTGCTGAATGGGGGGAGGGGTGTATTGCTTTTCTTATTTAAATATAACACAGAACAGGAGCAGGAAAGGAAGTGTTGTTTCAGCCTCTGTGACACAAGAAAGAGATGTGGTGGCTCCTAGAGATTACCTCCTTCCCTAACACCCCAGGCGTGTTACCTTCTTTCTGGGCCGTGCTGAGTTTATCTTTTTCACGTCCGCCCCAGCCATCTCCCTAAGTGTCACATGATGCAGCGTTCTCCGCTCTCGCTGCTGGGCAGTTGCACTTTGCTACTAAATTCGGGCTTGCGTACACTTAAAACACTGATGTAGCTCTTCACCGCCCTTAGGGTACGTCTACACTGGCAGGTTTCCGCGCCGCGAGTTACACCCCTTTCATTAAAACGCTGGAATTGAACAGCCGTTGCGTGGCCACCCCGTCACATCCAGGTTAGCAGCTCTTGCCACAGCAGTGCATTGCGGTCGCTGTCCCACTCTCGGGCATCCGACTACGTTGCCAGCTGCTTTTCAGCCGAAGTGGGGCGGGGGGAGTGTGTGCGTGTGAGGGGAGAGAGAGACCGTGTGTTTTGGGGGACAGAGTGTGTACCAGCATGCTGTCTTGTAAGTTCAGACAGGGGCAGGAAGCAACCAGTCCTGAGGCAGGGGGAGGGGGAAACCCCGACATCAGCCCCCGCCTCCCTCCCTGGGCTCTCTGCACCGCGGTCTCTTTCGCTCTCTCTCTCACACACACCTGCCTCTGTGTTCAACGGCGCGAGCCTTCCACATGAACGGTTTGCTTTGTGTCCCGGAGCAGATCCGCACGCAACAGCTGTCAGAAGCGGTGCTCTGCCAGGGAAGGGGCCACACGTCTCCAGGGCAGCTGAGTTCAAAACCGGGAGCGGCAGAGCGGTCCCTTGAGGCATTGCAGGACCGCTCTGGAGGCCAGTTACAGCACGGGGAGCAATCAAGTGTCTACACTGGCAACAGAGCGCTGGAGCCCCTGTGCCGACAGCCGGGCGACTCTCCTCGGGGTGGGGTTTTTGCGGTGTTTCCGCACACAGAGTCGCTTTGGCAGTGTGGACCCGTTGGCAGTTTGAGCGTGCTTTACTGTGCAGAAACTTGCCAGTGCAGACAAGCCCTAAGAGGTGGCAGGTAGGTTGACAGGGAAATTCTTCCCTTGACCTAGTGCGATCTACACTAGAAGTCAGATTGGTTGAACTGCTTCTCTCAAGGGTGTGGAAAAATCCACACCCCTGAGTGATGGAGTTATACTGACCTAATTTCCTACTGTAGACCAGACCTTGGGCTCATTAAGGCGGGAGATGAAGGTGTCACAGACCTGGGAGACAAATTTGAATGGATCCCAATCTCAGTGATCATTCAGAGTATAAATCCCTCTGTCTATCTACTGGCAAAGCCACTTCTGGGCTTTTTACTGCTGACAGGAAGGTTGCAGATGGGCAGGTTGGGAGTTTTTTCTCCACTCCAATGCTGCTAACTTTTGTAAATAAGATGATTCAATAAGTGCTGAGAGAAGTAGTTTTGAATGGATCAGAGGAGAATGCTATGGGAGAATGTGTTCCTGATTCTGAGCCATATATATAACCTGCTCCGGAACTTCATTTTATATGAAACTGAAAGTGTCTTATACCTCTCTGTGCTGTGGGTTTTCCTCTTTTTTTCTGAAGTCTATTTGCTCACATAATTGGATATTAGTTTTGTTTGACTGAGTGAAGCTCAGATTTATTAGGGACTTTAACCAATAACCGTTTACTAAAATAACAATTTCTTATGTTATTTTTGCTCTTCTCCTGCACCTCCATGATGACATGGAGGAAAGTCAAGTGCCGTTCAGTCAACAGGAGAGAATACGGCATGCTATTGGGCATGCTACCAAGGAAGTCTCCATTCTGAAATGGTGAACAGCACACCCCAAATTGTGCAACTAACAAAAGGAAACTGCATATGATTACAGTGTTGTTCGGTTCTTTAGGTAAATGTTGTCTCAGATGCCCCAAGGAGAGAATTCCTCAGTAAGGGATTTGGAAGTTGGCAAAATACCCTTGTATTTGATTCCCAAAGTAGTTACGGTCTAGGTCTCAATATATCTCCTAGCTAAACCTATGATATGGATAACGTTGTCCCCATCTATGTAGATGGGGAGGACGTAGAAATGGCATTTTTGCTGAACACATCTTTTGGAGATGCTTCAAATGTGTGTAAAATGAAATCAGGGTTGAATGTGAGATCGCTGCAGTACGTCTGTTTTTGAATAGATGCCCCACCTTTGGTGGCTTACAGGGATTCAGATCCAGGTCTGTTTCTAGTCCCTAATTAAGATCCGTGCCACCATATTAAAGACACAAATTGGGCATGTTTGGGGAATATTCCTCATGGCTACTGAAAAGTGCCTGGTTTGGTAAAGGAGTTTACTTCAGTGAAGTGTACATTTTCCTTCACAAAGGCCAAAGATTTGGCAACAAGTCCAGTATTAATAGCAGGTACACCGTGGGTGGTTTTCACCCCAGAGAAGGAGACCAGGCTGATATAGGCCCTGATAAAACTGCTTTCATAACACAGCTCCCTAGTTCAGTGGAATGTATTGTGGTCCCAAAGGATGCTATGATTAAACCGGAAACAAGTATCCTCTACCACTTGGATCCCAAGTTTCATGAGGCTTACAGAGAAGCCGGTGCCTTTGGAGTAAAGGGACTGGATTTGACATAATTCGTAGCCATCTTGTGCACTTAGCCCACCAGAAGCTGGAAGCAAGAACACCACATAGGAATAATTTGGCCTTGCTTAGGCAGACAGAACAAAAACAGCGGCAAGCTGCAGTTTTACTAAGTAAAAATAATAAAGTGAAGGGACAAATTCATAAGAAGGGAGGAAATGTAAAAAACTGACCTTGAATCTGATTGTCTGTGTTGGTAAGTTCTTTTGCTAAACCTGCTTTGCTGTTAAGGAGAATAATGAATTATTGCTAGAAAAATCGATAGCCTATTAGGGGCTATTATAAGTTTATGTGTTTTGTCAAAAGAAAATCTATAAAAAGTTTAGTGAGAAAGTGTGCATGGAAGCAGTCCAAGGAGCTTTTCTTTGGGCAAGGGCCTGGCACCTAAAGTGCTCAGCAGCTGGACAGAAGGAGGGCCCCTGGAAGGCTGGTTGTGGATTCCTCAAAAGCATTTCAAACTTTAGGTAAATATAAATGTGTTGAATGCTCGAACTCTACTGCTACAGCATGTATATGTGTGTGTGTGCTTCAAAGCTAATAAAAAGCAGTTTTAAATAAAAGCACTTATCAAACGGAGGAGATGTGTCCCCACTGATTTATTTCCGACATCACCTGAAGAGAAACAGGTAAGTTACCATTTCTTTGGGTTCTGGAAAACCTGGGTAACAGATTTGGCAAGCCAGTTGCCAGGAGTGGTGGAGAGGAGGGGACGATTGGTACCAACTGTTTATTGGTTTGCTGTGCAAGAAGGGAGGCTGGTGGGGCAGGGTTGCAACCTGTAATTTCCCCGTTTCAGAGTCCACAAGTCAGTGTATGGATAGATTCCATTACTGGGAGACAGGGCCCAGGTCGGGTAGCCTGGTTGGGTAAGAAATTATGTCAGGAGGAAAGGGAACATCTGGAAAGAAAGAACAGCTGGAAATGATTTTGGGAAACAGCTTGAGTGATTTTGGACAGGAACATGGTAATGGTCTTTTGGAAGCCTGGAAACTTTACTGGCCCCACCCCCACCCCGTCTACCCTAAAGACAGTGCAGATTCTGGCCGTGCAGAAGCAAATGTGTAACAGGGAGCGAGAAAGTAAATTGGTTGGAACAGGAAGTATCTGCATTGAAACAGCAGAGAATTGAGAGCGAAACAGTGGATGGAGCCTGACGGAAGGATTCCCACGAAAGAGCACAGGAGATGTAAAAGACAAAATTGTGCTTTCAAAGCCATGTTAGGAGGTCAGAAGGGAATAGTGGCAGTGATTAGAGAAAGTCATAAACTGGGAAGGGAGGGGATGCATCAGAGGAGGATCCCGACTTGTATCCTTATTATCATTCTGAAAGGAATTATCCCCATGAGCTTCCTTGTATCATGGGCTCTTCCGGGCAGTCCCCGAATGGTCCCTTGCTTGGCACACTGGAAGAGTTGCAGAAACCCCCATAATAAACACCAGGATGAGAAGATTGGTCCCCGAGGGGGTAATCAAGGAGGGGAAGAATGGGTAGAGGTCAGACTCTTCACCCCAGGCTAGGTTAGCAGGGAAATTGGCCTAGGTTTCTCTTCCTTCCGCTTCTTCTTTCTCCACACCCCCAACCTCTCTCCCACTCTCTGTTCATTCCCTCTGGGGCACCTGGCATTGGTCGCTGTCGGAAGACAGGAGGCCGGGCGCGATGGACCTTTGGTCTGACCCAGTATGGCCACTCTGGTGTTCTCCTTCCACTTCTTTCTCCACGTTCCCCTAACTTCCCCCGCCCCCTCCAGTTCTTTTTTTTCTTTTGTGTGTTTTTTGTTTTGTTTTATAAGTTAAGGGTTAATGCCGGAGCTGAAAGTATTTCTACTGTCCTTAAAGATCTGGTTGACAAGCAGTAGGAATGTTGACTCTGCTGCTGATCCTAATGACTGCTGGAAGAACAGGTTTAAATAAAGAGTCAATTAAAAAAGGGGGGGGGCTAAAAAATTGCCATTCATTTTTGTGACCATAAGGGGATCTGTGGCTCCGCGTGAAGCAACCCCATTTAAAGCAACCGCTCTGCCAGGTAAGATTGTAAAGGAAGCCAAGGGCCAAAGGGGGAAAAGGACAGGATCCCCGGCAGGTGGACATTTGGAAACAGCGGCAAAGGTACAAGCCAAAGGAAAAGATGGACAGCTTGCCCACCCCAGAACTTTTGTTAAGGCTTATCAAAGGGCACTTGGATTTGAATCAAGGACCACTTGATCTGCCATCAAACACCTTACCACGGAGCTATCCCCCCACAACAATGCTATGCCGGAGTCAGTGAGCTCCAGGAGTTTGAAGGACAGACCCTGCTTCAGCGAGCTCCTTTGCCATTCCCAGGCCACAAGTGGTTTTAAAAATGGGGTTTGAGGAAACTTCATAGAAGTTGGTAAACACCACCACTTACACGCCCACCGACATGGCTTCTCCCACTGACATAGCTACCGTCTCTTGGGGAAGTGGATGAACTACACGGACAGGAAAGCTCTCTCCCATCAGCACAGAGCAGCGGTTCTCACACGGTGGGTCAGGACCCCAAAGTGGGTCAGGACCAGCATTCCTGCTAATTTTTTACCTCCATGAATTTTTGTTAGGTGCACCAGTGTGGAGGGGATGTGTGACAGATGAGCGTCATAGTGGTGCACCTAACAAAAGCCATAGGGCGGCGCTGGGGCCGAGGGCTTCGCAGTGTGGGAGGGGGCTCAGGGCTGGGGCAGAGGGTTGGCGTACAGGGATGTGAGGGCTCTGGTTTGGGGGGTGGGCTCTGGGGTGGAGCCAGGGATGAGAGGTTCAGGGTGCAGGAGGGGGCTGAGGGCTGGGCTGGGGTGGTGGGCTCTGGGGTGGGGCTAGGGATGAGGGGTTTGGGATGCAGGCCGCAGACTCTCCTCCCCCCGCCCCCCCGCCCCAACAGCCATCTCTCACTTCAGCAGCTCGGGGCCAGGGGAGAGGTGCCTGCATTGGCCTGCTAAACCCAGGGTTGTGAGTTCAATCCTCGAGGGGGCCATTTAGGGATCTGGGGCAAAAATTGGGGATTGGTCCTGCTTTGAGCAGGGGGTGGGACTAGATGCCTCCTGAGGGCCCTTCCAACCCTGATCTTCGATGATTCTTCCGGGGGGGTGGGAGCTCCCGCGGGGCTGGGCCAGGCTGGGGAAGGGCTCCTCTCCCTCGTCAGTGGCATGTCCGGGGCAGGGCCACACTGTGGCCGCTGGGGAGGGACACCTCTCCCCACTGCGGCAGGTCCGCGCTGGGGGAAAGGCCTCTCTCCCTGCCGCAGCCCTGAGCCCCTGTGCGGGGCTTAATAGGCCGCTGTGCAGTTTAGAGGGAACGTAGGTCGTGACCCTGTTATCAGGGGGTCACCAGGGCTGGCGTTAGACTTGCTGGGGCCTGGGGCTGAAGCCAAAAGCCTGAGCCCCGCCACCCGGGAATCGTCAGCAGCAGCAAACCCTCCTGTGCGTAGCAGGAACCAACGCCCAAGGTGCTTTAGAAAGAGCTCTCTCCTTCCTTCTGCGGTGAAATTTGCCATTCTGGTCCTGGATTTTCATCGCCCGTCTCAGAGGGCAGAGGTGGGGTGGACGCTACCGCAGGCTGGGGTGTGGACCCCGTGTCCCCATCTGTCCGTCACGCTGGGAGCCCGTCTCCGCTCCCAGCTGACAGGCCGCCTCCAGCCTGTCCGGCCAGCTCCTGAGCGCTGCGGGCGTGAGTCATTTGGCGTAACTGGCACGTAGGAGACACTCTCCCCAGAGGCATTGGTGGTATAGTGGTGAGCATAGCTGCCTTCCAAGCAGTTGACCCAGGTTCAATTCCCGGCCAATGCAAGGACATGCTCTTTTCTTGGCCGGGAATTGGTTTAATTTCTGTCACGTTGTATCAGTTTATCAATGGAAAGAGAGAATTAATGTCCCAAATCCCAGCAGGTCATTCGACCCCCAGTGGAGGAAGAAAGGGGCTGTTGAAGTCATCCTTGTATTACAATGTTTGGTTTATTTTTTTTTAATTTTTCCTTTACTTCCCTCTCCTGTTTAGACTTAGAGCCTTTAAGGTCAGAAGGAACCAGCGTGATCATCTGGTCCAACCTCCTGCACCATGCAGGCCAAAGGACCCCACCCACCCACTCCTGTAATAGACCCCTAAACTCTGCTTGAGTTACTGACATCCTCAAATCATGGTTTAAAGACATGAAGTTACAGAGAATCCACCATTTACACTGGTTTAAATGTGCAAGTGACCCATGCCCCATGCTGCAGAGGAAGGCGAAACCCCCCCAGGGTCTCTGTCAATCTACTCTTGGGGAAAACTCCTTCCCAGCCCCAAATATGGCGATCAGTTAGACCCTAAGCATGCGGACAAGACACACGGGGAAGGCACCTGGGAAAGACGTCTCTGCAGTAACTCTGAGCCCTCCCCACCTATTGTCCCATCTGGCTGTTGGAGATATTTGCTGCTAGCAATCACAGATCAGCCACACACCGCTGTAGGCAGTCCCCTCATACCATCCCCTCCATAAACTTACCAAGCTCAGGCTTGAAGCCAGTTAGGTTTTTTTGCCCCCACTGCTCCCCTTGGGAGGCTGTTCCAGAACTTCATTCCTCTGGTGGTTAGAAACCTTCATCTCATTTCAAGGTTAAACTGGTTGCTGGCCGGTTTATATCCATTAGTTCATTAACCGTGGGGGCATGTTTCAGAGCAGCAGCCGTGTTAGTCTGTATCCGCAAAAAGAACAGGAGGACTTGTGGCATCTTAGAGACTAACACATTTATTTGAGCATCAGCTTTCGTGGGCTACAGCTCATTTCATCGGATGCACAGAATGGAACATATAGTAAGAAGAGAGAGATAGACACAAACAGAGAAGGAGGAAGTTGCCATACAAACTGTAAGAGGCAAATTAATTAAGATGAGCTATTATCAGCTGGAGAAAAAAACTTTTGTCGTGATAATCAAGATGTTCCATTTAGACAGTTGACAAGAAGGTGTGAGGATACTTGGGGAAATAGAGTCAATATGTGTAACGAGACTGGGAGTGGCTGGGTCATTACACATATTTAGCTTCTGGCACCATCGTGTGGCCCTTTGGGTTCACTCATGTCTGTTAAAACCTTGAGCATTCTGCAAAGAAATGTTAATTCCCCAGGAGAGACTCGGGAGCATTTCTCTCTTTTGTGTTGTTAAGGATTGAAATGTTCCCCGGGTTCCTCGGTCCCAACCTGCCTCCCGCTCTACTGCCCATGCAGCCCCATCCCAGCCCTCAGCCCCCGGTAGACGCCGATTCCCGCAGCCCCATCTGTGCAGGGTGTGAAGCCTTTTCACTCCACATTGCCTACTTCCCCTAACGCTGAGGGACTTCAGCTCCTCTCTGTCCCCAGGGACCCTCCACACCATTCCCCTGCGTACCACGGTTCAGCTATTGCGGTAGCATGAGTCTGACACTCACTTTAGAGGCCCCCCATTAATAACCATTTTCAATATGACCTAACTGGAGAGTCTAGCGCAATTTTTGGGTGAGGGGAACCTTTTAAAAATATTCATAAAACTCCTTTCCCAAGAGCATCACAAGGCTCTTGATGTCCCGTGTATCAGGCGATGAACGTCCACTGACCATGTAGCTGATTGTGGTATAAACATCTTAGATTTCCCTAGCTGGATAAGATCCCATCTTAAGATTTCCCTCGCTAGATAAGATCCCATCCCATAAATGTCAGGGAGCCTTGCCCAAAAATAGTGATAATCTTAGAACAGTTCATCTGCAGAATTATTACACTAAGGCATATGTGCAAAGCGTGTGCCCTACACTGAGCTACCCCCCCACCAATACAGCTAATAGCATAAGGCACTGGGGGGGGGGAATGGACTCCATGCCTGATCTTGGTGGCAGAAGTGGTTTGGGGGCTTCAAGAGCTTCCACATTATCACACAGTGGATGAGGCCGTGGGTGGAAGACGTGGAAGGGGGCAGGTCGCAGGCAGAAGGGGTGTGGCTTCCGCATCACTAGCCCCTGCTTAGCGAGTTGGGTTCAGTTTAGGGCAGTGGTCCCCAAAATGTGGGGCATGCCTCCTAGGGAGGCACAGAGGAACGTTCATGGGGGCACCTCTGAGCACTAGCCAGCCCCCATGGAGCGTGGAGAGCAGCCCCACTCTGCCCCCAGCTCTGCCCAAACCCTGCCCCCAGACTCCTGGCCCTGCCTCGACTCCCTTATCCCTGTCCACACCCCTCTCTGCAGGAAGCCACGGCCCCACTCCCAGCCCTGGTTCTCGACCGTGGCTGCTGAGGGGCTGCAGACACGGATAAGAGGGCACAATGTGAAAAGTTTGGGGACCACTGGTTTAGGGTGACGCCCTCAATCACTTCTATGCAGTCCAATAAAAGGTATTCCTCACCCACGTAGCCCCTCCATCAGGAAGGACTAGGTGTGTTCTGCCGCCCTTTACTCATCCAGGAAAGATAATAACATTTCACTCAACTCATGTGGTTTGTAACCCAGCCCCAGCCAAAACTGGTCCTTTTGGCAAAGCCGCCGCATCATGCTGTGTACCTAGGCGGAGTAAGCGGGTCTCTGCAAACTCGGTCTGTTCCTGAAGTCTTTCCCCCAGCTCCTCACTAGATGTGAGGGGGGAGCTCATTCAGACCCTGCTTCCACTTAGTATTTAAAGACTCTGCTGGCCTTCGATTTCTCCTCCTGTCCCTTCCTCAGCTCAGATGAGGTGGCCGAGTGGTTAAGGCGATGGACTGCTAATCCATTGTGCTCTGCACGCATGGGTTCGAATCCCATCCTCATTGGATGCATTTAGTCTTCTCCCCTCCTTAACAAACAAACATCCCCCTTTGGTTCAATGACAGACCAAACCAAGTTGCTTCCTGCAAACAAAAACTGTTTCAGGAACTCAGACCCTGCCCTCTTCCCCCCCCCCCCCGGGGTTTAAATAAAATGTCTAAATACCAGATTTCTAAAAGAATTCTATTTCTTAGTTTTTATCTCAAAAGGTAACATCCTCATAATCTCCCCCAAACACCTTGTGGCCTCCTCAAATTATTAAAATGCCCCCATCCTCAGCAAGACCACAACAGTGACCCAAAGCTAGAGTGTCTAGGCCAAGCTGTTCTGAAGGAGGCAAGTCAAACATTTTCTCTCCGCTTCCCTTGGCAAGGTCTGACTGGGAAAACAAAATTCCCCAGATGGAAAATTTTCTGCTGGAAAACCAATACTAGTCTGTTTGGGGACTTTGATTTGAATGTATTATTATTATTCTCTTCTGATCTCTGAATTATTTTAGTTCAGTCTTTGTCCTCCAAGTGTTGAGTTGTGGGGGAGAGAGGCCAAGTCATGATGTCTCTTCCCCTCTTTCATAGTTTCTTCCAACTTGCTAGGAAGCTGCTTTGCTATGTTATGAGTCAAGCAGTGTCCATTGTCTCCGGGCTATCTCGGAGAAGTCTGCATTGTATACGGTTCCTGGGAGAGTCCTTGGGAGCGTGGATACCTTGGATGGGCCAGCAGTGAGTCTGGCTTCTCCATTGTTGCACGTGAAAGGCTGGTGGTGGGCATTTCCCAACCTCATAACTTATTTCAGTAACGCACCCAGAGCAAAACTTCATCACTTCCCAGACAAGGCTAGCACACACCATCCAACCAGGTATTAACATTCAACAGATCACGACTTTTGAACTGATACCTCACCAGGCCGACTTCATACAAACCATGTCATCCTTATACGACAGTGGTGAATAGGGGGCTTCCACGGTGCTGCTTTGAGCATTGAGCATTGCAATGGAGCATTTGAGCATTGCAATGGAGACGTACCCATAGAGTCCCTCTCTCCCGGGATAAAGATGGCAGCAGGGCTGGCCTGGGTCACCTGACGTGGGCTCCTAGAGCTCAAGCTGTGGGGCTCAAAACTGGGGTGCAGATATTGGTGTTCCTGCTGAAGCCTGGGTTCGGAAACCTTCACCCCTCGTGGGGTCTCAGAGGTTGGGCTCAAGCCCATACGTCTGCACGGTAATTTTATAGCCCTGCAGCCCCATAAGCCTGAGTCAGCTGCCCCGGGCTTTGAGTCAGGTGCCCTGGGTGTTTTAATCGCAGCGTAGACATAATGTTAGGGTACGTCTACACTGTAATGAAACACCCACGGCTGGCCCATGTCAGATGAATCAGGGTCATACGGCTTGGGCTGTAAAGTTACAGGTATTTGTCTTGGCTCAGGCTCAGTACTGGACTCTGGGACCCTGCAAGCTGGGGAGGAAGGTTAGTAAGTGGAAATGGTAAAAATGCAGTGAAGTATTCCCCTGGACTCAGTGGCATTTTTCCATTGGTCTGTCTGCTTTGGAACAGTGGCAATAACACGCCCTGCTGCATTTGTTATTTCAAAGGCTGGTTTACGATTTTCGTTCTCAGACATGGAGAACAAAGGAGGACTCAAACCCCAGTGTAAACAAAAGAGCCACTTTCCTTGCGTTTGAATTCTGGAACGCCGAGAAGCAGGTGAAGTTTTACTCCCAAGGTGTGTGTGTGAATCTTTGGACTGGTCTACGCTACAAAATTAGGTCGGTGTAACTACTTTGCTGACGGGTGTGAAAAATGTACCCCCTCCTGGGCAATGCAGCGAGACTGACCTACCCCCTGGTGTAGATAGTGCTGTGCCAGCAGGAGGGCCTCTCCCATCAACATAGCTTGGGGAGGTGGAGAAGCTAAGCTGGCGGGAGAAGCCCTCCCATCAATAAAAGTTTTCACAGAAGCACTGCAGTGGCATGGCTGCATTGGTGAGGTGCTTATAGGTAGGCCTACCCTTTGTGTGAAGGAAGCAATGAGTGGGGGGCTGTCACTGAACTAAAGGAGGGAGATGGTTGTTGGGGAGAGATGGGAGAAGAAACATGGCCAGCCAGTATGGCACTAAATTAGCAGATCATCGCTTCAACTACTTGGCTACATTGTGGACGGGTTATTCAGAGGCGATGCGTGCAGGGGTGGTCTAGAGGGTCAAGTGCCCGTCCCACCCAGATTGGCTTTCCAGGGGCAGAGAGGGAGCGGGGCTCTGTCCTCTCCCTGAGCCTCCCATCCGGCGTGGGCAGCAGCTCTCCCGAGCCGCCAGGCAGGGAACGGGACAGAGCCACGTCTGCCTGAGAGTCAGTGGCAGCCTGCTCCCTTTATGGGCTTGGCTGCCAGGGACAGGGGATGAGCACGCTGTGGGTGAATGGGGCCCTGTGGCTGGCTTGGCCCTTGTCCCAGCAGCAGGGCCCAGACGGGGGTGGCCCACCACCACCACCACCATCCCAGCTGTCAGGGGCTCTGGTTCGCTCTGCCCCTATCCCCAGCAGCTGGGATGGCAGTGGGCACCTGCCCCCCCCAGCATACTGGGCCCCTGTGCTTGGGAGCCGAGCCCGGGCAGGGAACAGGTTGCTGCCGCCTCCCAGCCAGGCTCTCAGGTCTCAGGCAGAAGCGGCTCCATCATGCTTCCTATCCAGCTGCCAGCGAGAGGCCAAACGTGTGTGTGTGTGTGTGTGAGACAGGGAGAGGACAGGGCCCCCTGCCACACACACAGGTAACATGGGGTGAGGACAGCTCAGCATTACAGGGTGGGGGGAGGTCACTGGGGTGACATAGGGGTGTCACGTGTCGTCCCCTTTAGACTATGCCCCCATCGTAAGGGGAGGCACAAGCTATCTCTGATGTTTTTTGTTTCCAAGGTCTCTACTGCCTGTAACATCTCCCCCAGCTCCTTGGCTGGCTGAGGAGGGGAGGGTTTGGCTTTTTGTAAAACTGTCTCCGTGTGACTGTAAAGTGAAAGGAAGAAAACTCCCAAATCCTTCTTGGTGTGGGGAACCAGGTTTGCTGCTCATAGTCTGAATTTCACAGATTTCCGAGCCTGGGAATGTCCAAGAACAACATATCCAGTGGGAAGGTGGATGCAGAGCAGGTACACTGCAGAGGCCTAGATGTCCTACGAGGGTAGGTTGAAAATTAATGTTTTTAGAAATCATTTTGGAAATTGGCCTTTACTGACCAGATTTGTCTCTCTTATTTCATGGTATGCCGTTCTTTAGAGGAATCCGTAATTAATTTTAATGTACACAATTAATCTCTTAAACTTTATTTAATCAATCATAAACATAGTGTTGCCTTTATTCTCCCTCTCTTGTGACAGTGAACTGAATGTTGTGGTCTTCTGGAAAGCACGCAGAGATTAACTTTGTGGAATTCAGTGTTTTACCCTCACAGTTTCCTGAATACATTGAAATGCTAAGAGAGATAGACGGGCTGGTCTACACTGGGAATTTACTCTGGCATAGCTATGTCTCTCAGGATGTGAAAAATCCACACACCCCACACACACCCCCCGCAGCAACACAGTTAAGCCGACCTATGCCATTGTGTAGACAGTGTTAGATCAATGGAAGAGTTCTTCTGTTACCTCGCTACCACCTCTCGGCGAGGTGGATTAACTACAGTGACAAGATCACCCCTCCCATTTCTGTGCTGTGTGTCTATTCTGAAGTCTGGTGCCATTGTAGTGTTTTAAGTGTAGACTTAGCCTAAGAGAGAGACCAGACGTGGCTCTGGTTGGCACCAAGGATGCTCAGTCAATAAAAGCAGAGCAACCAGAGCTCTAACCCTTCTGTAGTTGACAGAGTCACATTCCTTTGCAGCAGGATGTGATTAATGGCCCTGCATACTTGTGTTAACACAGACCCAATGGTCGACTTCCTGACTCCAAACTGATTCACGACTGACTGGTAGCAGTCTGGAGTGGTCAGCTTCCACGCTGCGATTGCCATGCATTTCTCCACGGAGAGGGCAGCTCTCATTTAGGCTTCACTGCACAGCAGGGCTGGGTTGAGCTCAGCACAGGAAGGTGGCTTTCCTCATCTGAAAGTTCTGCAGCCATTGCTCGTCATCCCAGACCTGCAAAATGATGCGATCCCACCACTCAATGCTAGTTTCCCGAGCCCAGAAGCGATGTTCCACCTTGTTCAGCTGTTCTGTGAATGCCAAAAGTAATCTAATGTTGATCCTATCCATGTCAGACAGCACGTCCGGCAACTGAGATTCCCATTGATTTCAGAACTTCAAGATTAACTCCGCTGCCATTCACGATATGCAACTGACAGCTAGGAGAGCACTGGAGAGCAGTGCAGGGCCTATTCCTTCAGACAGAGACAGCGTGGTGAGCAGAAACAAGGGACATTGAAAAATGCCCCAAACCAAAGATGGAAGCACATGGACTGCTGGGCTGAAAAGCAATGCATCGTGGGACATTGAGCCTGGACCCATAATGTGCTGCAATCCACTCCACCTTCCCACAGGACCTAGCAGCAGAAGGTGGAGAGCTGAACTGTGGGATGCACTGCTCTCACTGTGGATACGACTGCCCTGCATGTGGACATGCTATGCTGACAGAGGAAGACAGTGTGAACACTGCAACAATGATTTTCTTGTAATGCTTTTTGATCATTGACCAGTATAGACATAGGCTAAGTTTACCTAAGAGCTGCTTTTAGTGTAGACATTTACAGAGTTAGGTTGATGTAAGCTGCCTTAAGTCGACCTAACGCTGTAATCTAGACCAGGGCTAAGAGCAAAAGCTTGTCTATCTGACCAACAGAAGTTGCTCCAATAGAAAATATTACTCAACCACCTTGTCTCTCTTTCAGCAAATGGTCATTCATCTCAAAGCCTCCAGTGTATCTCAGCTACATTCTGGCAAACTAATATCCAGTTCTGTGATGAGGCGGCCTTCAGCAAAAAGGGAAAAACCCATAAAGAAGAGGTAGAAGACACTTTGTTTTATGTAAAGTGAAATTCCAGAGCAGGTTACATCTGATGTCCCAGAATTTTTGGCAACAAAAATGATTAGGGGACTGGAACACATGAGTTATGAGGAGAGGCTGAGGGAGCTGGGATTGTTTAGCCTGCAGAAGAGAAGAATGAGGGGGGATTTGATAGCTGCTTTCAACTACCTGAAAGGGGGTTCCAAAGAGGATGGCTCTAGACTGTTCTCAATGGTAGCAGATGACAGAACGAGGAGTAATGGTCTCAAGTTGCAGTGGGGGAGGTTTAGATTGGATATTAGGAAAAACTTTTTCACTAAGAGGGTGGTGAAACACTGGAATGCGTTACCTAGGGAGGTGGTAGAATCTCCTTCCTTAGAGGTTTTTAAGATCAGGCTTGACAAAGCCCTGGCTGGGATGATTTAACTGGGAATTGGTCCTGCTTTGAGCAGGGGGTTGGACTAGATGACCTTCTGGGGTCCCTTCCAACCCTGATATTCTATGATTCTATGATTCTATGAATCAGGACAAGAGATCGCCCCATTGCATTCTCCTCTAATCTGCTTCACTCAGCAAAGTCTCATGATTAATTAGCATTATTAGTGTGGCTTAGAATCATCATAATGGGAACAGTCCACATTTCCACCTGCAAACAATCCCAATTCAGCAGGCAAAAGCCCAGAAGTGGCTTTGTGACTAGTTGGGAACTGTGATTTAAACTCTGAACGATCATACTGTGTTTGGGATCCATTCAAATTCCCCTTCCAGCTCTATGCCATTTTCATCTCTAGCCCTAAGTAGTCTGATTTAGGATCAAAGAAATAAAAACATGATTCTGAAGCATAAAGGTAGGCTACTAGGATGATCAGAGAAATGGAGAACCTTCCTTATGAGAGGAAGCTAAAGGAGCTTGCCTTGTTTAGCCTAAGAAAACAAAGGCTGATTGGAAAGATGATTGCTCTCTATAAATACATCAGAGGCATAAACACCAGGGAGGGAGCTATTTAAGTTAGGGCCCAATGTGGGAATAAGAACAAATGGATATAAACTGGCCCTCAACAAATTTAGGCTTGAAATTACAAGATTTCTAACCACCAGAGGAGTGACGTTGTAAAACAACCTCACAAGGGGAGTAGTGGGGGCAAAAAACCTAACTTGTTTCAAGACTGATCTTGCTACTTTTATGGAGGAGATGGTATGATGAGATTGCCTACAATGGCACATGGCCCCCGCATGATTGTTGTTACAAACATTTCCAGTGGCCAGAGATGGGACACTAGAGGGGGAGGACTCTGAGTTCCTATGGAGAATTTTTCCCCAGCTCTCTGGCTGGTGGGTCTTGCTCACATGTCCATGGTCTAACTGATCATCATGTTTGGTGGTGGAGACCCTGGTTAGGGGTGTGGAGTTGCCTTCCTCTGTAGCATGGGACATAGGTAACTTTCTGGTTTGGATGAGAGTTAACTGTGGAATCTCCGTAACTTGAAATCTTTAAATCATGGGTTGAGGACTTCAGGAGCTCAGCCAGAGGTTGCATACAGGAGTGGGTGGGGGAGGTTCTGTGGCCTGCAATGGGCAGGAGGCTTACGAGATGATCATGATGGTCCTTTCTCGACTTTAAGTCTATTAGCCTCTGAGAGCTAAGGACACTGCATCATGGGACAGTTTGGAAGGTGGAGAGGCAGAATGTGAAAAAGATAAACTCTGAATGGGTCAGACAGAAGGGAACGCTGCTGGGGCGATGCTGCAGGAGGGAATCCCTGTGAATCACCCCATCGCCTTCGGGTTTCACAGAGGCTGAAGCGACACTTTTCCCCACCTTGCTCCTGCTTTTTATTTAAATATATTTTAAATGAGGAAAAAGGTACAAAACATCCTCAGCACACCCCAGGGCACCGCGTGAGCAACTGGGAATGAGACGATCTGTTCCACAGGGTGAACTCTGCGGCTCTAACAATCACTTTGCAGTGGGAGGAAGAGTATAAATGTGATGCTCCAGATTGGCTTTGACTAGGAGATGGAGGCTGGGTCAGGGCATAAGGAAATGTGCTTGATAACCCTGGACACTAGACATGGGAAATGTAGTTACTGTAAGAATAGTTGGGCTTTTACATCCGGATAGCTAATGCGAGCTACCTAACTCCATAGAAAATCCTACTGGGGATGAGGCCCGGGTAGATTTTACGCTGATATAGTTAGCTGAGGTCACCAGTATCCCCCACACCCTGAGCTGACTGACACTCCCGGTACGAGGGACACACATTCCCATGAGTCATAGGACTACAGAGTTTACAGAAAGGAACATGGGATTCACCTAGGGTAACCAGATAGAAAGTGTGAAGAATCAGGATGGGGGGTGGGGGAGAGAAATAGGTGCCTATAAAAGACAAAACCCCAAATATCGGGACTGTCCCTATAAAATCGGGTCACCCTAGATTCATAGAATCATAGAATATCAGGGTTGGAAGGGACCTCAGGAGGTCATCTAGTCCAACCCCCTGCTCAAAGCAGGACCAACCCCAACTAAATCATCCCAGCCAGGGCTTTGTCAAGCCTGACCTTAAAAACTTCTAAGGAAGGCGATTCAACCATCTCCCTAGGTAACCCATTCCAGTGTTTCACCACCCTCCTAGTGAAAAAGTTTTTCCTAATATCCAACCTAAACCTCCCACACTGCAACTTGAGACCATTAGTCCTCGTTCTGTCATCCACTACCACTGAGAACAGCCGAGCTCCATCCTCTTTGGAACCCCCTTTCAGGTAGCTGAAAGCAGCTATCAAATCCCCCCTCATTCTTCTCTTCTGCAGACTAAACAATCCCAGAACCTCCAGGGTTACTGCTGATGCTGGTTGGAGCCAGAGAAGCTTGCGGGGGCCCAGGTGGAGAAGGTGGTGGTGCTGGAAAAAATTGCACAAATCCTCCCCACTGGGGGGAAGGAGTGGGTAAAACATCATCCCCTGACCTCGCTCACGGAAGCCATCTCCCTCATGGAGGACTCCCCTCATGGCCAACGATGAGTTGGAGGTATGAGGCTGAAGGACTGAGATCCTCAGGGACCGAGATCCTCAGGGACCTGGGCTGACTGCTGGAGCGAGTTACCCGCAGACACGAGCCAGGGTGTCCGAGCCTCCAACCTAGACCAACGATAGTCGGGGAGGCACCAGCAAGGAGACGTGTTACCTTGACTTCTAGGCCGCAATGCCCTGAAGCTAAGGGTGGTCAGGCAAACTCTGCCTATAGCGGCCCTTATCCCGCCCCAAATGGGGACAGGGAGTGCTTGCCCTGCAACAAGGCTCAACAGCCTTTAATTCCTCTGGGAAAGGAGAATGTGAAAAAAAAGAATCAGGCCCTGGGACTTCAGGAGGGACCAAGTCAAAGATCCCAGGAACCTGCAGGGAAGACAGATTGTGGATGCTGCAGATGGAGAGTGGAAAAAGTGAGACCCTTTTAGTACCCAGAAATTTCCCTACCAACCTAGGACATCACAGGGAAGCACACATTTGTGGCAGGGATGGAGCGTATTTTCGGTGCAAGGAACATAAGATTGCATCAAAAGTGGCTGCCTCACAGGTCTTAGGGAAGAGACGTATGCATAGGAGCCGGGGGGAAGGCACTGAGCAATAGAGAGAGGAGAAGAGTGAAAATAATAAAATATGAAAAATATGTAAAATAAAGTGACACTGGACTGTTGTAAGAAGGGGCTGCAGGCTCTATATCAATATGGTCCGGGCAGGGATTCTGTGTTTATGTTCTGGGATCCCCCATAGCTCCACATCCCCTAAACCTCCCTTCCCCTATGTCCCACTGACCCATTCCACATGCTTCCCAGGTGTCCCTTGGTCCAATTTCTCCAACCCCCCCATGACAGAGTTGGAGCTGCTCTGCAGTGTTGGTGAATATTTTATGATCACCTGGATATTGGGATATTTACTGTGTGAATAATTCGGTTTAGTTTAATGCGGGGGCTGTAAGGAAAACAAGCAGAAAGGAAAGGCAAATGGTTCATGATGAGATACACCTTGGTGGTCCCTTGTTAAGAGACAAGGCCTGAACTATTAGCTTTGAATATTCTAGCTCCTGTCTCCAAGCCACTTACAGAACGGGGTTTGACGAGCCAGGGCAAGGCCTGGGACCAAGAAAATCAAAAGGATTGGGGCAGTTTAAAAAGGGACTCCCGCTACAAAGAGGGATGGCTGCTCAGATAATTAGTTGGAGAAGTGAGACAGAGACTTGTGGACTGAGCAGGGGTGTGTGAAGAAGGAAGGTCTGCCTAGATGATCACTGGGGATAGCGGGCCTTTAGGTAAGACAAGCATGTGTGAAAACTAATTTTTAAAATCCTTATTTCTCTTTTGCTTTTTCCCTATGCAAAACAAACATGACTGCCGTTTGAAGAAGGCTGTTTTGTCACTGTGCACTCCTGATCCCAGACTCCTGAAGGTCTTTGCACTCAACTTGGCCTGCTGGGTAAGCACAGTTCACACATGGGTTATTGTCTCCCAGGGCCCTGTCTCGGAGCAAGAGTATTCCAGAATTCCACTCCAGGAGAGGAGATGCACGAGGCCTGACAGCTTAGGGGACGGTGGTGGAGGTACTTAGAGAGACCTGGGAGGGGACAGAGGTGTAGCTATGATACCCAGTCCTCCTCCTTCCCACCAATCTCAGCTCTTCCCACCTTACGCAACCTGAGGAGTACCCGTTCCTTGTGTTCGTTCCTTCCTGCCCCTTGCCAAATCCCTCCTCACTACCAGTTTCCCCAAATTTCCTGTTCCCCAACCACTTTGCACCCCACCCTGCAACTATGCCAAGTGTAACTTGCTCCTAACTCCTAGGAGCCCCTGCCAAAAAAAAGAGTCCCTTGCCTCCCTTCCATTGCAACCATCCCAATTTCCTGGAGCACCCACTACCCTACACCCACCCTTCCTTTACTTTCACCAACAACTTGTCCAGCTCCGTGAGCTCCTGATCCAACTCCTTCTCATTACTGCTAGCCCTGCATGGCACCAAACTCCAGACAACATCTGCACCATAGGTAACAAAGCAAAGGGAGATGGGAAGCTGAGTTGTGCATATTATTAAGAAAACAGTATTACTAAAAAAATTCCCAGATTCTCCACAGGGTGACATGTTCCAAGTGAAGGGCTAGGATTACGAATCATAGAAACGTGGTGCTGGAAAGGACCTTGAGAGGCCATCTAGTCCATCCCTCTGTGCTGAGGCAGGACCATTATACCTAGACCATCCCTCACAATTTGGCCTAACCTGTTCTAAAACATCTTCAACGATGAGGATCCCATCGTTTACTTGGTAACCTATTCCAGTACTTATCTATCCTCATTGTTAGAATTTTGTTCCCTAATATTCAACCTAAATCTCCCTGGCTGCAGATTAAGCCAATTACTTCTTGTCCTCCCCCTGTGAACATGGACAGCAATTGATCACCGTCCTCTTTGTAACAGCCCTTAACATCTAGGAAGACTAATATCAGGTTCCCTCTCGGCCTTCTTTTCCCATGACTAAACATGACCTATGTGGAAAGGTTGAATCAAACTGGGCATGTCTGAGGAGAACGAGGCAGCTTTGTGGCGGTTTACTTCTGAATGGATATGAGCAGGGCCAGACTGCGTTGCTCAAGGTGAGAGAACAGGATGTCGCTACATGAATAGCCAGTACCTAATACTACTTAGGAATGCCTGGGTTTTTGCAATGCTAGCCATGCCTTGGCCAAGCTCACGTACCGGACAGTGAACTCATAAGCAAGCACCTGCTTTGTGACGGGGCCTGACTTTGGTTCACAGCACGGGCTTTTGCTCACTTTGATTCAGGCCTCCGGTCTTGCACCAGGCCCAGGGCTCCAAGCTCTCTCGAACACAGGGATATTTTGCACGTCTGTGGTGGTTCGTGTGGAACAGGCTCCGTGTTTGAGTGAAAGCTGCCTCTGTTCCCCACGTCACACACGCACCCAGATGTTACCCCAGCAACAAGCAAGGTGTGAGACTTTTGTGCTGCTCGGCGCCTGGGCTCTGTTCCCAGTGCTGTGGGGCAGGGCACCGGGCTGGGGTGCGTGTGTCCCTGGCGTGGCGGGGCGTTGCTGAGACAGGGCAGAGTTAAGGTGGCATTGTGGGGGTGACGTGAACCTGAACTCCTCATTCCCCCTTCCAAGAACCGCGGGGACGGGAACCCTTACCCAGCGAGGCCACCGTCTCACAGGTCTCCTGCGTGACGTCTCTGAGCGGGGTCCAGCAGAGCCCCCCTCTTCCTCGGTGAAATACACCGCCTCGAAAGCCACCGGCCCCTGAAAGCGCAAGGGCCCCCTCCTTTTTGTCCCCCCTGGCTGTTTCCCGCCCTCTCCCACCTCCAGACCGAGCTCCCCCCAAGTTCCCTCCCTCCTGGGGAGTTTCTGCTCCTCTCTCCCGCCCAGGATCCCTTCCCGAGCGGGCTCCGGGGCCCCTGTCCCCGCGCCCCTGTCCCCGGGGAGCAAGCCATGGCCAGGGCTCGGCAGCCGGGGCGGGGGGCAAGGGGGGGCAGGGCTGAGTCCCCCCGCAGGGGCCAGGCCGGGTCCCCCTTTGGCAGAGCCCAGCCGAAGGAGTCATGGGGGGCGGGGGGACCCCCCCAGGGCTGGTCCCCGGGCGGGGGGGGGGGCAGCCCAGCCCCGGGCGGGAATAGGGAGAGGTGGGAACTGGCTTCTCTTCCCCTTCTTCCCAGGAAACGGGGTCTGGGAATTCCCCCCCCCCCCTCGGGCGGCGGGGGGGGGGCTCCGGCCCAGGGGCTGCCCCTCCCCCCCCCGGGCAGGGAGGGGTTAATGCCGGCCCCCCCGCGGGGGGGGAGGGGCAGGAGCCTGTCCCCGCCCCCCCCCGCGGCTCCTGCCGGGGGTGGGGGAGGGGCCGGGCCCGGTTCGCCCCCTGCCCCGGTGGGGGGGGGGGTCCCCCGAGCTCCCCGGGAGCGGCGGGCGGGGCAAGGGGCGGGGCTGTGGAGAACCCCGCCCCCCAACGGGGGGGGGGAAGGGGCGGCGCCGCCTCACAGCCCCGCGCGCGCGCGCCGCGCTCCAACGGCCCTAACGGCCGCAACCGTCACGTGCCTCCTCCTTCCCCCCTCCCCTCCCCTCCCCCGCCCGCCCCCCTGGGTACGTCACTTCCGGGGCCCGCTGCAGCGGCGCAGAGCCGGTAAGAGCCGGGCGGGGTCCGAGCCGCACCTCGGGGGGGGGGAACTGGGCCGAGACCCCCCCGCCGGGCCGGGGGCGGGGCCTGCGCTGGTTGGTCCCGGTTCGGCCTCCGTAGTGGGCGGGGGGGGGGGGGGTTGACGTGTCTCTGGTCCCTGGGAGAAGCGGGGGGGGGGCACCTGCCCATCCCCCGCTGCTGCCCCCGCCCATCCCCCGCTGCTGCCCCCTTCCCTGGTCCAGGCACCGCCCCCCCCCCGGGCCCCTTCAAACTGCCCCCCCCGCGGCCCGTGTGAAGGGGGGGCCCACTTTGTGCCTGTCTGTGCTGGGCAGTCCCATAAAATCCCTTCAAACGGCCCCCCCTCCCCCTCCCCCGGCCCCATGAAATCCCCCCCCCCGCCCGCTCCGGGGGGGTTTCTCGCCTCTTGTCAAAGGGGGGGTTTGTGACCCGTCCCCCCCCCCCAACTGATGGCTAGAAAATATCCCCCACATCCCCCCCCCCACTTGCTCCCTCCTCGTCCGCTCGACCGGGCTGGGCCCCGAGCGTTGGGCCCCGTCCCGCCAGCGGTAACGTACGACCCCCGCCTGCGACTTCGCCCTTGCCCCCCGCGCGCCAGCCGGGGGGTGCGTTTCCCTGCCAGCGCGGCCTCTTCTCGCTCGGTCCCTCGGCCCAACGGCGACGGGAAACGCCCTCGGGTTTCCCCGCTGACCCACACCTGGCCCGCGCGGCGCCGAGGAGGTCTGGGGGGCTTGGGGGTTTTCCCCCCAATTGCCTGGCCTGGCGGCGGTGGGTTTTATTCTGTGGGTTGTGTTTTTCTACGTATAGATTGCATCGCACCATAGAAACGTAGGGCTGGCCAGGACCTCAAGACGTCAGCAAGCCCAGCTCTCTCTGCCGAGGCAGGACCAAGTGCAGGTAGATTATCTCCGACAGAGCTTTGTCCTCCCGGCTCTTAAAAACTTCCAGAGAGAGAGACTCCACAGCCGCCCTTGTGAGACTCTTCCAGAGCTGAGCTACCTTGGCCCTGGGGCCACCCACACAGACCTTAGGGGTGAGCAGCTCTGGAGAGAGAGAGAGGAGACCCCAGTGAGTGGGCAGCTGGGTAAATAGACGAAAGTTGGGAGGAGAAACATTGACGTGCCCAAGGTCACGCAGGCTGTCCGTGACAGAGCTAGAAAGAGATCCCAGTTCGAGTGCTGTTTGGGGTACTGAAGGTCTCTGCCACGCCGGTGTTTTAGGCACTGGTGCAAACCCTTAGTACAGACACAATTTACACTAGTGCAGTCTGATTGGCACGGGTGCACCATGTCCCAGTCGGACGGTTTGGGGTGGGGAGGGGGACAGTGACCTCACTGAGGCCTGGGGCTGGCTGAACGGTGCAGCTGGTAACGGAGGGGCAGCAGTGAGTGCTGGAGGTACGAGCCAGGAGCACAGCCCCACACGACTGGACACTGACTTCTCCTGACCCAGGGGACACCCCCCCAGCTGTGTGCAGGGACTGCAGCTGAGCTGCCCTGCCAGGACAGCCTGTGCCTCCATGGACAAACCACCTCTTCCCGCAGCCTAATACAGTGGGGTCTGGGGACCTTTCCAAGCTGAGAGTGTTGGGGCTCTGGAGTTTGCACAGTCTGTTCCTGGCTCTGTCACTGACCCGCTTGGTGACCTTGGGGAGTCCCAGCCCCTCTCTGTTTTCCTCCTACCCATTGTCTACTTGGATTGTGATTGCTTTGGGGGAAGGACTGTCCCTCTCTGTCTGTGCAGTGCCCAGCACAATGGGGGTGCTGATCTCAGTCAGGCTCTCTGCCAAGCGCAGCACAATGGGGCCCTGATCGCCGTCAGTGTATCCTCAAATCATTATTTAAAGACTTCAAATTACAAAAAAATCCACCATTTACATTAGTTTAAACCTGCAAATGACCCATGCCATGCCCCATGCTGAAGAGGAAGGGAAAAAACCCCAACCCCCTGGGTCTCTGCCAATCTAAGTCTGTGCAAAATTCCTTCCCATCCCCAAATATGGCAATCAGTTAGACCCTGAGCATATGGGCAAGAGCCAGCAGCCAGACACCTGGGAAAGAAGTCTCTGTAGTAACTCAGAGCGCTCCCCATCTAGTGTCCCATCACCGGCCTTTGGAGATATTTGCTGCTAGCAGTCGCAGATCAGCTACATGGCATTGTAGGCAGTCCCATCGTACCATCCCCTCCATAAAGGTATCCAGCTCAGTCTGGAAACCGGTTGGTTCTTTTGCCCCCACTGCTCCCCTTGGGAGGCTGTTCCAAAACTTCACTTCGATGGTTAGAAACCTTCGCCTAATTTCAAGCCAAAACTTACTGATGGCCAGTATCCATTTGTTCTAGGGTCAACATTGGTGCTTAACCTAAATAACTCCTCTCCTTCCCTGGTATTTATCCTTGTGATGTATTTATAGAGAGCAATCCTATCTCCCCTCAGCCTTCTTTTGGTTCGGCTAAACAAGCCAAGGTCTTTGAGTCTCTTCTCATAAGGCAGGTTTTCCATTCCTCGGGTCATCCTAGTAGCTCTTCTCTGCACCAGTTCCACTTTGAATTCATCCTTCTTAAACATGGGAGACCAGAATGGCCCACAGTATTTCAGATGAGGTCTCATCGGTACCTTGTATAACAGGACTAACCCTTCCCTGTGTCTACTGGAAATACCTCGCCTGATGCATCCTAGGACTGCATTAACCTATTTCACGCCCGCGTCCCGTTGGCAGCTTATAATTATCTTGTGATCAACCAATATATCTAGGTCTTTCTCCTCCTCCGTGACTTCCAACTGATAAGTCCTCAGTTTATTTGCAAAATTCTTGTTGTTAGTCCCTAAGTGCATAATTTTGCACTACTGATTTTCATCCCATTTTCTATTACTCCAGCTTTCAAGGTCATGCAGATCTTGGATGATATTTCTGGCCTCCTCCATGTTAGCAATCCCTCCCAGCTTTGTGTCACACCCCCACTTTTTGTGCCAAGGTTACTAATAAAAATGTGGAATAAGATCGTTCCCAAGACTGACCTCTGAGGAACGCCACTAGTAACCTCCCTCCAGCCTGACAACTCACCGTTCACCATGACCCCTTGTAATCTCCCCTGTAACCAATTCCTTATCGACCTTTCAGTGCTCATCTTAATCCCCATCTTCTCCAATTTAACGAATAGTTTCCCATATGGAACTGTATCGAATACCTACTGACATCCACATAGATTAGAGCTACTGCATTTCCTTTGTCCAAAAAAAAGTGACCTTCTCACAGAAGGAGATCAAGTTGCTCTGGCATGATCTACCTGTTGTAACATCATGTTTTATTTATTTACACTGCTGAAGGCTGGAAGGAACTGTTAGCAATAGGCTGAGAGTGGCCATGTGGAGGTGGGGGAAGGGATGGCAGACCGTGCGGAGGTGGGAGGGGACACGGTGTTGGATTTTGTTTTGTAGGAGTCCATGTCTCTGCTCCCTGTGGCCGTGGTGGCTTCCGTACCAAAGCAGCATGTCAGCAGAGCAGACGCACACACCATCGCTCCATCTGGAACACGCGGCGTTCACTGCCAGACGGGATGGGCGATTTTTCAGGGGCCCAGCTTGATATGCCTGGCTGGGGTGGATCCAGTTGGACAGGGGTCTGGGGCTCTGATAGTTTGGGATGTTCCTTTTTGCATAGTCAGTTCTTTCTCTTTATTGTTTTCCCCCTGCCTGTGCCCGAGGCCACTCTCTTCTTAACTTGATTTGGTTATTTCAGTTCCAGTTGTTAAATGAGATCTAATAATTGCAAAGCTGAATGAAAGATAAACTAAACAGAACCATTTGAATTTTGGCACATAGCTAGTAGAACTATACCTAGTGAAGGTACGCTGTAATTACCTGCAAAAAGAAAAGGAGGACTTGGGGCACCTTAGAGACTAACAAGTCTCTAAGGTGCCCCAAGTCCTCCTTTTCTTTTTGCGGATACAGACTAACACGGCTGCTCCTCTGAAACCTGTAATTACCTGGTTACCTATAGCATTTTCAGGTGGCGTCAAAACAATGTCAAAGAGCCAAAAGCACTTTTTAGGGTAAAAGGGCTTGTCAGGTGTTTGCTCTCTAGGGAGCATGTCACCGGCCAGGGGTTGCAGACTTTCAGGAGTGGGGCGCTGGATTGTATTTAGTAATCTCAAAATAAAAGGTTAAGATGGTTGGTTCACAATATCCAATGAAATCTTCCAAACGATTATACAAATAGACTCTAATACTATGAAAACAATGTAGTATTAATACTGATTCAAAACCGAAATTAAAATTATGAGATAAACGCATGAGAACTGAACTGACACCTAATTTCCATGTCTTAATGCCTGAAATTTTGACACTCTCTCACAGCATCTTTTCTTTTTAAAAGCTATGTACCGCACACAGTCAAGTTAATGAAGGAAAGCACACCAATTATTGCCTGCTTTGTGTTCCATTTGCATCTGATTAAGCACCTAATTAAAACTGTACCACTGTAAGTGGAAATGCCTCAACAGAGCTTCGCTCCAATGCATTTAAATCTGAATGAAAAGTTTCAAAATTAAATACATGTCAGGATGGTAAACGGGGAAAATACACAGAAGTGCCTCTACCGAGTCCTGTTAACTTCTTGTCCCAACCCACCATGAGTTCTGTCTATTGGTCAACTGAGCTCCCAGTCCCACATCAGCTGTGCCCTCTCCTAGCCTAACCCGTTTCTACCGCAGTTCTTCATCCCCCTCGTCCAGGCAGGGGGTTGGCGCTGCAGCCCCTTAGACACCTGCATCAGTCACTGTCTCGCATACTGGGGCTATTTAGATTTCAGGGAATGATTTATCAGAGTTACTGACTCTGGGAGGTGGGAGAGAGGAGAGACTGAGAGGGAGTTTGTTCCCCACACTCTGCTGGGCCATGTTCAACCCTGGTAGTCTCCATGTTACCTCATCCTCCACCCTCCCCCATGTGTCTCTGCTCATGTGTGAGAGTGTCCCCTTCTGATCATAATGCCGCTGGCCTCAGCAGAGCTCCCAGACAGGAGCTACATCACGATGGGGTTACGGTACTGAGAGTAAAATACATCACAGGGAGGATGTAATTATCCTCAAAGGAAGCATTACAGTCTAGGAAGTGAAAGAATTAAAATACTTCATTACTTGAAAGTACGCTTGAAAGGATTGGATTTTTATGAATAAATTGCAGTAAATGTTGATTTCACTGTACACACAGAGATGAAAAAATGTTTAAATAGGTAAAATATAGAAATGCTTCTGGAGAAAGTAGAGTTTGATTTATGGATATTTACACTGTATATTTTGCATGTGACATTGACAATTTGTGTTTGAATAGTTATAAAGATTTGGCTTTTTGAATCTCAACATTTACTGTAATTAAATAATTGTTGTCTGACCACCCCCATAACTTCCCACAGATCTGAACATTGAAATTGTAAACATTGAAAAAAGGGCTTAAAAATAAATATCTATATCATCTATTGAAATTAAAAAAAGAAATAGACAAAATGAATTTTGCCAAACCCACTTAACAGCAATCACAATGTGCTGTGGGATGGAAATTCATAGCTAAGACACCCAACCTTAATTCTGCCCCATAGTGACACCAGGCAATGGTCATAGGGCTACGACTAAGGCATTTTAGCGTATAAAGTCCCAGATTAGATTATACTGATTTGTAAAGACACATCAGATCTTTCCCTCATGGTATCACCTTCACTGGTTGTTTCTTTTATTGGTAATTCCCAGAAGTCAATAGATAAATAACATTCTATCGGTTATGAAGTTGCCATTTCAGATTTCTGGGGAATGGCTGTACTTTTGCACTAGGAGCCAGGTCCTTGGAGAAACGGAGTCTTGGTGTCATTTTAACTTGTGCATGCTCAGCAGCTTCTGGAATTTGGTTCAAAGTATTTCCGTTTCCCTGGCCTGTTCTTAAAAGTACTGCTATAGAATGTGGGGAGGGGCGGAAACTCACTGCAGGATCAGTAGCTGAGTCCCTTAGGTATTTATAGCTCATCGGAAAAAGGACGGGGATTCATGGGTGTCTGGGGATTTAGTAATAAACATACAAATATCATTGTTCTTCATGAATTTTCATCTTCTAACTCTCATAACCCACTAATTATCCCTGGCTGCCCCCGGGAGTCTGGGGAGGGAGTACTAGTAAACTCCTTTGGCCACTGTGGAACCTAAGGGACAAGGATCCTTCACATCCCAGGATGGGGAAGGACCCTCAGGGGCTGGCTGCAGTCTCCCCTTGCTGCTGTGAGAGGAATGGAGTGGTCCTTCATATAAGACACAAACACACAGAAGGGCAGATGGGAAATGTAATTCCTTCCAGGGGCTTGAAAATGTTTGCTTTAGCATCCTGAGCTCTCTCTTCCTGTTTATGTCTCCTTCTGCCACTTTCCGATCTCTTGGAGGTAATTTCTTTTAGAACCAATTAAAAATCCCTCTCTTTGATATCCTGGGACCAACATGGCTACAACAACTCTTTTCCCTTTGTACCCCCTTCCGATCTCACCTCCCCCTCAGCTGAGACTGTCCCATGTGATGGGAAAACAAGGGTTCAGTCCTGTCACTGGATTGGGTCTTGCCAGCACTAACGGGAGAGAAAGCCTGTGTGCATTAATGACAGCGGCAGCTCGGAGACACAGGGAGAAGAGATGGGAGTGAGCAGGTGATGTTTGTGCAGGGTGTGAGTTACTCATGTGGGAATTCTGCACCGCTGCGTACGCACAGAATTCACGTCCAGCACGGAATTTCTTTTCTTTTCTTTTTTTTTTTTTGGCATGCAGGAGATCCATTCTGCCCGAGAAGTGCTGCGGTTCTGCCCTTCACCCACCAGAGGCCCCTGTGGCACCAGAACGGCTGCGGCCGGCTGGGTTCATCTTGGTGGGAAATTGTTGCCCTGAGCTACACCCCAAATGGGAAGAGAGTTAGTGGGTGCAACTTGGGAGAGTCCTGAGACACGGCTGCCCCTGGGGGTGGGGAGAGGGTGGTCATTCTCTACTCGCAAGAGGGTGTGGAAGGGGCACAGGAGGAGCAAGTGTCCCCCATGGTGACTGCTCAGCCCCAGCTGCTTCTGCCCCCACCCTACCCCAAACCTCTTCACCCCTCCAACTATCAGCTGCCAGTCTTCCCGCGCTGCTACCCCTTCCTGACTGGCAGAGAAACTCTAAGCTCTATCCCCTTCTCTTTCCCCACAGAGGCTTGGCTTGCCCAGGGCTTTTCTGCCTGTGTGAATGGCAGGCAGGGATGAGGAGTTATCACTTTCTGGGAATGTACTGAACATTCATCCTGTCACTGACCCCTTCATTAATGCAGAGGTAAGGTTGCCCCGCAGTATGTTGGGCCCTGCCAGAATGTCAAGTTCAGCAAAAGTCAAACCTCCAAAAACTTGGAAGTACAGAGCTAACATGCATGCCAGTGCAACCTTAACTCTGCCCCCTGGAGCTGGCAACAGCCACGGGGAGGTAGCTGCCTGCACTCACCACTCTGTTAGGTGTCGCTGCACTGAAAGGTAGAGACATTAGTTAGAACAGCTTGGTGGAGGTGAGATTGTGATATGAGGCGATCTGGGTCTGAGTCCCCCCCCATGTGTGCGATGAAAGGAAAGAGGTGTAGGTGTACTTTGAGCTTCCAGTCTGTATCATTTCTGCACTGAGCTGGGCATGTTGTCAGGAGGAAACAGGGGACTGTTTACCATGGAAATGATCAGCAGCGAGGTGGGATCTGAGAGCAGTCTGTGTGCTTAACGATGGGTAAGTGAATGTGGAATGTCAGCTGGAACTTGTGTGAGTAAGGATGAAACACTTGTAAAAAGGGGTGAAGAGGTGTTCAATTGACCAAGTGTGCGGCTGTTTCTGGGGAGCAGGCTCAGTGTCTGAGTGTAGAACAGGTGTCGGTAGCTCCTGTATGGTGCAGCTCACTTAAAACCAAATTCCGTCTTAGCAAAGATAAAGAGCTTTATTGTGTGCCCTGGTTGTTGTTTTCCCTCGTACTTTAGTGACAGGCACTATTTCAAATGGCCGGGTGCACATAAGTGTGTTGTAGGACTAAAGAAAGGGTCACTGCTCCCATGGGTCAGAATTAGAATTACGCTGGTGTGTACCTTATCTCTGCATTTCCTGATTATTACAAGTTTGAGTTTTGCTGATCTCTCTTCTGGAGGGGCAGACAGCTCCAGGCAACCTCAAATCCTGCGTTCATAATGTTTTTTGTAAGTGAATTTTCTAGCTTTTTTGCACAGAGCGATGTTGGCAGGAGGAGTTAGAAGCCCTATAGGCAGTTTTGGGTCTCACACAAGTTTGCAATCAGAGGCACAGAGAAGTGCAATGACTTACCCAAGGTCACCCAGCAGGCCTGTGCCAGAGCCAGGAATAGTCCCTGTCCAGTGCTCTTTCCACATAGGTGCTGGGTGATTCTGAAGTGCAGCTCCCTTCTCTTGTACTTTTATTTGCTATGGCGGAATGGGAATAATGGTCATGCTTTCAAATGTCTCTCCTTCGCCACCTTCTTCCTCTGCCACCATTTTCAGCTCCGTCTCCCCTTCTTTCAAGTGTTTGTCATGGGCAGTTTGTAACAGAGCCAATGAGAGAAATCTCTGACATGGTCGTGCCCCAGCTGGGCCTTCTGCTCCTAGTCCAGCCATGCCCTAGCTGTGCCCAGTCTGCCCCTCCTCCAAACAAGTCCCGTCCCCTATACACTGTGGCCTGCCCCTCCACCCCATACAATGTGTAACGTGTACCTTTAAACTATTCATATCTGGGATTTCGGATGATTAAATTTGTGTTACCGTCAGCTCCCCCCAACCCCAGTTTCAGTTGTTTGGTGGTGCCCCAATAGTTTTCCACTGATAGTTTGGGAGGGAGCAAGGCTGGTCACTTGAGCCTTGTGTTACCTTGCCAGCTGACTAGTGAGAAGTGACGACTCCGTCTTGGGTGGATGGGCCAATCCCAGGGCCCGTTACCTCTCAGCGATTGATTTTACATTGCAGTAGTGTAATGCTGTTGCTCATATTTAGCTTTTGATCCACTATGACCCCCAGTAGTACTCCTTCCAAGGCAGTCATTTCCCATGTTGTATGTGTGCAACTGACTGTTCCTTCCTATGTGAAGTACTTTGGATTTGTCCGTATTGAATGCCATCCTATTTACTTCAGACCATTTCTCCAGTTTGTCCAGAACATTTTGAATTTTAATACTATCCTCCAAAGCACTTGCAACCCCTCCCAGCTTGCATCGTCCGCAAACTTTATAAGAGTAATACAGAGATTCTGTTACTGGGAGGGTTTCATCCTGTCTCAGAGGGTTACACACTGGTGGGAGGGGGCTAGGCCTGTACTGGAATAAGCTCACTCTGTGCTTCACAGTGTGGCAGAACCTAAAATGTCCATTAGCAGGGAAAAATCCTATGGGGAAATTGTTATGATTTGCTGAATATGATTTTCCTATTTGTGTGCATGTGTCATGTTTGTATCAGCATCTTATGATATTAGTAGATCATCTGTTTTTCTCCAAATCCAGGACAGAAATATTTATTGAACACTTCTACCTCTTCTGCATTATTTTTGATAATTCTGCCATTTCTGTCTAGTCATTTACCACTACTATTGTTAGGATTAATTTTGTACTTAGTATACTTCTAAAAACTTCCTTCTTATTTTCATTGATTGATCATTGATTTCTGATAGCTTCACTTACCAATTTTCTACAATTCTGACCTTCTAACTTATATTCTTTACTCTTGACTTCCCCTTTCTTCCATATATTTTATTTGGAGAGTGTTGGGATTCCTACCAGGGAGTCACCAGCAGGGTCCAGAGACGGCCCCATCTCCTCTATCAAGCTCTGGCTAGTAGCTATGTGATAAATGTGAAGAACCTGCCTCTGTCTGCCAGCTGGGAAACAGAAATGTCTTTCTTTCTACCCTCTGATGCCTCCTGGCTGCTCTAAGCAAGTTGGGCTGGGACTCTGTTAACATGTGCCTCCCATAGCTTCCATTTACCTGGTGGTGCTGTTCTGTGACTAGTGGGGTTGTGACTGGGGCAGCAGGTACTGAGTGTTGGACTCTTGCTCTTTCAGGGGCCGGTGAGTTTCGAGGAAGTGGCTGTGTATTTCACCAGGGAAGAGGGGGTTCTGCTGGACCCCATTCAGAGAACCCTCTACAGAGATGTCATGCAGGAGAACTATGAGACGGTGGCCTTTCTGGGTAAGGAGTCCTGCCCCCTCGGTTATTAGAAGCTGTGGGGTCTCTAAAGAACCTGAGTTGTAATAACTTCACACGTTTATTCATCATAGAAGTTTTGAGAAGTTTCCTTGCCCCCCCTTTTTTTGCCTTATCTCCCACACACTAGTATAATTTTTGGACATGTGTTTTTTGGTGCTGTCAGTCATTTTAAAATTGCATTTAATATATCCTTATTGGCTACATTAATAACTACATTAATAACTGTAGCTTTCATGCCTTTTGCTCATTTTAAGAGGAAAATATGTCGCCTGTAGAATTCTAAATTGAGTAAATAGGTGTATGACTCATGGATGGCTTGTGTGACAGTCAGATGAGCTCCTCTATTAATAGGAGAGCGAATAATCTTGCCCTTCAGGACCCCACGGGTGAAGGGAGAACAGAGCTGTGGGAGGGGAGGAGAAGCAGGGGAGTAGATAATTCTGGGGTGCCAGGACATGGGGAGGGTGTGTGCAGGGTTAGAGTTCAGAAGCAGCAGGGAGGAATGAGATAGTGAGAGATGAGGAGGGAACACAAGAAGTTCCCACGGTGCCGGGAAGTGGTGTCGGCTGAGAGTAATGGGAAGAAGGGGAGGGGAGTGTGGAGGAAGGGCACCCAGGAAGTGGGCTGGGTGAGTCAGTGGGAGGGACGAAAGGTTTGGGGATCTAGAGCTGTGGGGGATCCCAGACCTTTAACCCCGAATCCCCACCCAAGCCTTATTGCTTTAGAGCCTATACTCCAGTTTTATTTTTGTTCAGTTTCACTTCATTAAACATTTTTCCAGCCAAATATTATTTTAACTTATTACCCCCTTCCCCATATAACCTCCCCATGTCTATGCACAGAGACCCTGGTCACCAATCCTCAGTCCTTGCTGCATTCCTCCCTCCCATGGCAGGGCCGCTACCCAGGCACAAATGGGCACTTTGTTGGTGATGTCACAGGGTGGTAGTGTAGCCTGAACCATTTTTACACCCATAAGATTACGTCTTGGGGTACAACTTGCCCTTGTCCATGGCGACTCACAGTTATTTATATGAATAGAAGGGGAGGGATAGGATACAGAAGGACCTAGACCAATTGGAAGATTGGGCCAAAAGGAATCTGATGAGGTTCAATAAGGATAAGTGCAGGGTCCTGCACTTAGGACGGAAGAACCCAATGCACAGCTACAGACTAGGGACCGAATGGCTAGGCAGCAGTTCTGCAGAAAAGGACCTAGGGGTGACAGTGGACGAGAAGCTGGATATGAGTCAGCAGTGTGCCCTTGTTGCCAAGAAGGCCAATGGCATTTTGGGATGTATAAGTAGGGGCATAGTGAGCAGATCGAGGGACGTGATCGTTCCCCTCTATTCGACATTGGTGAGGCCTCATCTGGAGTACTGTGTCCAGTTTTGGGCCCCACACTTCAAGAAGGATGTGGATAAATTGGAGAGAGTCCAGCGAAGGGCAACAAAAATGATTAGGGGACTGGAACACATGAGTTATGAGGAGAGGCTGAGGGAGCTGGGATTGTTTAGCCTGCAGAAGAGAAGAATGAGGGGGGATTTGATAGCTGCTTTCAACTACCTGAAAGGGGGTTCCAAAGAGGATGGCTCTAGACTGTTCTCAATGGTAGCAGATGACAGAACGAGGAGTAATGGTCTCAAGTTGCAGTGGGGGAGGTTTAGATTGGATATTAGGAAAAACTTTTTCACTAAGAGGGTGGTGAAACACTGGAATGCGTTACCTAGGGAGGTGGTAGAATCTCCTTCCTTAGAGGTTTTTAAGGTCAGGCTTGACAAAGCCCTGGCTGGGATGATTTAACTGGGAATTGGTCCTGCTTTGAGCAGGGGGTTGGACTAGATGCCCTTCTGGGGTCCCTTCCAACCCTGATATTCTATGATTCTATGATTCTATGAATGCGGTACAACTGCTGAGACACTGCATAGCAACCTAATTGTGAAAGCCCGCCCCAAACTTCCTTCTTTCAGAATCCTGTGGTGCATTGCACCTGTTTGTGGTTACTCGTTTGTCTCTCAAAATGAGGGTGCAAAATATCTGACCTGGGGTTCTCTCCTTAGGCCAGACTTCAGCATAACTGCATAACCACAAAATCTGAACGTAATATAAGGCCCTTAACTGTTGCAAGCTTACGCTATGTCTACACTACCGCGGTAAGTCGACCTACGCTGTGCAGCTCCAGCTACGTGAATAATGTAGCTGGAGTCGTTGTACCTTAGGTCAAGTTGCCGCAGGGTCTACTTACCTTACTCTTCTCGTCAGGGGTGGAGTGCAGGGGTCCACTGGAGAGAGAGATCTGCAGTTGAGTTGGCGAGTCTTTACTTGACCTGCTACATCGACCATCAGTGGCTCCATCTCAGAGCTTTGATCTTGGCTGTAGTGTAGTCCCTGCCCTTAATAACCCATTTATTTCCGTTCACCTTCTTGCCCCTCCACCCATGTTCCAAGCTAATAAGCAATACTCTGAACATGACATTTTACCTCTAGCGAGTATAAAATTGCCCACAAGACATGAGACTAGGTCATAGATCAGAAAATCAGGTCTGGGTCAACAGGAGTGAGAGTTTGGAAAGTGTCTTTTCCCCGCTCTCCCCATCTGCAGCTGCCACAAGCTGTCTTCCCTCCAGGCTCCTTGGATCTTTGAGCCTGGCCCTCCTGAGGTTGCGTGGCCCAGTTCTTGTTTCTTACATTCTCCTTTTCTGGAAGAATTAGAGGCTGTTGCTCCTCAATTTTAGTGGTTAATTCCCCAGCCTTCTCTACACAGTGGGGGAGTTTCATTCTCCCTTCCATTATACCTGAGTCACTAGATTTCCTAATTCCCCAAAATGTGCTTCTGCAATGTCACAGTTTGACATGCCTCCATTGTCGGCTCAAGGAATGCCCTCTCAGGTATCAGGCCTCCAGCCAGCCCCTCTCTATGGTTGAGGACCCACATACCTCTCCTTTTTGACCGGAGTTTGAGGATTGCAGCTTGTCCTCCACTGTGTTCACTGGACTAATCTCCAGCTCCTGTGCTTTGCTTTCTCTCCAAGGGCTGTGAGCAGTGTGTGTGTGTGTGTGTGTGAGAGACAGAGGTAGGAATTTTGGTGATACTTGTATGATGCCAATACACACCTCAGTTTCCCTCTGTGATTGGTATTGCTATGATTATAAAGAGAAGGAGACATGAGGTGTCATATAGCTGTCATGGGGTGATATGAATGGGTCATTAAGGACTGGCTGGGACCAACCTACATCAATAGAATACCCGACAGAGACAAGGGAATAATTGACACCTGTCCATGGGAGGATCTCTGCTTGGCTGATGAAGCATACATGGACTCGTTATGTTTTTGGGAGCAGGAAGAACTGGGCTCGCAGACGCAGGGAGCTCTGCCGGAGCGAAGACTAATGGACAGGCACAGTGAAAGGAAACCAAACTGTTTTCTACAGCAGCATGGCTCAAGGGCATTGGCCAGCATGGACTGTATTGTCTTCTTTGCTTCCCGGTGCTAATCTAAGGGCTTTCCAATGCTGTGTTTCAGCTGACTAATAAACCCTGCTGTGTTTTAGAAGTCTGCCCAATGTCCCAGCAAAAACTTGCTCTGTGCATTGAACGAGGAACAGTCTCTGAACAGGCAGAGCTCACAGGTTTATATAGTAATATTCTCAGCTATACCTTAACCAATGATTGTACTGAAATTTAACTAACCAGTTCTAACATATTGTAACATAATTCTCTAACCAATTATGTCCCACTACCCTAATTAACGTACACCTAGCAAAATTAATTATATAGCAGACAGAAACAATTAGAGAAGCAGACTGATTAACAAGGTAAAAGTGGTGGCCATAAAGATAGAACAATACAGAAATGAGGGTTTCACAAGCATTGAAAAGTGATTTCTTGCCAGACAGGATGCTATCAAACTACGTTTTCTTTAAGCATCTTAAGATCTGTTTCTTTATCTGGTGGTGATGGGGACTATCCAGACAGGATCGTCTTCCTAACAGCCCAGTACCACCTTATGTCCATGTGACTGGTTTGGGATGTGAGGATGTGACCCTATGCTTCCCAGGTTATGGCTGCCCCTGCTGCTTAGCAAACGGCCTTAGCCTAAGAATAAGTGTGAGGCTATCCTAGTGGCCCACACACAGCGGACTGTGATTTTGATTCTTTGTTTTTATACCCCTTTTCAGTAGCTAAGTGATAAAAATACACCTAAGTTCTTAAAGTATAAGCTTTACAGGCAGTCCTGAATACCTATATTCTAACAGTAGGTTCTACCCCTTCCCCCTTCTGTGTCTGTCTTGTCTATTTAGATGGTAAATTCTTCAGGCCATGGGCCATCTACTATTCTGTGTTTTGTACTTTGTCTAGCACAATGGGGACTCACTATTAGTTGGTCCTTAGGCACTAAGGTAATGACTGTGATTTAGAATAATAATAACTGTCCTGCCACTTTGCGCCAAAGAAGATGGCCTTGAAATGTTGCTGCTTAAAAATAAGTTGGGATTAAAACCATGGAATATTCTTTGTGACAAGTATCCCACAAATTCCACTGACCTCCCTTGTTTTCTTTGCCTGGAGTAGGGTTTCCAGTTTCCAAACCTGATGTGATCTCACAGCTGGAAGGAGGGGAAGAGCCGTGGGTCCCAGACCTCCAGGGCTCTGAGAAAGAAGTGCTCCGGAGAGCTGCCTGCACAGGTGAGGAATTGGTTAAACCAACTCAAAAACTGTTTGGGAATGCAGGAAATATTTGGGATGCCCTACAAAGACCTTGTGAGCTCTCCAAGTTTAGGATTGTTCTCTGCAGAATGGAATCGTTATGGCAGATGTCACTCATGGCTTCCCTCCTATTCTGACTGACAACTGGCAGCAGGTCCCTCCCCGATTTCACTTTCCCCTGAGTGTTCTGGTGAGATGCAGGCCAAAACTGATCCCTTCTTCTCTCCTCTGGGAAAGGGTTAGGGGAAAATCAGCTCCTGATAGGTTTGATCTCTCCCACACATATTTTGGTTTGTTCATCTCTTTTTCCGTTCCTCTGTCTGACATTTCCTTTCTTTCCGGTACAGGGAGTGACCTATGTCTGGATTCTCTTTGTCTCCCATCAGGTGATGGGATGGTGAGTGAGAATGAGGAGGAGACACCCCAGCAGGAAGATGCTGAGGAAGTAGAACCACATGGAACGTTATCAGGAAGATCCAAAGGGAATGTTTCCAGGAGTTGTGCACTCCCAGAAAAAGCAAAAGCCTGTGAGACTCAGCAGATGCCAGAGGAAAACTTGAGTAGCCACACAGACCTTATTACATGTGAGAGAATCAACTTGGAAGAGACACGCTACACATGCCATGAGTGTGGGAAAAGCTTCAATCGCAGCTCAGACCTTCTCACACATTGGAGAACCCACACTGGAGAGAAACCCTACACGTGCTCTGAGTGTGGGAAAAGCTTCATTGATCGTTCAACCCTCATCTCACATCAGCGAATCCACACAGGAGAGAGACCGTACACATGCTTTGAGTGTGGGAAAAGCTTTAATCACAGCTCTACCCTGAGCGCACACAGGAGAATCCACACGGGTGAGAAACCTTTTGGATGCTCTGAGTGTGGGACACACTTCATTCGTAGTTCAGCTCTCATCTCACATCAGAGAATCCACACAGGAGAGAAGCCCTACACATGCTCCGAGTGTGGGAAAAGCTTTAGTCAGCACTCACACCTTATCACGCATGGTAGAATCCACACAGGAGAGAAACCCTACACATGCGCTGACTGCGGGAAACGCTTCAACGAGAGCTCAAACCTCATCACACATCAGAGAATCCACACAGGGGAGACGCCTTACACGTGCTCAGAGTGTGAGAAAAGCTTCAAGGAAAGCTCAAACCTTATCGCACATCGTAGAATCCACACAGGAGAGAAGCCCTACACCTGCTCCGAATGTGGGAAAAGCTTTAGTCAGCACTCAACCCTTATCACACATAAGAGAATCCACACAGGAGAGAAGCCCTACATATGCTCTGAGTGTGGGAAAAGCTTTAGTCGGCACTCAACCCTTATCATACATTCTAAAATCCACACAGGAGAGAAGCCCTATACATGCTTGGATTGTGGGAAAAGCTTTAGTCAGCACTCACAACTTATCTCACATTGTCGAATCCACACAGGAGAGACGCCCTTCACGTGCTCTGAGTGTGGGAAAAGCTTCAATGAGAGTTCAAACCTTGTCACACATCAGAGAATCCACACAGGAGAGAAGCCCTACATATGCTCTGAGTGTGGAAAAAGCTTTAGTCAGCACTCAACCCTTATCACACATGGTAGAATCCACACAGGAGAGAAGCCCTACACATGCTCTGAGTGCGGGAAAAGCTTCAATGATCGCTCAAACCTTATCACACATGAGAGAGTCCACACTGGAGAGAAGCCTTACACATGCTCTGAGTGCGGGAAAAGCTTCAATCAGAGCTCAAACCTTATCAGGCATCAGAGAATTCACACAGGAGAGAAGCCCTACACATGCTCTGAGTGTGGGAAAAGCTTTAGTCAGCACTCACACCTTATTATACATTTTAAAATCCACACAGGAGAGAAGCCCTACACATGCTCTGAGTGTGGGAAAAGCTTTAGTTGGCACTCAGAACTTATCTCACATTGTAGAAACCACACAGGAGAGATGCCCTTCACATGTTCTGAGTGTGGGAAAAGCTTTAGTCAGCAATCCCACCTTATCAGACATCGCAGAATCCAAACAGGAGAGACGCCCTACACGTGTTCTGAGTGCGGGAAAAGCTTCAGTCGAAGCTCTGACTTGATTATACATCGGAGAATCCACACGGGTGAGAAACCTTATGGATGCTCTGAGTGTGGGAAACGCTTCATTCAGAGCTCAACCCTCATCACACATCAGCGAATCCACACAGGGGAGAGGCCCTACACATGCTCTGAGTGCGGGAAAAGCTTTAATCGGAGCTCTGACCTGATTATACATCGGAGAATCCACACGGGTGAGAAACCTTTTGGATGCTCTGAGTGTGGGAAACGCTTCATTCAGAGCTCAACCCTCATCACACATCAGCGAATCCACACAGGGGAGAGGCCCTACACATGCTCTGAGTGCGGGAAAAGCTTCAAAAGCAGCTCCCACCTTATTAGACATCAGAAAATCCACATGAGAGAGAACTGCAACAAATGCCTTGATTAGGGCTGGGCAAAGATTTTTATTTATTTTTTTTTTAAATCACATTTGCTAATTCTCACATAGTGATCTGTGCACCATCTTCACTGTGGTCTGTCAGCTCCCCGAGATCAGTTGCCTGCGTCTGCCTTTTGCAGCTCACCCTTCTTTGGGGTCAGTCCTGTGATCTTTTCTATCAACTGCTTTCCTTTTGAGTCGTACGAATGTGTGTCCCTCCAGCCAGGAATGTTCAACAGCTCCCGGATGGGGAGAGAGGTTTGATCCCAACAAGCTTCACTAAGGCAAAATCTACCTGTGTTTTACATCCACTAGGGCTGTACATGGCAGTTGCTGCTCAAGTTAGAGATCTTGGTGTGAAAAGGCAATTTTAAATGTTGTGCAGATGCAGCTCAGGTGCCATGGTTGTCATTGGCTTTCCCCTTGACCTGACCTAAACTCCATCACTTTTCCTAGTCTAAACAAACCCTGAGCATCACGGTTATACTGTTCCCCCATTTCAAAGCAATTGTTACTCATCAAGTTCCCCCTTCGGGAACAAATGGTTTCATTCCCAGTTGCTCTGATGTTGCTTCAGGTTGTGTTGGAGAGCAGATATTTTTACTACCATTTTCCTTACTTAAAACATATTGAACTATAATAAAGAGCAGGAACAGGGCAGGGATAGGGGAAAATGTCATTTCCCCTCTGTAACAACAGAAGAAGATAGGGTCAGTCAGAGGGATTCCCTTATTCCCCATCACCATCCCAATCCCCCCTGTTGTTCAACTGCTTAAGTTAATATTTTTTCTAAAGGGCTGGGAAGAGGATTCCCTAGTAAAATGACTTGTAACTAAGCAAAATACCCATGCACTTGGCTCCTAAAGCAGTTGTGGCCCAGGTCCTGCAGGAGGTCGCTCCTGAAGCTATCTCCTTCCTAATCAGATGCATGTTGCCTATTATTTGGGAAATGCAATCCCTATCTAGGTCGGGATGGGAAAAATGGAAGTGACGTTTCTGTTCAGCTCACCCCTGGGAGATGCTGCAAATGTGTAGAAAATGAAATCCATGTTGAATGGGATATACCTGCAGAAAGACACCTATTTTTAATAGATACCTGACATTTGGTGTCTTACAGGGATTCTAAGCAGCACCTGAATTTAGTCCCTAATTTAAGTCTGTGCCACCAGATTAAAGGAATAAAAGGACATATTTCGGGGAGTTATACCTCACTATCGCTACTGATATGTTGTGTGGTTGGTGAAGAATTCTACTCCAGAGAAGTTCCCCAGGTCTCTTGTTCGCAAAGCAAAGATGTCACATTAGGCAGGAGATGTCAAAATCTACAATGGTGATGAACGTGTGATGTGAGCTTTTCTGGGTTGGTTTTTTTTTGTTTTGTTTTTTGGTTTGGTTTTTTTATTTAATTTAAATTTTTCAACCAGTTATTTTTATAGGTGCTGAGGACCTTTTGCCTTTTGAGTACAGCTGTTAAACTCTGAGACCTGGCTCTGGAACCTCCCCAAAGCTAGATTTGTGTTTCTTTTATGTTTGATATCTTTGGGGTTCACACATCCACACTAAGTGCGGTTCACAGCAACAGATACTTTGAGAAATCTGCTGGGTGAAGCAGGCCTTTTCCAAAATGACATTGGCCCAAAGTCTGCCTCAATTCAGCTGGATTGGGACAGGTCTGTATCAAAGGAGTGGTTCACACCTGATTTGTCCAGAGACCTCAAGGGAGGTGTGGTAAGATAGGATAAGTAGGAATCAACAACAATAATGTTAAAGGTAAGGGTGACAGACCTTCACCTTGCAGGTCAACAAGCCTGTTCTGTTCATTCCCTCTGACACACCTGGCACTGGTCTGGCACTAGGCAGCACGCTGGGCTAGAAGGACCATTGGTCTGACCCAGTATGGCCAGCCTTGCGTTCTTATGTAAGCCATCTACACCGGGTGTACACTGGCAAGTTTCTGCTCAGTAAAGCAGCTTTCTGCAGTGTAATTCCTGAGGTGTACTGCACCGCCTGCAGGTGATCTACTGTGAAGCCCACCCCTTAAATTTCTTGGGAATTTTGAAAATCCCCTTCCTGTTTGCTCGGTGACACATGCAGTGGTCTCAGCACATCTTTCCAGGTGACCCACCTGCTCCACGCATCTGGCGATCCCCCGCTTGGAGCAATGCTGAGCTGCTGGACCTCGTCAGCATTTTGGGAGAGGAGGCTGTCCAGTCCCAGCTGTTCTCCAGCCGTAGGATACGTATGGACAGATTTCACGATGCATGAGAGAAAGGGGCCATGACCGGGACACACTGCAATCCAGGGTGAAAGTGAAGGAGCTGTGGAACGCCTACTCCATGGCACAGGAGGCAAACCACCACTCTGGTGCTGCACCCACAAGCTCCCGATTCTACAAAGAGCTGGATGTGATACTCGGTGGTGACCCCACCTCCACCGTGAAGTCCATTGTGGATACTTCGGTGGCTCACGTGCCAGTCAAGAGTGGACTGAGCCAGGAGGAGGAAATCTTGGATGAGGCTGGCAACTGACAAGAATGACCCTCATTTGTGTGACTGGAGGGAGGGAGACCCAGAGGCAGATGACGAGTCAAAGGTCAGAGATGCATGTAGCCAGGAGTTCTTCTCTATCCCGGAGGAAGCTAGCCAGTCACAGCTGTCGGAGCTTGGTGAAGCGCAAACAGAAGAGGAGGCGCCTGGTAAGTGGGTTTGATTTTGGGAATCGCTGAAGTGAGTTCTTGGGGTCAGGAGGGTTGCAGAAAGCAGGCTTGTGTCTGTATGATGTGTGTACCTCCACATGCCCAGTCTGAGCGGCGGAACAGGGTGATGATTGACTCCCTCACTTCCCTGGAATCTACCCGAGATCTCCATGAATCTCTCCTGAAGATACTGGGCAACCCATTGCCACAGCTTTTTTGGCAGAACTGCTTAGTCTCTTGCCCCATTAAGGGTAACTTTCCCGTGCCACTCTGCCTTCACTGGGGAGGAGTGGGGGAGACAATTGCTTCACACAGGCGAGCCACTTAAGGGCCAGGGTGGACGCCGCAGTCTTGGAGAAGACCCTCCCTTGATTCCCTGCTCACCCTTAGCAGCGAGATATCTTCCATAATAAACACAGCCTGTGGAAAACGTGGGCACAGGAATGATTATAAGGCCCTTCCTACAGTGCTGTCTCTCCCCAAGAGCAACATGCCCAGTGTACAGTATTGTCCTGGGACAGTGATTTCCCCTGTCCCTGTCCCCTGTCACCATTTGGGGGTCTTGTGGCTCATGTGTGCTTGTCTGGGTTCAGCCAGTTAGTGACACATATGTGAATAGTGGCTGTGTTTCAAATCACTGCATCAGTGGTCTCTGTGTTGCAAACAATACTGCTTCTGTAAAATGCTGCATTTTGGCTTCACAGATACGCCCTTGGGAGCCCAGCCTCCCTCTTTCTTATCGCCAGCCAAATGCCTACGCAGAATTAGAAAGTGGCCATCAAGAACTAAAGAGAAGTTTCTGCATGAGGTCATGATGCACTCTGCGGCCGAAAAACAAGAATTGAAAGAGTGGCTGGACAGTGAGAAGAGGGACCGAAAGGAGAACACGGTACACCAGAACGAAGCCATGGAGCGGCTTTTAAACATTATGGAGCGCCAAGCAGACACACTCCAGGTGCTACTAGCACTGCAAACTGAGCAGCTCCGCGCCTGCTCTCACCTGCAGCCTCTGTCGGAAAACTCTTTCCCATGCACCCCCCTGACACCGCCAACACACTCTTAGCAACCTCCTGGCTCCAGTCTGTACCCGCTGCCTTCCACTCCTGCCCCATCACAGTCCAGCCCTGCGGACGCCCAGTACCCACTGCACTCAACACCCGTCCCTCTGCAGTTTAGCCCTGCTGAAGTACCGTACCCGCTGCACTGTACTCCAAAGAAGAAGGTTGCATATGATACCTGGACATAGAATATCATTGAATATCAGGGTTGGAAGGGATCTCAGGAGGTCATCTAGTCCAACCCCCTGCTCAAAGCAGGTCCGATCCCCAATTAAATCATCCCAGCCAGAGCTTTGTCAAGCCTGACCTTAAAAACTTCTAAGAAAGGAGATTCCACCACCTCCGTAGGTAACGCATTCCAGTGTTTCACCACCCTCTTAGTGAAAAAGTTTTTCCTAATATCCAACCTAAACCTCCCCCACTGCAACTTGAGACCATTACTCCTTGGTCTGTCATCAGCTACCACTGAGAACAGTCTAGATCCATCCTCTTTGGAACCCCCTTTCAAGTAGTTGAAAGCAGCTATCAAATCCCCCCTCATTCTTCTCTTCCGTAAACTAAACATCCCCAGTTCCCTCAGCCTCTCCTCATAAGTCATGTGTTCCAGTCCCCTCATCATTTTTGTTGCCCTCCGCTGGACTCTTTCCAATTTTTCCACAACCTTCTTGTCGTGTGGGGCCCAAAACTGGACACAGTACTCCAGATGAGGCCTCACCAGTGTCGAATAGAGGGAAACGATCACGTCCCTCGATCTGCTGGCAATGCCCCTACTTATACATCCCAAAATGCCATTGGCCTTCTTGGCAACAAGGGCACCCTGCTGACTCATATCCAGCTTCTCGTCCACTGTAACCCCTAGGTCCTTTTCTGCAGACATACACAAATCTTTAACGGTCCTGGGACCCCACCTCCTCATGGGACTTTCCCTTCCCCCATCCCCGCAGAGCAGATGTGTTGTTGTGGTTTTTTTCCTCTCTCCTCCGGTGGTTGATTTTTAATAAAAGAATAGTTCTGGTTTGAACCGCTCCTTGCTGCTGTCAAGATGCCCCATATATGGCTTCATAAGCCACAGCATTAAGGGGTAAGCAGGGTCTCTCAGGATCACAATGGGTATTTCGACTTCCCCTTCAGTGATCTTCTGGTTCGGGAAGAAAGTCCCTGCTTTCAGCTTCCTGAATAGGCCAGTGTCCTGAAAGATAGGTGTGTCTTGCCCCTTTCCAGATCAGTCTGCGTTAATGTCCGTGAAACGCCCACGGTCATCCACAAGTGCCTGGAGAACTACAGAAAAATATCCCTTGTGATTAATGTATTCAGTGGCTAGGTAGTCAGGTGCCAGAATTGGAATATGAGTGCCATCTATCCACCTCCGCAGTTAGGGAAGCCCATTTGTGCAAAGCCATCCACAATGTCATGCACGTTGCCCATAGTCTCAGTCTTTCAGAGCAGGATGCAATTAATGGCCCTGCACACTTGTCAACAGGCGTCCAATGGTCGACTTTCTGACTCCAAACTGGTTACCAACTGTCATAAAGGGAAAGGTAACCACCTTTCTATATACAGTGCTATAAAATTCCTCCTGGCCAGAGGCAACATCCTGTTACCTGTAAAGGGTTAAGAAGCTCAGCTAACCTGGCTGGCACGTGACCTAAAGGAGCAAAAAGGGGAGAAGATACTTTCAGATTTTGGGAGGGGGGAGGCTTTTGTTTGTGCTCTTTGTTTAAGTGGTTGTTCTCTCTTGGGACTAAGAGAGGCCAGACAGAAATCCATCTTCTCCAACCCATCCTAATCCAAGTCTCCAATACTGCAACCAGTATAGGTAAGCCAAGCAAGGCGATTAGTTTTTCTTTTGTTTTATGTGAATTTTCCCTGTGTTAAGAGGGAGGTTTATTCCTGTTTTCTGTAACTTTCAGGTTTTGCCCAGAGGGGGATCCTCTGTGTTTTGAATCTGAATACCCTGTAAAAGTATTTTACATCCTGATTTTACAGAGATGATTTTTATCTATTTTTTTTAAAATAAAATCCTTTTAAGAACCTGCCTGATTTTTCCATTGTTCCAAGATCCAGGGGTTTGGGTCTTTGATGATTTTGTAACCAATTGGTTAGGATATTATTCTCAAGCCTCCCCAGGAAAGGGAGAGTGTAGGGCTTGTGGGGATATTTAGGGGGAAGACGTCTCCCAGTGGTCTCTTTCCCTGTTCTTTGTTTAAAATGCTTGGTGGTGGTAGCATACTGTTGAAGGACAAGGCAAAGTTTGTACCTTGGGAAGTTTTTAACCTAAGCTGGTAAAAATAAGTTTAGGGGGTCTTTTATGCAGGTCCCCACATCTGTACCCTGGAGTTCAGAGTGGGGAAGGAACCCTGACAGCAACTAATTGGTGGGAGTCTGGAGTAGCCAGCTTCCACGGTGCAGTTGCCACGCGCTTCTCCGATGACAGGGCAGCTCTCATTCTCGTGTCCTTGTACTGCAGGGCTGGGGCAGGCTCATCACACAGTCCCGTGAATGTGGCTTTCCTCATCCGAAAGCTCTGCAGCCACGGCTTGTCATCCCAGATGTGCATCACGATGTGATCCCACCACTCTGTGCTTGTTTCCCAAGCCCAAAAGCGGCACTCCACTGTGGTCAGCACCTCCATGAATGCCACAAGGAATCTTTTATCGTAGTTACTACGGATGGCAATATCAATGTCTAACTCCTCTACCTTTGTAGTTTAAGGAATAACTCCACTGCCAGTCGTGACGTGTTAGTAAGTTCGGGATCCATTCCTGCAGAGCGCGCAGTACACAAATCATTGAAAGGTGGCACCAAATGTGGACGGAAGCACAGGGATTGCTGAGATGGGAAGCAATGCATCACGGGGCATTCACGGAGGTGCTGACCACAGTGGAATGCCGCTTTTGGGCTCAGGAAACACCTCCCTCCACCTTCCCACAACTCTTAGCGGCAGAAGAGAAAGAGGTGCTCAGTGGGATAGCCGCCCAGAGTGCACCGCTCCAAGTACCGCTGTAAGTGCCGCAAGTGTGAACACACTATTGCGCAGGCAGCTGACAGTGTGAATACACAATAGCGGTTTCCCTTTAGTGCTCTTTGAGCAGCTCTGTAAATCTGCCCGTGTAGACGTAGCTTCAGAGAGACTGACTGCCAGGATCCCAGCACTGATCCCCTCTGGGGAATGAATCACAACGTCGACAGGCTATGCAGGCTTCACTCGTCTCCCTGTACCTGAACAGCCTGCTAGCCCCACGTGCTGGACCATCTATTGCATTACCTGGTTCCTAAACCGCAGCTACGGTTCCTACTCCAGGTGAATCCAAAGACCGAGAGGTGCAGAGATCCAACTCCTTATAATCTTAGTAATGTTTTGTTTCTTTTTCTATTTTCTGTCTGTTTCTTTTTATGAACGTGGAGACCTCCCAGCCCTTCTTTTAGATTGGGGTGTAACAGAGTGTGAGCGTGTGAACACCTCTGAAATCTACAAAGGGAAGATGCTAGGAAAAGTAGTTCCCCAAATCTTAATAGCCTTCAAACACTGCCCGATGAAATGACTGAATGCATGCTCCTCACCTACAGAAGCATTGCAAGGAATTGAGTTGTCAGATATGTATTGTTCAGCGAGAGCTGTTTGAACTTCTTTTACTAATGTCTCTCTAAGGTCTGTATGTGTTTTCGGGCGAGAGGGCGAGTTGAAGTATTAGCTACAGAATAGTGAAATCTAAGGAGAAAACTAATTCTGGTCTGGTCCAGGGACAGACTTTCACAGAAGCACTCTCTGTGACTATCCAAAGTGGGGACTTTTTCCAGCTGGACCCAGTCCCTGGCCAGGAGCTGCAGGCACCAGGGGCCAGAGAGACCCCAGGGCCAGTGCTGAGTGGGCAGGACAGAGACTCCGCACAAAGTCAGGCTAACTTGGAGCTTTGGCCTCTCCCCACTGCTCCTGGGGACTGTCAGTCTCAGGGTCCTGATTTCCCATTAACCCTTCTCCTTTCCTTTTGTACCAGGAACTAGCCAACCAAAAAAACCCACTGAGCTTTAGTAAGGGGCCAACAATCCCCTTATGCAAGCCAGCCCCATGAGGGTCACAGATGTCCAGAGAAAACAGCACAAGCTGGTTCCATGGTGTAACGCTCAGGACTCTGAATCCTGCAATCCGAATTCAAATCTCAGTGGGACCTCCTCTTTGCTTGCGGCAAAGCCCTGGCACTTGAAGTGCTCACCTTCCCTGTCTCCAGCTGTGAAAGAATGAGTCTTTTCCCTCCTGCTGGGTGACTCTCGCCCACCAGAGCCAGGTCTTTGGTCGGGATGGCATGACGGGATGGTGGCAGTGGGTTGGGCCTCTAGAACTTGCCACCCTGGCTACCGATGCCTGCAATCCTGCGGTTTGACCTGATGGTTGGGATTCTTGCTGCTTCACCTGATGCCCACAAGTTTGGCCCTTTTGCTTGCTGCCACACTTTTCCTCTTGCCCACCTGGTGCTTAAAGAAAGGAGTGCCAGGGCTAGGCTTCCTAGTCGGGGCTAGGCAGGAGGGAGGAAGGGTCCCAGGCTGGTGCCCAGCGCACCTCTCCTCCTGTGGGCACCTAGAGCACAGGTAGCTGGTGCTGACAGCTCCAAGGGAAGGCTTAAAAGCTACAGAGTGACCAAGGGCAAGGAGAACCATGCTTATGCATGGCCAGCTGACAGCCGCAAAGAAACCCAGCCAGCCTGCTCCTTGGCAATGCCAAACACCCACTGAACACCACCCGCAGACCAGCATGTGGGGTGGCTGCTGATGCTCTCTGGCCAACATCAGAAGACAGTAGGAAAGCAGGGCCACCTCCTTGGTGGGGCCTCTGACTGTTCCCACTCCAGGTGCTCACTTTTGCAGTGGGGCAGGAGATTTTTCCCCAAGAGGCTTTTCCCCAGCTGGTGAGAAGCAGCAAAAAACCCAGGTTCCAAAGATGCTATTTAGCCCCCTCAAGCACAGGGACGGGCACACACTGGGAAGAGGGAAACTGCTCTACACACTAGCCTGGGCATCCACCCATTGTCTTTGGCAAGTCAGGAATAGCAAAGGCTAGACTGGAAGACCTACCCGCAACTCCTTCCTGGGGCTCTAGCGGAACCAGAGCATTGGCCTGAGTGGCCAAGAAGAGGTTCCGGCCCTGAAGAGAGCAGCACTTCCAGCCCACAGGGAGAACTGCACAAGCAGAACCTCGAAGAGACTCGAACCCTCAATCACCTGATCCAAAGTCAGGTGCCTTAGCCGGTAGGCCACTCAGTCACATGAGAAACCCTCTCCAAGCACTTCTTTAGAAACGGCGGACACTGCGTTTCTTGGAGCATCTACCCAGGGAATTAGCAAATTTTCCATCTCCTGAAGTCTTTGAAGCAGGACTGGATGCCTTTCTGGAAGATGTTTTCATCAAAACAGGAAGTATTCAGCTCATTAGAATGGTAAATAGATGAAACTGTATGACCCGTATCATAGAAGAGATCAGACTAGATGACCTAATAGTATCTCTCGGCCTTAAAATGTATTGGGGAATAATCAAGAGGAGGAATGGGGAAAAGAACATGCCATTGTTTGTGTTGTACAGATTTGAATACCAGCATTTATCTGCACACCCTCCCGCTGTGGGCACCCTGTCAGCTGTAGCTTTCACGGAAGGGAGGAGGAGGGAATTGCTGGAGCAGCCGGGCAGAGCTGGGACTGAGACACAAAGAGAGGTGCACGTCCAACTTGAAGGAACAGGGATTCCTCATTGCCGTGCCGAGCGTTGTAGGTGGTGTCAATAAAGGCGCACACGGGTGTGTTCTTGCCACAAGAACTGTCAGCAGGCTGGTGCCATGCATGCTACTGGTCTCCAGGACTCAGTGAGGGGTAAGTGAAGGCAACGACGCAGAAGGAATCCTCAGTGCAAGGCTCATGGGTGGTACCATCGTAAAAGTCTGAGCTAGATTGTGATCAGTAGGCTCTGTGTTTGAGTGCAGGCCAGGGGTAGGTAACTTCTGTTCCCTCTTAGAATCATAGAATATCAGGGTTGGAAGGGACCTCAGGAGGTCATCTAGTCCAACCCCCTGCTCAAAGCAGGACCAATCCCCAATTTTTGCCCCATATCCCTAAATGGCCCCCTCAAGGATTGAGCTCGCAGCCCTGGGTTTAGCAGGCCAAAGCTCAAACCACTGAGCTATCCCTCCCCCCTCTTGTTAGGTTGGGTTCATTTTCCTATATGTTTTGTGACTACAGGAATCCATGTTGGTTTCAAAACGGAATTTTATGCCCACATGAAATGTAGGTCCATTTTCCTGCTCTTTCATTTCTCCTGGAGTTGTAAACCACTTCCAGTCAGAACCCAGAAGGGGCTTCCCGACTTTTCTAAGGAGTTTCCTGAGCAAGTGTATAAAAAGCTGCCCTGAACATGGCCTCAGGGCTGTCCATCTGAGTGGCAGCCAGGGACGGTCACGGGTCTTACTTGCAGATGTCTATGCATCCTAATGATAGAAGGGCAAGGGATTTTCCTCCAACAGCTTCCTCACCTGTAAAGAGAAGAGAGAAGGAGAAGAAACAACCCTTACCTTTGTCACCATCCGTTGCTGGTCTCCTGAGCATACCCTCTGTTCTGCTTCCCGTGGTCCCGAAGGAACATCCAGGGACTCTTTGTTATAAACTATAAATAAACTTGATTTGATTTTACCTTTACTGATTGATTCCTGATTACTTAGGGTGGGAGGGGTCCTCTTTGCAGGAGAAGGGATCCTACCTGATGACAGACGTTGGACAGGGAGGCCGAACCTAGGGACACAGAAAGCCGAAGGGTCTCGTCTTACCACACACACACACACGCCTCCTTTGCCTTTCAGTCCTCTCCCCCTTTAACACGGCACTGGACCGAACCCCAAGATTTGCCTTAGCAAAGAGAAGCTGTTAGACGTTGGGAACCGAGCGCAAGTGTGTAGCACAAAGTGTTCTGTGGCGGGCAGGGCAATGTTGGTCGTTGGCATGTCGGGGTGATGCTGAAACAGGGCAGAGTTAAGGTTGCATTGTGGGGGCGAGGTGAACCTTGACGCTGCATGTCCCCTGATAAGAACAGAGGGGCCGGGAATCCCTTACCCAGCGAGGTCACGGTCTCGTAGCTCTCCTGCAGGACGTCCAGCTCGGCCCCCTCTGACGCAGCCACATCCACAGCCACCGCCTCGACAGTCACCAGCCCCTGGAAGAGCAACGGCCTGCTGACAGCCCCATCGTTCCCGGGGGAGGGGGGCCGGTCACGGGGGAGGCAGGTAGGGGGGTCGGCACAGTCCCACCCCCCCCAACCCAGCAGCCAGGGGGCAGGGCAGGGAGAACAGTCCCACACGCCCCCCATCCCCGCAGAGAGACGGGGCAGGGCAGGGTGACCAGGCATCAAACTGAAAAATCGGGATGCGGGGGTGGGGGTAGGGGGTGGGTAATAGGACCCTATAGAAGAGAAAGACCCCAAAATCAGGGGTGGGGAGTGGGGGGGGGGTAATAGGACCCTATAGAAGAGAAAGACCCCAAAATCAGGGGTGGGGGGGGTAATAGGACCCTATTGAAGAGAAAGGCCCCAAAATCAGGGGTGGGGGGTGGGGGGGTAATAGGACCCTATTGAAGAGAAAGACCCCAAATCAGGGGTGGGGGTGGTAATAGGACCCTATTGAAGAGAAAGGCCCCAAAATCAGGGGTGGGGAGTGGGGGGGTAATAGGACCCTATAGAAGAGAAAGACCCCAAAATCCGGGGTGGGGTGGGGGGGTAATAGGACCCTATAGAAGAGAAAGGCCCCAAAATCAGGGGTGGGGAGTGGGGGAGGTAATAGGACCCTATAGAAGAGAAAGGCCCCAAAATCAGGGGTGGGGGGGGTAATAGGACCCTATTGAAGAGAAAGGCCCCAAAATCAGGGGTGGGGGGTGGGGGGTAATAGGACCCTATTGAAGAGAAAGACCCCAAAATCAGGCGGGGGAGTGGGGGGGGGGGGTAATAGGACCCTATAGAAGAGAAAGACCCCAAAATCAGGGGTGGGGGGGGGTAATAGGACCCTATTGAGGAGAAAGGCCCCAAAATCAGGGGTGGGGGGGGTAATAGGACCCTATTGAAGAGAAAGGCCCCAAAATCAGGGGTGGGGGGTGGGGGGTAATAGGACCCTATTGAAGAGAAAAGCCCCAAAATCAGGGGTGGGGAGTGGGGGAGGTAATAGGACCCTATAGAAGAGAAAGGCCCCAAAATCAGGGGTGGGGGGGGTAATAGGACCCTATTGAAGAGAAAGGCCCCAAAATCAGAGGTGGGGGGTGGGGGGTAATAGGACCCTATTGAAGAGAAAGACCCCAAAATCAGGGGGGGGGGGTAATAGGACCCTATTGAACAGAAAGGCCCCAAAATCAGGGGTGGGGGGGGTAATAGGACCCTATTGAAGAGAAAGGCCCCAAAATCAGGGGTGGGGGGTGGGGGGTAATAGGACCCTATTGAAGAGAAAGGCCCCAAAATCAGGGGTGGGGAGTGGGGGGGTAATAGGACCCTATAGAAGAGAAAGACCCCAAAATCAGGGGGGGGAGTGGGGGGGGGTAATAGGACCCTATAGAAGAGAAAGACCCCAAAATCAGGGGGGGGAGTGGGGGGGGTAATAGGACCCTATTGAAGAGAAAGGCCCCAAAATCAGGGGTGGGGGGTGGGGGGTAATAGGACCCTATTGAAGAGAAAGGCCCCAAAATCAGGGGTGGGGGGTGGGGGGTAATAGGACCCTATTGAAGAGAAAGGCCCCAAAATCAGGGGTGGGGAGTGGGGGGGTAATAGGACCCTATAGAAGAGAAAGACCCCAAAATCAGGGGGGGAGTGGGGGGGTAATAGGACCCTATAGAAGAGAAAGACCCCAAAATCGGGGGGGGAGTGGGGGGGGTAATAGGACCCTATTGAAGAGAAAGGCCCCAAAATCAGAGGTGGGGGGTGGGGGGTAATAGGACCCTATTGAAGAGAAAGACCCCAAAATCAGGCGGGGGAGTGGGGGGGGTAATAGGACCCTATAGAAGAGAAAGACCCCAAAATCAGGGGTGGGGGGGGTAATAGGACCCTATTGAAGAGAAAGGCCCCAAAATCAGGGGTGTGGGGGGGTAATAGGACCCTATTGAAGAGAAAGGCCCCAAAATCAGGGGTGGGGGGTGGGGGGTAATAGGACCCTATTGAAGAGAAAGGCCCCAAAATCAGGGGTGGGGAGTGGGGGAGGTAATAGGACCCTATAGAAGAGAAAGGCCCCAAAATCAGGGGTGGGGAGTGGGGGAGGTAATAGGACCCTATAGAAGAGAAAGACCCCAAAATCAGGGGGGGGAGTGGGGGGGGTAATAGGACCCTATAGAAGAGAAAGACCCCAAAATCAGGGGGGGAGTGGGGGGGGGTAATAGGACCCTATAGAAGAGAAAGACCCCAAAATCAGGGGGGGGAGTGGGGGGGGTAATAGGACCCTATAGAAGAGAAAGACCCCAAAATCAGAGGGGGGAGTGGGGGGGGTAATAGGACCCTATAGAACAGAAAGGCCCCAAAATCAGGGGTGGGGGCGCGGCGGTAACACAGGCTCTGGGAGGAGACGGGCATTGAAACTGGGGACTGAGGCGGAAGCGGCGCCCGGGGCAGGCTGGGAGATGTAGTGCCTGACTCCCCCGGGAGCGGAAGTGACGTCGGAGGGGGGAGGCGGAGCCGGGGAGAGGTTGGGGCCGTTGGAGCTCTGGGCATGCGCAGATCGCGGGGGGGGGGCGGCGCGAGACCTTCGTTAACCCCCCCGTGCCCGGCCCGGGCTCCGCTCCCGCCGGAGCCGCCCTGGGGCCGCCCCGGGCTCCGCCCGCCCCGCTGCGGCGCTGCAGCCTCCAGGTACCGGAGCGAGCCCCGGGGGGGCCGGGCGGTGACTCTGCCCCGGGTCCGGGGGGGGGACCCGGCCTCCCGCAGCGCCGGGATCTGCCCCCGGGGGGGGCCGGGCGGGGGGAGACCGGGGGGGCAGGGAGAGGGGGGGCGGGGGGTGACCGGGGGGGGGCAGGAGATGGGGGGGAGGGGGGAGACCGGGGGGCAGGAGAAGGGGGGCGAGGGGAGACCGGGGGGGCAGGAGAAGGGGGGCGAGGGGAGACCGGGGGGGCAGGAGAAGGGGGGAGGGGGGAGACCGGGGGGGGCAGGAGAAGGGGGGCGGGGGGAGACCGGGGGGGCAGGAGAAGGGGGGCGGGGGGAGACCGGGGGGGGCAGGAGAAGGGGGGCGAGGGGAGACCGGGGGGGCAGGAGAAGGGGGGAGGGGGGAGACCGGGGGGGGCAGGAGAAGGGGGGCGGGGGGAGACCGGGGGGGCAGGAGAAGGGGGGGCAGGGGGAGACCGGGGGGGCAGGAGAAGGGGGGAGGGGGGAGACCGGGGGGGCAGGAGACGGGGGGGCGGGGGGAGACCGGGGGGGCAGGAGAAGGGGGGCGAGGGGAGACCGGGGGGGCAGGAGAAGGGGGGGCAGGGGGAGACCGGGGTGGCAGGAGAAGGGGGGAGGGGGGAGACCGGGGGGGGCAGGAGAAGGGGGGCGGGGGGAGACCAGGGGGGCAGGAGAAGGGGGGGCGGGGGGAGACCGGGGGGGCAGGAGAAGGGGGGCGAGGGGAGACCGGGGGGGCAGGAGAAGGGGGGCGGGGGGAGACCGGGGGGGGCAGGAGAAGGGGGGGCGGGGGGAGACCGGGGTGGCAGGAGAAGGGGGGCGGGGGGAGACCGGGGGGGCAGGAGAAGGGGGGGCGGGGGGAGACCGGGGGGGCAGGAGAAGGGGGGCGAGGGGAGACCGGGGGGGCAGGAGAAGGGGGGCGGGGGGAGACCGGGGGGGCAGGAGAAGGGGGGCGGGGGGAGACCGGGGGGGGCAGGAGAAGGGGGGGCGGGGGGAGACCGGGGGAAATCTTGGCGCAGCCCGGACGTGGCCGGGGGGGGGAGGAGCCGGGGCCCCCGGGGGAGCGGGGAGAGGCGGGGGGGGCCGAGATCCGCTCGGATTTACCGCTGCCCCCTCCCCTGGGACCCCCCGCTCCCGCCCTGCCCCCTTTCTGTCCCCACAGCAGCGAGGGGGAGCCCGGGTGCCCCCCCCGGTGCTGCAGGGCCCCTCACAAAATCCGGGGTCCGGGAGCGGCGGAGCCCCCGGCTGAGGTCGGGCCCCTGTCGCGCCGGGCTCTGCACAGACCCTGACCGAGATCGGGGCCCCCTTGGGACAGGGGCTGCGCAGACCCCCCGGGTACCCCCACCTGCCATTCGACGCCCGCCGCTGGCCCATGCCGCCGGCTCGGGCGCCCAGGGCTCGGGCGAAGGGGCTGGTTCGTGGCAGGGCAGGGGTCTGGGCTCGGGCTGGAGGACCCTGCGAGGTGGGAGGGGGCCGGGCCTTGGGCTGCAGCCCAAGCCGGACCATGGACACCCCCATTCAACAGCCCCGCAGCCTGAGCCCTGTGAGCCCCTGTCCGCGGGCACGGGCCGGCCGCCGGTGCCCACCTGCAGGGTAGACGTGCCCACAGCGACCGAGGGTCCTTGCCACAAAAACCCCAAAGGCTAAATCGGGAAATGGTGGGCGGCTGCTCCCCATTTTACAGATGGGGAAACTGAAGCTCAGAGAGCTGAAGTAATTTGCTCAATTTTTCTTAGAGGATTTGGGGAGAAACTTTGGAGATATTTGCTGCTAGCAGTCGCAGATCGGCTACATGGCATTGTAGGCAGTCCCATCGTACCATCCCCTCCATAAAGGTATCCAGCTCAGTCTGGAAACCAGTGGGGTTTTTTGCCCCCACTGCTCCTCTTGGGAGGCTGTTCCAAAACTTCGCTCTGATGGTTAGAAACCTTTGCCTGATTTCAAGCCAAAACTTACTGACGGCCAGTATCCATTTGTTCTAGGGCCAACATTGGTGCTTAACCTAAATAACTCCTCTCCTTCCCTGGTATTTATCCTTGTGATGTATTTATAGAGAGCAATCCTATCTCCCCTCAGCCTTCTTTTGGTTCGGCTAAACAAGCCAAGCTCTTTGAGTCTCCTCTCATAAGGCAGGTTTTCCATTCCTCTGGTCATCCTAGTAGCTCTTCTCTGCACCAGTTCCACTTTGAATTCATCCTTCTTAAACATGGGAGACCAGAATGGCCCACAGTATTTCAGATGAGGTCTCATCAGTGCCTTGTATAACAGGACTAACCCTTCCCTGTGTCTACTGGAAATACCTCGCCTGATGCATCCTAGGACTGCATTAACCTATTTCACAGCCAAATCCCATTGGCAGCTCATAATTATCCTGTGGTCAACCAATACACCTAGGTCTTTTTCCTCCTCTGTCACTTCCAACTGATAAGTCCCCAGCTAATTGCAAAAATTCTTGTTATTGGTCTCTAAGTGAATAATTTTGCACTATTAATTTTCATCCCATTTCTATTACTCCAGCTTTCTTCAAGGTCATGCAGATCTTCTTGGATGATATTCCTGGCCTCCTCCATGTTGGCAATCCCTCCCAACTTTGTGTCACCCCCACTTTTTGTGCCAAGGTCACTAATAAAAATGCTGAATAAGATTGGTCCCAAGATTGATCTCTGGTAAACAGAGGGAAAATACACAAACCAAACCAGCCAGAGAGAGAGGACTTTGGTTTTACCCCACTGGCTAACCACAAGTCACACAAGCAATTCCCCTAGGCCCTCCCTGAATGTTTGTTTAAATCACTTGGTGGTGGCAGCATACCGTCCAAGGACAAAAGGAATTTGTACGTTGGGGAAGTTTTTAACCTAAGCTAGTAGAAATAGGGGGTCTTTCATGCGGGTCCCCACATCTGTACCCTAGAGCTCAGAGTGGGGAGGGAACCCTGACAGCTGCTGGGTGATTCTAAAGTGCTGCTTCCCTCTCCTATTCTTTTTCTTATGGTGGAATGGGAATAATGGTCATGCTTTCCAATGCCTCTCTCCTTCTCCACCTCCTCCTCCTGCCACCATTTCCAGCTCTGTCTCCCCTTCTTGTCCATCCCCTCCAGCCCTCTCTGAGCACTGTAGGACCCAGTAGCTGTCAGCTGTCCTAGGCGCTGCACACACGTATTACAGGCAACAGCTGCATATGGTGTGGTGCAAGTTACCTTGGACCTGAGGTAGCCTGATCTACACACTGAGCTGGGTCCCTCACTGCTACTTCCAGCTGGGCCTCCTGCCCCTGGTCCAGCCATGCCCTAGCTCTGCCCAGTCTGCCCCTCCCCTATACACTCTGGCCTGCCCCTCCACACCATACACGGGTGACATCTACCTTTGAACTATTCATATTTTGGAATTCAGATGATTAAATTTGTGTTACCTTGAGCTCCCCGACCCCAGTTTCAGTTGTTTGGTGGTGCCCCCATGGTTTTCCATTGATAGTTTGGGAGGGAGCAAGGCTGGTCACTTGAGCACTGTGTTACCTTGCCAGCTAACTCGTGAGAAGTGACAACTCCCTCTTGGGTGGATGGGCCAGTCCCGGGACCTGTTACCTCTCAGTGATTGATTTTCCATTCCAAGTCCATAAAGTAAATTTTCAATATAAACACTTCTTTCGTTACATATGACCCATACATTGATCTCTCAGTCGTTATGAGTCTTGAGCAGTTACGAGCTTTCTGGAGACACCTCACATGACCATCCTCAGAGAGATGTGTTTGGTGTGATGGGTTTGTCAGGTCTCAGGTGAGAACTGCTGGCAAAGACCAAGTGACCCTTTGCCAAGGGATCTCTGTGTCACTGCTAACCCCCGTAGGCCAGGGAGAGGACAACTTTCTGCCAATGGCTTTCAGGACGGGTGCTGAGTTCACTGCAGTGCCCCTCGTCCCCTCTCCATTTCCCTTCTCGGTGTGCTGTCTGGGATGCTGCCCCGCTTCCTGCTCCCCAGGCCACCCCGTATCTATTCCATGTGCCAGGCTGCTGGCATCCCCCAGTGAGAGACTGTCCAGCCCATCGAACTGGTGCCAAACTGCTGGGCCTCCCTCAGTGAAGGCTAGAGCCCTGAATGCTGCCAGCCCTCTCTTTGGGGCTGGAGATCCTCTACAGACTGTTCCCTTCCCAGGGTTGTCCCCCTCTGAGTAGAGTAGGTCTCTCCTGTTAACTCCTGCTCCAGTCCTGGAATGGTTTGCAGGTGTGGAGGATATGGCCAGTCCAGATTACGGCAGCAGTTTAACCCCTTCTGTGACAGTGTGGGGTTTATATAGCCCTTCACAGGCACCTTGGCCGAGGGAAAGACTCCCTATCAGCCCCATGCCTGATGTGGTGGGGAGACCCACTGGCAACATTGCCTTTGAGGGGGTGCTGCTCCCTCCTGCTCCCACTCCCTCCCCTCCCCCTTTACAGCCACCACAATGCCTGTCACCTTCACTTCCTGAAGGCCTGAGGGGTGACCCCCGGAAGGTGTGTTTTGTTATCCCTTTCCCCACCCCCGCCCCCCAAGGATCCATTGTGCACCCTCCGTAACTCACCTCTGTCTCAGGAGACAAGGCGGGCCATGGGGTGCGGGTGATGCTCTGCTGGAGATCCATCATCACTGAACGAGTGGCAGTCTTGAGCCTCCTCAAAGGTTGCCGGGATGCTGATGTGCACTGGAGGAGAACTGGGGCTTGACTGAGTCCATGGACCATTTGTCCCACCCGGTGTCACTGTAAAGCCTGCTCTGCGTTGCTGCAAATTGCCCTTGGTGGCATTGCGCCCATAAGTCCCTGTAACGCTGTCTTCAGCGACCCGAGAGCATGAGCACCAGCCTCAGGCAGACTGGTAAGAAGCAGGGCACAAACCCCAACTTGATTGTGAGGTCGATTTGTAGATTTCACCAGCCAAATATCCGGTGTAAAGGCTTCAGGCACTGTAACAGCATTAACGTGGAATCACAGACAGTCCCTTTGGGTCATCCCGTAGATCTCACCATGTAGGTGAGCTCACCTTTGTGACAGATGGTCCCTTACCACAGGGGTTCTCCACCTTTTTCTTTCTGAGGCCCCCCCAACATGCTATAAAAACTCCACGGCCCACGTGGGCCACAATAACTGGTTTTCTGTATAGAAAAGCCAGGGCTGGCATTATGGGGTAGCAAGCAGGGCAACTGCCTGGGGCCCCCACAAAGCTACATTTCTTAGGCTTTTGCTTCAGCCCCTGGTAGTGGGGCTCAGGGCCCTGGACTTCAGCCTCATGCGCTGGAATTTCAGCTTTCTGCCCTGGGCCTCAGCGAGTCTAATACAGGCTTGCTTGACAGCCCCCTGAAACCTGCTAGTGGCCCCCCAGTGGGCCCCTGACCCCTGGTTGAGAACCACTACCTTACGCCACGAATCAGAGCAATGTTCATGTTACTGCCAGTCCCAAAGGATCAGTCACTTCCTTTGGTGAACAGAATCTTCGAACTCACAACAAAGACAACATTTGTAGCCAGTCCTGTAATAACCTGTATTTAGATTTATTTAAAAGAAAACGAGAGTTGTTTACAAAGTTAAAGCAGGTTAAAGCAGATGAGTTAGTCTTAAATTTCAAAAGGTAATAGAAGCTTCTCTAATAAGCAAGCTCTACATATTCTTTAGGACTAACCCAGGCTAAGGAGCTGGGGATCTCTTGCTTATGCCTAGAAACTTTGCCCCCCAGAGTCCAAACAGCATACACATCATCAGTTCCTTCTGTAGGGGGTTTTTTATCCCCTTCCTGCCATGTGCGGTTTGCTTCTGGGAACTCGGCTAATGGAAAGTCAAGAGCACAGCAACAGTCTTTTGTCATCTTTAATATTCCATAATAGTCTGGTGTTGATTGTCCTTTCCTGCCAGGCAGGGTGTAACGCATTCTGTTGGCAATCAGCCCGAGGTAAAGTCTCTCTCCTGTCTGGTGATTTACAGAGCCACAGAGGCTCACAATGCAGCTAGTCAGATATTAACCCAGGCAGCAACTCACAAGCATTCAATAAAGTCTAAACACTAAACACATTCTTATAATTCTCATCCCTGTTTTAACAGTAGTAACACAGGTGAGCCAGACTGATTCCAGCTCTGCGTTTGTCCATGTTCAGTTAAGACTTGGGAGCTTTTTCAAAAGTTAACACCTCATCTGTCAGTGTCACAGGCAGGATGGGCTAGGCGTCTCTAGCCTCTGTTTGCCAGAAGCTGGGAATGGGTGACAGGGGATGGATCACTTGATGGATCACTTGATGATTCCCTGTTCTGTTCATTCCCTCTGATGAACCTGGCATTGGCCACAGATCTAGATGGACCATTGGTCTCCCTCGGTGGTCCATTCTGATGTTCACAGTCTCTATCAGGAGGATCTACTCATTTGGACTCACTGGGGAACCACAGAAAGAAACAAGGTGTGCTGAGGCAAGAAGGTCCTGTCTCAAAGCCCGTGGGGTCATGTTTTCCAAAAGCTTTAAAACTAAGCCCAGCCCATGAAAGGGGGCACTCCCAGGAGAGACTGCATAAAGGCTGGAGCATCAAACGACTTTGTAAACCTGAGACAGCTGCCTTGGGGACAATGACAGGGAGGATCCCCCAAAGTGACTCCTTCGATTCTGCTTTTCTCTGGCCTTTGGTTTACAGAATCATAAAACTGGAAGGGATCTCCAGAGGTCGCTCAGGTCCAGTCCCCTTCACCCAAGGCAGGACTAAGTATTATCTCACCGTCCCTGAGAGGTGTTTGTGCAGCCTGCTCTTAAAAATCCCCAATGATGGAGATTCCACAACCTCCCAAAGCAATTTATTCCAGTGCTTAACCACTCTGACAGTTAGGAAGTTTTTCCTGATGTCCAACCAAAACCGTCCTTTCTGCAATTTAAGCCCATTGCTTCTTGTCTTATCCTCAGAGGTGAAGAAGAACAATTTAGCTTGTGATCCACTATGACCCCCAGTTCTCTTTCCACAGTACTCCTTCCTAGGCAGTCATCTCCCATTTTCTATGTGTGCAACTGATTGTTCCTTCCTAAGTGAAGTACTTTGGATTTTTCCTTATTGAATTTCATCCTATATACTTCAGACGATTTCTCCAGTTTGTCCAGAACATTTTGAATTTTAATTCTATCCTCCAAAGCACTTGTAACCTCTCCCAGCTTGGTATCATCGCAAACTTTATAAGTAGAATTGAAAGATTCTGTTACTGGGAGGGTTTCACCCTGTGTCAGAGGGTTACACCCTGGTGGGAGGGGGCTAGGCCTGTACTGGAATAAGCTCACTCTGTGCTTCACAGTGTGGGAGAACCTAAAATATCCATTGGCAGGGAAAAATCCTATGGGGAAATTGTTATGATTTGCTGAATATGATTTTCCTATTTGTGTGCATGTGTCATGTTTGTATCAGCATCTTATGATATTAGTAGATCATCTGTTTTTCTCCGAATCCAGGACAGAAATATTTATTGAACACTTCTACCTCTTCTGCATTATTTTTGATAATTCTGCCATTTCTGTCTAGTCATTTACCACTACTATTGTTAGGATTAATTTTGTACTTAATATACTTCTAAAAACTTCCTTCTTATTTTCATTGATTGATCATTGATTTCTGATAGCTTCACTTACCAATTTTCTACAATTCTGACCTTCTAACTTTTATTCTTTACACTTGACTTCCCCTTTCTTCCATATATTTTATTTGGAGAGTGTTGGGATTCCTACCAGGGAGTCACCAGCAGGGTCCAGAGACGGCCCCATCTCCTCTATCAAGCTCTGGCTAGTAGCTGTGTGATAAATGCGAAGACCCTGCCTCTGTCTGCCAGCTGGGAAACAGAAATGTCTTTCTTTCTACCCTCTGATGCCTCCTGGCTGCTCTAAGCAAGTTGGGCTGGGACTCTGTTAACATGTGCCTCCCATAGCTTCCATTTACCTGGTGGTGCTGTTCTGTGACTAGTGGAGTTGTGACTGGGGCAGCAGATACTGAGTGTTGGACTCTTTCTCTTTCAGGGGCCAGTGAGTTTCGAGGAAGTGGCTGTGTATTTCACCAAGGGGGAATGGGCTCTGCTGGACCCCACTCAGAGAGCCTTCTACAGGGATGTCATGCAGGACAACTATGAGACGGTGGTCTTGCTGGGTAAGGAGTTCTGTGCCTTCGGTTATTAGAAGCTGTGGGGTCTCTAAAGAACCTGAGTCGTGATAACTTTATATGTTTATTCATCATAGATATTTTGACAAGTTTCCTTGCCCCCCTTTTTTTTGCCTTATCTCCCACCCACTAGTATAATTTTTGGACATGTGCTTTTTGGTGCTGTCAGTCATTTTAAAATTGCATTTAATGTATCCTTATTGGATACATTAATAACTACATTAATAACTGTAGGTTTCATGCATTTTCCTCATTTTAAGAGGAAAATATGTCACCTGTAGAATTCTAAATTGAGTAAATAGGTGTATGACTCATGCATGGCTTTGTGACAGTCAGACGAGCTCCTCTTTTCATATGAGAGTGTATAATATTGCCATTCAGGACCCCACGGGTGAAGGGAGAACAGAGCTATGGGAGGGGAGGAGAAGCAGGGGAGTAGATAATTCTGGGGTGCCAGGACGTGGGGAGGGTGTGTGCAGGGTAAGAGCTCAGAAGCAGCAGGGAGGGATGAGGTAGTGAGAGATGAGGAGGGATCACAAGAAGTTCCCACGGTGCCGGGAGGTGGTGCCGGCTGAGAGTAATGGGAAGAAGGGGAGGGGAGTGTGGAGGAAGGCACCCAGGAAGTGGGCTGGGTGAGTCAGTGGGAGGGAGGAGAGGTTTAGGGATCTAGAGCTGTGGGGGATCCCAGACCTTTAACCCCGAATCCCCACCCAAGCCTTGTGGCTTTAGAGCCTACACTCCAGTTTTATTTCTGTTCAGTTTTACTTCATTTTACATTTCCCCCCCCAGATACTATTATTTTAACTCTTGACCTCTCTCTCCCACTCATTACTCCCCTCCCCATGTCTACGCATAGAGACCCTGGTCACCGATCCTCAGTCCTTGCTGCATTCCTCCCTCCCATGGCAGGGCCGCTACCCAGGCACTAATGGGCTCTTTGTTGATGATGTCACAGGGTGGCAGTGTAGCCTGTACAATTTTTACACCCATAAGATTACGTCTTGGGGTACAACTTGCCCTTGTCCAGGGCGACTCACAGTTATTTATATGAATGCGGTACAACGGCTGAGATACTGCATAGCAACCTAATTGTGAAAGCCCGCCCCAAACTTCCTTCTTTCAGAATCCTGTGGTGTATTGCACCTGTTTGTGGTTACTCGTTAGTCTCTCAAAACGAGGGTGCAAAATATCTGACCTAGGATTCTCTCCTTACGCCTGTTTAGGTAAATCCCAGACTTCAGCATAACTACTCCCACAAAGCCTCAGCCTAATATAAGGCCCTTAACTGTAGCAAGCTTAGGCTATGTCTACACTTCCACGGTAAGTCGACCTACGCTGTGCAACTCCAGCTACGTGAATAATGTAGCTGCAGTCGATGTACCTTAGGTCGAGTTGCCGCAGGGTCTACTTACCTTACTCTTCTCGTCAGGGGTAGAGTACAGGGGTCGACTGGAGAGCGTTCTGCAGATGTTTTGGTGGGTCTTTACTAGACCCTCTACATCAACCATCGGTGGATCGATCTCCGAACTTTGATCTCAGCTGTAGTGTAGTCCCTGCCCTTAATAACCCATTTATTTCTGTTCACCTCCTTGCCCCTCCACCCATGTTCCAAGCTAATAAGCAACACTCTGATCATGACATTTTACCTCTAGCGAGTATAAAATTGCCCACAAGACAAGAGACTACGTCATAGATCATAAAATCAGGTTGGGGTCAACAGGAGTGAGAGTTTGGAGAGTCTTTTCCCCCCTCTCCCCATCTGCAGCAGCCACAAGCTGTCTTCCCTCCAGGCTCCTTGGATTTTTGAGCCTGGTCCTCCTGAGTTTGCGTGTCCCAGTTCTTGTTTCTTACATTCTCCTTTTCTGGAAGAATTAGAGGCTGTTGCTCCCAAAATTTTGTGTTTAATTCCCCAGCCTTCTCCACACACTGGGAGAGTTTCATTCTCCCTCCCATTACACCTGAGTCACTAGATTTCCTCATTCCCCAGAATGTGCTTTTGCGATGTCACAGTTCTGGGGTAGCTAAGCCTTTGACCCGCCTCCATGGTCGGCTCAAGGAATGCCCTCTCAGGTATCAGGCCTCTAGCCAGCCCTTCTCTATGGGTCGGGACCCACATGCCTCTCCTTTTTGACCAGGGTTTGGGGATTGCAGCTTGTCCTCCACTGTGTTCACTGGACTAACCTCCAGCTCCTGTGCTTTGCTTTCTCTCCAAGGGCTGTGAGCTGTGTGTGTGTGATAGAGGTGGGTATTTTAGTGATACATGTATGATGCCAATACACACCTCAGTTTCCCTCTGTGATTGGTATTGCTATGATTATAAAGAGCAGGAGACATGAGGTTTTTTGTCATGTAGCTGTCATGGGGTGATATGAATGGGTCACTAAGGACTGGCTGGGACCAACCTACATCAATGGAATACCCGACACAGACAAGGGAATAATTGTCACCTGTCCATGGGAGGATCTCTGCTTGGCTGAGTGAAGCATACATGGACTCATTATGTTTTTGGGAGCAGGAAGAACTGGGCTCGCAGACACAGGGAGCTCTGCCGGAGCGAAGACTAATGGACAGGCACAGTGAAAAGAAACCAAACTGTTTTCTTCAGCAGCATGGCTCAAGGGCATTGGCCAGTATGGATTATATTGTCTTCTTCGCTTGCCTGTCCTAATCTAAGGGCTTTCCAGTGCTGTGTTTCAGTTGACTAATAAACCCTGCTGTGTTTTAAAAGTCTGCCCAGTGTCACAGCACAAACTTGCTCTGTGCATTGACTAAGGAACAGTCTCTGAAGAGGAGTGTCGTTCAGCTGGACCTGCTGGGAGAGCTCACAGGTTGAAATAGGAGTGTTGAAGCCAGAGGCTTCCCAAGGGCTGTTTAAAAGCCCAGGCATTGCACAGATCCATGACAGTGTGCCTTATGAGGTGCATTGAAGCATTAATGAGGAATAGTCTCTGAAGAGGAGTGTCGTTCAGCTGGACCTGCTGGCAGAGCTCACAGGTTTATACAGTAATATTCTCAGCTATACCTTAACCAAGCATTGTACTGAAATTTAACTAACGAATCTGAACATGTTGTAACACAAATCTCTAACCAATTATATCCCATTACCCTAATTAACGTACACCTGGCAAAATTAATTATATAGGAGACAGAAACAATTTGAGAACCAGACTGATTAACAAGGTAAAAGTGGTGGCCATAAAGATAAAACAATACAGAAATGAGGGTTTCACAACCACAACCATTGATAAGTGATTTCTTGCCAGACAGGATGCTATCAAACTATGTTTTCTTTAACCATCTTAAGATCTGTTTCTTTATCTGGTGGTGATGGGCACTATCCGGACAGGATCGTGTTCCTAACAGCCCAGTAACACCTTATGTCAGTGTGACTGGTTTGGGATATGAGGATGTGACCCTATGCTTCCCAGCTTATGGCTGCCCCTGCTGCTTAGCCAAAGGCCTTAGCCTAATAATAAGGCCTAAGACTATCCTCGTGAGAGAATGCCCACACACAGGTGGACTGTGATTTTGATTCTTTGTTTTTATACCCCTTTTCAGTAGCTAAGTGATAAAAATACACCTAAGTTCTTAAAGTATAAGCTTTACAGGCAGTCCTGAATACCTATATTCTAACAGTAGGTTCTACCCCCCTTCTGTGTCTGTCTTGTCTATTTAGATGGTAAATTCTTCAGGCCATGGGCCATCTACTATTGTCTATTTGTACTTTGCCTAGAACAATGGGGACCCACTGTTAGTCGCTCCTTAGGCACTAAGGATTTAGAATAATAACTATCCTGCCACTTTGAGCCAAAGAAGATGGCCTTGGAATGTTACTGCTTAAAAATAAGTTGGGATTAAAACCATGGAATATTCTTTGCAACAGGTATCCCACAAATTCCACTGACCTCCCTTGTTTTCTTTCCCTGGAGTAGGGTTTCCAGTTCCCAAACCTGATGTGATCTCGCAGCTGGAACGAGGGGAAGAGCCATGGGTCCCAGACCTCCAGGGCTCTGAGAAAGAAGTGCTCCTGAGAGCTGCCTGCGCAGGTGAGGAATTGGTTAAACCAACTCAAAAACTGTTTGGGAATGCAGGAAACATATGGGATGCCCTACAAAGACCTTGTGAGCTCTCCAACTTCAGGATAGTTCCCTGCAGAATGGAATCATTATGGCAGATGTCACTCATGGCCTCCCACCTATTCTGACTGCCGACTGGCAGCAGGTCCCTCCCCGATCTCGCTTTCCCCTGAGTGTTCTGGGGAGATGCAGACCAAAACTGATCCCTTCTTCTCTCCTCTAGGAAAGGGTTTGGGGAAAATCAGCTCCTGATAGGTTTGATCTCTCCCACACATATTTTGGTTTGTTCATCCCTTTTTCCATTCCTCTGTCTGAGATTTCCTTTCTTTCCGGTGCAGGGAGTGACCTATGGCTGGATTCTCTCTGTCTCCTATCAAGTGATGGGATGGTGAGTGAGAATGAGGAGGAGACACCCCAGCAGGAAGATGCTGAGGAAGTAGAACCACATGGAACGTTATCAGGAAGATCCAAAGGGAATGGTTCTAGGAGTTGTGCACTCCCAGAAAAAGCAAAAGCCTGTGAGGCTCGGCAGAGGCCAGAGGAAAACTTGAGTAGCCACTCAGACCTTATTACATGTGAGAGAATCAACTTGGAAGAGACACGCTACACTTGCCATGAATGTGGGAAAAGCTTAAACCGGAGCTCAGACCTTCTCACACATTGGAGAACCCACTCTGGAGAGAAACCCTACACGTGCTCTGAATGTGGAAAAAGCTTTAGTCAGCGCTCAACCCTTATCACACATTGGAGAACCCACACTGGAGAGAAACCCTACACATGCTCTGAGTGTGGGAAAAGCTTCAATCGGAGCTCAAACCTTATCACACATGAGAGAATCCACACAGGAGAGACGCCCTACACATGCTCTGACTGCGGGAAAAGCTTCAATCAGAGCTCAAACCTTATCAGACATCGTAGAATCCACACAGGAGAGAAGCCCTACACATGCTCTGAGTGTGGGAAAAGCTTTAGTCAGCACTCACACCTTATCTTACATTTTAAAAAGCACACAGGAGAGACGCCCTTCACATACTCTGAGTGTGGGAAAAGCTTTAGTCAGCAACCACAGTTTAGCAGACATCGTAGAATCCAAACAGGAGAGACACCCTACACGTGCTCTGAGTGTGGGAAAACCTTCAGTCGGAGCTCTAAGCTAATTATACATGGGAGAATTCACACGGGTGAGAAACCTTATGGATGCTCTGAGTGTGGGAAATGCTTCATTCAGAGCTCAACCCTCATCATACATCAGAGAATCCACACAAGAGAGAGGCCCTACATATGCTCTGAGTGTGGGAAAAGCTTCAGTCGGAGCTCTGACCTGGTTACACATCGGAGAATCCACATGCATGAGAAACCTTATGGATGCTCTGAGCGTGGGAAATGCTTCATTCAGAGCTCAACCCTCGTCACACATCCGCGAATCCACACAGGAGAGAGGCCCTACACATGCTCTGAGTGCGGGAAAAGCTTCAAAAACAGCTCATACCTTATTAGACATCAGAAAATCCACGTGAGAGAGAACTGTGACAAATGCCTTGATTAGGGCTGGGCAAAGATTTTTTTTTTTAAATCACATTTGCTAATTCTCACATAGTGATCTGTGCACCATCTTCACTGTGGTCTATCAGCTCCCTGAGATCAGTTGCCTGCGTCTGCCTTTTGCAGCTCACCCTTCTTTGGGGTCAGTCCTGTGATCTTTTCAACTGCTTTCCTTTTGAGTCATAGGAATGTGTGTCCCTCCAGCCAGGAACATTCAACAGCTCCCAGATGGGGAGAGAGGTTTGATCCCAACAAGCTTCACTGAGTCAAAAACTACCCATGCCTTACATCCACTAGGTCTGTACATGGCTTTGGCTCCTCAAGTGCGTGATCTTGGTGTAAAAGGACAATTCTAGTGGTAGAGCAGAGGCAGCTCAGGTGCAGTGTTTGGCATTAGCTTTCCCCTTGACCTGACCTAAACTCCATCACTTTTCCTAGTCTAAACAAACTCTGAGCATCACAGTTATACTGTTCCCCCATTTCAAAGCAATTGTTAGTCATCAAGTTTCCCCTTCGGGAACAAATGATTTCATTCCCAGTTGCTCTGATGTTGCTTCAGGTTGTGTTGGAGAGCAGATTTTTTTTTCCTCCCTTAAAATATATTGAACTATAATAAAGAAAATATATATATAAAATAATAAAAAAGGAACAGGGCAGGGATAGGGGAAAATGTCATTTCCCCTCTGTAACAACAGATAGGGTCAGTCAGAGGGATTCCCTTATTCCCCATCACCATCCCAATCCCCCCTGTTGTTCAATTGCTTAAGTTAATTTTTTTTCTAAAGGGCTGGGAAGAGGATTCCCTAGTAAAAATGACTTGTAACTAAGCAAAAAGCCATGCACTTGGCTCCTAAAGCAGTTGTGGCCCAGGTCCTGCAGGAGGTCGCTCCTGAAGCTATCTCCTTCCTAATCAGATGCATGTTGCCTATTATTTGGGAAATGCAATCCCTATCTAGGTCGGGATGGGAAAAATGGAAGTGACGTTTCTGTTCAGCTCACCCCTGGGAGATGCTGCAAATGTGTAGAAAATGAAATCCATGTTGAATGGGATATACCTGCAGAAAGACACCTATTGTTAATAGATACCTGACATTTGGTGTCTTACAGGGATTCTAAGCAGCACCTAAATTTAGTCCCTAATTTAAGTCTGTGCCACCAGATTAAAGGAATAAAAGGACATATTTCGGGGAGTTATACCTCACTATTGCTACTGATATGTTGTGTGGTTGGTGAAGAATTCTGCACCAGAGAAGTGTAAAATTACTCCAAGGAAGGTCAAGGATTTGACAGGAACTCAGGTAGAAATTGCACGTGCTAGTGGTTGATTTTCACCCCAGAGATGGACGCTATGGTGACCTGTGGCCCAGGTAAACTATTTTTAGAACGCTGCTCCCTAGTTAAGTGGCACTGATCACACTCCTACAGGATGCCATGATTACACTGGGCACAGCTGTCTTTTACCATTTGGATCCAAAGTTTCATGAAGCACAGAAAGAAACAGCTGATTCCTTCAGAGCCATTCCATGCTTATTGGTCCCAATCTGGCTGCCTTGTTGGACAAGAAGCACTTCCATGCTGGGCAAATGATGGTAGCCAATGAGGGAATGTATCGGATTCCCAGTTCAGACTGCAGGATACATGAATGCTAAGTCCAGAATCTGTGGTTTGGTCTCTTAGTTTTGCTGTTAAGTCTAATGCATCTGTATCACTTCTTCTCCTGCTGCTACTTTGAAAGATTAGAAAGTGTGAAAATAGAGCACTGGTGGTTTTTCTCATGATGCGATCTTCCTGCGTAGTGTGAGACCCCTTCCACCCACACTCATGGGAGAAGACCCAGGGAGAAATGAACTCACAGAAATGGAAGGCTCCTAGGTTATTGTAGAATGTGACTTCACACAAAGCTGACTGGGTGGAAATGGGAATTAAGAGAACACTGCCCTATCTGTTTATATTTTGTAATTGGTGAATAAGTTGTTACCAGCGACAATGAAATTAAACATGAAGTAATTTAGTGTAATGGAAGAAGCTGATCATGTGATAACTTTCAGAGTTACAATATAATTCAATTTTCCTTCTTGTTCTCTCCCTGCCCCCTTCTACTACATAGGAAATGATGGCTAATCCTGAAATTAAAACCTCACTCCAAAGGAATTAGAGTGGGGGAATATGTGAGAGAAATAGTATGTATGAGAATAGAGTCCCAGTATAGACTGTAATTATTTCTATTTAAAATGGAATTTATTATAATACATTTTAAAATAAATCTTCCCTGAAGAAGAAAATTACTTGAGGCAAGATGTGGAGCCTTTTACCGAGTTAGAGGGTAACAGCCACAGAGTTCCCCAGGGCTCTTGTTTGCAAAGCAAAGATGTCACATCAGGCAGGAGATGTCGAAATCTACAATGGTGATGGGCATGTGATGGGAGCTTTTCTGCAGGGTGGATTTTTTTTTTGGTTTCATTTTTTAATTTAATTTAAATTTTTCAACGAGTTATTTTTATAGGTGTTGAGCACAACTGTTAAACCCTCAGGCCTGACTTTGGAAACCTCCCCAAAGCTGGCCTTGTGTGTCTTTTATGTTTGATATCTTTGGGGTTCACACATTCACACTACATGCGGTTCACAGCAACAGATACTTTGAGGAACCTGCTGGGTGAAGCAGGCCTTTTCCAAACTGACATTGGCCCAAAGTCTGCCTCAATTCAGTTGGATTGGGACACGTCTGTATCAAAGGAGTGGTTCACACCTGATTTGTCCAGAGACCTCAGGGGAGGTGTGGTAAGATAGGATAAGTAGGAATCAACAATTTAATAATGTTAAAGGTAAGGGTGACAGACCTTTACCTTGCAGGTTAACAAGCCTGTTCTGTTCGTTCCCTCCGACGCATCTGGCACTGGTCACTCTCATGCAGCACGCTGGGCTAGATGGATCATTGGTCTGACCCAGTATGGCCAGTCTTGCGTTCTTATGTAAGCCATCTAGGGCCTTGTCTACACTGGCAAGTTTCTGCGCAGTAAAGCAGCTTTCTGCGGTGTAAGTCCCGAGGTGTACACACGGCCAAGCCACTTAGTGAGCAGAAACTGTGAAGTTGCAGTGCTGTAAAAATACCACCCCAATGAGAGGCCTAGAGCTTTCTGTGCAAAGGCTACAGCATTGTGGTGCAAGTGTAGACACCCGGGTCGATCACAGCGCTGCGATTGGCCTCCAGGAGGTGTCCCACAATGCCTGTTCTCGCCTCTCTGGTCATCGGTTTGAACTCTACTGCACTGACCGCAGGTGACCAACTGTGAACCCCACACCTTAAATTCCTTGGGAATTTTGAAAATCCCCTTCCTGTTGGCTCAGTGACGCATGCAGTGGTCTCAGTGCATCTTTCCAGATGACCACGCCTGCTCCACGCATCAGGCGATCCCCATCTTGAGGCAATGTTAAGCTGCTGGACCTCATCAGCATTTAGGGAGAGGAGGCTGTCCCCTTCCAGCTGTGCTCCAGCCATAGGAATTATGGTACGTATGGACAGATTTCACGATGCATGAGAGAAAGGGGCCATCACTGGGACACACTGCAATCCAGGGTGAAAGTGAAGGAGCTGTGGAAGGCCTACTCCATGGCGCGGGAGGCAAACCACCACTCTGGTGCTGCACCCATGACCTCCCAGTTCTACAAAGAGCTGGATGCGATACTTTGTGGTGACCCCACCTCCAATGCGAAGTCCAGTGTGAATACTTCGGTGGCTCACTTGCCAGTTGAGAGTGGACTGAGCCAGGAGGAGGAAATCTTGGATGAGGAGGTGGAGGGAGACCCAGAGGCAGATGATGAGTCAGGGGTCAGAGATGCATGCAGAAAGGAGTTCTTCTCTATCCCGGAGGAAGCTAGCCAGTCACAGCTGTTGGAGCTTGGTGAAGTGCAAACAGGAGAGGAGGCCCCTGGTAAGTGACTTCGATTTTGGGAATCCACTGAAGTGAGTTCTTCGGGGCAGGAGGGTTGCAGAAAGCAGGCTTGTGTCTGTATGATGTGTGTACCAGCATATGCCTAGTCTGAGCGGCGGAACAGGGTGATGATTGACTCCCTCGCTTCACTGGAATCTGCCCCAGAGATCTCCATGAATCTCTCCTGAAGATATTGGGCAACCCATTGCCACAGCTTTTTTGGCAGAACTGCTTTGTCTCTTCCCCCATCAGGGTAACTTTCCCGCGCAACACTGCCTTCACTGGGGAGGAGTGGGGGAGACAATTGCTTCACACAGGCGAGCTACTTCAGGGCCAGGGTGGACGCCGCAGTCTTGGAGAAGATCCTCCCTTGATTCCCTGCTCACCCTCAGCAGCAAGATATCTTCCATAATGAACACAGCTTGTGGAAAATGTGGGCACAGGAATGATTATAAGGCCCTTTCTACAATGCTGTCTCTCCCCACAGCATTAAGGGGTAAGCAGGGTCTCCCAGGATCACAATGGGTATTTCAACTTCCCCTACAGTGATCTTCTGGTCTGGGAAGAAAGTCCCTGCTTTCAGCTTCCTGAATAGGCCAGTGTCCTGAAAGATACGTGTGTCTTGCCCCTTTCCAGATCAGTCTGCGTTAATGTCCGTGATACACCCACAGTCATCCACAAGTGCCTGGAGAACCATACAAAAATACCCCTTGTGATTAATGTACTTGGTGGCCAGGTAGTTAGGTGCCAGAATTGGAATATGCATACCATCTATCCCCCTATGGAGGTAGGGAATCATATTTGTGCAGAGTCATCCACAATGTCATGCACGTTGCCCAGAGCCTCAGTCTTTCAGAGCAGGATGCAATTAATTGCCCTGCACACTCGTCAATATGCATCCAATGGTCAACTTTCTGACTCCAAAACTGGTTAGCAACTGTCATAAATATGAAGGGAAAGGTAACCACCTTTCTGTATACAGTGCTATAAAATCCCTCCTGGCCAGAGGCAACATCCTGTTACCTGTAAAGGGTTAAGAAGCTCAGCTAACCTGGCTGGCACTTGACCCAAAGGACCAATAAGGGGAGAAGATACTTTCAAATCTTGGGGGTGGGAGGGTGGAAAGGCTTTTGTTTTGTGCTCTTTGTTTACATTTTGTTCTCACTCGGGACTGAGAGAGGCCAGACAGAAATCCATCTTCTCCAACCCATCCTAATCCAAGTCTCCAATACTGCAACCAGTATAGGTAAGCCAAGCAAGGCGATTAGTTTTTCTTTTGTTTTATGTGAATTTTCCCTGTGTTAAGAGGGAGGTTTATTCCTGTTTTCTGTAACTTTCAGGTTTTGCCCAGAGGGGGATCCTCTGTGTTTTGAATCTGAATACCCTGTAAAGTATTTTTCATCCTGATTTTACAGAGATGATTTTTACCTTTCTTTTTTTTTCTTTTTTCTGTTTTTAAATAAAATCCTTCTTTTAAGAACCTGACTGATTTTTCCATTGTTCCAAGATCCACGGGTTTGGGTCTTTGATGATTTTGTAACCAATTGGTTAGGATATTATTCTCAAGCCTCCCCAGGAAAGGGGGTGTAGGGCTTGTGGGGATATTTTGGGGGAAGACATCTCCCAGTGGTCTCTTTCCCTGTTCTTTGTTTAAAACACCTGGTGGTGGCAGCATACTGTTCAAGGACAAGGCAAAGTTTGTACCTTGGGGAAGTTTTTAAGCTAAGCTGGTAAGAATAAGCTTAGGGGGTCTTTCATGTGGGTCCCCACATCTGTACCCTAGAGTTCAGAGTGGGGAAGGAACCCTGACAGCAACCAATTGGTGGGAGTCTGGAGTAGCCAGCTTCCACGGTGCAGTTGCCACGCGCTTCTCCAGTGACAGGGCAGCTCTCATTCTCGTGTCCTTGCACTGCAGGGCTGGGGCAGGCTCATCACACAGTCCCGTGAATGTGGCTTTCCTCATCCGAAAGCTCTGCAGCCACGGCTCGTCATCCCAGATGTGCATCACGATGTGATCCCACCACTCTGTGCTTGTTTCCCAAGCCCAAAAGCGGCGTTCCACTGTGGTCAACACCTCCATGAATGCCACAAGGAATCTTTTATCATAGTTACTACGGATGGCAATATCAATGTCTAACTCCTCTACCTTTGTAGTTTAAGGAATAACTCCACTGCCAGTCGTGACGTGTTAGTAAGTTCGGGATCCATTCCTGCAGAGCGTGCAGTACACAAATCATTGAAAGGTGGCACCAAATGTGGACGGAAGCACAGGGATTGCTGAGATGGGAAGCAATGCATCACGGGGCATTCACGGAGGTGCTGACCACAGTGGAATGCCGCTTTTGGGCTCAGGAAACACCTCCCTCCACCTTCCCACAACTCTTAGCGGCAGAAGAGAAAGAGGTGCTCAGTGGGATAGCCGCCCAGAGTGCACCGCTCCAAGTACCGCTGTAAGTGCCGCAAGTGTGAACACACTATTGCGCAGGCAGCTGACAGTGTGAATACACAATAGCGGTTTCCCTTTAGTGCTCTTTGAGCTCTGTAAGTCTGCCCGTGTAGATGTAGCCTCAGAGAGACTGACTGTCAGGATCCCAGCACTGATCCCCTCTGGGGAATGAATCACAACGTCGACAGGCTATGCAGCCTTCACTCATCTCCCTATACCTGAAAAGCCTGCTAGCCCAACGTGCTGGACCATCTATTGCGTTACCTGGTTCCTAAACTGCAACTACGGTTCCTACTCCAGGTGAATCCAAAGACCGAGAGGTGCAGAGATCCAACCCCTTATAATCTTAATAATGTTTTGTTTCTTTTTGTCTTTCTTTTTGTGAACTTGGAGACCTCCCAGCCTTTCTATTGGGGGGAAGGGTGTGTGTGTGTGTAACACCTCTGAAATCTACAAAGGGAAATATGCTAGGAAGAGTAGTTCCCCAAATCTTAATAGCCTTCAAACTCTGCCCAATGAAATGACTGAATGCATGTTCCTCACCTATGGAAGTATTGCAAGGAATTGAGCTGTGAGATAGATATTGTTCAGCGAGAGCTGTTTGAACTGCTTTTACTAATGTCTCTCTAAGGTCTGTATGTGTTTTGAGGTGAGAGGGCAAGGAGAAATATTAGCTACAGAATAGTGAAATCTAAGAAGAAAACTAATTAGCTTTGAGGTTGTAGGCTAAATGTAAACAATAATTTGGTTTCGGTATTGAAATATTCAGCTAAATCTGGGTTGCACTGTCTGGGTAAAAATCTCTGATTGGGGTTTTAGCATCACTAAATATGCACCTGCCTTCTTCGGGTTGCTCTCTTAGGGTTTATAAGTGTTGATTTTCTGCTGTATTAATCTGATGGTTTGACTAAATTGATGACTTGATTCCAATGCAATATCCTCGTTAACTCATTGACTTACTGATTTGACCTGAACTTTATCACTGCATTGTTTAACCCTTAGTTGAGTGGTGTCCACAGTCATTTAGCCTTCATGATGGGAGCTCTTGGATTTATTTGTTCATGTTAATAAAGCATGTAACTGGGATATCGAGTCATTTCTTTCAATAAGCAACCAGGGCTGGAACTTGTATTTGTATATTTCCCTTTAATTGAATCTCCCATTTTCTTCATTTTATACTCTTCTAAGTTAAGGAATGTGCAGCAACCAAAATGGACACAAACCTGTTGCTGCCCCATTCTGTGCCCATCCAGCAGGAGTATAGAAGAAACATCTCCTGGAGAAAGGATTGTAACACTGGACTGTAAATACAGAGGCATGTTCCCAAGGTTTGCTGTCTTTCTCAAATCGTGGCATAAGGGTGACACCTGCAGCTGCTTGTAATCACGACTGGCAGGAAGGAGACACCTACGTGCATTCCATTGGGAGGCAGGGGGATCTGGGAGACCCTGGACACTGGGGGATATTTACCCAGAGCACAGGAGCAATCCACTCAGGGGCGATGCAGGAGAAAAGAGCTGGGCACTGCTTTCCCCACTTATTTCTCCTTATCCCCTTTCAGTCTCTTCACTTTCCCTTTCTTTCCCCTCCCCCCACCCTCTGGCAGGGAGACTTGGTCACTTCCCTGCTCCTAGGGGCGCTCACTCTCCCGTAGCTGGATTGGCCCCTGCGAGTGCTAATAGGAGTGAAAGCCTGGGTGTGGGTCAGTCCTGCAGCAGCTCTGGGACACACAGAGGCAGGAGGAGGAGCAGAGATGGGGCTACTTCCCACCTCAGAGAGTCCCTGGCCTGGTGAGTGCGGCAGCTGCAGCCCAGGTTGGGAGCTGAGGGCTGGTAGGAAGGAGGGCAGGAAAAGAGCCGTGGGGCAGATCCCGGAGGCGGGGCTCTGTACGGTACGAGACACTACCGGTGCTGCTGCGGCCCCCGTGGGGCAGGTCCGGGGACAGACTTTCACTGAAGCACTTTCTGGGCCCATCTGAGGTGGGGACTTTCTCCAGCTGGACCCAGTCCCAGGCTCTGCCGCCCCTGGCCAGGAGCTGCAGGCACCAGGGGCCAGAGAAACCCCAGGGCCAGTGCTGAGTGGGCAGGACAGAGACTCTGCACAAAGTCAGGCTAACTTGGAGCTTTGGCCTCTCCCCACTGCTCCTGGGGACTGTCAGTCTCAGGGTCCTGATTTCCTATTGACCCTTCTCCTTTCCTTTTGTACCAGGAACTAGCCAACCAAAAAACCCCACTGAGCTTTAGTAAGGGGCCAACAATCCCCTTATGCAAGCCAGCCCCATGAGGGTCACAGATGTCCAGAGAAAACAGCACAAGCTGGTTCCATGGTGTAACGGTCAGGACTCTGAATCCTGCAATCCGAATTCAAATCTCAGTGGGACCTCCTCTTTGCTTGTGGCAAAGCCCTGGCACTTGAAGTGCTCACCTTCCCTGTCTCCAGCTGTGAAAGAGTGAGTCTTTTCCCTCCAGCTGGGTGACTCTCGCCCACCAGAGCCAGGTCTTCGGTCGGGATGGCGTGACGGGATGGTGGCAGTGGGTTGGGCCTCTAGAACTTGCCACCTTGGCTACTGTTAAGGACAAGTTTGCATATATGACTCCATTTTGGTTTGGGGCCCACCATTGTCTAAAAGCAAACACATCATGTACCAGAAGGAGTGTTTCTAATATACTGCATTCCTGTGAAAACGACCCTTGTCTCCAGCCTGTCTCGATTCCCGGTTTCTGTTCTTTGTTTGTTCCTAACTCCCTGCCTCCTGGCCTTTTGATGTGGGCCTTCCATCCTGATAAGAAAAGTTACTGATGCATTGCTTCAGGGCCATGGTGGGGAGTTGAAGTAACAGTTTAAGCATGGGGAATGTACCTAGCAGGGATAGGTGGTAGATAAGGACAGGGTTTGTCTATTGTTTCTGATGCACAAGGGCAACATGCTTTGCTGAAGGGTATATAATCTTTGTATAACCTGACTAGCAGGGGGACACCACGCTTGAGTGTAATAAACTTAGTATCTTTGGGAACTCTGAAGTTGTGGACTTTGTTCGTGTGCCTCAGCATAGACTCAAACTGTGCATGACCTATCGGGTATAATTCGCAGCAGTCCTTGTGCGTGACCTATCGGGTATAATTCACAACACTACCGATGTCTGCAATCCTGCAGTTTGACCTGATGGTTGGGATTCTCGCTGCTTCACCTGATGCCCAAAAGTTTGGCCCTTTTGCTTGCTGCCACACTTTTCTTCTTGCCCACCTGGTGCTTAAAAAAGGAGTGCCAGGGCTAGGCTTCCTAGTCTTCCTAGTGGGTGTTTACCACTACAAAAGGTTTTCTCTCCCCCCACCCCACTCTCCTGCTGGTAATAGCTTATCTAAAGTGATCACTCTCCTTACAATGTGTATTATAATCAAGGTGGGCCATTTCGAGCACAAATCCAGGGTTTAACAAGAATGTCTGGGGCGGGGGGGGGGTAGGAAAAAGCAAGGGGAAAAAGGTTACCTTGCATAATGACTTAGCCACTCCCAGTCTCTATTCAAGCCTAAGTTAATTGTATCCAATTTGCAAATGAATTCCAATTCAACAGTTTCTCGCTGGAGTCTGGTTTTGAAGTTTTTCTGTTGTAATATTACAACTTTCATGTCTGTAATCGCGTGACCAGAGAGATAGAAGTGTTCTCCGACTGGTTTATGAATGTTACAATTCTTGACATCTGATTTGTGTCCATTTATTCTTTTACGTAGAGACTGTCCAATTTGACCAATGTACATGGCAGAGGGGCATTGCTGGCACATGATGGCATATATCACATTGGTGGATGTGCAGGTGAACGAGCCTCTGATAGTGTGGCTGATGTTATTAGGCCCTGTGATGGTGTCCCCTGAATAGATATGTGGGCACAGTTGGCAACGGGCTTGGTTGCAAGGATAGGTTCCTGGGTTAGTGGTTCTGTTGTGTGGTATGTGGTTGCTGGTGAGTATTTGCTTCGGGTTGGGGGGCTGTCTGTAGGCAAGGACTGGCCTGTCTCCCGAGATTTGTGAGAGTGTTGGGTCATCCTTCAGGATAGGTTGTAGATCCTTGATAATGCGTTGGAGGGGTTTTAGTTGGGGGCTGAAGGTGACGGCTAGTGGCGTTCTGTTATTTTCTTTGTTAGGCCTGTCCTGTAGTAGGTGACTTCTGGGAACTCTTCTGGCTCTATCAATCTGTTTCTTCACTTCCGCAGGTGGGTATTGTAGTTGTAAGAATGCTTGATAGAGATCTTGTAGGTGTTTGTCTCTGTCTGAGGGGTTGGAGCAAATGCGGTTGTATCGCAGAGCTTGGCTGTAGACAATGGATCGTGTGGTGTGGTCAGGGTGAAAGCTGGAGGCATGTAGGTAGGAATAGCGGTCAGTAGGTTTCCGGTATAGGGTGGTGTTTATGTGACCATCGCTTATTAGCACTGTAATGTCCAGGAAGTGGATCTCTTGTGTGGACTGGACCAGGCTGAGGTTGATGGTGGGATGGAAATTGTTGAAATCATGGTGGAATTCCTCAAGGGCTTCTTTTCCATGGGTCCAGATGATGAAGATGTCATCAATATAGCGCAAGTAGAGTAGGGGCATTAGGGGACGAGAGCTGAGGAAGCCATAAAAAAGTTGGCATACTGTGGGGCCATGCGGGTACCCATAGCAATGCCGCTGATTTGAAGGTATTCATTGTCCCCAAATGTAAAATAGTTATGGGTAAGGACAAAGTCACAAAGTTCAGCCACCAGGTTTGCCGTGACATTATTGGGGATACTGTTCTTGATGGCTTGTAGTCCATCTTTGTGTGGAATGTTGGTGTAGAGGGCTTCTACATCCATAGTGGCCAAGATGGTGTTGTTGCATGTACTTCAAGCAAGCAAATACAATTTATTAAAGAGCAATCGATTTTTAAAAATAACGAAAATGGGAAAGGTTAGAGGAAAACACGTAATCTCATTCTGAGGCACAGGCTATTGCAAACAGGAGTCTCTGGAACGTAAGGGAAGTTCACAGTCTCTCTCTCACATGTTCCAGGCCTCCTTTCCAGGTCCTGGCTGTGGTGCAGGGATGCCACGGGTCAGCCACTTGCTCTGTCGGTGGCCACATGCCCTCAGGCTCTAGCTGGCGGAACCCTTTTTCCCAGCATCGGCCACCATGTCGGGGTTATGATTCCCTCCCCCCACCAAGTCTGGCCTGCAAGGGCTCTTGACAAGAAAGTTTCTTGGAGGTAATTGGCAATCCTCTGCCAAAGATTACGTGGCAGAGCAGCTTTGTTCCTTCCCCCACTGTGGGGGAAACAACCCTTGCAAAGAGTGTGTGCTCTTTTCCCCATGTGGGGCTCTCCCCCCCGCCAACACTCACAATGCTTTGGGTGTTCACAGAGATGTGTGCCTGGCCAGGATCACTGAGAAAGTGATGGCAATGTTGCTAATGTTGTGTTTAACAGAAATGTTTCAGTGCTGTGCATGAATTTAACAATCCCACTTCTGTTCATTGTCCCCTGTGCTTTAGCAGATGTGGTCTTCAGGAACACCCCACGCACCTTGGCCGAGCTTCTCCGCCAGATGAGAAAGCGCTCAAGATGCAGAACAGACGACATGTTCCGGGAGGTCATGCAGTGTTCCAGTGCAGAGAAAAGGAAACAAAAGCAGTGCTGGGAAGCCGAACGGCAGGACAGAAAAGAGAATCATGCCTTTGTTAAGAATACTACTGAGCGGATAATTAAAGTAATGGAGGAGCAAACGCAGATGCTGAAGTCCTTAATAGAGCTGCAGCATCAGCAGATCAGCGCTCCACCTTCACTGCAACACATTCAGAACTCTTTCCCCTGCCCCCCCAACTCTGCCCACACATTCCTTTCCACCTTTCGTGACTTCTCACTTTCCCCTTCACTCTACCCCCTCGGGCAACTTTCACAGCGAGAGCTGGACCCACACACAGCTGTGAGAGTCTGGCCTTCCCTGGTTCCTCCTTTCCTGCCAAGCAACTGTACGTTCGTGTGTGCTGTTTCTTGTGCAATGAAAGCAAACTTGTATAATGGTAAATCCTCTTTATTTTTTTCCCTATACGGTGAGATAGCAGGAAGTGCCAATACATTCACAGGCATTTGAATCACTTTATTACAGGAAGCGAAGGCCCCAAATGTCACCATTGCCCCCAAGGAAAACAACATGGCATGTAACATCGAACCAACTCAGAAAGAGATATATGTTCCTGGAGGTCATTGTCAAAGTGCTGCCTCAAAGCCGCCCTAATTCGAATAGCTCCCCTCTGGGCTCCTCTGACAGCCCTGGTATCTGGCTGCTCAAAATCAGTGCCCAAGCGGTCTGCCTCAGCACTCCACCCACGAGCAAACCTTTCACCGGGGGCGGGGCCGGGGGGCGGTTGGACCCGGGGGCGGGGCTAGGAGGACGGTTGGAGGTGGGGGCGGGGCCGGGGGGGCGGTTGGACGCGGGGGCGGGGCTAGGAGGACGGTTGGACGCGGGGGCGGGGCCGGGGGGCGGTTGGACGCGGGGGCGGGGCTAGGAGGACGGGCGGGGGCGGGGGCGGGGCCGGGGGGGCGGTTGGACGCGGGGGCGGGGGGGCGGTTGGACGCGGGGGCGGGGCTAGGAGGACGGTTGGAGGCGGGGGCGGGGCCCGGGGGGACGGTTGGACGCGGGGGCGGGGCTAGGAGGACGGTTGGACCCGGGGGCGGGGCCGCGGGGGCGGTTGGACCCGGGGGCGGGGCCGGGGGGACGGTTGGACGCGGGGGCGGGGCCGGGGGCGGTTGCACCCGGGGGCGGGGCCGGGGGGACGGTTGGACCCGGGGGCGGGGCCGCGGGGGCGGTTGGACGCGGGGGCGGGGCCGGGGGGGTGGTTGGACCCGGGGGCGGGGCTAGGAGGACGGTTGGACCCGGGGGCGGGGCCGCGGGGGCGGTTGGACCCGGGGGCGGGGCCGGGGGGACGGTTGGACGCGGGGGCGGGGCCGGGGGGGCGGTTGGACGCGGGAGCGGGGCTAGGAGGACGGTTGGACGCGGGGGCGGGGCTAGGAGGACGGTTGGACGCGGGGGCGGGGCCGGGGGGACGGTTGGACGCGGGGGCGGGGCTAGGAGGACGGTTGGACCCGGGGGCGGGGCCGGGGGCCGGTTGGACGCGGGGGCGGGGCTAGGAGGACGGTTGGACCCGGGGGCGGGGCCGGGGGGCGGTTGGATCCGGGGGCGGGGCTAGGAGGACGGTTGGGCGCGGGGGCGGGGCCGGGGGGACGGTTGGACGAGGGGGCGGGGCTAGGAGGACGGTTGGACGCGGGGGCGGGGGGGCGGTTGGACGCGGGGGCGGGGCCGGGGGGGCGGTTGGACCCGGGGGCGGGGCTAGGAGGACGGTTGGAGGCGGGGGCGGGGCCGGGGGGACGGTTGGACGCGGGGGCGGGGCCGAGGGGGCGGTTGGACGCGGGGGCGGGGCTAGGAGGACGGTTGGACACGGTGGCGGGGCTAGGAGGACGGTTGGAGGCGGGGGCGGGGCCGGGGGCCGGTTGGACGCGGGGGCGGGGCTAGGAGGACTGTTGGAGGCGGGGGCGGGGCCGGGGGGGCGGTTGGACGCGGGGGCGGGGCTAGGAGGACGGTTGGAGGCGGGGGCGGGGCCCGGGGGGACGGTTGGACGCGGGGGCGGGGCTAGGAGGACGGTTGGACCCGGGGGCGGTTAAACCCGGGGGCGGGGCCGGGGGGACGGTTGGACGCGGGGGCGGGGCCGGGGGGACGGTTGGACCCGGGGGCGGGTCCGCGGGGGCGGTTGGACCCGGGGGCGGGGCCGGGAGGCGGTTGGATCCGGGGGCGGGGCTAGGAGGACGGTTGGGCGCGGGGGCGGGGCCGGGGGGACGGTTGGACGCGGGGGCGGGGCTAGGAGGACGGTTGGACGCGGGGGCGGGGCCGGGGGGGCGGTTGGACCCGGGGGCGGGGCTAGGAGGACGGTTGGAGGCGGGGGCGGGGCCGGGGGGACGGTTGGACGCGGGGGCGGGGCCGAGGGGGCGGTTGGACGCGGGGGCGGGGCTAGGAGGACGGTTGGACGCGGGGGCGGGGCCGAGGGGGCGGTTGGACGCGGGGGCGGGGCTAGGAGGACGGTTGGACGAGGGGGCGGGGCCAGGAGGACGTTTGGACGCGGGGGCGGGGCCGGGGGGCGGTTGGACCCGGGGGCGGGGCTAGGAGGACGGTTGGACGCGGGGGCGGGGCCCGGGGGGACGGTTGGACGCGGGGGCGGGGCCGGGGGGGCGGTTGGATGCGGGGGCGGGGCCGGGGGGGCGGTTGGACCCGGGGCCGGGGTCGGGGGGACGGTTGGACGCGGGGGCGGGGCTAGGAGGACGGTTGGACGCGGGGGCGGGGGCGGGGCCGGGGGGCGGTTGGACGCGGGGGCGGGGCTAGGAGGACGGTCGGACGCGGGGGCGGGGCCGGCGGGGCGGTTGGTCCCGGGGGCGGGGCCGGGGGGGCGGTTGGACGCGGGGGCGGGGCTAGGAGGACGGTTGGACGCGGGGGCGGGGCCGGGGGGCGGTTGGACCCGGGGGCGGGGCCGGGGGGCGGTTGGACGCAGGGGCGGGGCTAGGAGGACGGTTGGACGCGGGGGCGGGGCCGGGGGGCGGTTGGACGCGGGGGCGGGGCTAGGAGGACGGTCGGACGCGGGGGCCGGGCCGGGGGGGCGGTTGGTCCCGGGGGCGGGGCCGGGGGGGCGGTTGGACGCGGGGGCGGGGCTAGGAGGACAGTTGGACCGGGGGGCGGTTGGACCCGGGGGCGGGGCCGGGGGGGCGGTTGGTCCCGGGGGCGGGGCCGGGGGGGCGGTTGGACCCGGGGGCGGGGCCGGGGGGCGGTTGGACGCGGGGGCGGGGCTAGGAGGACGGTTGGACCCGGGGGCGGGGCTAGGAGGACAGTTGGACCGGGGGGCGGTTGGACCCGGGGGCGGGGCTAGGAGGACGGTTGGACGCGGGGGCGGGGCCGGGGGGGCGGTTGGTTCGAGCCCCAGCGGGCGGGACGCGCGGGCACCAGAGTCCGCCTGAGGCGCGGGAAGGCGCCGGCGGGGGCGGGTCAGGCTGACCCCGGGGCCCGCCCTGCTCTGGGCCGGAGGAGGCGGAAGCGGCGCCCGGGGCAGGCTGGGAGATGTAGTGCTTGACTCCCCCGGGAGCGGAAGTGACGTCGGAGGGGGGAGGCGGAGCCGCGCTGGGCTCGCGCGGGGCCGGGGAGCGGTTGGGGCCGTTGGAGCTCTGGGCATGCGCAGATCGCGGCGGGGCGCGAGACCTTCGTTAACCCCCCCATGCCCGGCCCGGGCCCCGCTCCCGCCGGAGCCGCCCTGGGGCCGCCCCGGGCTCCGCCCGCCCCGCTGCGGCGCTGCAGCCTCCAGGTACCGGAGCGAGCCCCGGGGGGGCCGGGCGGTGACTCTGCCCCGGGTCCGGGGGGGGACCCGGCCTCCCGCAGCGCCGGGATCTGCCCCCGGGGGGGGGCCGGGCGGGGGGAGACCGGGGGGGCAGGAGAGGGGGGGTGGGGGTGACCGGGGGGGGGCAGGAGAAGGGGGGAGGGGGGAGACCGGGGGGGGCAGGAGAAGGGGGGCGGGGGGAGACCGGGGGGGCAGGAGAAGGGGGGGCGGGGGAGACCGGGGGGGGCAGGAGAAGGGGGGCGGGGGGAGACCGGGGGGGGCAGGCGAAGGGGGGCGGGGAGAGACCGGGGGGAGACCCGGGGGGGCAGGAGAAGGGGGGCGGGGGGAGACCCGGGGGGGCAGGAGAAGGGGGGCGGGGGGAGACCGGGGGGGGCAGGAGAAGGGGGGGCGGGGGGAGACCGGGGGGAGACCCGGGGGGGGCAGGAGAAGGGGAGTGGGGGAGACCCGGGGGGGGCAGGAGAAGGGGAGTGGGGGAGACCCGGGGGGGGCAGGAGAAGGGGAGTGGGGGAGACCGGGGGGGGCAGGAGAAGGGGGGCGGGGGGAGACCGGGGGGGGCAGGCGAAGGGGGGCGGGGGGAGACCGGGGGGGGCAGGCGAAGGGGGGCGGGGGGAGACCCGGGGGGGCAGGAGAAGGGGGGCGAGGGGAGACCGGGGGGGGCAGGAGAAGGGGGGCGAGGGGAGACCGGGGGGGGCAGGAGAAGGGGGGCGAGGGGAGACCGGGGGGGGCAGGAGAAGGGGGGCGGGGGGAGACCGGGGGGGGCAGGAGAAGGGGGGCGGGGGGAGACCGGGGGGGGCAGGAGAAGGGGGGCGGGGGGAGACCGGGGGGGGCAGGAGAAGGGGGGGCGGGGGGAGACCGGGGGGAGACCCGGGGGGGGCAGGAGAAGGGGGGCGGGGGGAGACCGGGGGGGGCAGGAGAAGGGGGGCGGGGGGAGACCGGGGGAAATCTCGGCGCAGCCCGGACGTGGCTGGGGGGGGGGAGGAGCCGGGGCCCCCCGGGGACCGGGGAGAGGCGGGGGGGGGGCCGAGATCCCCTCGAATTTACCGCTGCCCCCTCCCCTGGGACCCCCCGCTCCCGCCCTGCCCCCTTTCTGTCCCCACAGCAGCGAGGGGGAGCCCGGGGGAGCCCCCCCAGGTGCTGCAGGGCCCCCCACAAAATCCGGGGTCCGGGAGCGGCGGAGCCCCCGGCTGAGGTCGGGCCCCTGTCGCGCCGGGCTCTGCACAGACCCTGACCGAGGTCGGGGCCCCCTTGGGACAGGGGCTGCGCAGACCCCCCGGGTACCCCCACCTGCCATTCGACGCCCGCCGCTGGCCCATGCCGCCGGCTCGGGCGCCCAGGGCTCGGGCGAAGGGGCTGGTTCGTGGCAGGGCAGGGGTCTGGGCTCGGGCTGGAGGACCCTGCGAGGTGGGAGGGAGCCGGGCCTTGGGCTGCAGCCCAAGCCGGACCATGGACACCCCCATTCAACAGCCCCGCAGCCTGAGCCCTGTGAGCCCCTGTCCGCGGGCACGGGCCGGCCGCCGGTGCCCACCTGCAGGGTAGACGTGCCCACAGCGACCGAGGGTCCTTGCCACAAAAACCCCAAAAGCTAAATCGGGAAATGGTGGGCGGCTGCTCCCCATTTTACAGATGGGGAAACTGAAGCTCAGAGAGCTGAAGTTGAGTTGCTCAATTTTTCTTAGAGCATTTGGGGTGAAACTGGGATCTGAACCCAGATTGTTTGAATTCTTGCCTCTCCCCTTGACCCCAAGCCCAGCGTGTGTGTGCACGGCGTTGTTCTGGTCTGTGTTTGCCTCGCACTGGCTTCCAAGGAAGGTTGTGGAATTTCTTTCACTGGAGGTTTTTAAGACTAGGTTAGAGGTAGACCTGTCTGGGAATGTCTTGAGTAGATGACCTCTCAAGATCCCTTCCATGCCTACATTGAAATAATTCTGACTTGTGGTGTGTCGTGTTCCACGCTGAGCTGTTTTCCATGGTGCAGTTTAGAACTGTGATACACCATGTTGTGTTACAGATTTATTGTGCATTGTTTTGCCTCAGCTTGTTTGGTGCCTGTGTTGTGTTGGTTTGAGTTGAGCTCTTTTCCATTGTGTACTTTTGTCCTAGGGTGTGTTAGTTTGCACTGTGTTGCTTTCTTTTTCTTTGTATTGTCATTTTTATGCTGTGGAGTATAGCTTTTTCTAGTTGTTTTTTCTCTGAATTGCCTGACATTATGTTGTGGTGGGTTTTATTCTGTATGTTGTTTTTCTACGTATATATTGCTTAGCATCATAGAAATGTAGGGCTGGAAAGGACCTCATGATGCCATCAAGTCCAGCTCTCTCTGCCGAGGCAGGACCAAGTGTATGTAGATTATCTGTTGCAGAGTTTTGTCCTACCTCTTCTTAAAAACTTCCAGGAAAGAGACTCCAGAGCCGCCCTTTTAAGACCATTCCAGAGCTGAGCTACCTTGGCCCTGGGGCCACCCACACAGATTTTAGTGGTGAGCAGCTCTGGTGAGAGGAGACCCCAGTGAGTGGGCAGCTGGGTAAATAGACTAAAGTTGGGAGGAGAAACATTGACGTGTCCAAGGTCACGCAGGCTGTCCGTGACAGAGCTAGAAAGAGATCCCAGTTCGAGTGCTGTTTGGGGTACTGAAGGTCTCTGCCACGCCGGTGTTTTAGGTACTGGTGCAAACTTTTAGTATAGACACAACTTACACTAGTGCAGTCTGATTGGCACGGGTGCACCATGTCCCAGTCGGACGGTTTGGGGTGGGGAGGGGGACAGTGACCTCACTGAGGCCTGGGGCTGGCTGAACGGTGCAGCTGGTAACAGAGGGGCAGCAGTGAGTGCTGGAGGTACGAGCCAGGAGCACAGCCCCACAGGACTGGACACTGACTTCTCCTGACCCAGGGGACACCCCCCCAGCTGTGTGCAAGGACTGCAGCTGAGCTGCCCTGCGAGGACAGCCTGTGCCTCCATGGACAAACCACCTCTTCCCGCAGCCTAATACAGTGGGGTCTGGGGACCTTTCCAAGCTGCAGGTGATGGGGCTCTGGAGTTAGTGGGGTCTGTTCCTGGCTCTGTCACTGACCTGCTTAGGCAAGTCCTAGCCCCTCTCTGTTTCCTCCTACCCATTGTCTACTTGGATTGTGATCTCTTTGGGGCAAGTGTCTGTGCAATGCAAGGCACAGTTTATAGACTCACAGACTTTAAGGCCAGAAGGGACCATCATGATCATCTAGTCTGAGCTCCTGCACATGACAGGCCACAGAACTTCCCTTGCCCACTCCAGTAATAGACCCCTAAACTCTGGCTGAGTTAATGAAGTCCTCAAATCATTATTTAAAGACTTCAAGTTACCAAAAAACCCAACATTTACACTAGTTTAAACCTGCAAATGACCCATGACATGCCCCATGCTGCAGAGGAAGGCAGAAAAACAAACAAACAACCAAAAAAAACACACCTCAGGGTCTCTGCCAGTCTGAGTCTCGGCAAAATTCCTTCCCATCCCCAAATATGGCAATCAATTAGACCCTGAGCATGTGGGCAAGAGCCAGCAGCCAGACACCTGGGAAAGAATTCTCTAGTAACTCAGAGACCTCCCCATCTAGTGTCCCATCACCGGCCTCTGGAGATATTTGCTGCTAGCAGTCGCAGATCAGCTACCTGCCATTGTAGGCAGTCCCATCCTACCATCCCCTCCATAAAGGTATCCAGCTCAGTCTTGAAGACAGTTAGATTTTTTGCCCCTACTGCTTCCCTTGGGAGGCTGTTCCAAAACTTCACTCTGATGGTTAGAAACCTTCGCCTAATTTCAAGCCAAAACTTATTGACGGCCAGTATCCATTTGTTCTAGGGTCAACATTGGTGCTTAACCTAAATAACTCCTTTCCTCCCTGGTATTTATCCTTCTGGTATATTTATAGACAGCAATCATATCTCCCCTCAGCCTCCTTTTGGTTAGGCTACACAAGAAAAGCTCTTTGAGTCTCCTCTCATAAGGCAGATTTTCCATTCCTCAGATCATCCTAGTAGCCCTTCTCTGTACCTGTTCCACTTTGAATTCATCCTTCTTAAACATGGGAGACCAAAATGGCCCACAGTATTTCAGATGAGGTCTCATCAGTGCCTTGTATAACAATACTAACCCTTCCCTCTGTCTCCTGGAAATACTTCGCCTGATGCATCCTAGGACTGCATTAACCTATTTCACGTCCGCATCCCATTGGCAGCTCATAATTTTCCTGTGATCAACCAATACACCTAGGTCTTTCTCCTCCTCTGTCACTTCCAACTGATAAATCCCCATCTTATTGCAAAAATTCTTGTTGTTAGTCTGCCCTGCCCAGTCCCAGCTGCTTCTGCCCCCCACCATACTCCAAACCTCTTCACCCCTCCAACTATCCGCTGCCAGTCTTCCCGCGCTGTTACTGCTTCCTGACTGGCAGAGAAACTCTAAGCTCTGTCCCCTTCTCTTGGCCTATGAAAGTTGCCTTGCCCAGGGCTTTGCTGCCTGTGTGAATGGCAGGTAGGGTTGGGGAGCCATCACTTTCTGCGTATTTACTGAACAGTCATCTAGTCACTGACCTCTTCATTAATGTAGAGGTAAGGTTGCCCAGTAGTATGTTGGGCCCTGCCACAATGACAAGTTCAGCAAAAGTCAAACCTCCAAAAACTTGGAAATACAGAGCTAATGTGCATGTCAGTGCAACCTTAATTCTGCCCCCTGGAGCTGGCAACAGCCACTGGGCATTCTCTGCCTGCACTCCAGCTGCACACACTGTGATAGATGTAACTGCACTGAAAGGTAATGGCATTAATTGGAGCAACTTGGTGGAGGTGTGATTGTGATATGAGAAGATCTGGGTCTGAGTCCCCCCGTGTGTGCGGTGAAAGGAAAGAAGTGCATGTATACCTTGAGCTTCCAGTCTGTATCTTTTCTGCACTGAGCTGTGCATGTTGTCAGGAGGAAACAGGGGACTGCTTGCCATGGGAATGGTCAGCAGTGAGATGGGATCTGAGAGCAGTGTGTGTGCTTAACGATGGGTAAGTGAATGTAGAATGTTAGCTGGAACTTGTGTTAGAAAGGATGAAAGAGTTGTAAAAAGGTGTGAAGAGGTGTTCAATTGACCAATTGTGTGGCTGTTTCTGGGGAGCAGGCTCAAAGTATCTGAGTGTAGAACAGGTGTCAGCAGCTCCTGTACAGTGTAGCTCACCTAAAACCAAATTCTGTCTTAGCAAAGATAAAGTGCTTTATTGTGTGCCCTGGTTGTCGTTTTCCCTAGTACTTTAGTGATAGGTACTGTCATAACCATACAGCTAAGGGTAGCCTAGAATTCCTTCTAACCTGTAAGGGGTTAAGAACCTCAAATAACCTGGTTGGCACCTGACCAAAAGGACCAATGGGGAAAGAAGATACTTTCAGATCTGGGGCGGAGGGGGGGAAGGCTTTGTATGTGCTCTTTGTTTGTGTGTTCTCTGGGGAAGCAGAGAATCATCAGGTCAGAAAACTCCTCCTCCTAAAATCATCCTAAAATGAGTCTCAATATTGCAAAAAGAGTAAGTAAATAAGGCAAGGCATGTTAGATTATCTTTTGTTTTTAGCTTGTGAATTTTCCCTTTGCTAGAGGCAGGTTTATTCCTGTTTTCTGTAACTTTGAAACTAAGCCTAGAGGGAGCTCCTCTGTGTTTGTGAATCTTTTGTTACCCATAAAGTTATCTTTCATCCTGATTTTACAGAGGTGATTCTTTCATCTTTTCTTTAAATAAAATTCTTCTTTTAAGTACCGGATTGATTTTTTCAGTGTCCTATAGACCCAAGGGGTTCGGTTTGTGCTCACTTCGTAACCAATTGGTTAGGATATTATTCTCAAGCCTCCCCAGGAAAGGGGGTATAAGGGCTTGGGTGGATATTTGGGGGGAGATAGGGCTCCAAGTGGCCCTCCCTGAATGTATGTTTAAATCACTTGGTGGTGGCAGCATACCGTCCAAGGACAAAAGGAATTTGTACATTGGGGAAGTTTTTAACCTAAGGTAGTAGAAATAAGGTTAGAGGGTCTTTCATGCGGGTCCCCACATCTGTACCCTAGAGTTCAGAGTGGGGAGGGAACCCTGAGAGGCACTATCTCAAATGGCCGGGTGCACATAGGTGTGGTGTTGGAGTAAAGGAAGGCTCATTGCTCACGTCGGTCAGATTTAGGGTTACATTCATAAGTACCTTATCTCTGCATTTCCTACTTATTACAAGTTTGAGTTTTGCTGATCTCTCTTCTGGAGGGGTACCAGACATTTCCGGGCAACCTTAAATCCTGAATTATCATTTTTTGAAAGTGAATTTCCTAGCTTTTTGCACAGAGCAATGTTGGCTGGAGGAGTTAGCAATGCTATAGGTAGTTGCGGGTCTCAAAGAAGTTTGCAGTCAGAGGCAGATAGCAGTACAATGATTTACCCAAGGTTACCCGGGAGGTCTGTGGCAGAGCCAAGGAATTGTCCCTGTCCAGTGCTCTTTCCACGTAGTTGCTGGGTGATTCTAAAGTGCAGCTCCCCGCTCCTGTACTTTTTGTTATGGTGGAATGGGAATCATAGAATATCAGGGTTGGAAGGGACCCCAGAAGGTCATCTAGTCCAACCCCCTGCTCAAAGCAGGACCAATTCCCAGTTAAATCATCCCAGCCAGGGCTTTGTCAAGCCTGACCTTAAAAACCTCTAAGGAAGGAGATTCTACCACCTCCCTAGGTAACGCATTCCAGTGTTTCACCACCCTCTTAGTGAAAAAGTTTTTCCTAATATCCAATCTAAACCTCCCCCACTGCAACTTGAGACCATTACTCCTCGTTCTGTCATCTGCTACCATTGAGAACAGTCTAGAGCCATCCTCTTTGGAACCCCCTTTCAGGTAGTTGAAAGCAGCTATCAAATCCCCCCTCATTCTTCTCTTCTGCAGGCTAAACAATCCCAGTTCCCTCAGCCTCTCCTCATAACTCATGTGTTCCAGTCCCCTAATCATTTTTGTTGCCCTTCGCTGGACTCTCTCCAATTTATCCACATCCTTCTTGAAGTGTGGGGCCCAAAACTGGACACAGTACTCCAGATGAGGCCTCACCAATGTCGAATAGAGGGGAACGATCACGTCCCTCGATCTGCTCGCTATGCCCCTACTTATACATCCCAAAATGCCATTGGCCTTCTTGGCAACAAGGGCACACTGCTGAGTCATATCCAGCTTCTCGTCCACTGTCACCCCTAGGTCCTTTTCCGCAGAACTGCTGCCTAGCCATTCGGTCCCTAGTCTGTAGCTGTGCATTGGGTTCTTCCGTCCTAAGTGCAGGACCCTGCACTTATCCTTATTGAACCTCATCAGATTTCTTTTGGCCCAATCCTCCAATTTGTCTAGGTCCTTCTGTATCCTATCCCTCCCCTCCAGCGTATCTACCACTCCTCCCAGTTTAGTATCATCCGCAAATTTGCTGAGAGTGCAATCCACACCATCCTCCAGATCATTTATGAAGATATTGAACAAAACCGGTCCCAGGACCGACCCTTGGGGCACTCCACTTGATACCGGCTGCCAACTAGATATGGAGCCATTGATCACTACCCGTTGAGCCCGACAATCTAGCCAGCTTTCTACCCACCTTGTAGTGCATTCATCCAGCCCATACTTCCTTAACTTGCTGACAAGAATACTGTGGGAGACCGTGTCAAAAGCTTTGCTAAAGTCAAGAAACAATACATCCACTGCTTTCCCTTCATCCACAGAACCAGTAATCTCATCATAAAAGGCGATTAGATTAGTCAAGCCTGATCTTCCCTTGGTGAATCCATGCTGGTGAATAATGGTTATACTTTCAAATGTCTCTCTCCTTCTCCACCTCCTCCTCCTGCCACCATTTCAAGCTCTGTCTCCCCTTCTTTCAAGTGTTTGTCATGAGCAGTTGGTAACCCAGCCAGTGAGAGCAATCTCCGACATGGTCTGTGCCCCAAGAGCTTGACAATTTAATTACATGGTGGTTACAGTAACTAAGTACATGAGTGAAGACTGGTGTTAGTCTCTCTCTCTTTCTCCACCTCCTCCTCTTCCTGCCAGCATTTCTCATCTATCCTATCCAGCCCTCTCTTAGCATTGTAGGACCCAGTAGCTGTCAGATGTACTAGGCTGCTGCACACACGTATTACAGGCAGTAGCATACTGTATGGCACATGCCAGCTTGGGCCTGATGTAGCCTGATCTGAACACTGAGCTGGGCCTCTTGCCCCGGTCCAGCCATGCCCTAGCTCTGCCCAGTCTGTCCCTCCTCCAAACATTCCCCCTCCCCTATACGCTCTGGGCTTCCCCTCCACACCATACACGGGTAACGTGCCTTTTAAACTATTCATATTTTGGATTTCAGATGATTAAATTTGTGTTACCTTCAGCTAACCACCCCCACCCCAGTTTCAGTTGTTTGGTGGTGCCCCAATGGTTTTCCATTTGGGAGGGAGCAAGGCTGGTCACTTGAGCTTTGTGTTACCTTGCCAGCTGACTAGTGAGAAGTGACGACTCCCTCTTGGGTGGATAGGCCAATCCTAGAGCCCGTTACCTCTCGGTGATTGATTTTTCTATTCCAAGTCCATAAAGTAGATTTTCAATATAAATGCTTCTTTCTTTACATATGTCCCATACATTGATCTCTCAGTAATTATGAGTCTTGACCAGTTATGAGCTTTCTGTAGACATGTCACATGACCATCCTCTGAGAGATGGGTTTGGTGTGATGGTTTTGTCAGGTCTCAGGTGAGAGCTGCTGGCAAAGACCAAGACCTGGTCTACACTACAAGTTTGTCGAATTTAGCAGCGTTAAATCTGAATTAACCCTGCACCCATCCACACAACAAAGCCATTTTTTCAACATAAAGGGCTCTTAAAACTGATTTCTGTACTCCTCCCCAACGAGGGGATTAGTGCTGAAATCGATATCGCCATTTCGAATTAGGGTTAGTGTGGATGCAATTCGAAGTTATTGGCCTCCAGGAGGTATCCCACAGTGCACCATTGTGACCGCTCTGGACAGCACTCTGAACTCAGATGCACTGGCCAGGTGTACAGGAAAAGCCCCGGGAACTTTTGAATCTCATTTCCTGTTTGGCCAGGCAAGCTCATCAGCACAGATGACCATGCAGTCCCAGAATCGAAAAAGAGCTCCAGCATGGACCGAACAGGAGGTACTGGATCCGATCGCTGTATGGGGAGAGGAATCCATGTTATCAGAACTACGTTCCAAAAGACAAAATGCCAAAACATTTCAAAATATCTCCGAGGCCACGAGAGACAGAGGCTACAGCAGGGACACAACACAGTGCCATGTGAAACTTAAGGAGCTCAGACAAGCGTACCAGAAAACCAAAAAATCAAATGGACGCTCTGGGACAGAGCCCCAGACATGTTGCTTCTATGTTGAGCTGCAAGCAATTTTAGGGGGGGCCGCCACCACTACCCCACCCCTGTCCGTGGACTCCGATGATGGGGTACTCTCCGCCATGCCTCAGGATTTTGTAGATGGGGAAGATGAGGAGTAGGAGGACAAGCTAGGGGAGAGCACACAGCACAGCGTTCTCCCCGACAGCCAGGATCTTTTTATCACTCTGACTGAAATACCTTCCCAACCCAACGAAGCCAGAGAGGACTTCTGGTGAGTGTACTTTTTTAAATATAATACATGTTATAAAAGCAAGCGTTTTTTAATGATTAGCCCTGAGGACTTGGGATGCATTCGTGGGCAGTACTGCTACTGGAAAAGTCTGTTAACATGTCTGCGGATGGAGTGCAAATCCTCCAGGGACATCTCCATGAAGCTCTCCTGGAGGTACTCTAAAAGCCTTTGCAGAAGGTTTCTGGGGAGAGCTGCCTTAGTTCGTCCTCCATGGTAGGACACTTAACCATGCCGTGCTAGTAGCAAGTAATATGGTATCATTACATGACAAAGCCTGGCAGCGTATGGTCCCGGTGTTTGCGGGCATTCAAGCAACATCCGTTCTTTATCTCTCTGTTTTATCCTCAGGAGAGTGATATCGTTCATGGTAACCTGGTTGAAATAGGGGAATTTGATTAAGGGGACATTCAGAGGTGCCCGTTCCTTCTGGGCTGTTTGCCTGTGGCTGAAAAGAAATCCTCCCCACAGTTACCCATGCGGGGGGGCGGGGGAGGGGCATTGGCGCTGAGCTGTTTGCATTCGGCTAGCAGGGATCTTCCCTGATACCAGCCAGGCAGTGGGGGGAGGGGAAAAGCGATCATCCCATAGAATTAGATAGGGGGAGGGGGTTAGTTTGGTTTCTGCTGCTGCACGTTAACAGGAAAACTGCAGCACTAAATGGCCAACTCAACGGGCTTTGCTTGGTATGGGAAAGGAGGGGGCTGCTGTTATGAAGGTTGCAGAAGCCGAAAGACTATGGCTTACCATGGCTGCCTGCAAGCCGAATTCTGTTGCCCGGCCCTGCATGTGTGATCTCTAACACCAGAGCCGCAGGCACTCAATATAAGATGCAAAATGCGACCTTGTACCAAAATCACATGTGCTATGTAATGTGAATAGTGTTGTTCACTGTGAAAGAGTATAGCCTTTGTTCTGTAAAATGTATCTTCACTCCCTTTTTTTCCCTCCAGCAGCTGCAAATGTTTCAAGCCTCCCTTCTCCGTCCCAAAGGCTATCTCAGATAAGGCGGCAAAAAAAAACGCACACGCGATGAAATGTTCTCTGAGCTCATGCAGTCATCCGGCACTGACAGAGCTGTGTGGAGGGACACAATAGCAGAGTACAGGACGGTGGCCAATGAACGTGTGGAGAGGTGACGGCAGGAAGATCAGAGGATGCATGAGGAAATGCTGGGGCTCCTGTGGGATCAAACGGACATGCTCTGGCATCTGGTGGAGGTTAAGGAATGGCAGCAGGATCACAGACTGCCACTGCAGCCCCTGCTTAACCACGCTCCATCCTCTCCAAGTTCCATAGCCTCCTCTCCCAGACACCTAAGAACATGGGGTGGAGGCTCTGGGCACCCAATCACTCCACCCCAGTGGACAGCCCAAGCAACAGAAGGCTGGCATTCAACAAGTTTAAAAGTGGCCTTTTCCTTCCCTCCTCCCACACCCCACCTGGGCTACCTTGTGAGTTATCTCCCTATTTTTATAATCAATTAATAAAGAATACATGTTTTTTAAATGATAGTGACTTTATTTCCTTTGCAAGCAAGCTGTGATCGAAGGCGGGAGGGCAGGTGGCTTACAGGGAATTAGAGTCAACTAAGGGGGCGGGCTCTCATCAAAGAGAAACAAACAGAAGTGTCATACAGTACCCTGGCCAGTCATGAAACTGGTTTTCAAAGCTTCTCTGATGCACACCGCTTCCTGCCCTGGTGTCTGGCTGCGCGTATTCAACGACCAGGCAATTTGCATCAACCTCCCACCCCACCATAAACATCTCCACCTTACTCTCACAGAGATTGTGGAGAACACAACAAGCAGCAATAACAATGGGAATATTGGTTTCACTGAGGTCTGAGCGAGTCAGTAAACTGCGCCAGCGACCCTTTAAACATCCAAATGCACACTCTACCACCATTCTGCACTTGCTCAGCCTATAGTTGAACAGCTTCTGACTACTGTCCAGGGTGCCTGTGTACGGCTTCATGAGCCAGGTCATTAAGGGATTGGCTGGGTCCCCAAAGATAACTATAGGCATTTCAACATCCCCAACAGTTATTTTCTGGTCTGGGAAGTAAATCTCTTCCTGCAGGTGTTTAAACAGACCAGAGTTCCTGAAGACACGAGCGTCATGAACCTTTCCCGGCCATCCCACGTTGATGTTGGTGAAATGTCCCTTGTGATCCACCAGTGCTTGCAGCACCACTGAAAAGTGCCCCTTGCGGTTTATGTACTGGCTGCCCTGGTGGTCCGGTGCCAAGATAGGGAGATGGGTTCCATCTATAGCCCCACCACAGTTGGGGAATTCCATTGCGGCAAAGCCATCTAATATGACCTGCACATTTCCCAGAATCACTACCTTCAATAGCAGCAGCTCAATGATTGTGTTGGCTACTTGCATCACAGCAACCCCCACAGTAGATTTGCCCACTCCAAATTGATTACTGACTGACAGGTAGCTGTCTGGTGTTGCAAGCTTCCACAGGGCTATTGCCACTCGCTTGTGAACTGTGAGGGCTGCTCTCATCTTGGTATTCTTGCACTTCAGGGCAGGGGAAAGCAAGTCACAAAGTTCCATGAAAGTGTCCTTACACATGTGAAAGTTTCGGAGCCACTGGGAATCATCCCAGACCCGCAACTCTATGCGATCCCACCACTCTGTGCTTGTTTCCCTGGCCCAGAATTGGTGTTCCACGGCATGAGCCTGCCCCATTAACACCATGATCTCCAAATTGTGGGGGAACGTGGTTTTAGAGAAGTGTGTTCATGTCCTCATCACCGCGCTGCCGTCACCTCCTCGCCTGGTTTTTCAGGTGCTGGTTCCGCATACACTGCACAATAATGCGTGAGGTGATTACAATGTTCATAACTCCTGTGGTGAGCTGAATGGGCTCCATGGTTGCTGTGGCTATGGCATCTGCTCCTGCTTGGGCAATCCAGGGAAAACGCCACGAAATGATTGTTTGCCGTTGCTCTGGCAGAGGGAGGGGCGACTGACAACATGGCTTACAGGGTTGGCTTACAGGGGGTGGCTTTGCGAGAAACAGAATGGCCCCCTCAGGGATAGAACTCAAAACTGGGTTTAGCAGGCCATTGATTTCACGGAGGGAGGGAGGAGAAAATGAATACAAAACAAATCTGGTCTATTTCTTGTTTTGATCCACTTCATCTATCTTTATACATCTTGCTGGCAGCAGACTGTGCAATACGATGGCTCGCCATCGTCATCTCCTGGGTGCTCAGCAGAATACGGTGCAGTATGACTGCTGGCCCTCGTCGTCTCCTGGCTGCTGATTAAAAAGTGCACTGCCTGTAGGACTGAATCACCATAAGACACTCCCATGTTTGCCCAGGCGCCCCTGACCTCATCGAGGTCAGTTAAAAGAGCACCCTGGACTACGTCGACGACGGCTACCAGTCATACTGCACTGTCTGCTGCCAAAAGGCAATAAACTGCTGCTGTGTAGCAATGCAGTACCACGTCTGCCAGCACGCAGGAGACATACGGTGAGCTGAGCGGGCTCCATGCTTGCCATGGTATGGCGTCTGCACAGATAATTCAAGAAAAAAGGTGCAAAACATTGTCTGCCCTTGCTTTCATGGAGAGGGGGAGGGAGGGATCGGGGGCCTGATGATATGTACCCACAACCACCCGCGACAATGTTTTAGCCCCATCAGGCACTGGGATTTCTACCCAGAATTCAAATGGGTGGCAGAGACTGCGGGAACTGTGGGATAGCTATACACAGTGCAATGCTCCAGAAGACGACAGTTGCCTCGGTACTGTGGACACACTCCGCCGACTACATGCACTTAGAGCATTTGTGTGGGGGGACACACATAATCGACTGTATAAAAACACTTTCTACAAAACCGACTTCTATAAATTCAACTTAATTTCATAGTGTAGACAAGGCCCAAGTGACCCTTTGCCAAGGGATCTCTGTCACTGTCTAACCCCCGTAGGCCAGGGAGAGGACAACTTTCTGCCAATGGCCTTCAGGACGGGTGCTGAGTTCACTGCAGTGCCCCTTGACCCCTCTCCATTTTCCTTCTTGGTGTGGTGTCTGGGATACTGCCCCTCTTCCTGCTCCCCAGGCCACTCCACGTGCCAGGCTGCTGGCAGCCCGCAGTGAGAGACCATCCAGCCCATCAAACTAGTGCCAAACTGCTGGGCCTCCCTCAGTGAAGGCCAGAGCCCTGAATGCTGCCAGCCCTCTCTTTGGGGCTGGAGATCCTCTACAGACTGTTCCCTTCCCAGGGTTCTCCCCCTCTAGTAGAGAAGGTCTCTCTTGTTAACTCCTGCTCCAATCCTGGTATGGTTTGTGGGTGTGGAGGAGCTGGGCCAGTCCAGACTACGGCAGCAGTTTAACCCCTTCTGTGACAGTGTGGGGTTTATATAGCCCTTCACAGGCACCCAGGCCCAGGGAATGGCTCCCTATCTTGCCTGATGTGGTGGGGCGATCCACTGGCAACATTGCCTTTGAGGGTGATGCTCCCTCCTGCTCCCACTCCCTCCCCTCCCCTCCCCCTTTACAGCCACCACAATGCCTGTCACCTTCACGTCCTGAGGGGTGACCACCAGAAGGTGTGTTTTGTTATCCCTTTCCCTACCCCCCCCCAGGACCCGTTGTGCACCCTCCCTCACTCACCTCTGTCTCAGGAGACAAGGTGGGTCATGGGGTGCGGGTGATGATCTGCTGGAGATCCATCATCACTGAACGAGTGGCAGCCTTGACCCTCCTCGAAGGTTGCCGGGATGCTGATGTGCACTGGAGGAGAACTGGGGCTTGACTGAGTCCATGGACCATTTGGCTCACACTCTGTCACTGGAAAGCCTGCTCTGCGTGGCTGCCAATTGCTGCTGGTGGCGTTGTGCCCGTAAGTCCCTGTAACGCTGTCTTCAGCGACTCGAGAGCATGAGCACCAGCCTCGGGCAGACTGGTAAGAAGCAGGGAACAAACCCCAAATTGATTGTGAGGTCGATATGTAGATTTCACCAGCCAAGTATCCGGTGTAAAGGCTTCAGGCACTGTAACAGCATTAACGTGGAATCACAGACAGTCCCCTTGGGTCATCCCGTAGATCTCACCATGTAGGTGAACTCACCTTTGTGACAGATGGTCCCTTACAACAGGGGTTCTCAAGTTTTTTCTTTCTCAGGCCCCCCCAACATGCTATAAAAACTCCATGGCCCTCGTGGGCCACAATAACTGGTTTTCTGCATAGAAAAGCCAGGGCTGGCATTAGGGGGTAGCAAGCAGGGCAACAGCCTGGGGCCCCATGTCAGAGGGCTCCCACAAAACTACATTGCTTAGGCTGTTGCTTCAGCCCCTGGTGGTGGGGCTCAGAGCCCTGGACTTCAGTCTCATGCGCTGAAGCAATTTTAGCTTTCTGCCCTGGGCCTCAGCGAGTCTAATGCTGGCCTTGCTTGGCAGCCCCCCTGTTAACTGCTTGTGGCCCCCAGGGCGCCCCCGACCCCTGGTTGAGGACGACTGCCTTACACGATGAATCACAGCAGTGTTAAGGTTACTGCCAGTCCCAAAAGGACTAGTCACTTCCTTAGGTCAATTGAGTCTTAGATCTCACAAGAAAGACAAAATTTGTAGCCAGTCCTGTAATAACCTGTATTTAGATTTATTTAAAAGAAAACGAGAGTTGTTTACAAAGTTAAAGCAGGTTAAAGCACATGCAGATGAGTTACAGTCTTAATTTTCAAAAGGTAATAGAAGCTTCTCTAATAAGTAAGCTCTACATATTCTTTAGGACTAACCCAGGCTAAGGAGCTGGGGATCTCTTGCTTATGCCTAGAAACTTTGTCCCCCAGAGTCCAAGCAGCATACAGATAATCAGTTCCTTCTGTATGGGGTTTTTATCCTTTTTCTGCCATGTGCTCTGAGCTACAAGCTCAGCTAATGGGAAGTCAAGAGCACACCAACACTCTTTTGTCTTCTTTAACATCCCATAATAGTCTATCTGGTGTTGATGGACCTTTCCTGCCAGGCAGGATGTAATTAATTCTATTGCCAATCAGCACTTCTCCGAGGTAAAGTCTCTCTCCTGTCCGGTGATTTACAGAGCCACAGAGGCTCACAATGCAACTAGTCAGATATTAACCCAGGCAGCAACTCAATAAAGCATTCAATAAAATCTAAACACGAAACACATTGTTATAATTCTCATCCCTGTTTTAACAATAGTAACACAGGTGAGCCAGACTGATTCCAGCTCTGCGTTTGTCCATGTTAAATTAAGACTTGGGAGCTTTTGCAAGAGCTAACACCTCATCTGTCAGCGTCACAGGCAGGATGGGCAGGGTTGGTGTCTCTAGCCTCTCTTTGCCAGAAGCTGGGAATGGGTGACGGGATGGATCACTTGATGATTCCCTGTTCTGTTCATTTCCTCTGATGCATCTGGCATTGGCCATTGAGCTAGATGGAGCATTGGTCTGACTCAGTGGGCCGTTCTTATGTTCACAGTCTCAATCAGGAGTATCTACTTATTTGACTCACTGTGGAGCCACAGAAAGAAACAAGGTGTGCTGATGTAAAAAGGCCCAGTCTTACAGCCCGTGGGGTCATGCTTTCCAAAAGCTAAAACTAGGCCCAGGCCATGAAAGGGGGCACTCCCAGGAGAGACTGTATAAAGGCTGGAGCATCAAATAACTTTGTAAACCCGAGAGAGCTGCCCTGGGGACAATGACAGGAAGAATCTCCCAAAGTGACTCCTTTGATTCTGCTCTTCTCTGGTCTTTGGTTTACAGAATAATAGAACTGGAAGGGACCTCGAGAGGTCATCTAGTCCAGTGCCCTGCACTCAAGGCAGGACTAAGTATTATTTAGACCATCCCTGAGAGGTGTTTTTCCAGCCTGCTCTTAAAAATACCCAATGATTGAGATTCCACAATCTCCCTAAGCAATTTATTCCAGTGCTTAGCCACTCTGACAGTTAGGAAGTTTTTCCTAATGTCCAACCTAAACCGCCCTTCCTGCAATTTAAGCCCCTTGCTTCTTGTCCTATCTTCAGAGGTTAAGAAGAACAATTTTTCTCCCTCCTCCTTGTAACAACCTTTTATGTACCTGAAAACTGTGATCATGTCCCCTCTCAGTCTTCTTTTCTCCAGAGTAAACAAATGCAATTTTTTCAATCTTCCCTCATAGGTCATGGTTTCTAGACCTTTAATCATTTTTGTTGCTTTTCTATGGACTTTCTCCAATTTCTCCACATCTTTCCTGAAATGTGGTGCCGAGAACTGGACATACTACTCCAGTTGAGGCCAAATCAGCGTGGAGTAGAGAGGAAGAATTACTTCTTGTGTCTTGTTTATATACTCCTGCTAATATATCCCAGAATGATGTTTGCTTTTTTTGCAACAGTGGAACATTGTTCAATCATATTTAGCTTGTGATCCACTATGACCCCCATATCCCTTTCCGCAGTACTCCTTCCTAGGCATCATTTCCCATTTTGTATGTGTGCAACTGATTGTTCGTTCCTAAGTGAAGTACTTTGGATTTGTCCTTATTGAATTTCATTCTATTGACTTCAGACCATTTCTCCAGTTTGTCCAGATCATTTCAAATGTTAATAGTATCCTTCAAAGCACTTCTGACCCGTCCCAGCTTGGTATCGTCCGCAAACTTGATAATTGTAACAGAGAGACTCTGATACTTGGAGGGTTTCACCATGTCTCAGAGGGTTGAATCCTGGTGGGAGGGGGCTAGGCCTATACTGGAATAAGGTCACTCTGTGCTTCACAGTGTGGCAGAAACTAGAATGTCCATTAGCAGGGAAAAATCCTGGGGGGAAATCAGCATGCGGAATGGACAAAAATCCCGTCTGAATTCTCTCACATTGCCCTTCTCGCCCTGGCAGGCTACAGAATAATGTCCACATTTCACTCCAGATCATCCTGTCCTCCCAGGGGGAAGGAAATGGCTGCAATGGAGCTGGCTCAGGTAAGGGATTATCAGGGAGCTGGTGGTGGGTTCTGCTTGGATGGAGAGGAGCAGTAAATGCATAGGAGGGTGGGAGCTGCTAGAGGCAGTGGGAGGCAGGAACTATCTAGTGTGGAGAAAGGGAGGGGACAGGATGTGACAAACCTGCTGAGACTTGTGTAATCTAGGGTGTGATGGGTTGTCACCCCAGGGTGCAGTCTTGGGGGCTTCTGGGAACGACTGTGCCCTCTAACCCTCAAGCTGGGCTGGCCATTTTCACACTGCTTTGCTGGAGATTCAGCCAGCCTCTCCAGGCCCTGTTATCACCCAACACGACAGCAGGTGGCGCCATGCATCCAACTAAGCTACCTGAGTGCTTTACCTAAGCCACTCAAGGACAGATAGAAGACAACAATCAGTTTCCCAGCGATAAGTGATAGCAAACAGATCAAAGCAGATTACTTAGGCTTAGTTTGAGTTTTTGGTTATTTGCTAACATACTCGGTGGATAGAATTTGAATTAGCAATTTCTCACCCTGACTGATGATAGAAGCAGTCCACCAAGTTTCCATACACAAGCTTGAAATCCCATTACCCTGGGACCAACACTTCCCCTTGTTCAGTCTTTGTTCCTCAGGTGCTTCCTCGGGTGGAGAAAGTGAACAAGGAAAAGTTATTTACTTGTTCCCATAATATAAGAACTAGGGGCCACCAAATGAAATTAATGGGCAGCAGGTTTAAAACAAATAAAAGGACATTCTTTTCCAATGACACCGCATGTGACCCATCTTGCACAAAATGCCTCATAATTATGTCCTAATCATATTATAATCATACCACTGTGCTGAATATGGGGTGTAGTGTCAGATAGGGCCTAATTTCAAGGCACAGGAGTTGGGATTGGAACTTCCCCCTCTTTGTGGAACAGGAAATAACCCTCCAGCCAGGGCTGGGAAAACTTCCCAGACTGCCAGTGCTGGAGCCTGAATCTACTGAGTCTTCATTAGTTACCACCACCACCCCCATCTTTAACTGCAACTGCAAACTTCATCAGTGACGATTTTATATTCTCTTCCAAGTCATTGATAAGAATATGAAATAGCACAGGGCCAAGAACCAATCCTTGCGGGAACCCGCTAGAGATAAATCCACTCGACCATGGTTCCCCACTTACAATCCCAGTTTTTAATCTATTAATGTATGCCGTGTGTATTTTGTATCTTTCCAGTTTTCCAGTCAAAATATTGTGCTGAACCAAGTCATATGCCTTACAGAATTCTAGGTATATTACATCACCACTATTAGCTGCAACTAAATTTTTTATCTCATCCAATAAGGAAATCCAGTTAGTTTGATGGGGTCTATTGTGTCTACACCTTTGTTCATGGGTACTGATTATATTACCCTCCTTTAATTCTTTATTAATGAAATCCAGTATCGGCTGCTCCATTCTCTTGCCCAGTATCGATTTCAGACTAACACTCTTGTAATTAGCTGGGTCATCTCTTTTACACTTTTAAAATATTGGCACAGCATTAGCTTTATTCCAGTCCTAATTAAAATCAACATTAACAGTCCACCACGCTCCACACCTACGTCTTTCAAAACTCTTGTTATCTGGACCCGCTGATTTAAACACGTCTAACTGTAATACCTGCTGTTTAACATCCTCGTGAGTTATTGTTGGAATGGAAAGAGTGTCATCATCAAGATCTTATGATATGAGTACATCATCTGTTTTTCTCCAAATCCAGGAGAGAAATATTTCTTGAATGCTTTTACCTCTTCTGCATTACTTTTGATAATTCTGCCATTTCCATCTATTAATTTACCACTACCATTGCTAGGATTTTGTTGGGATTCCTACCAGGGAGTCGCCGGCAGGGTTCAGAGACAGCCTTATCTCCTGTATCAAGCTCTGGCTAGTAGGTGTGTGATAAATGTGAAGATCTTGCCTCTGTCTGTCACACAGGTTCTCTCTTTCTACCCTCTGATGCCTTCTGGCTGCTCTAAGCAAGGGTGGGACTCCGTTAACATGTGCCTCCTGGAGCTTCAATTTACCTGTTGCTGCTGTTTTGTGAATAGTGGGGTTGTGACTGGGGCAGCAGGTACTGAGTGTTGGACTCTTTCTCTTTTAGGGGCTGGTGACTTTCGAGGAGGTGGCTGTGTATTTCACCAGGGAAGAGGGGGCTCTGCTGGACCCCACTCAGAGAGCCCTGTACAGGGATGTCATGCAGAAGAACTATGAGACAGTGGTCTTGCTGGGTAAGGAGTCCTGTTCCCTTGGTTTTGAGAAGCTGTGGGGTCTGTAAAGAACATCAGTAGAAATAAATTTATACCTTTATTCGTCATACAAATTTTGACAAGTTTCCTTGCTCCCCCCTCTTTTGCCTTACCTCCCACCCACTAGTATAATTTTTGGACATGTGCCTTTTTGGTGCAATCAGTCATTTTAAAATTGCATTTATTGTATCCTTATTGGCTACATTAATAACTACATCATATAACTGTAGCTTTCATGCCTTTTCCTCATTTTAAGAGGAAAATATGCTGTCTGTAGAATTCTAAATTCAGTAAATAAGTGTATGACTCATGCATGGCTTTTGTGACAGTCAGATGAGGTCCTCTTTTGATAGGAGAGAGTATAATGTTGCCATTCAGGACCCCACGGGTGAAAGGAGAACAGAGCTGTGGGAGGGGAGGAGAAGCGGGGGAGTAGATAATTCTGGGGTACCAGGACAGGCAGAGGGTGTGTGAGGGTTAGAGCTAAGAAGCAGCAGGGAGGGGTGAGGTAGTGAGAGACGAGGAGAGAACACAAGAAGTTCCCAAGGTGCCGGGAGGTGGTGCTGGCTGAAAGTAATGAGAAGAAGGGCACCCAGGAAGTGGGCTGGATGGGTCAGTAGCAGGGAGGAGAGGTTTGGGGATGAAGAGCTGTGGCGGGGTCCCAGACCTTTAACCCCAAATCCCTACCTAAGCCTTGTTGGTTTAGAGCCTACACTCCAGTTTTATTTCTGTTCATTTTCGCTTCATGATACATTTTCCCCCCAAATACTATTATTTTAACTCTTGACCTCCCTCTCATTACCCCCCCTCCCCATATAACCTCCCCATCTCTATGCACAGGGACCCTGGCCAACCATCCCCAGTCCTTGCTGCATTTCTCCCTCCCATGGCAGGGCTGCTACCCAGGCACTAATGGGGACTTTGTTGATGATGTCACAGGATGGCAGTGTAGCCTGTACAATTTTTACATCTATAAGATTACGTATTGGGGTACAGCTTGCCCTTGTCCATGGCGACTCACAGTTAATGGAGGAGATGAAATTTGGTGAAACACAGAGAAACTTGATATAATACAGACAGTTATAATTAAAATCGTAGGCAAGGATCAATACACATAATGATTAGACTGAGATTAATATAGTAAAGAGGGTCTTTCAGGGTGCATACTTACAAGTTATTGACACCATTGGAAACAAAGATTGAGGGGCCAGGGAGCCCATCAGAAGGGAGGCCCTGCTTCAGTTTACACTATCTCGGGGACCCAACAAAATGAAAAAATGGTACCTAGGAGAGGTATTTTATCTGCTTTCTTATGTTAATAGGATGACTATATACTTTATCTGCTCCTTTACTCTGATTACGATAATGTCAATAGCTGCCCCCAACCCATATGTGGCCTTTGGGAAGTCCATAATTAGGCATCAAGCATTAATACTCATGATTTACTTATTTATTAATAATTCCAATATATGAATGCAGTCCAACTGCTGAGATACTTCATAGCAACCTAACTGTGAAAGCCCGCCCCAAACTTCTTTCTTTCAGAATCCTGTGGTGTATTGCACCTGTTTGTGGTTACTCGTTAATCTCTCAGAATGAAGGTGCAAAATATCTAACCTAGGATTCGCTCCTTCGGCCTGTTCAGGTTAATCCCAGACTTCAGCATAACTACTCCCACAAAGCCTCAACCTAATATAAGGCCCTCACCTGTAGCAACCTTAGGTTATGTCTACACTACCCTGGTCAGTCAACCTATGCTGCGCAACTCCAGCTATATGAATAATGTAGCTGGAGTCGATGTACCTTAGGTTGAGTTACCGCAGGGTCTACTTACCTTACTCCTCTCATCAGGGGTAGAGTACAGGGGTCGACTAGAGAGTGATCTACAGTCGATTCGGCAGGTCTTTACTTGACCTGCTACATCAACCACAGGTGGATCGATCTCAGAGCTTTGATCCCGGCTGTAGTGTAGTCCCTGCCCTTAATAGCCCATTTATTTATGTTCATCTGCTTGCCCCTCCACCCATGTTCCAAGCTAATAAGCAATACTCTGATCATGACATTTTAACTTTAGCGAGTATAAAACTGCTCACAACACATGAGACTAGGTCATAGATCATAAAATCAGGTCGGGGTCAACAGGAGTGAGAGTTTGGAGAGAGTCTTTTCCCCGCTCTCCCCATCTGCAGCAGCCACAAGCTGTCTTCCCTCCGGGCTCCTTGGATCTTTGAGCCTGGCCCTCCTGAGTTTGCGTGTCCCAGTTCTTGTTTCTTACATTCTCCTTTTCTGGAAGAATTAGAGGCTGTTGCTCCTGAATTTTAGTGTTTCATTCCCCAGCCTTCTCCACACACTGGGAGAGTTTCATTTTCCCTCCCATTACACCTGAGTCAGTAGATTTCCTAATTCCCCAAAATGTGCTTCTGCGATGTCACAGTTCTGGGGTAGCTAAGCCTTTGACCTGCCCCCATGGTCTGCTCAAGCAATGCCCTCTCGGGTATCAGGCCTCTAGCCAGCCCCTCTCTATGCGTGGGGACCCACATGCCTCTCCTTTTTGACCAGAGTTTGAGGATTGCAGCTTGTCCTCCACTGTTTTCACTGGACTGAGCTCCAGCTCCTGTGCTTTGCTTTCTCTCCCAGGGCTCTGAGCAGCGTGTGTGTGTGATAGAGGTGGGAATTTTGGTGATACATGTATGATGCCAATACACACCTCAGTTTCCCTCTGTGATTGGTATTGCTTTGATTATAAAGAGCAGGAGACATGAGGTGTTTTGTCATGTAGGTGTCATGGGGTGATATGAATGGATCATTAAGGACTGGCTGGGACCATCCTACATCAATGGAAAACCCAACAGAGAAAAGAGAATAATTGTTACCTGTCCATGGGAGGATCTCTGCTTGGCTGAGTGAAGCATACATGGACTCGTTATGTTTTTGGGAGCAGGAAGAACTGAGATTGCAGATGCAGGCAGCTCTACTGGAGCGAAGACAAATGAACAGGCACAGTGAAAGGAAACCAAACTGTTTTCTACAGCAGCATGGCTCAAGGGCATTGGCCAGTACGGATTGTATTGTCTTCTTCGCTTCTCTCTCCTAATCTGAGGACTTTCCAATGCTGTGTTTAACTTGACTAATAAACCCTGCTGTGTTTTAAAAGTCTGCCCAGTGTCACAGGAAAAACTTGCTCTGTGCATTGACTGAGGAACAGACTCTGAAGAGAAGCGTCGTTCAGCTGCACCTGCTGGGCAGAGCTCACAGGTTGGAATAGGAGTGTTGAAGCCAGAGGCTCAGTCTCTGGTGTTGAAGCTCCATGGCTCATCCTTGTGGAAGAGTGGGACCTCCTGGGGGTCTCGTGCACTGAATGGGCACCTCCCAAGGACTGTTTAAAAGCCTGGGCATTGCACAGATCCTATGGATCCATGACAGTGTGCCCGTGTGCCTGATGGGGAAAAGATATAAAAGAAGAAAAGGATCTAAATGTGTATTTGCTATTGCCCCCTCCTCAGTCCTCATGGGAATCCCTGATCTGTTCCAAAGTGTATTAAAACCTTCCTTAAAGGCTTACCTCTTGGTTATCAGGTCATGTCAGTTTTGTTAGAAGGCTTTCGCTTCACCTTCCCATTTCCCTGGTTCTTGTCATGCAGACAGAAAACAGCAAAAGACCAGAAGTCCGAAGTGCAGATAATGCGATGTTTATTGGGGTTAGTTTCCAAGCAAGCATGTTGCAAAGCCCTTCACACCAGTTGGGCTTATCTCTATATGTCCATAGAGTCTGTTCCCCAGTGTTCTGTTCCCAGCCCCGACACCACAGAGCATTTATCCCGTGTCTCCCTTCACAGCTCTGAGGCCACAGAGCCTTGCCTGTGTCCCTGTTCCCGTTTCCCCCCTTAACAAATATGATTCCAATTTCCCTTCCCCCTCCTGTTTGACCCTGGCTATGTAGTAATATTCTCAGCTATACCTTAACCAGCATTGTACGGAAATTTAACTAAGCAATTCTAGCATATTGTAACGTAATTCTCTAATCAATTATACCGCACCACCCTAATTAACTTACAGCTAGCAAAATTAATTATACAGCAGACAGAAACAATTAGAGAACCAGACTGATTAACAAGGTAAAAGTGGTGGCATAAAGATAAAACAATACAGAAATGAGGGTTTCACAAGCATTGAAAAGTGATTTCTTGCCAGACAGGATGCTATCAAACTAATGCTATCTTTAAGCATCTTAAGATCTGTTTCTTTATCTGGTGGTGATGGGCACCATCTGGACAGGATCGTCTTCCTAACAGCCCAATACCACCTTATGTCAGTGTGACTGGTTTGGGAAGTGAGGATGTGACCCTATGCTTCCCAGCTTATGGCTGCCCCTGCTGCTTGGCCAAAAGCCTTAGCCTAAGAACAAGGCCTCAGACTATCCTCGTGAGAGAAGGCCCATACACAGGCGGACTGTGATTTTGATTCTTTGTTTTTATACCCCTGTAAGTAGCTAAGTGATAAAAACGCAGCTAAGTTCTCAAAGTATAAGCTTCACAGGCAGGCCTGAATACCAATATTCTAACAGTGGGTTCTACCCCGTCCCCCATTCTGTGTCTGTCTTTTCTATTTAGATTGTAAATTCTTCAGGGCATGGGCCATCTACTATTCTCTGTACTTTCCCTAGTATAATGGTGACCCACTGTTAGTTGCTCCTTAGGCACTAAGGTAATGAATATTATTTATATAATAATAATAACTATTCTGCCACTTTGAGCCAATGAAGATGGCCTTGGGATGTTAGTGCTTAAAAAATGAGCTGGAATTACAACCATGGACTGTTCTTTGTGACAAGTATCCCACAAATTCCACTGACCTCCCTTGTTTTCTTTGCCTGGAGTAGGGTTTCCAGTTTCCAAACCTGATGTGATCTCACAGCTGGAACGAGGGGAAGAGCCGTGGGTCCCAGACCTCCAGGGCTCTGAGAAAGAAGTGCTCCTGAGAGCTGCCTGCACAGGTGAGGAATTGGTTAAACCAACTCAAAAACTGTTTGGGAATGCAGGAAACATTTGGGATGCCCTACAAAGACCTTGTGAGGTCTCCAACTTCAGGATTGTTCCCTGCAGATGTGGAATCATTATGCCAGATGTCACCCAGGGCTTCCCTCCTATTCTGATGGACAACTGGCAACAGGTCCCTCCCCGATCTCACTTTTCCCTGAGTGTTCTAGTGAGATATGGACCAAAACTGATCCCTTCCTCTCTCCTCTGGGAAAGGGTTAGGGGAAAATCAGCTCCTGATAGCTTTGATCTCTCCCACACATATTTTGGTTTGTTCATCCCTTTTTCCATTCCTCTCTCTGAGATTTCCTTTATTTCTGGCACAGGGAGTGACCTGTGTCTGGATTCTCTTTGTCTCCCATCAGGTGATGGGATGGTGACTGAGAATGAGGAGGAGACACCCCAGCAGGAAGATGCTGAGGAAGTAGAACCACATGCAACGTTATCAGGAAGATCCAAAGGGAATGGTTCCAGGAGTTGTGCACTCCCAGAAAAAGCAAAAGCCTGTGAGAGTCAGCAGAGGCCAGAGGACAACTTGAGTAGCCACTCAGACCTTATTACACGCGAGAGAATCAACTTGCAAGAGACACGCTACACATGCTATGAGAGTGTGAAAAGAGAAGAGAGACCTTACATGTGCTCTGAGTGCAGGAAAAGCTTTAGTCATAGCTCTGCACTTATCACACATTGGAGAATCCACACGGGAGAGAAGCCCTACACCTGCTCGGAGTGCGGGAAAAGCTTCAGTCGGAGCTCACACCTTATCACACATCGTAGAACCCACACAGGAGAGACGCCCTACACGTGCTCTGAGTGCGGGAAAAGCTTCAGTCAGATCTCTATGCTGAGCACACATCGTAGAACCCACACAGGAGAGACGCCCTACACATGCTCGGAGTGCGGGAAAAGCTTCAATCACAACTCTTCCCTGATCACACATCAGCGAATCCACACAGGAGAGACCCCCTACACATGCTCGGAGTGCGGGAAAAGCTTCAGTCAGAGGTCTGCCCTGACCACACATCAGAGAATCCACACAGGAGAGACACCCCACACATGCTCTGAGTGTGGGAAAAGCTTCAGTCAGAGTGGGAGCCTTATCAGACATCAACGAATCCACACAGGGGAGAAACTCTACACGTGCTCTCAGTGCGGGAAAAGCTTCAATCAGAGCTCACACCTTATCACACATAGAAGAATCCACACAGGTGAGAAACCTTATGGCTGCTCTGAGTGTGGGAAATGCTTCATTCGTAGTTCAGCCCTCATCTCACATCGGAGAATCCACACAGGAGAGATGCCCTACACGTGCTCCGAGTGCGGGAAAAGCTTTAGTGGGCACTCAGCCCTTATCACACATCGTAGAATCCACACAGGAGAAAAACTCTACACATGCTCTCAGTGCGGGAAAAGCTTCAATCAGAGGTCACACCTCATCACACATAGAAGAATCCACACAGGTGAGAAACCTTATGGATGCTCTGAGTGTGGGAAGTGCTTCATTCATAGTTCATCCCTCATCTTACATCAGAGAATCCACACAGGAGAGAAGCCCTACGCATGCTCTGAGTGCGGGAAAAGCTTCAATCGCAGCTCACACCTTCTCACACATAGAAGAATCCACACGGGTGAGAAACCTTATGGATGCTCTGAGTGTGGAAAAAGCTTCAGTCGGAGCTCACACCTCATCAGACATCAGCGAATCCACACGGGGGAGATGCCCTACACATGCTCTGAGTGCGGGAAAAGCTTCAGTGAAAGTTCCAGCCTTATTAGACATCAGAAAATCCACGTGAGAGAGAACTGCGACAAATGCCTTGACCAGGGCTGACCAAAGATTTATTATTTTTTTTTAAATCACATTTGCTAATTCCCACATAGTGATCTTTGCACCATCTTCACCATGGTCTCTCAGCTCCCCCAGATCAGTTGCCTGCGTCTGCCTTTTGCAGCTCACCCTTCTTTGGGGTCAGTCCTGTGATCTTTCCTATCAACTGCTTTCCTTTTGAGTCGTAGGAGTCTGTGTCCGTCCAGCCAGTAATCATAGAATATCAGGGTTGGAAGGGACCCCAGAAGGTCATCTAGTCCAACCCCCTGCTCGAAGCAGGACCAATTCCCAGTTAAATCATCCCAGCCAGGGCTTTGTCAAGCCTGACCTTAAAAATCTCTAAGGAAGGAGATTCTACCACCTCCCTAGGTAACGCATTCCAGTGTTTCACCACCCTCCTAGTGAAAAAGTTTTTCCTAATATCCAATCTAAACCTCCCCCACTGCAACTTGAGACCATTACTCCTCGTTCTGTCATCTGCTACCATTGAGAACAGTCTAGAGCCATCCTCTTTGGAACCCCCTTTCAGGTAGTTGAAAGCAGCTATCAAATCCCCCCTCATTCTTCTCTTCTGCAGACTAAACAATCCCAGCTCCCTCAGCCTCTCCTCATAACTCATGTGTTCTAGACCCCTAATCATTTTTGTTGCCCTTCGCTGGACTCTCTCCAATTTATCCACATCCTTCTTATAGTGTGGGGCCCAAAACTGGACACAGTACTCCAGATGAGGCCTCACCAATGTCGAAATAGAGGGGAACGATCATGTCCCTCGATCTGCTCGCTATGCCTCTACTTATACATCCCAAAATGCCATTGGCCTTCTTGGCAACAAGGGCACACTGCTGACTCATATCCAGCTTCTCGTCCACTGTCACCCCTAGGTCCTTTTCCGCAGAACTGCTGCCTAGCCATTCGGCCGCTAGTCTGTAGCGGTGCATGGGATTCTTCCGTCCTAAGGGCGGGACCCTGCACTTATCCTTATTGAACCTCATCAGATTTCTTTTGGCCCAATCCTCCAATTGGTCTAGGTCCTTCTGTATCCTATTCCTCCCCTCCAGCGTATCTACCACTCCTCCCAGTTTAGTATGTTCATCATCTCCAGGTGGGAGAGAGAGGTTTGATCCTAAGAAGCTACACTGAGGCAAAAACTACCTGTGCCTTACATCCACTAGGGCTGTACATGGCTTTGGCTCCTCACGTGAGTGATCTTGGTGTAAAAAGACAATTATAGTGGTAGAGCAGATGCAGTCCAGGTGCCGTGGTTGTCATTGGCTTTCCCCTTGACCTGACCTAAACTCTATCACTTTTCCTAGTCTAAACAAACCCTGAGTATCACGGTTATACTGTTCCCACATTTCAAAGCAATTGTTAGTCATCAAGTTCCCACTTCAGGAACAAATGGTTTCATTCCCAGTTGCTCTGTTGTTGCATCAGGTTGTGCTGGAGAGCAGATATTTTTACTACCATTTTCCTCCCTTAAAATATATTCAACTATAATAAAGAGTAGGAATGGGGCAGGGATAGGGAAAAATGTCAATTCACTGTCTGTAACAACAGAAGAAGATAGGGTCAGTCAGAGGGATTCCCTTACTCCCCATCACCATCCCAATCCCACCTGTTGTTCAATTGGTTAGGTCAATATTTTCTCTGAAAGGCTGGGAAGAGGATTCCCTAGTAAATGACTTGTAACTAAGCAAAATACCCATCCATTTGGCTCCCAAAGCAGTTGTGGCCCAGGCCCGCAGGAGGTCGCTCCTGAAGATATCTCCTTCCTAATCAGGTGCATGTTGCCTATGATTTGGGAAATGCAATCCCTATCTAGGTAGAGATGGGGAAAAATGGAAGTGACATTGCTGTTCAGCTCACCCCTGGGAGATGTTGCAAACGTGTAGAAAATGAAATCCATGTGGAATGTGATATACCTGCAGAAAGACACTATTGTTAATAGATACCTGACATTTGGTGTCTTACACGGAATCTAAGCAGCACCTGAATTTAATCCCTAATTTAAATCTGTGCCACCAGATTAAAGAAATAAAAGGGTATATTTGGGGGCGTTATACCTCACTATCGCTACTGATATGTTGTGTGGTTGGTGAAGAATTCTACTCCAGAGAAGTGTAAAATTACTCCAAGTGTATGTCTACAGTATGAAATTAGGTTGATATTATATAAGTCAATTTTTAGAAATCGATTTTATACAGTCAATTGCATATGTCCACATTAAGCGCATTAAGTCGGCGTTGTGTGTCCTCACTGCCATGGCTAGCATTGATTTATGGAGTGGTGCACTGTGGGTAGCTATCCCACAGTTCCCACAGTCTCTGCCGCCCATTGGAATTCTGGGTTAAGCTCCCAATTCCTGATGGAGCAAAAACATTGTCACAGGTGGTTTTGGGTACATGTAGTCAATCGCCAGATCACCACGGCAGTTATGAGCATTGTAAATACCTTGCGCATTATCCTGCAGTATGTGCAGAACCAGAACCTGCAAAAGCAGGCGAGGAGGCGACGGCAGCGCGGTGACAAGAGTGATGAGGACATGGACACAGACTTCTCTCAAAGCATGGGCCCTGGCAATTTGGACATCCTGGTGGCAATGGGGCAGGCTCATGCCATGGAATGCCGATTCTGGGCCCGGGAAACAAGCACAGACTGGTGGGACCGCACAGTGTTGCAGGTCTGGGATGATTCCCAGTGGCTGCGAAACTTTCACATGCATAAGGGCACTTTCATGGAACTTTGTGACTTGCTTTCCCCTGCCCTGAATCGCAAGAACACCAAGATGAGAGCAGCCCTCACAGTTCACAAGTGAGTGGCGATAGCCCTGTGGAAGCTTGCAATGCCAGACAGCTACCGGTCAGTCGGCAATAAATTTGGAGTGGGCAAATCTACCGTGGGGGTTGCTGTGATCCAAGTAGCCAACGCAATCACTGAGCTGCTGCTATCAAGGGTAGTGACTCTGGGAAATGTGCAGGTCATACTAGATGGCTTTGCTGCAATGGGATTCCCTAACTGTGGTGGGGCCATAGACGGAACCCATATCCCTATCTTGGGACCGGATCACCTTGGCAGCCAGTACATAAACCGCAAGGGGTACTTTTCAGTGGTGCTGCAAGCACTGGTGGATCACAAGGGACTTTTCACCGACATCAATGTGGGATGGCCGGGAAAGGTACATGACTCTCGCATCTTCAGGAACTCTGGTCTGTTTAAACACCTGCAGGAAGGGATTTACTTCGTAGACCAGAAAATAACTGTTGGAGATGTTGAAATGCCTATACTTATCTTTGGGGACCCAGCCTACCCCTTAATGCCCTGGCTCATGAAGCCGTACACAGGCAGCCTGGGCAGTCATCAGGAGCTGTTCAGCTAGGCTGAGCAAGTGCAGAATGGTTTTAGAATGTGCATTTGGACGTTTAAAAGCGCGCTGGTGGAGTTTACTGACTCTGTTAGACCTCAGCACAACCAGTATTCCCATTTTTATTGCTGCTTGCTGTGTGCTCCACAATATCTGTGAGAGTAAGGGGGAGATGTTTATGGGGGGGTGGGAGGTTGAGGCAAATCGCCTGGCCACTGATTACGCACAGCCAGACACCAGGGCTATTAGAAAAGCACAGCAGGGAGCACTGCGCATCAGAGAAGCTTTGAAAACCAGTTTCATGACTGGCCAGGGTACTGTGTGACACTTCTTGTTTGTTTCTCCTTGATGAAAACCCGCCCCCTTGGTTCACTCTACTTCCCTGTAAGCCAACCACCTTCTCCCCTTCGATTACCGCTTGCAAAGGCAATAAAGTCATTGTTGTTTCAAAATCATGAATTCTTTATTAATTCATCACACAAATAGGGGTATAACTGCCAAGGTAGCCCGGGAGGGGTGGGGGAGGAGAAAAACACCGGGTGGGTTGGTGGAGGAGGGAAGGACAAGGCCACACTGCACTTCAAAACTTATTGAATGCCAGCTGTCTGTTGGTTGGGCAGTCCTCTGGGGTGGAGTGGTTGGGTACCCGGAGAGCCCCCCTCCCACCGCATTCTTAAGCGTCTGGGTGAGGAGGCTATGGAACTTGGGGAGGAGGGTGGGCAGTTACACAGGGGCAGCAGCGGCGATCTGTGCTCCTGCTGCCTTTTCTGCAGCACCACCAGGTGCCAGAGCATATCAGTTTGATCCCCCAGTAGCCTCTGCATGGCATCCTGCCACCTCTCATCTCGCTCATCCCTCCTATCCTCATGTTCATTTTCTGCTTTCCTGGACTCTGACATTGTTTGCCTCCATGCATTCTGCTGAGCTCTTTCAGTGCGGGAGGACTGCATGAGCTCAGAGAACATTTCAACGTGAGTACATTTTTTTCTCCTTATCTGCGCTAGCCTCTAGGACGGAGATGATAGGGGGAGCGTTGAAACATCTGCAGCTGCGGGAGGAAAAAAAGGGAGAGTAGTATTTAAAAAGATAAATTTTAGAGAACAATGGGTAGACATTCACCTATTCGACATTGGTGAGGCCTCATCTGGAGTACTGTGTCCAGTTTTGGGCCCCACACTTCAAGAAGGATGTGGATAAATTGGAGAGAGTCCAGCGAAGGGCAACAAAAATGATTAGGGGACTGGAACACATGAGTTATGAGGAGAGGCTGAGGGAGCTGGGATTGTTTAGCCTGCAGAAGAGAAGAATGAGGGGGGATTTGATAGCTGCTTTCAACTATCTGAAAGGGGGTTCCAAAGAGGATGGCTCTAGACTGTTCTCAATGGTAGCAGATGACAGAACGAGGAGTAATGGTCTCAAGTTGCAGTGGGGGAGGTTTAGATTGGATATTAGGAAAAACTTTTTCACTAAGAGGGTGGTGAAACACTGGAATGCGTTACTTAGGGAGGTGGTAGAATCTCCTTCCTTAGAGGTTTTTAAGGTCAGGCTTGACAAAGCCCTGGCTGGGATGATTTAACTGGGAATTGGTCCTGCTTTGAGCAGGGGGTTGGACTAGATGACCTTCTGGGGTCCCTTCCAACCCTGATATTCTATGATTCTATGATTCTATGACACTTTCATGGTGAACCAAGCTGTTAACATGACAGAGCAGATGTGCTTTCGGTAAAAGGTCGCATTTTTCCTCTTATATTGAGGGCCTGCCGGTTTGGTGTGAGAGATCACACATGCAGGGCCGGGCAACAGAATTCGACTTGCAAGCAGCCATGGTAAGCCACAGTCTTTTGGCTTCTTTAACCTTCATAACATGTGGGAATGGTTTCAAACAGCAGTGCCCTCCTTTCCCATACCAAGCACCCGTTGGGTTTGCCATTTAAAAGGAGGGGCTGCGGTTTTCGGGTTAATGTGCAGCACAAACCCAACTACCCCCACCCCCCCAATTCTCAGATGATCGCTTCACCCCTCCCCCTACTGCATGACTAGGATCAGGGAAGATTCCTGCCAGCCAAACATGAACGCCCCCCCCCCCCCCCCCGGCAACATAGCTAACAGCGGGGATGATTTCTTTTCAGCCACCGGAAAACAGCCCAGTAGGAATAGCCATCTCTGAGTGTCCCCTTAATAATATCCCTGGAGGATTTCCACTCCATCCCCAGACACGTTAACAGACTTTTCCAGTTGCTGTACTGGCCGCAAATGCACCCCAAGTCTTCAGGGCAAATTAATCATTAAACACGCTTGCTTTTAAACCATGTATTATATTTACAAAGGTACACTCACCAGAGGTGCCTCCTCTGGCTTCATGGTCCGGGAGCCTGCCTTGGGAGGGTTGGGAGGGTATTGGCTCCGAGGTGATAAACAGTTCCTGGCTGTCAGGGAGAACAGTTTCTCCACTTGCATGCTCTGTGCTATCCTCCTCCTCCTTCTCTTCTTCATCCCCAAAATCCTCATCCCTGTTGCATAAGACTCCCCGCTTGCAGGTGTCCACGGACAGGGATGGGATAGTGGTAGCCCCCTCCCCCCCCAAATTGTATGCAGCTCATCATAGAAGCGGCATGTCTGGGGCTCTGACCCGGAGCAGCCATTTGCCTCTTTCGTTTTTTGGTAGGCTTGTTTGAGCTCAGTTTTCACGTGGCACTGCTGCAGATCCCTGTTGTGGTCTCTGTCCATCATGTCCTTGGAGAATTTTGCAAATATTTTGGCATTTTGTCTTTTGGAACGGAGTTCTGATAGCATGGATTCGTCTCCCCATACAGCGAGTCTCTGGAACATAAGGGCAATTCACAGTCTCTCCCTCACATATCCCAGGCTTCCTTTCCAGGTCCTGGCTGTGGTGCAGGGATGCCACAGGTCGGACACTGGCTCTGGCGGTAGCCACATGTGTGTGCTGTTTCTTGTGCAATGAAAGCAAACTTTTATAATGGTAAATCCTCTTTATTTTTTTTTCCTATACGGTGAGATAACAGGAAGTGCCAATACATTCACAGGCATTTGAATCACTTTATTACAGGAATCGAAGGCCCCAAATGTCACCATTGCCCCCAAGGAAAACAACATGGCATGTAACATCGAACCAACTCAGAAAGAGATATATGTTACTGGAGGTCATTGTCAAAGTGCTGCCTCAAAGCCTCCCTAATTCGAATAGCTCCCCTCTGGGCTCCTCTGACAGCCCTGGTATCTGGCTGCTCAAAATCAGTGCCCAAGCGGTCTGCCTCAGCACTCCACCCACGAGCAAACCTTTCACCCATAGCGTCACAGAGATTATGCAACATACAGCACACGGCAATGACCATTGGAATATTATCCACATTGAGGTCTAACCTTCCATAAAGGCATCACCAGTGCACCTTTAATCTGCCAAAGGCACATTCCACTGTCATCCAGCACCTACTCAGCTGTTGTTGAACCACTCCTTACTGCTTTCCTGGTGTCCCGTGTAAGGTTTCATGAGCCATGGCTGTAAGGGGTACGCTGGGTCTCCCAGAATCACTATGGGCATTTCAACACCCCCCACTGTAATCTCGTGGCTGGGAAAGTAAGTCCGTGCTTGCAGCTACCTGTTAAAACAAGCTGCAAAACATCATACCCACAACACGACCATGATGTGCATGGGCGCTGGGAACCCCCAGATGAGTGGATCCTGACTGGCCATTGGCAGAAATCTGTCTGTATATTGGGAGTGGTGAGCGTAAGAAGTTTGCTTGGTATATGTGTTGTGTGTGTTGCTAATAAACAGATGTTTAGAGCACAGCTGTGTAAGGCTCTTTCACTGGGAAAAGGTCCTGTAAACCTGTAGGGCACTGAGCCCCATGGGAAAGGGCTGGTACTTAAATTGACCAGGTTTCTTCCGGAGCCCCCTGAGTAAGGATAGGTATCTCACACCCCCAGCCCTTGGCAGGATAGAGGTGGGGTGCCCTACACAGTGCGGGTAAAACTCCAAGCACAACCTATTCTGTCATTCCTATATATTTTGTATTGTGATATTACCATGTCCCATTGATAAAAATAGGTAGTACTGAGCTTGGTGGAATAATAATCAATCAATAATAATCAATAATCAAACCCATTTAAAACCAGGTATTCAAGGACACTCAGCTGAGAATTTAGCCTTCTTGCATTTGTACACAACAGCCTATCACATTTGTCAATATTTAGTTGTCTGCCTTCATGCGATGGAATTGGACTCTTTCTCATTTGACAGTTTCTCTTCAGCTACTACCTCTACTTTATGAACTTCTGTCCTTTCCTCTTTACTAGGTATACAGAATCCCCATTCAGCGATCCTCCCCTAAGGCATGCCTCTGTCCAAACCATGTGTTCCTTCACTCCTATTGTCGTTCCCTCAGCCCTTAGTTTAATATCCCCTTTATGACAGGTTTCAGAGTAACAGCCGTGTTAGTCTGTCTTCGCAAAAAGAAAAGGAGTACTTGTTTCTACTACAGTTTGTACTACAGTTTCCACGGTATGCATCCGATGAAGTGAGCTGTAGCTCACGAAAGCTCATGCTCAAATAAATTGGTTAGTCTCTAAGGTGCCACAAGTCCTCCTTATCCCCTTTATGAACTTTTTAATTTTACATGCCAGAAGTCTGGTTCCATTTTGGTTTAGGCAGACCCCATCCTTCCTGTATAGGTTCCTCCTTTCCCAAGAGGCTCCCCAGTTCCTAATAAACCTAAAACCCTCCTCCCTACAACATCATCAAATGATGAGTCAAGAGACTGAGATTCACATGTGCAGCAAGATGAAGGTCTTTAAAGTTAGAGGGCCTCCAGCCATCTGCTGTCACAGTAATGGGATGGTTCAAGAGGACATGCCATGGCCATTTAACCTGAGCTGTATCACGCATTTGAGTCTGAGCCCTATCACCGACAACTTTCTGACAATGTGCATTGTGGATTTTTCTTACATTCTGCAGGAGTTTCTCTTCAAAATCTTGCCTTGATACCAACATTTGTCTTCAGAAAACGATTTTCAAGTGCTCTAAAATTTACATGGAGATATTGGACGGGTCACTAATTCAGAGTTTTGAGAGCATTGCTCTGTCGATAATCGGTGTGAAAAAAAATCCCTTCCCTGCCTGACATAGCTCGCTAGCAAAAGCTCTAATGTAGACATAGGTTTCAGAGTAGCAGCTGTGTTAGTCTGTATCCGCAAAAAGAAAAGGAGGACTTGTGGCACCTTAGAGACTAACAGATTTATTTGAGCATGAGCTTTCGCAGGCTACAGCTCACTTCATTGGATGCATGCAGTGGAAAATATAGGGTGAGCTGTAGCCTGCGAAAGCTTATGCTCAAATAAATTTGTTAGTCTCTAAGGTGCCACAAGTCCTCCTTTTCTTTTTGTGAATACAGACTAACACGGCTGCTACTCTGAAAAGTGGCAAAAAAAGTCGATTAAAAAGAAATCAAGGAAGTTAAATGCCCCCAAACTACATGAGAGCAGAGTTACAGCTCCCCACTGCTGCCACATGCCCTCCCAGCATGTGTATCATGGGGAAGGTAAAACCCTCTGAAAACCAGGAAACGGAGCAGTAAACCAACAGGCCGCCCCTGCAATGCAACCTTAATTCTGCCCTTACCCCCGCACCCTGCAGCTGGCAAATGTCACGAGGGCGAGGTCAGTAAAGGTGGTGCCAAGGCGAACCATCCAGCCGGGGAATCAGCAGATTTCCTATCTGCTGCAGTCTGCCGAGCGGGGCGGGGTGCCTTTGCTGGAGGGTCTTTTCATCGAAGCGCGAAGATTCCATGTCTAGTTGGCAGCCAGTATCAAGTGGAGTGCCCCAAGGGTCGGTCCTGGGGCCGATTTTGTTCAATATCTTCATAAATGATCTGGAGGATGGTGTGGATTGCACTCTCAGCAAATTTGCGGATGATACTAAACTGGGAGGAGTGGTAGATACGCTGGAGGGGAGGGATAGGATACAGAAGGACCTAGACAAATTGGAGGATTGGGCCAAAAGAAATCTGATGAGGTTCAATAAGGATAAGTGCAGGGTCCTGCACTTAGGACGGAAGAACCCAATGCACAGCTACAGACTAGGGACCGAATGGCTAGGCAGCAGTTCTGCGGAAAAGGACCTAGGGGTGACAGTGGACGAGAAGCTGGATATGAGTCAGCAGTGTGCCCTTGTTGCCAAGATTGCCAATGGCATTTTGGGATGTATAAATAGGGGCATAGCGAGCAGATCGAGGGACGTGATCGTCCCCCTCTATTTGACATTGGTGAGGCCTCATCTGGAGTACTGTGTCCAGTTTTGGGCCCCACACTTCAAGAAGGATGTGGATAAATTGGAGAGAGTCCAGCGAAGGGCAACAAAAATGATTCGGGGTCTGGAACACATGAGTTATGAGGAGAGGCTGAGGGAGCTGGGATTGTTTAGCCTGCAGAAGAGAAGAATGAGGGGGGATTTGATAGCTGCTTTCAACTACCTGAAAGGGGGTTCCAAAGAGGATGGCTCTAGACTGTTCTCAATGGTAGCAGATGACAGAACGAGGAGTAATGGTCTCAAGTTGCAGTGGGGGATATTTAGGTTGGATATTAGGAAAAACTTTTTCACTAAGAGGGTGGTGAAACACTGGAATGCGTTACCTAGGGAGGTGGTGGAATCTCCTTCCTTAGAGGTTTTTAAGGTCAGGCTTGACAAAGCCCTGGCTGGGATGATTTAACTGGGAATTGGTCCTGCTTTGAGCAGGGGGTTGGGCTAGATGACCTTCTGGGGTCCCTTCCAACCCTGATATTCTATGATTCTATGATTCAGCTCACGACCGTGGGAACTGGTGGAACCCGGGTGAGCTGTGCTGACCCAAAATCGGGAGCGGGGGTCGGGGTTTTAGGACCCTATAAAAGAGAAAGACCCCAAAATCGGGACTGCGGTGGGGTAGGGGGGTAATACCCCCCCGTCCCAGCGGCCGGTGGAGCCCCCGGGGAGACCAGAGGCACCGGGATGAGAGGGGCGCTCACACGGGGGCGGTTGGACACAGGGGGGGGGGCCGGGAGGGGGCGGTTGGATGCGGGGGCGGGGCTGGGGGGGCGGTTGGACGCGGGGGCGGGGCCGGGGGGCGGTTGGACACGGGGGCGGGGCCCGGGGGGACGGTTGGACGCGGGGGCGGGGCCCGGGGGGACGGTTGGACCGGGGGCGGGGCTAGGAGGACGGTTGGACACGGGGGCGGGGCTAGGAGGACGGTTGGACGCGGGGGCGGGGCCGGGGGGCGGTTGGACCCGGGGGCGGGGCTAGGAGGACGGTTGGACACGGGGGCGGGGCTAGGAGGACGGTTGGATGCGGGGGCGGGGCCGGGGGGCGGTTGGACGCAGGGGCGGGGCTAGGAGGACGGTTGGACGCGGGGGCGGGGCCGGTCGGGCATTTGGACGCGGGGGCGGGGCCGGTTGGAGGCGGGGGCGGGGCCAGGAGGACGGTTGGACACGGGGGCGGGGCTGGGGGGGCGGTTGGACGCGGGGGCGGGGCTGGGGGGGCGGTTGGACGCGGGGGCGGGGCTAGGAGGACGGTTGGAAGCGGGGGCGGGGCCGGGGGGGCGGTTGGACGCGGGGGCGGGGCTAGGAGGACGGTTGGACGCGAGGGCGGGGCCGGGGGGGCGGTTGGACGCGGCGGCGGGGCTAGGAGGACGGTTGGACACGGGGGCGGGGCTGGGGGGGCGCTTGGAGGCGTGGGCGGGGCTAGGAGGACGGTTGGACGCGGGGGCGGGGCCGGGGGGGCGGTTGGAGGCGGGGGCGGGGCTAGGAGGACGGTTGGACGCGGGGGCGGGGCCGGGGGGGCGGTTGGAGGCGGGGGCGGGGCTAGGAGGACGGTTGGACGCGGGGGCGGGGCCGGGGGGGCGGTTGGAGGCGGGGGCGGGGCTAGGAGGACGGTTGGACGCGGGGGCGGGGCCGGGGGGGCGGTTGGACCCGGGGCCGGGCCGGGAGGACGGTTGGTCGCGGGGGCGGGGCCGGGGGGACGGTTGGACGCGGGGCCGGGGCCGGGGGGACGGTTGGACGCGGGGGCGGGGCTAGGAGGACGGTTGGACGCGGGGGCGGGGCCGGGGGGACGGTTGGACCCGGGTGCGGGGCTAGGAGGACGGTTGGACCCGGGGGCGGGGCCGGGAGGACGGTTGGACGCGGGGCCGGGGCCGGGGGGGCGGTTGGACGCGGGGGCGGGGCTAGGAGGACGGTTGGACGCGGGGGCGGGGCCGGGGGGGCGGTTGGTTCGAGCCCCAGCGGGCGGGACGCGCGGGCACCAGAGTCCGCCTGAGGCGCGGGAAGGCGCCGGCGGGGGCGGGTCAGGCTGACCCCGGGGCCCGCCCTGCCCTGGGCCGGAGGAGGCGGAAGCGGCGCCCGGGGCAGTCTGGGAGATGTAGTGCCTGACTCCCCCGGGAGCGGAAGTGACGTCGGAGGGGGGAGGTGGAGCCGGGCTGGGCTCGCGCGGGGCCGGGGAGCGGTTGGAGCTCTGGGCATGCGCAGATCGCGGCGGGGCGCGAGACCTTCGTTAACCCCCCCGTGCCCGGCCCGGGCCCCGCTCCCGCCGGAGCCGCCCTGGGGCCGCCCCGGGCTCCGCCCGCCCCGCTGCGGCGCTGCAGCCTCCAGGTACCGGAGCGAGCCCCGGGGGGGCCGGGCGGTGACTCTGCCCCGGGTCCGGGGGGGGACCCGGCCTCCCGCAGCGCCGGGATCTGCCCCCGGGGGGGGCCGGGCGGGGGGTGACCGGGGGGGCAGGGAAAGGGGGGGAGGGGGGAGACCCGGGGGGGGGAAATCTCGGCGCAGCCCGGACGTGGCCCGGGGGGGGGGGGAAGGAGCCGGGCCCCCCCGGGGAGCGGGGAGAGGCGGGGGAGGCTGAGATCCCCTCGGATTTACCGCTGCCCCCTCCCCTGGGACCTCCCGCCCTGCCCCCTTTCTGTCCCCACAGCAGCGAGCAGCAGCCCGGGTGACCCCCCCACTTCCCCCACCTCCCTGAGACGGGCTCTGCCCCCCCCGTACCCCGTTTCCTCCCCCCTCCGCCCGTGCCTAGTTCAGGTCTCCGGTCTGGGGGGTCCCCTGCCCCCCATTTTCCCTGCTGGTCACATTCCCAGACCCCCCCCCCCCCCAGCCAGTGACCTTCTGACTCCAGGCCCCCCCCGGCGGCGTTCCCCGCCCAGGGCTCCCTGCGTCCCACTGGGGTGTTGATGGAAATATCACTCTATGATCCCCTCCAATTTCCCCGCTTCTCCCCAGCTGACATCAGGCCCCCCCTCGTGCCAGGTAAAACTGAGTCCCGGACCGAGATCACGGCCCCCCTCGTGCCAGGCAGCGCACCACCAGTGCGGCCTCCGGGGTCCCGGGCGCTCCAGAGACCTCCGCTGCGATCTGTGTCCCCGCTGGGCCCGGCCCTGCACTGGCCCTGACAAAGATCCTCTCCCCGCGGTTTGCCAGGCGCTGCAGGGACCCCAAAGAAAATCAGGGAGCCTGTAATGCCGGGATTTACAGAGCCCTGACCGAGGTCGGGGCCCCCTTGGGACAGGGGCTGCGCAGACCCCCCGGGTACCCCCACCTGCCATTCGACGCCCGCCGCTGGCCCATGCCGCCGGCTCGGGCGCCCAGGGCTCGGGCGAAGGGGCTGGTTCGTGGCAGGGCAGGGGTCTGGGCTCGGGCTGGAGGACCCTGCGAGGTGGGAGGGGGCCGGGCCTTGGGCTGCAGCCCAAGCCGGACCATGGACACCCCCATTCAACAGCCCCGCAGCCTGAGCCCTGTGAGCCCCTGTCCGCGGGCACGGGCCGGCCGCCGGTGCCCACCTGCAGGGTAGACGTGCCCACAGCGACCGAGGGTCCTTGCCACAAAAACCCCAAAGGCTAAATCGGGAAATGGTGGGCGGCTGCTCCCCATTTTACAGATGGGGAAACTGAAGCTCAGAGAGCTGAAGTGAGTTGCTCAAATTTGCATGGAGAATTTGGGGCGAAACTGGGATCTGAACCCAGATTGTTTGAATTCTTGCCTCTCCCCTTGACCCCAAGCCCAGCGTGTGTGTGCACGGCGTTGTTGTGGTCTGTGTTTGCCTCGCACTGGCTTCCAAGGGAGGCTGTGACATTTCCTTCATGGGAGGGTTTGAAGAGCAGGTTAGAGGTAGACCTGTCTGGGAGTGTCTAGGGCAGGGGTCTCAAACTCAAATGACCACGAGGGCCACAGGAGGACTAGTGCATTGGCCCGAGGGCTACATCACTGACACCCCCCCTCACTGCTCCTGGCCCCGCCCCCATTCCACCCCTTCCATGTGGCCCCACCCCTGCCCCGCCTCTTCCAACCCCTTCCCCGAATTTTTTGCTGCTAGGAGTTGCAGACTGACTACATGCCATTGTAGGCAGTCCCATCCTACCACCCCATCCATAAACTTATCAAGTTCAGTCTTGAAGCCAGTTAGGTATTTTGCCCCTACTGCTCCCCTTGGGAGGTTGTTCCAGAACTTCACGCTGATGGTTAGAAACCTTCGCCTAATTTGAAGCAAAAACTTATTGACGGCCAGTATCCATTTGTTCTAGGGTCAACATTGGTGCTTAACCTAAATAACTCCTCTCCTTCCTTGGTATTTATCCTTGTGATGTATGTATAGAGAGCAATCCTATCTCCCCTCAGCCTTCTTTTAGTTAGGCTTAACGAGACAAGCTCTTTGAGTCTCCACTCATAAGGCAGCTCATAGTTAGCCTCTGATCAACCAATACACCGAGGTCTTTCTCCTCCTCTGTCACTTCCAACTGATTACTCCCCAGCTTATTGCAAAAGTTCTTGTTGTTAGTTCCTAAATGCATAATTTTGCACTATTAATTTTCATCCAATTTCTATTACTCCAGCTTTCAAGGTCATGCAGATCTTCTTGGATGATATTCCTGTCCTCCTCCATATTGGCAATCCCTCCCAGCTTTGTGTCACACTCCCACTTTCTGTGCCAAGGTCACTAATAAAAATGTGGAATAAGATTGGTCCCAAGACTGATCGCTGAGGAACTCCACTAGTAACCTCCCTCCAGCCTGACAACTCACCATTCAGTATGACCCCTTGTAGTCTCCCCTGTAACCAATTCCTTATCGACTTTTCAGTGCTCACATTAGTCCCCATCTTCTCCAATTTAACAAATAGTTTCCCATGTGGAACTCTATCAAATGCCTTACTGACATCCAGATAGATGAGAGCTACTGCATTTCCTTTGTCGAAAACATTAGTTATCTTCTCACAGAAAGAGATCAGGTTGCTCTGGCAGGATCTACCTTTTGTAACACCATGTTTTATTTATGTATAGAGCTGAAGGCTGAAAGGAACTGTTAGCAATAGGCTGAGAGTGGCCATGTGGAGGTGGGGGAAGGGATGGCAGACCGTGCGGAGGTGGGAGGGGATGCGGTGTTGGATTTTGTTTTGTAGGAGTCCATGTCTCTGCTCCCTGTGGCCGTGGTGGCTTCCGTACCAAAGCAGCATGTCAGCGGAGCAGACACACACACCATCGCTCCATCTGGAACACGCGGCGTTCACTGCCAGACGGGATGGGCGATTTTTCAGGGGCCCAGCTTGATATGCCTGGCTGGGGTAGATTCAGTTGGACGGGGTTCTGGGGCTCTGATAGTTTCGGATGTTCCATTTTGCATAGTCAGTTCTTTCTCTTTATTGTTTTACCCTGCCTGTGCCCGACGCCGTTCTCTTCTTAACTTGATTTGGTTACTTCAGTTCCAGTTTTTAAATGGGATCGAAGAATTGCAAACCTGAATGAAAGATAAACCAAACAGAACCATTTGAATTTTGGCACATACCTGGTAGAAGTACACCTCGTGAGGGTACGCTGTAATTACCTAGTTACCTGTAGCATTTTCTGGTGGGGTGGATGAAGCAATGTCAAAGAGCCAAAAGTGCTTTTTAGGGCAAAAGGACTTGTCAGGTGTTTGCTCTCACCATCTTTTTTTTTAAAGCTATGCACCGCACACAGTCAAGTTAATGAAGGAAAGCACACTAATTATTGCCTGCTTTGTGTTGCATTCGCATCTGATTAAGTTCCTAATTAAAACTGTACCACTGTAAGTGGAAACGCCTCAACACATCTTAGCTCCAATGTGTTTAAATCTGAATGAAAAGTTTCTAAATTAAATACATGGCAGGGTGGTAAACGGGGAAAATACACAGAAGTGCCTCTACCCAGTCCTGTTGACTCCTTGTCCCAACCCCCAATGAGTTCTGGCCTCTTGGTCAACTCAGCTCCCAGTCCCATATCAGCTGTGCCCTCTCCTAGCCTAACCCGTTTCTACTGCAGTTCTTCATCCCCCTCGTCCAGGCAGGGGGTTGGTGCTGCAGCCCCTTAGACACCTGCGTTAATCACTCTCTCACATACTGGGGCTATTTAGATTTCAGGGAACGATTTATCAGAGTTACTGACTCTGGGAGGTGGGAGAGAGGAGAGACTGAGGGAGTTTGCTCCCTGCATTTGGCAGGGCCACGTTCAACCCTGGTAGTCTCCATGTTACCTCATCCTCCACCCTCCCCCATGTGTCTCTGCTCATGTGTCAGAGTGTCCCCTTCTGATCATAATGCCACTGGCCTCAGCAGAGCTCCCAGACAGGAGCTACATCACGATGGGATTACGCTACTGAGAGTAAAATACATCACAGGGAGGGTGTAATTATCCTCCAAGCAACCATTACAATACAGGAATTGAAAGAATTAAAGTACTTTATTACTTAAAAGTACTCTTGAAAGGATTGTATTTTTATGAATAAATTGCAGTAAATGTTCATTTCACTGTACAGGTAAAATATAGAAATGCTTCTGGAGAAAGTTGAGTTTGATTTATGGATATTTACACTATATATTTTGCATGTGAGATTGACAATTTGTGTTTGAACGGTTATAAAAATTGTTGGCTGATGACCCCTATAACTTCCCACAGCTCTGAACATTGAAATTGTAAACATTAAAAAAAGCTTAAAAATAAATATCGCTATCATCTGTTGAATTTGAAAGAAAGAAATAAACAGAATGAATTTTGCCAAACCCACTTAACAGCAATCGCAATATGCTACTCAGGAACCCAACCTTAATTCTGCCCTGTAGTGACACCAGGTAATCTCCATGGGGCTAGGAATAAGGCATTTTACTGTATAAAGTGCCAGATTAGATTATACCAATTTGTAAAGACACATGAGATCTTTCCCTAAGGGTGTCCGCTTCACTGGGTTGTTTCTTTTATTGGTAATTCCCAGAAGTGAATAGATAAATACCATTCTATTGGTTATGAACTGCCCATTTCAGATTTCTGGGGAGTGTCTATAATTTTGCACGAGGGGCCAGGTCCTTGGGGAGATGGAGCCTTGGTTTCATTTTAACTTGTGCATGCTCAGCAGCTTCTGGAATTTGGTGCAAAGTCAGAATTTCTTTCTTTTTTTTTTTTTGGCGTGCAGAAGATCCATTCTGCCCGAGAAGTGCTGCGGTTCTGCCCTTCACCCACCAGAGGCCCCTGTGATACCAGAACGGCTGCGGCCGGCTGGGTTCATCTTGGTGGGAAATTGTTGCCCTGAGCTACACCCCAAATGGGAAGAGAGTTAGTGGGTGCAACTTGGGAGAGTCCTGAGACACGGCTGCCCCTGGGGGTGGGGAGAGGGTGGTCATTCTCTACTCGCAAGAGGGTGTGGAAGGGGCACAGGAGGAGCAAGTGTCCCCCATGGAGACTGCCCAGCCCCAGCTGCTTCTGCCCCCACCCTACCCCAAACCTCTTCACCCCTCCAACTATCAGCTGCCAGTCTTCCCGCGCTGCTACCCCTTCCTGACTGGCAGAGAAACTCTAAGCTCTGTCCCCTTCTCTTGGCCTGTGAAAGTTGCCTTGCCCAGAGCTTTGCTGCCTGTGTGAATGGCAGGTAGGGATGGGGACTCATCACTTTCTGGGTAGTTACTGAACATTCATCCTGTCACTGACCCCTTCATTAATGCAGAGGTAAGGTTGCCCCGCAGTATGTTGGGCCCTGCCACAATGTCAAGTTCAGCAAAAGTCAAAACCTAGGAAATAGAGAGCTAACGTCCATGCCAATGGAACCTTAACTCTGCCCCCTGGAGCTGGCAACAGCCACGGGGCGTTTTCTGCCTGCACTCCAGCTGCACGCACTCTGTTAGGTGTGGCTGCGCTGAATGGTAGAGGCACCAGTTAGAGCAACTTGGTGGAGGTGTGATTGTGATATGAGAAGATCTGGGTCTGAGTCCCCCCCGTGTGTGCGGTGAAAGGAAAGAGGTACATGTGTACCTTGAGCTTCCAGTCTGTATCATTTCTGCACTGAGCTGGGCATGTTGCAGGAAACGGGACTGTTTGCCATGGAAATGATCAGCTGTGAGGTGGGATCTGAGAGCAGTGTGTGTGCTTAACGATGGGTGAGTGAATTAGAATGTCAGCTGGAACTTCTGTGAGTAAGGATGAGAGTTGTACAAAGGGGTGAAGAGGAGTTCAATTGACCAAGTGTGCGGCTGTTTCTGGGGAGCAGGCTCAGTGTCTGAGTGTAGAACAGGTGTCGGTAGCTCCTGTATGGTGCAGCTCACCTAAAACCAAATTCCGTCTTAGCAAAGATAAAGTGCTTTATTGTGTGCCCTGGTTGTCGTTTTCCCTCGTACTTTAGTGACAGGCACTATTTCAAATGGCCGGGTGCACATAGGTGTGTTGTAGGAGTAAAGAAAGGGTCATTGGTCATGTGGGTCAGAGCTCTCTTTTGGAGGGGCAAAGACAGCTCCGGGGAACCTTAAATCCTGCGTTCATAAAGTTTTTTGTAAGTGGATTTCCTAGCTTTTTGCACAGAGCGATGTTGGCAGGAGGAGTTAGCAGCCCTATAGGGAGTTGTGGGTCTCGCACAAGTTTGCAGTCGGAGGCACAGAGAAGTTCAATGACTTACCCAAGATCACCCAGCAGGCCCATGGCAGAGCCAGGAATATTCCCCATCCAGTGCTCTCTCCACGTAGCTGCTGGGTGATTCTGAAGTGCAGCTCCCTTCTCCTGCACTTTTATTTGTTATGGTGGAATGGGAATAATGGTCATGCTTTCAAATGTCTCTCTCCTTCTCCACCTTCTTCTTCTGCCACCATTTCCAGCTCCGTCTCCCCTTCTTTCAAGTGTTTGCCATGGGCAGCTGGTAACAGAGCCAGTGAAATATGCCAGGAAAAATCTGATGGGGAAAGTATAATGTGGCACTCCCGCTATTTTCCACTGTTAGAATTATAGCGCAAACACAAAACAGTGAATCCTCTGCAGTTCGAGACCAAAATATTTTCCCCCTAGTATCAGCAAGGAAAGATGAGGAGCTTGCTTTTGGCCATGTTGTGTTTCAGTAGACATCTGGTGGACATCTGCCGGAGGTATTAGAAAGACTGGGCTAAGATTTAGTTTGATTGGAGGGAGACAGATCCAAAGCAGAGAGGTAAAGAGGGCTGAGGGATTCTGCATTAGCAGATCTTAATGCACAATCTGACTTGTGTTGGTGGGTTTTTTTTAATTGTAAAGCATTTAGGCTGCTTTTGTAGATAGGTGTTAATCATCTGTCCTCTTCCTAGAGTTCTGAGGAGGTTATGTGAGTATTTTTAAAGAATGCAGATAGCAGATTAGGTTGCAGTGAGGTCTTAATAAGCGCAGGATCAGGCTCTAAACTGCTGTCAAGTCCACACAGTGAACAAACTGAAAAAATACTTTGACCTTTCTGTTTTAGTGACCCTATGGGTAAATTACAGCAATCCAAGGTTAAAAGAAATAGATCTGTGATTTCATTTTGATTGGTGTGGCTTAAAGAAACTGCTTTCATGATATTTACTCTCTCTTAGATTCTGATCCTGCAAACAGTTATGCCTCTGGAGGGCATCCATTCATAGGCATTTGCAGGATTGGGGCTTTACTGAATGAATACTGGAGCAAAACCAGGTGGCTAGGCCTAGCTCATGACATTGGCCTGGTTACATTTCAAACAAAGTTTCCATAGGTGTTAATGGCTTAAGGTAGAGAGACAAGGATTCTATTAACAACATAATTCCTTTGGAGTATTGTAGGTATCTGAAAACTGTGATCTTAATGATTTTTTAAAAAATCTCCTGTGTTACTAATCAATAGATGGTAAATAGTTAAAACTGGAAGAACTTTACCATGGATGCTGTTTAGTTGTTTGGCCTTTCAATTGGAGTTGGATTCCAGACACGTGATTTCCATTAAGTTTTAGAATTTGTTTGGGGAGAGGTATTGGAAACCATTAAGGCCAGAACTTTGCTATCTGGTACAGTTAGGGCTCTTCAGAGTACTCCCATTGACTCAGAAGTAGCAAGGACTAGGTGTGGTGTTAGGTTTTTTGTAGGATGAAGGGCTTATTTGCAAAGTCTTTGAAGCAGGGCTCTGTCTGCAAACTCCAAAGCCATGTGTCTGTGTGCTCCAGGGCCTCTACTCTGAGTTTTTGAGTTGGTGAGACACACACACAATGTGACAACAGGAGAACTTTGCCTGTTTCTACAGGGCTCTGTTGCACAGTGTGGGTTCTAAACACTCGTTTAAAATACCCATCACCAACCAGTTGATGTTTTACTTCCCTTCCTATTTCCAGTGTTCTCACTTGTTTGTCTGTGGTTTGTTTGCTGTCTGTTGCTTTATTCCTTATTTTTCCTGTTCTATGTGTGTGAAGTATTCATCAAATTAAGAATTGACATCCCATAGAAATGGTATAAGCCTGAGTGAATGCCTTTTACTTTCCTTTCCGGTATCAGAAAGTATTATATTAATATTTGCTCTGAGAGCATGACTATTTCTAGTTGACTCCTAGATTTGTTTAGCATCTTAAAGCTGAGCTGTGTGCATGCAAGACGGATAGTTTTGTGAACTGCAGAAGTCCGTAGCATGCTAGTGTTTTGGCAGATGCTTCATTTTTTGAGAGCAGCTTTCCCTGAAGATTTAGTGATCTATGGTAGGAGGAGGTTATTAAATTGGGCCTCTGGTGCATATTTTTAATGCTTTTACTTAATGCCTATGACTTTGTTTTATTTCTATAGCTTTATTCACTATGCCACATTTTGGTGTGTTTACTAGCTTGTACTGTTAGAAAGGATGATAAAATACATCTACTCCAAGGGCACTGTCCATTTTCTTTTTATTTGATTTCATATTAAATGCACATCTTAAGCAGTGCACCTTATTAATTATCCCTTGTTTTAATGTTTCTTCTTCTTCCATACCTATGAACTGTTTTCAATATATATATTCTATCTAGGGTTTTTGTTTGTACTGGTAGCGCACATCCACACGTTACCTCAATAGTGGTGGAGCACATAACAAAATTCATTCCGCACATGGATGGAAATAATTAGAGGGAACATGGGTGACGACTCCCTCTTGGGTGGATGGGCCAATCCTGGGGCCCATTACTGCTCGGTGATTGATTTTCCATTCCAAGTCCATAAAGTTGATTTTCAATATAAATGCTTTGTTCCTTACGTACGACGCATATATTGATGTCTCAGTCATTCTGAGTCTTGACCAGTTATGAGCTTTTTGTAGATGCCTCTGTCACAGAGTCACTGGGTCAATGCTCTGGAACTACTCTGTAGGAAGCCAGTCAGGACTCTGGGGGAGCCTCCTCTCTCTGAGCAGACTGTCTCCAGGGCAGAAGTTTACACAGCTTTAACGTTCCTGGATCTGACCTCGGAGCATTCAGCATCCCCTTCCACACTGTGTGCTTCCTGCAGCGACTCCGCTGGGACGGGGCTCCTGGGGAAGCCAGAGGGCCCTGCACCCCAACTCCGCAATCAGACATTACTCTCAGCCAGCCAGTAAAACAGAAGGTTTCTTAGGCGACAGGAATACAGCATAGAACAGAGCTTGCTATCACAGAAATCAGTGACTTTCAGCCAAGTCCACCTTGGGAGTCCTGGGCCAGATGCCCTGGACTCTCCCTCTTCGAGTCCCCCCATGCAAACTGCCCGCTTCCAGCGACCCGACCTCTGACACCCCCCTGTTGCTCCTCCTCCGTCTCTTTATCTCACTTCCCAGGCAAAAGGTGTCACCTGGTTGCACCCCTCTCCTGGGTCTCCGGTTAGATAAGTGTAGGCTGCTGGGAAGCTTCACCTGCCCCACGGGCCTCAGCAAAAATCACCCACCCAATTCCCACCACCGAAGTATTGTGGGAAACTGAGGTACACACAGTGTTCGTATAGGGGAGTAAGACGCACATGCAGCATAACAAGGGCTGTTTACAGATCCCATCAGGATATGGGCCCCTTTTATTCTGGGGGCTGTGGGAGCGTCTCAGTCCCCTTCAGAGGTTACTGGGTCTCCAGCGCAAGTTTCAGCCTGCTCCCCTTTTGAGCTCCAGGGATCCCCACCCTCCCTCAGTGAAGGCCAGAGCCCCGAATGCTGCCAGCCCTCTCTTTGGGGGTGGAATTGCTCCACAGACTGTTCCCTTCCCAGGGTTCTCCCCCTATGAGTAGAGAAGGTCTCTCCTGTTCACTCCTGCTCCAGTTCTGGAATCGTTTGCAGGAGGGGAGGATCTGGGCCAATCCAGACTAAAGCAGCAGTTTAGCCCCTTCTGTGCCAGCGTGGGGTTTATATAGGCCTACCCAGGCCCAGGGAATGGCCCCCTATCAGCCCCATGCCTGATATGGTGGGGATACTCACTGGCAGCATTACCTTTGATGGGGTACTGCTCCCAATCTCTCCCCTCCCCTCCCCCTTTACAGCCACCACAATGCCTCTCACCTTCACTTCCTGAGGGGTGACCACCAGAAGGTGTGTTTTGTTATCCCTTTCCCTACCCCCCCAGGACCCGTTGTGCACCCTCCCTCACTCACCTCTGTCTCGGGAGACAAGGCGGGCCATGGGGTGTGGGTGATGCTCTGCTGGAGATCCATCATCACTGAACGAGTGGCAGCCTTGAGCCTCCTCGAAGGTTGCCGGGATGCTGATGTGCACTGGAGGAGAACTGGGGCTTGACTGAGTCCATGGACCATTTGGCCCACACTCTGTCACTGTAAAGCCTGCTCTGCGTTGCTGCAACTTGCCCTTGGTGGCGTTGTGCCCATAAGTCCCTGTAACGCTGTCTTCAGTGACTCGAGAGCATGAGCACCAGCCTCAGGCAGAGTGGTGTGGAAGAAAAACTCAGTCTTCACTCTTAGGTTGTTTGCAACAAGTCAGAGACCACTTATTCTCAAGCAATTGCAAGGGGGAGACTGCGTCCAGACAGGGATTCCCCCTTCCTTTGCGGGTCTCCGCATGATCAACAATTAGGGCAAGCACTTATACCTTTTGTTACATGCAATAATGATCAACTGCTGCGTCTTGTTTATACATATTCCTTCCTGATGCCCCACAGGATGCCAACATTTTTATGGCTGATTTAGAACAACGCTTCCTCAGCTCTCGTCCCCTAAAGCCCCTACTCTACTTGCGCTATATTGATGACATCTTCATCATCTGGACCCATGGAAAAGAAGCCCTTGAGGAATTCCACCATGATTTCAACAATTTCCATCCCACCACCAACCTCAGCCTGGTCCAGTCCACACAAGAGATCCACTTCCTGGACACTACAGTGCTAATAAACAATGGTCACATAAACACCACCCTATACCGGAAACCTACTGACCGCTATTCCTACCTGCATGCCTCCAGCTTTCACCCTGACCACACCACACGATCCATCGTCTACAGCCAAGCTCTGCGATACAACCGCATTTGCTCCAACCCCTCAGACAGAGACAAACACCTACAAGATCTCTGTCAAGCTTTCTTACAACTACAATACCCACCTGCAGAAGTAAAGAAACAGATTGATAGAGCCAGAAGAGTTCCCAGAAGTTACCTACTACAGGACAGGCCTAACAAAGAAAATAACAGAACGCCACCAGCCATCACCTTCAGCCCCCAACTAAAACCCCTCCAACGCATTATTAAGGATCTACAACCTATCCTGAAGGATGACCCAACACTCTCACAAATCTTGGGAGACAGGCCAGTCCTTGCCTACAGACAGCCCCGCAACCTGAAGCAAATACTCACCAACAACCACATACCACACAACAGAACCACTAACCCAGGAACTTATCCTTGCAACAAAGCCCGTTGCCAACTGTGCCCACATATCTATTCAGGGGACACCATCACAGGGCCTAATAACATCAGCCACACTATCAGAGGCTCGTTCACCTGCACATCCACCAATGTGATATATGCCATCATGTGCCAGCAATGCCCCTCTGCCATGTACATTGGTCAAACTGGACAGTCTCTACGTAAAAGAATAAATGGACACAAATCAGATGTCAAGAATTATAACATTCATAAACCAGTCGGAGAACACTTCAATCTCTCTGGTCACGCAATCACAGACATGAAGGTCGCTATCTTAAAACAAAAAAACTTCAAATCCAGACTCCAGCGAGAAACTGTTGAATTGGAATTCATTTGCAAATTGGATACTATTAATTTAGGCTTAAATAGAGACTGGGAGTGGCTAAGTCATTATGCAAGGTAGCCTGTGTCCTCTTGTTTTTTCCTACCCCCCCCCCCCCAGATGTTCTGGTTTAACTTGGATTTAAACTTGGAGAGTGGTCAGTTTGGATGAGCTATTACCAGCAGGAGAGTGAGTTTGTGTGTGTATGGGGGTGGGGGGGATGTGAGAAAACCTGGATTTGTGCAGGAAATAGCCCAACTTGATTGTCATGCACATTGTGTAAAGAGTTGTCACTTTGGATGGGCTATCACCAGGAGGAGAGTGAATTTGTGTGGGGGGGTGGAGGGTGAGAAAACCTGGATTTGTGCTGGAAATGGCCCACCTGATGATCACTTTAGATAAGCTATTACCAGCAGGACAGTGGGGTGGGAGGAGGTATTGTTTCATATTCTCTGTGTATATATAAAGTCTGCTGCAGTTTCCACGGTATGCATCCGATGAAGTGAGCTGTAGCTCACGAAAGCTCATGCTCAAATAAATTGGTTAGTCTCTAAGGTGCCACAAGTCCTCCTTTTCTTCTTACTTTTTCTCTGCAGTTCCTGCTACAGTCTGAGTTCCATTCTTATCCAACACAAGGTCAAAACAGCATCTCTCACAGTTTTCTCACTCGCTTCCCACTTGCCAAGGCCCTGCCTTAAAGTGTCGTGTTCTTAGAGTTAGAGTTAGCCTGACTCTTGCTCTATTCCTAAGAAAACTAAGATGTCTGCGTTCAAATTCCCTTTATCCCTTTTTCCACTTTCACACCGGTAAGAAGCAGAGAACAAACCCCAAATTGATTGTGAGGTCGATATGTAGATTTCACCCATCAAGTATCCAGTGTAAAGGCTTCAGGCACTGTAACAGCATTAACATGGAATCACAGACAGTCCCCTTGGGTCATCCCGTAGATCTCACCATGTAGGTGAGCTCACCTTTGTGACAGATGGTCCCTTACCACAGGGTTCTCAAATTTTTTCTTTCTGAGGCCCCCCCAACATGCTATAAAAACTCCACGGCCCACGTGGTCCACAATAACTGGTTTTCTACATATAAAAGCCAGGGCTGGTGTTAGAGGGTAGCAAGCAGGGCAACTGCCTGGGGCCCCCACAAAGTGACATTGCTTAGGCTTTGGCTTCAGCCCTAGGAGGTGGGGCTCAGGGCCCTGAACTTCAGCCCCATGCACTGGGACTTCAGCTTTCTGCCCTGGGCCTCGGTGAGTCTAGTGCTGGCCTTGTTTGGCAGCCCCCCTGAGACAGCTGCCTTGGGGACAATGACAGGGACAATCTCCCAAAGTGACTCCTTTGATTCTGCTCTTCTCTGACCTTTGGTTTACAGAATAATAGAACTGGAAGGGACCTCAAGAAGTCACTCAAGTCCAGTCCCCTTCACTCAAGGCAGGACTAAGTATTATCTTACCATCCCTGAGAGGTGTTTGTCCAGCCTGCACTTAAAAATTCCCAATGATGGAGATTCCACAACCTCCCTTGGCAATTTATTCCGGTGCTAAACCACTCTGACAGTTAGGAAGTTTTTCCTAATGTCCAACCTAAACCTCCCTTCTTGCAATTTAAGCCCATTGCTTCTTGTCCTATCCTCAGAGGTTAAGTAGAACAAATTTTCCCCCTCCTCCTTGTAACAACCTTATATGTACTTGAAAACTGTGATCATGTCCCCTCTCAGTCTTCTCTTTTCCATACTAAACAAACCCAATTTTTTTCAATCTTCCCTTTCTAGACCTTTAATCATTTTTGTTGCTCTTCTCCAGACTTTCTCCAATTTCTTCACATCTTTCCTGAAATGTGGTGCCCAGAACTGGACACACTACTCCAGTTGAGGCCTAATCCGCGCAGAGTAGAGCGGAAGAATTACTTCTCGTGTCTTGCTTACAATACATCTGCTAATACATCCCAGAATGATACTTGCTTTTTTAGTTTAACGCTGTTGACTCTCATTTAGCTTGTAATCCACTATGACCCCCAGATCTCTTTCCTATCCTCCAAAACACTTGCAACCCCTCCCACCTTGGTAATGCTCACAAACTTGATAAGTGTAACAGAGACTCTGTAACTGGGAGGGTTTCACCATGTCTCAGAGGGTTACACCCTTGTGGGAGGTGGCTAGGCTTCTACTGGAATAAGGTCACTCTGTGCTTCACAGCGTGGCAGAACCTAGAATGTCCATTAGCAGGGACAAATCCTGGGGGGAATTGTCTTTTGGAATGGACAAAACCCCTGTCTGAATTCTGTCACATTGCCCTTCTCACCCTGGCAGGCTACAGAATAACATCCAGGTTTCACTCCAGATCATCCCGTCCTCCCAGGGGGAAGGAAATGGCTGCAATGGAGCTGGCTCAGGTAAGGGATTATCAGGGAGCTGGTGGTGGGTTCTGCTTGGAGGGAGAGGAGCAGTAAATGCATAGGAGGGTGGGAGCTGCTAGAGGTCGTGGGAGGCAGGAACTATCTAGTGTGGAGAAAGGGAGGGGACAGAATGTGACAAACCTGCTGAGAACTGTGTACTCTAGGATGTGATGGGTTGTCACCCCGGGGTGTAGTCTGGGGGGCTTCTGGGAACCGCTGTGCCCTCTAACCCTCAAGCTGGCCTGGCCCTTCTCACACTGCTTTGCTTGAGACTCAGCTAGTCCTAATTAAAACCACATTAACAGTCCACCATACTCCTCTGCCAGGTCTTTCAAAACTCTTGTTATCTGGACCCGCTGATTTAAACATGTCTAACTTAAATAGCTGCTGTTTAACATCCTCGTGAGTTCTTCTTGGAATAGAAAGACTGTCGGCGTCAACATCTTATGATATGAGTACATCATCTGTTTTTCTCCAAATCCAGGAAAGAAATTGTTATTGAACACTTTTACCTCTTCTGCATTATTTTTTATATTCTGCCATTTCCCTCTAGTAATTTACCACTACCATTGTTAGGATTAATTTTGTACTTAATATACTTTAAAAAAACTTCCTTCTTATTTTCATTGATTTATCATTACCAATTTTCTACAATTCTGACCTTCTAACTTCTATTCTTTACTACTGACTTCCCCTTTCTTCCGTATATTTTATTTGGAGTGTGTTGGGATTCCTACCAAGGAGCCACCAGCAGGGTCCAGAGACGGCCCCATCTCCCATATCAAGCTCTGGCTAGTAGGTATGTGATAGAAGGAGGCAGGGTCTTCACATTTATCAGCTGGGGGACACAAAGGTTCTGTCTTTCTACCCTCTGATGCCTCCTGGCCTCTCTAAGCAAGGTGTGGTGGGACTCTGTTAACATGTGCCTCCCGGACCTCCAATTTACCTGGTGCTGCTGTTCAGTGAATAGAGGGGTTTTGACTGGGGCAGCAGGTACTGAGTGTTGGACTCTTTCTCTTTCAGGGGCTGGTGACTTTTGAGGAGGTGGCTGTGTATTTCACCAAGGGGGAATGGGCTCTGTTGGACCCCACTCAGAGAGCCCTCTACAGAGACGTCATGCAGGAGAACTATGAGACGGTGGTCTTGCTGGGTAAGGAGTCCTGTCCCGTCAGTTAGTAGAAGCTGTGGGGTCTCTAAAGAACCTGAGTAGTAATAACTCTATACCTTTATTCATCATATAAGTTTTGGCAAGTTTCCTTGCCCACCTTTTTTTGCCTGATCTCCCACACACTAGTATAATTTTTGGACATGTGCCTTTTTGGTGCTGTCAGTCATTTTAAAATTGCATTTAAGATATCCTTATTGGCTACATTGGTCTCAGAGTCGCAGCCATGTTAGTCTGTATCCACAAAAAGAAAAGGAGTACTTGCATCCGATGACGTGAGCTATAGCTCACGAAAGCTTATGCTCAAATAAATTTGTTAGTCTCCAAGGTGCCACAAATACTCCTTTTCTTTTTACATTAATAACTGTAGCTTTCATGCCTTTTCCTCATTTTAAGAGGAAAATATGCTGCCTGTAGAATTCTAAATTAGTTAAATAGGGGTATGACTCATGCATGGCTTGTGTGACAGTCAGACGAGCTCCTCTTTTGATATGAGAGTGTATAACGTTGCCATTCAGGACCCCACGGGTGAAGGGAGAACAGAGCTGTGGGAGGGGAGGAGAAGGGGGGGAGTAGATAATTCTGGGGTGCCAGGACGTGGGGAGGGTGTGTGCAGGGTAAGAGCTAAGAAGCAGCAGGGAGGGAAGGAGGTAGTGAGAGACGAGGAGGGAACATAAGTAGCTCCCAAGGTGCCGGGAGGTGGTGCCGGCTGAGAGTAATGGGACGAAGGGAAGGGGAGTGGGGAGGAATAGCACTCAGGCAGTGGGCTCGGTGGGTCAGTGGGAGGGAGGAGATTTTTAGGGATCTAGAGCTGTGGGGGATCCCAGACCTTTAACCCCGAATCCCTACCCAAGCCTTGTTGCTTTAGAGCCTACACTCCAGTTTTATTTCTGTTCAGTTTCACTTCATTCTACATTTTTTTCCCCCAAATACATTATTTTAACTCTTGACCTCCCTCCCCATATACCCTCCCCATCTCTCTGCACAGCAACCTTGGCCACCAATCCTGAGTCCTTGCTGCATTCCTCCCTCCCATAGCAGGGCCGCTACCCAGGCACAAATGGGCACTTTGTTGGTGATGTCACAGGATGGTAGTGTAGCCTGTACCATCTTTTCACCTATAAGGTTACGTATTGGGGTACAACGTGTCCTTGTCCATGGTGACTCAAATTTAATGGAGGAGATAAAATAGGGTGAAACACACAGCAACTTGATTTAATACAGACAGTTAGAATTGAAAACATAGGCAAAAATCAATACACCTAACGATTAGACTAAGATAAGTATAGTAAAGAGGGTCTTGCACGGTGCATATTTACCAGTTATGGACACCATTGGAAACAAAGATGGAGGGCAAGGGAGACCATCAGAAGCTAGGCCCTGCTTTAGTTTACACTGTCTCAGGGACCTGACAAAATGAGAAAATGGTAACTAGGAGAGGTATTTTATCCCCTTCCTTATGGAAATGGTACGGCTATATACCATATCTGCTCCTTTACTCTGATTACAATAATGTCAATAGCTGCCCCAACCCATATGTGGACCAGATGATATGTCTGGGGGGAGAAAGTAGAAGGAGACTCCGCTGGTTGGAAGGCATGAAATGCACTGTCCTGAGATGGGGGGTTCCACGACCACCACTCCCAAGAGAAGGAGGCGGGTGGTGGTGGTCGGGGACTCTCTCCTCCGGGGGACTGAGTCATCTATCTGCCGCCCTGACCGGGAAAACCGAGAAGTCTGCTGCTTGCCGGGGACTAAGATTTGCTATGTGACGGAGAGACTGCCGAGACTCATCAAGCCCTCGGATCGCTACCCCTTCCTGCTTCTCCACGTGGGCACCAATGATACTGCCAAGAATGACCTTGAGCGGATCACTGCGGACTACGTGGCTCTGAGAAGAAGGATAAAGGAGTTTGAGGCGCAAGTGGTGTTCTCGTCCATCCTCCCCGTGGAAGGAAAAGGCCTGGATAGGGACCGTCAAATCGTGGAAGTCAACGAATGGCTACGCAGGTGGTGTCGGAGAGAAGGCTTTGGATTCTTTGACCATGGGATGGTGTTCCATGAAGGAGGAGTGCTGGGCAGAGACGGGCTCCACCTTACGAAGAGAGGGAAGAGCATCTTTGCGAGCAGGCTGGCTAACCTAGTGAGGAGCGCTTTAAACTAGGTTCACCGGGGGAAGGAGACCAAAGCCCTGAGGTAAGTGGGAAAGCGGGATACCGGGAGGAAGCACAGGCAGGAATGTCTGTGAGGGGAGGGCTCCTGCCTCATACTGGGAATGAGGGGCGATCAGCAGGTTATCTCAAGTGCTTATATACGAATGCACAAAGCCTTGGAAACAAGTAGGGAGAACTGGAGGTCCTGGTGATGTCAAGGAATTATGATGTGATTGGAATAACAGAGACTTGGTGGGATAACTCACATGACTGGAGTACTGTCATGGATGGATATAAACTGTTCAGGAAGGACAGGCAGGGCAGAAAAGTTGGGGGAGTTGCACTGTATGTAAGGGAGCAGTATGACTGCTCAGAGCTCCGGTACGAAACTGCAGAAAAACCTGAGTGTCTCTGGATTAAGTTTAGAAGTGTGAGCAACAAGGGTGATGTAGTGGTGGGAGTCTGCTATAGACCACCGGACCAGGGGGATGAGGTGGATGAGGCTTTCTTCCGGCAGCTCGCAGAAGCTACTAGATCGCACGCCCTGGTTCTCATGAGTGACTTTAATTTTCCTGATATCTGCTGGGAGAGCAATACAGCGGTGCATAGACAATCCAGGACGTTTTTGGAAAGCGTAGGGGACAATTTCCTGGTGCAAGTGCTAGAGGAGCCAACTGGGGGGGGAGCTTTTTTTGACCTGCTACTCACAAACCGGGAAGAATTAGTAGGGGAAGCAAAAGTGGATGGGAACCTGGGAGGCAGAGACCATGAGATGGTCAAGTTCAGGATCCTGACACAGGGAAGAAAGGAGAGCAGCAGAATACGGACCCTGAACTTCAGAAAAGCAGACTTCAACTCCCTCAGGGAACGGATGGGTAGGATCCCCTGGGGGACTAACATGAAGGGGAAAGGAGTCCAGGAGAGCTGGCTGTATTTCAAGGAATCCCTGTTGAGGTTACAGGGACAAACCATCCCAATGTGTCGAAAGAATAGTAAATATGGCAGGCGACCAGCTTGGCTTAACGGTGAAATCCTAGCGGATCTTAAACATAAAAAAGAAGCTTACAAGAAGTGGAAGGTTGGACATATGACCAGGGAAGAGTATAAAAATATTGCTCGGGTATGTAGGAATGAAATCAGGAGGGCCAAATCGCACCTGGAGCTGCAGCTAGCGAGAGATGTCAAGAGTAACAAGAAGGGTTTCTTCAGGTATGCTGGCAACAAGAAGAAAGCCAAGAAAAGTATGGGCCCCTTAATGAATGAGGGAGGCAACCTAGTGACAGAGGATGTGGAAAAAGCTAATGTACTCAATGCTTTTTTTGCCTCTGTCTTCACTAACAAGGTCAGCTCCCAGACTGCTGTGCTGGGCATCACAACATGGGGAATAGATGGCCAGCCCTCTGTGGAGAAAGAGGTGGTAAGGGACTATTTAGAAAAGCTGGACGTGCACAAGTCCATGGGGCCGGACGAGTTGCATCCGAGAGTGCTGAAGGAATTGGCGGCTGTGATTGCAGAGCCGTTGGCCATTATCTTTGAAAACTCGTGGCGAACGGGGGAAGTCCCGGATGACTGGAAAAAGGCTAATGTAGTGCCAATCTTTAAAAAAGGGAAGAAGGAGGATCCTGGGAACTACAGGCCAGTCAGCCTCACCTCAGTCCCCGGAAAAATCATGGAGCAGGTCCTCAAAGAATCAATCCTGAAGCACTTACATGAGAGGAAAGTGATCAGGAACAGTCAGCATGGATTCACCAAGGGAAGGTCATGCCTGACTAATCTAATCGCCTTCTATTATGAGATTACTGGTTCTGTGGATGAAGGGAAAGCAGTGGATGTATTGTTTCTTGACTTTAGCAAAGCTTTTGACACGGTCTCCCACAGTATTCTTGTTGATACTAAACTGGGAGGAGTGGTAGATACGCTGGAGGGCAGGGATAAGATACAGAGGGACCTAGACAAATTGGAGGATTGGGCCAAAAGAAATCTGATGAGGTTCAATAAGGATAAGTGCAGGGTCCTGCACTTAGGACGGAAGAACCCAATGCACCGCTACAGACTAGGGACCGAATGGCTAGGCAGCAGTTCTGAGGAAAAGGACCTAGGGGTGACAGTGGACGAGAAGCTGGATATGAGTCAGCAGTGTGCCCTTGTTGCCAAGATTGCCAATGGCATTTTGGGATGTATAAGTAGGGGCATAGCGAGCAGATCGAGGGACGTGATCGTCCCCCTCTATTTGACATTGGTGAGGTCTCATCTGGAGTACTGTGTCCAGTTTTGGGCCCCACACTACAAGAAGGATGTGGATAAATTGGAGAGAGTCCAGCGAAGGGCAACAAAAATGATTAGGGGACTGGAACACATGAGTTATGAGGAGAGGCTGAGGGAGCTGGGATTGTTTAGCCTGCAGAAGAGAAGAATGAGGGGGGATTTGATAGCTGCTTTCAACTACCTGAGAGGTGGTTCCAGAGAGGATGGTTCTAGACTATTCTCAGTGGTAGAAGAGGACAGGACAAGGAGTAATGGTCTCAAGTTGCAGTGGGGGAGGTTTAGGTTGGATATTAGGAAAAACTTTTTCACTAAGAGGGTGGTGAAACACTGGAATGCGTTATCTAGGGAGGTGGTAGAATCTACCTTCCTTAGAAGTTTTTAAGGTCAGGCTTGACAAAGCCCTGGCTGGGATGATTTAATTGGGGATTGGTCCTGCTTTGAGCAGGGGGTTGGACTAGATGACCTCCTGAGGTCCCTTCCAACCCTGATATTCTATGATTCTATGTGGCCTTTGGGAAGTCTATAATTAGGCATCAAGCATTAATACTCATGATTTACGTCACTTATTTCTTAATAATTCTAATATATGAATGCAGTCCAACTGCTGAGATACTTCATAGCAACCTAATTACTAAAAAAAAAAAAGAGGACCTCTGGCACCTTAGACACTAACAAACTTATTTGAGCATAAGCTTTCGTGAGCTACAGCTCACTTCATTGGATGCATTCAGTGGAAGTGAGCTGTAACTCACGAAAGCTTATGCTCTAATAAGTTTGTTAGTCTCTAAGGTGCCACAAGTCCCCCTTTTGTTTTTGCGAATACAGACTAACACGGCTGCTACTCTGAAACCTGTCTAATTGCTAAAGCCGCCCCAAACCTCCTTCTTTCAGAATCCTGTGGTGTATTGCACCTGTTTGTGGTTACTCATTAGTCTCTCAAAATGAGGGTGCAAAATATCTCACCTGGGATCCTCTCCTTAGGCCTATTTAGGTAAATCCCAGACTTCAGCATAACTACTCCCACAAAGCCTCAACCTAATATAAGGCCCTTACCTGTACCAACCTTAGGTTATGTCTACACTACCCTGGTCAGTCAACCTACGCTGCGCAACTCCAGCTATATGAATAATGTAGCTGGAGTCGATGTACCTTAGGTCGAGTTACCGCAGGGTCTAGTTACCTAACTCGATCTGCAGTCATTTTGGCGGGGCTTTACTAGACCTGCTACGTTGACCACCGGTGGATCGATCTCAGAGCTTTGATTCCGGCTGTAGTGTAGTCCCTGCCCTTAATAACCCATTTATTTATGTTCACCTCCTTCCCCCTCCACACATGTTCCAAGCTAATAAGCAACACTCTGATCATGACATTTTACCTCCAGCGAGTATAAAATTGACCACAAGACATGAGACTAGGTCATAGAGCATAAAATCAGGTCGGGGTCAACAGGAGTGAGAGTTTGGAGAGAGTCTTTTTCCCCCCTCTCCCCATCTGCAGCAGCCACAAGCGGTTTTCCCTCCAGGCTCCTTGGATCTTTGAGCCTGTCCCTCCTGAGGTTGCTTGGCCCAATTCTTGTTTCTTACATTCTCCTTTTCTGGAAGAATTAGAGGCTGTTGCTCCTGAATTTTAGTGTTTCATTCCCCAGCCTTCTCCACACACTGGGAGAGTTTCATTCTCCCTCCCATTACACCTGAGTCACTAGATTTCCTAATTCCCCAAAATGTGCTTCTGCGATGTCACAGTTCTGGGGTAGTTAAGCCTTTGACCTGCTTCCATGGTCGGCTCAAGGAATGCCCTCTCGGGTATCAGGCCTCTAGCCAGCCCCTCTCTATGGGTCGGAACCCACATGTCTCTCCTTTTTGACTAGAGTTTGAGGATTGCAGCTTCTCCTCCACTGTGTTCACTGGACTAACCTCCAGTTCCTGTACTTTGCTTTCTCTCCCAGGGCTCTGAGCAGCGTGTGTGTGTGTCATAGAGGTGGGAATTTTGGTGATACATGTATGATGCCAATACACACCTCAGTTTCCCTCTGTGATTGGTATTGCTATGATTATAAAGAGCAGGAGACATGAGGTTTTTTGTCAAGTAGCTGTCATGGGGTGATATGAATGGGTCATTAAGGACTGGCTGGGACCAACCTACATCAGTGGAATAACGGACAGAGACAAGGGAATAATTCTCACCTCTCCATGGGAGGATCTCTGCTTCGCTGAGTGAAGCATACATGGATTTGTTATATTTTTGGGAGCAGGAAGAACTGGGCTTGCAGATACAGAGAGCCCTACCGGAGCAAAGACAAATGGACAGGCACAGTGAAAGGAAACCAAACTGTTTTCTACAGCAGCATGGCTCAAGGGCATTGGCCAGCATGGACTGTATTGTCTTCTTCACTTCTCTGTCCTAATCTAAGGGCTTTCCAGTGCTGTGTTTCAGTTGACTAATAAATCCTGCTGTATTTTAAAAGTCTGCCCAGTGTCACAGGAAAAACTTGCTCTGTGCATTGACTGAGGAACATCTCTGAAGAGGAGTGTCGTTCAGCTGGACCTGCTGAGCAGAGCTCACAGTTGGAATAGGAGTGTTGAAGCCAGAGGCTCAGTCTCAGATGTTGAAGCTCCATGGCTCATCCTTGTAGGAAGAGTGGGACCTCTTGGGGGTCTCGTGCCCTGAATGGGCAGCTCCCAAGGACTGTTTAAAAGCCAGGGCATTGCAGAGATCCTATGGATCCATGACCGTGTGCCTGATGGGGAAAAGATATAAAAGGATCTAAAAGTGTATTTACCATCGCCCCCTCATCAGTCCTCATGGGAATCCCTGATCAGTTCCAAAGTGTATTAAAACCTTCCTTAAAGGCTTACCTCTTGGTTATCAGATTATGTCATTTTTGTTACAAGGCTTTCCATTCACCCTCCCACTTCTCTGGTTCTTGTCACGCAGACAGCAAGCAGCAAAAGACCAGAAGTCCAAAGCGCAGATAATGCGATGCTTATTGGGGTTAGTTTCCAAGCAGGCATATTGCAAAGTCCTTCACACCAGTTGCGCTTATCTCTGTACGCCGACAAAGCCTGTTTCCCCATGTTCCCTTCCCAGCTCTGACTCCGCAGAGCATTTTCCCTGTCTCCCTTCCCAGCTCTGACGCCGCAGCGCCTCGCCTGTGTCCCTGTTCCCATTTCACCCCTCTTAAACAAAATGATTAGTTTCCCTTCCCCCTCCTGTTTGACCCCCTTTATATAATAATATGCTCAGCTATACCTTAACCAACCGTACTGAAATTTAACTAACCAATTCCAACATATTGTAACATAATTCTCTAACCAATTATATCCCACTACCCTAATTAACTTACTTACACCTAGCAAAATTAATTACACAACAGACAGAAACACTTAGAGAACTAGACTGATTAACAAGGTAAAAATGGTGGCCATAAAGATAAAACAATACGGAAATGAGGGTTTCACAACCATTGATAAGTGATTTCTTGCCAGACAGGATGCTATCAAACTACGTTTTCTTTAACCATCTTAAGATCTGTTTCTTTATCTGATGGTGATGGGCACCATCTGGACAGGATCGTCTTCCTAACAGCCCAATACCACCTTATTTCAACCTGACTCGTTTGGGATATGAGGATGTGACCGTATGCTTCCCAGCTTTTGGCTGCCCCATCTGCTTAGCCAAGGGCCTTCGTCTGTGGCCTTGTTCTTAGGCTATCCTAGTGAGAGAAGGCCCATACACAGGCGTACTGTGAGTTTGATTCTTTGCTTTTATACCCCTGTAAGTAGCTAAGTGATAAAAATACACCTAAGTTCTTAACGTGTAGACTTTACAGGCAGGCTTGAATATCTATATTCTAACAATGGGTTCTACGCCTTCCCCCATTCTGTGCCTGTCTTTCTATTTAGATTGTAAATTCTTCAGGGCATGGGCCATCTGCTATTCTCTGTACTTTCCCTAGTATAATAGTGACCCACTGTTAGTTGCTCCTTAGGCACTAAGGTAATGAATATTATTTATATAATAATAATAACTATTCTGCCACTTTGAGCCAATGAAGATGGCCTTGGGATGTTAGTGCTTAAAAAATGAGCTGGGATTACAACCATGGACTGCTCTTTGTGACATGTATCCCACAAATTCCACTGACCTCCCTTGTTTTCTTTGCCTGGAGTAGGGTTTCCAATTTCCAAACCTGATGTGATCTCGCAGCTGGAACGAGGGGAAGAGCCATGGGTCCCGGACCTCCAGGGCTCTGAGACAGAAGTGCTCCCAAGAGCTTCCTGCACAGGTGAGGAATTACTTAAACCAACTCAAAAACTGTTTGGGAATGCAGGAAACCTTTGGGATGCCCTACAAAGACCTTGAGCTCTCCAAGTTCAGGATTGTTCCCTGCAGAATGGAATCATTCTGGGAGATTTAATTGGGGATTGGTCCTGCTTTGTGCAGGGGGTTGGATGACCTCCTGAGGTCCCTTCCAACCCTGATATTCTATGATTCTATGTCACTCATGGCTTCCCACCTCTTCTGACTGACAACTGGCAGAAGGTCCCTCTCCAATCTCACTTTCCCCTGAGGGTTCTGGTGAGATGCAGACCAAAACTGATCCCTTCCTCTCTCCTGTGAGGAAGGGTTTGGGGAAAATCAGCTCCTGATAGGTTTGATCTCTCCCACACATATTTTGGTTTGTTCATCTCTTTTTCCATTCCTCTGTCTGAGATTTCCTTTCTTTCTGGCGCAGGGAGTGACCTATGTCTGGATTCTCTCTGTCTCCCATCAGGTGATGGGAGGGTGAGTGAGAATGAGGAGGAGACACCCCAGCAGGAAGATGCTGAGGAAGTAGAACCACATGGAACGTTATCAGGAAGATCCAAAGGGAATGGTTCCAGGAGTTCTGCACTCCCAGAAATCGAGAGAGCCTGTGAGACTGAGCAGAGGCCAGAGGAAAACTTCAGTAGCCACTCAGCCCTTATTACATTTGAGAGAATCAACTTGGAAGAGACACGGTACACATGCCATGAGAGTGGGAAAAGCTTTAATCGGAGCTCAGACCTTCTCACACACTGGAGAAACCACACAGGAGAGAAACCCTACATGTGCTCTGAGTGTGGGAAAAGCTTCAATCAGAGCTCAAACTTTATCACGCATCAGAGAACCCACACAGGAGAGAAACCTTATGGATGCTCTGAGTGCGGGAAACACTTCGTTGACAGTTCAACCCTCGTCTCACATCAGCGAATCCACACAGGAGAGAGACGCCACATATGTTCTGAGTGTGGGAAAAGCTTTAGTCGGCATTCACACCTTCTCACACATCAGAGAATCCACACAGGGGAGACGCCCTACACGTGCTGTGAGTGCGGGAAAAGTTTCAATCAGAGCTCGACCCTGATCACGCATCGTAGAATCCACACAGGAGAGACGCGCTACATGTGCTATGAGTGCGGGAAAAGATTCAGTCAGTTGTCTGCCCTGATCACACATCAGAGAATCCACAGAGGAGAGATGCCCTACACGTGCTCTGAGTGTGGGAAAGACTTCAATTACAGCTCTGCCCTGATCACACATCAGCGAATCCACACAGGAGAGAGACCCTACACATGCGCTGAGTGCGGGAAAACCTTCAATCGGAGCTCAAACCTTATCTCACATCAGAGAATCCATACAGGAGAGAAGCCTTACACGTGCTCTGAGTGTGGGAAAAGCTTCAATCAGAGCTCGACCCTTATCATACATCGTAGAATCCACACAGGAGAGACTCCCTACACATGCTCTGAGTGTGGGAAAAGTTTCAATCAGAGCTCGACCCTTATCACACATCGTAGAATCCACACAGGGGAGATGCCCTACACATGCTCGGAGTGCGGGAAAAGCTTCAATCAGAGGTCTGCCCTGATCACACATCAGAGAATCCACACAGGAGAGATGCCCTACTCCTGCTCTGAGTGTGGGAAAAGCTTCAATCGCAGCTCTGCCCTGATCACACATCAGCGACTCCACACAGGAGAGAGACCCTACACATGCGCTGAGTGCGGGAAAAGCTTCAATCAGAGCTCAAACCTTATCTCACATCAGAGAATCCACACAGGAGAGAAGCCTTACACGTGCTCTGAGTGCGGGAAACGCTTCAAAAACAGCTCACACCTTATTAGACATCAGAAAATCCACATGAGACAGAACTGTGACAAATGCCTTGATTAGGGCTGGGCAAAGATTATTTTTTTAAATCACATTTTCTATTTCTCATAGTGATCTGTGCACCATGGTCTCTCAGCTCCCCCAGATTAGTTGCCTGCTTCTGCCTTTTGCAGCTCACCCTTCTTTGGGATCAGTCCTGTGATATTTTCTATCAACTCCTTTCCTTTTGAGTTGTAGCAGTGTGTATCCCTCCAACCAGGAATGTTCATCAGCTCCCGGAAGGAGAGAGAGGTTTCATTCACAACAATGTACACTGAGATAATGTACACTGTGCCTTACATCCACTAGGACTGTACATGGCATTGGCTGCTCACGTGAGTGATCTTGGTGTGAAAAGACAAGTATAGTGGTAGAGCAGAGGCAGCCCAGGTGCAGTGGTTGTCATTGGCTTTCCCCTTGACCTGACCTAAACTCCATCACTTTTCCTAGTCTAAACAAACCCTGAGCATCACGGTTATACTGTTCCCCCATTTCAAAGCAATTGTTACTCATCAAGTTCCCCCTTCAGTAACAAATGGTTTCATTCCCAGTTGCTCTGTTGTTGCTTCAGGTTGTTAGAGAGCAGATATTTTTACTACCATTTTCCTCCCTTAAAATATATTAAACTATAAAAAAGATCAGGGATAGGGAAAAATGTCATTTCCCCTCTGTAACAACAGAAGAAGATAGGGTAAATCAGAGGGATTCCCTTATTCCCCATCACCATCCCAATCACCCCTGTTGTTTAATTGGTTATGTCAGTATTTTTTCTAAAGAGCTGGGAAGCGGATTCCCTAGTAAATCATAGAATATCAGGGTTGGAAGGGACCTCAGGAGGTCATCTAGTCCAACCCCCTGCTTAAAGCAGGACCAAATGATTTGGAACTAAGCAAAATACCCATGCATTTGGCTCCCAAAGCAGTTCTGTCCAGGCTCTGAAAGAGGTCACTCCTGAAGATACCTGCTTCCTAATCAGGTGCATGTTGCCTATTATTTGGGAAATAGAATACCTATCTAGGTAGGGATGGGAAAAATGGAAGTGACATTCCTGTTCAGCTCACCCCTGGGAGATGCTGCAAACGTGTAGAAAATGAAATCCATGTGGAATGTGATAGAGCTGCAGAAAGACACCTATTGTTAATAGATACCTGACATTTGGTGTCTTACAGGGATTCTAAGCAGCACCTGAATTTAGTCCCTAAATTAAATCTGTGCCACCAGATTAAAGGAATAAAAGGGCATATTTGGGGGAGTTATACCTCACTATTGCTACTGATATGTTGTGTGGTTGGTGATGAATTCTATGCCAGAGAAGAGTAAAATTACTCCAAGTAAGGTCAAGGATTTCACAAGAACTCACGTAGAAATTGCAGGTACTGGTGGTTGATTTTCACCCCAGAGTTGGAAGCTATGGTGACCTGTGGCCCAGGTAAACTATTTTTAGGTCCCTGCTCCCTTGTTAAGTGGCATTGATCACACTCCTAAACAATGCCATGATTACATTGGGCACAACTCTGTTTTACCATTTGGATCCAAAGTTTCATGAAGCAGAGAAAGAAAGAGCTGATTCCTTCAGAGCCATTCCATGCCTATGGGTCCCAATCTGGCTGCCTTGTTGGACAAGAAGCACTTCTATGCTGGGCAAATGATGGTAGCCAATGAGGGAATATATCAAATTCCAAATTCAAATTGTAGGATATATGAATGCTAAGTCCAGAGTCTGTAGTTTGGTCTCTTAGTTTTGCTATTAAGTCTAATGCATCTGTATCACTTCTTCTCCTGCTGCTACTTTGAAAGATTAGAAAGTGTAAAAATACAGCACAGGTGGTTTTTCCTCATGATGCAGCCTTCCCACGTAGTGTGAGACCCCTTCCACCCACACTTATGGGAGAAGATCCAGGGAGAAATGAACTCTCAGAAATGGAAGGCTCCTAGCTTATGGTAGAATGTGACTTCACACAGAGCTCACTGGGTGGAAATGGGAATTAAGAGAACACTGCCCTATAGGTTTATATTTTGTAATCTTTGAATAAGTTGTTACCAGCAACAATGAAATTTAACATGAAGTTAATGAGTGTAATGTAAGAGGCTGATCATGTGATAACTTGCAGTGTTACAACAGAATTCAGGTTTTCTTCTAGTCCTCTCCCTGCCCCCTCCTACTACATAGGAAATGGTGGCTAATCCTGAAATTAAAACCTCACTCCAAAGGAATTAGAGTGGGGGAATATGTGAGAGAAATAGCATGCATGAGAATAGAGACCCAGTATAGACTGTAATTATTTCTATTTAAAATGGAATTTATTATAATAAATTTTAAAATAAATTTTCCTTGAAGAGGAAAATTACTTGAGACAAGATGTGTAGCCTTTTACCCAGTTAGAGGGTAACAGCCACAGAGTTCCCCAGGGCTCTTGTTTGCAAAGCAAGGATGTCACATCAGGCAGGAGATGTCAAGATCTAAACTGGTGATGGGCGTGTGATGGGAGATTTTCTGGGTTATTTTTTTGGTTTGGTTTTTTAATTTAATTTTAATTTTGCAACCAGTTACTTTTATAGGTGCTGAAGACCCTTTTCCTTTTGAGAACAGCTATTTAACCATCAGGCCTGGCTCTGGAAACCTCCCCAAAGCTGGCCTTGTGTGTCTTTTCTGTTTGATATCTTTGGGGTTCACACATCCACACTAGGTGCGGTTCACAGTAACGGATACTTTGAGAAACCTGCTGGGTGAAGCAGGCCTTTTCCAAAACGACATTGGCCCAAAGTCTGCCTCAATTCAGCTGGATTGGAACAGGTCTGTATCAAAGGAGTGGTGCACACCTGATTTGCCCAGAGACCTTGGGGGAGGTGTGGTAAGATAGGGTAAGTAGGAATCGACACCAAAAAAGTTAAATGTAAGGGTGAAAGAACTTCACCTTGCAGATCAACAAGCCTGTTCTTTTCATTCCCACTGAAGCATCTGGCACTGGTCACTCTCAGGGAACACACTGGGCTAGATGGACCATTGGTCTGACCCAGTATGGCCAGTCTTGCGTTCTTATGTAAGCCACGTAGGGCCTTGTCTACACTGGCAAGTTTCTGCGCAGTAAAGTAGCTTTCTGCGGTGTAACTCCCAAGGTGTACACACGGCCAAGCCACTTAGTGCACAGAAACTGCAATTGCAGCTCTCTAAAAAAAAAAAAAAAAGCCACCCCGTTGAGAGGCGTAGAGCGTTCTGTGCCAGGACTACAGCACCGCCTGCAAGTGTAGACACCCGGGTCGATCACAGCGCTGCGATTGGCCTCCGGAAGGTGTCCCACAATCCCTGTTCTCGCCTCTCTGGTCATCGGTTTGAACTCGACTGCGCCGCCCGCAGGCTACCAACTGTGAACCCCACACCTTAAATTCCTTGGGAATTTTGAAAGTCCCCTTCCTGTTTGCTTGGTGACACATGCAGTGGTCTCAGCACATCTTTCCAGGTGACCTTGCTTGGAGCAATGCCGAGCTGCTGGGCCTCATCAGCATTTGGGGAGAGGAGGCTGTCCCCTTCCAGCTATGCTCTAGTTGTAGGAATTATACCAATGGACAGATTTCACGATGCATGAGAGAAAGGGGCTATGACCGGGACACACTGCAATGCAGGGTCAAAGTGAAGGAGCTGTGGAACGCCTACTCCATGGCATGGGAGGCAAACCGCCGCTCCGGTGCTGCACCCACGAGCTCCTGGTTCTACAAAGAGCGGGATGTGATAATCAGTGGTGACCCCACCTCCACTGTGAAGGCCACTGTGGATACTTCAGTGGCTCACATGCCAGTCGAGAGTGGACCAAGCCAGGAGGAGGAAATCCTGGATAAGGATGTGGAAGCGGAGGGATCCCCAGAGGCAGAGGATGAGTCAGAGGTCAGATATGCATGCAGCCAGGAGCTCTTCTCTGCCCCGGAGAAGGAGAGCCAGCCACAGCTGTCAGAGCTTGGTGAAGCGCAAACAGGAGAGGAGGCCCCTGGTAAGTAGCTTTGATCTTGGGAATCACTTGAAGTGAGTTCTTGGGAGCAGGAGGGTTGCAGAAAGCAGGCTTGTGTCTGTATGATGCGTGTACCAGCATATGCCCAGTCTGAGCGGCGGAACAGGGTGATAATTGATTCCCTCGCTTCACGGGAATCTGCCCCAGAGATCTCCATGAAACTGTTATGGAGATACAAGGCAGGCCGCTGCTGCAGGATCTTTGGCAGAGCTGCTTTGTTTCTTGCCCCATTAAGGGTAACTTTCCTGCACTACTCTGCCATCGCGGGAGGGGTGGGGGGGCGACCATTGCTGCACATAGGTGAGCTACATAAGGAACAGGGTGGACGCCACAGTCTTGGAGAAGACTCTTGATTCTCTGCTCACCCTCAGCAGCGAGATATCTTCCATAATGAACACAGCCTGTGGAAAATGCGGGCACAGGAATGATTGTAAGGCCCACCCCCCCACCCCCAGTGCTGTCTCTCCCCAAGAGCCACGTGCCCAGTGTACAGTAAGGTCCTGGAACAGTGATTTCCCCTGCCCCTGCTGTTACCATTTTCGGGGTCTTGTGGCTCATGTGTTCTTGCCTGGGTTAGCCAGTTAGGGACAGGTATGTGAATAGTGGCTGTGTTTCAAATCACTGCCTCAGTGGTCTCTGTGTTGCAAACAATACCGCTTCTGTAAAATGCTGCATTTTGGCTTCACAGATACGCTCTTGGGAGCCCAGCCTCCCTCTTTGTTATCGCTGGCAAAACAGCTGCTGAGAATTAGAAAGCGGCCATGAAGAACTAAAGAGAACTTTCTGCATGAGGTCATGATGCACTCCGCGGCTGAAAAACAAGAATTAAAAGGAGTGACCGGACAGCGAGAAGAGGGACTGAAAGGAGAATGCGGTGCGCCAGAACGAAGCCATGGAGGGGCTCTTAAACGTTAAGGAGCGCCAAGCAGACTCACTCCTGGTGCTACTAGCACTGCAAACCGAACAGCTCCATGATTGCCCTCCCCTGCATCCGCATCCCCAGACATGCATCCCTCAGACACCGCCAACACACTCTTAGCAACCTCCTGGCTCCAGTCTGTACCCGCTGCCTTCCACTCCTGCCCCATCACAGTCCAGCCCTGCGGACGCCCAGTACCCACTGCACTCAACACCCGTCCCTCTGTATTCCTGATGAAGTACGGTACCCCCTGCACTGTACTCCAAAGAATAAGGTTGCATATGATACCTGGGCATACACAAATCTTTAACCGTCCCTGGACCCCACCTCCTCATGGGACCCTCCCTTCCCCCATCCCCCACAGTGCGGATGTGGTGGTGGTGTTTTTCCCTCTCCTCCGGTGGTTGCTTTTTAATAAAAGAATAGTTTTGGTTTGAAAGCAATCTTTATTTCATTCCTGGAAAGCAAACAGAGCCTTGAAAAGAAACACGCAATTTTCTTAAATCTTTATAGTGCATCGTCTGCACCAGTCACCTCTTAGCATTACAAGCACTGAACTCCCATGCATAGCAACATATATTAGTGGTTTTCAGCTTCAAATTGCTGCCTCGAGGCATCCCTGCTGGCCCCACGTTGTGCCCCTCTAATAGCCCTAGTCCGTGGCTATTCAAATTCAGCCTCCAGGGGCTGAGCCTCAGAGGTCCAGCCCTGAGTGAAGCTTTCACCCTTCCCTTCACAAATATTATGGGGCGTACAGCACGCAGCTATAAGCTTAGGAATATTATCATTGGTCAGGCCAGCCTGCCATATAGGCAGCGCCAGTGGGGATTTAAACAGCCAAAAGCACACTCAACAGTCATTCTGCACTTGCTCAGCCTGTTGCTGAACAGCTCCTTGCTGCTGTCAAGATGCCCCATATATGGCTTCATAAGCCACGGCATTAAGGGGTAAGCAGGGTCTCCCAGGATCACAATGGGCATTTTGACTTCCCCTACAGTGATCTTCTGGTCTGGGAAGAAAGTCCCTGCTTTCAGCTTCCTGAATAGGCCAGTGTCCTGAAAGATACGTGTGTCTTGCCCCTTTCCAGATCAGTCTGCGTTAATGTCCGTGAAACGCCCACGGTCATCCACAAGTGCCTGGAGAACTATAGAAAAATATCCCTTGTGATTAATGTACTTGGTGGCTAGGTAGTCAGGTGCCAGAATTGGAATGTGTGTGCCATCTATCCCCCTCCACAGTTTAGGAAGCCCATTTGTGCAAAGCCATCCACAATGTCACACACGTTGCCCAGAGTCTCAGTCTTTCAGAGCAGGATGCAATTAATGGCCCTGCACACTTGTCAACATGCTTCCAATGGTCAACTTTCCCACTCCGAACTGGCTAGCGACCAATTGGTAGCAGTCTGGAGAAGCCAGTTTCCACAGTGCAATTGCCACGCGCTTCTCCAATGACAGGGCAGCTCTTTCTCGTAAAAAGAACGGGAGGACTTGTGGCACCTTCGAGACTAACACATTTATTGGAGTATAAGCTTTCGTGGGCTACAGCCCACTTCATCGGATGCATAGAATGGAACATATAGTAAGAAGCTATATATATATATATATATATATATATATACACACACATACAGAGAATGAGGAAGTTGCCATACAAATTGTAAGAGGCTAATTAATTAAGATGAGCTATTATCAGCAGGAGAAAAAAAACTTTTGTAGTGATAATCAAGATGGCCCATTTAGACAGTTGACAAGCAGGAGTGAGGATACTTAACATAGGGAAATAGATTCAATATGTGTAATGACCCAGCCACTCCCAGTCTCTATTCAAACCCAAGTTAATAGTATCTAATTTACATATTAATTCAAGCTCAGCAGTTTCTCTGAAGCTTTTCTGTTGCAAAATTGCCACCCTTAGAACTTTTACCGAGTGGCCAGAGAGGTTGAAGTGTTCTATAAGTTTTTGAACGTTCTGATTCCTGATGTCAGATTTGTGTCCATTTATTCTTTTGCATAGAGACTGTCCGGTTTGGTATCTACCAATGTGATATATACCATCATGTGCCAGCTATGCCCCTCTGCTATGTACATTGGCCAAACCGGACAGTCTTCAAGTTCATTGTTTGCTTAAGTGGTTCTTCATTGGGCACTTAATTTGCACACTCCTTTCTCAAGAAGCCTTTACAAAGGCTACTTAAAAATCAAGCAAGTACATAGCCAATATTCATCATTTCAAATACAAAAATGATACATGCATACAAATAGGATGAATAGATTCAGTAGAGCATAACCTTCACAGAGATTTGTTACATGGCATGTGTCAAGGTTCCTCCCCCACTCTGAACTCTAGGGTACAGATGTGGGGACCTGCATGAAAACCTCCTAAGCTTACTTTCACCAGATTAGGTTAAAACTTCCCCAAGGTACAAATTAATTTTATCCTTTGTCCCTGGATCTCCACCGCCACCACCAAACTCTAACTGGGTTTACTGGGAAACGTAGTTTGGACATGTCTTTCCCCCCAAAATCCTCCCAACCCTTGCACCCCACTTCCTGGGAAAGGTTTGGTAAAAATCCTCACCAATTTGCATAGGTGACCACAGACCCAAACCCTTCGATCTGAGAACAATGAAAAAGCATTCAGTTTTCTTACAAGAAGACTTTTAATAGAAGTAGAAGTAAATAGAAGTAAAGGAATCACCTCTGTAAAATCAGGATGGTAGATACCTTACAGGGTAATTAGATTCAAAACACAGAGAATCCCTCTAGGCAAAACCTTAAGTTACAAAAAAGACACACAGACAGGAATAGTCATTCTATTCAGCACAGTTCTTTTCTCAGCCATTTAAAGAAATCATAATCTAACTCATACCTAGCTAGATTACTTACTAAAAGTTCTAAGAGTCCATTCCTGTTTTATCCCTGGCAAAAGCAGCATACAGACAGAAACAGACCCTTTGTTTCTCTCCCTCCTCCCAGCTTTTGAAAGTATCGTGTCTCCTCATTGGTCATTTTGGTCAGGTGCCAGCGAGGTTACCTTTAGCTTCTTAACCCTTTACAGGTGAGAGGATTTTTCCTCTGGCCAGGAGGGATTTTAAAGGGGTTTACCCTTCCCTTTATATTTATGACAGCATGTTTCAGAGTAGCAGGCATCTTAGTCTGTATTCGCAAAAAGAAAAGGAGTACTTGTGGCACCTTAGAGACTAACCAATTTATTTGAGCATAAGCTTTCGTGAGCTACAGCTCACTTCCACTGTATGCATCTGATGAAGTGAGCTGTAGCTCACGAAAGCTCATGCTCAAATAAATTGGTTAGTCTCTAAGGTGCCACAAGTACTCCTCTTCTTTTTGGATGAGGTGGTGTCTCTAGGTGATGCCTTCAAGCAGACCCAGGCTTGACAAAGCCCTGGCTGGGATGATTTAGTTGGGGATTGGTCCTGCTTTGAGCAAGGGGTTGGACTAGATGACCTCCTGAGGTCCCTTCCAACCCTGATATTCTATGATTCTGTCTATTGAGTGTAAACCACAGAAAGGGAAGTTTAAACCTGGTGGGAAGCAGGGTTCCCGTTTTACCCCTGGGAAAAAGGAGGGTGGCTGGGAAGCTGGGCACTCATCCCCCAAACCATTCCTCTAATCCCCATCCCAAACCTCCTGTGAAAACAGAAGAGCCGAAAAGATGCTATCACTGTAATGCACCTGAGGAATAAATGCCCTGTTCTGAGAGAAAGCAGACAACAACTAGCCTGTGTTAATTCTGCTGTCCTCAACACCGGCGCTGGACACTTATCGTCTTGGTTTTGTGAGATTATCCTCTGCAGAAACCATAATAAACTTGGTCTGCTGAGAGAAAGGGGAAACTGAGGCACACAACCTCATTGCATTGATGGCTAAGTGCCAAGATACCTACACTCTAGAAAACCTGAATATCTGTATTGAGCTAGTACCAGTTGGAAAAGCAGAAGGATTAACAATGCTGCACAGATACAAAGAGAGACTTTTTAGCAACCCAGAGATGGCATACTGGCTAATTTTGAGATCATCAGACTAATCCAGAAAGTGTTAAAAGATACACAGAACTTTGCAAGAGCACATGTGGGAAACACTACCAGGTTTAGCAACGCTTGGGAGTTCTATGGTCAAAACCTAAGAAGGACCTTGGGCACACTGCCTCCGCATCAGACAGTGACTAACACTCCTGTAGTAAACTAAGGGGGAGGTGTGGCACTCTGGATCCAAAAGCAACACAAGGGCACCCCCATAGTTACCGTGGTGATACGATTGCGATATGCTTTGTACAAAGTATGCCTTGGGAGGCATCATTCTGAAAGCCCTAATCTGTTCAACATTAATGTCTTGTTGGGTTGTTTGAAGCATTGCTACATGCGTTACTGAGAACGTTACGCTGTTGGGAACACCCACAACAAGCCTTTCAGTTACGACAAAGTAGCCGCCATCTACAGCCAGAGGGCACCAATGGCTCATCAACCCACCATCCACTAGCGCAGAGAACACTTGGAGAAGGCATGTATGCCATGGGGGTGGATTAACACAGGTCACAAGAAGGATCTTTCTAGCAAGCTGGAAGAAGGTATAAAGAGAGAGGGAGTGACATCGTCACTTGGGTTCTCGCCTCCCTCCCATCTCAACATCTGGAGGGACGTCTGGAAGACAAAGACTGAACTGGGGAGTTTGGTTCCAGGCTGGAAAAGGGGCCAGCCTGTGTATTGAGGAACTGTTACCTGCTCGCACCAGCTGTCAGGGTGAGAAAAGCTGTCTGAGCCAACTCTTGCTTAGAATAAAAGTTTAGATTTACAATGGGTGTTTCTATTTTTATTTCTTAGGATAACTAACTTTGACCTTTATGCTTACCACTTATAATCACTTAAAATCTATCTTTCTATAGTTAAACTTATTTTAATGTTTTATCCTTACCAGTGAGTTTGTCTTAAGCAAAGGTGGGTAAACTATGGCCCGCAAGCCACATCTGGCCCACAGGACTGTCCTGCCCAGCCCCTGAGCTCCCGGCTGCTGAAGCTCATGCCCGGCCCCTCCCACGCTTCTCCCCCTCCCCCGCAGCGACGCCACCGCTGTGTGGGGAGCCTCTGGCCCGCCGCTCCTGCCAGCAGCATGGCTTGCGCCCACCCAGACTTTCTAATAAGCCTGTCCTGCCACTCTGAGCAGCATGGTAAGGGGGTGGGGAGCAGGGGGATTGGGATAAGGGGCAGAGGGTATTGGGGGGCAGTCAGGGGACAGGGAGCATTGGGCGGTTGGATACGGGGTGAGGTCCCACGGGGCAGTTTGGGGAGGGAGGTCCTGAGGGTTGGTCAGGGTAAAGGGAGCAGGGGGTGGTTGAATTGGTGGAGGTTCTGTGGGGGCAGTCTAGTGGATGGGGAATGGGGGTTAGATAGGCGTGGGAGTCCCGGGGGGCCTGTCGGGGTGTGGATAGGGGTCAGGGCAGCTAGGGGACAGGAAATGTTGGACGGGGGGAGGAGTTGGATGCGGGTGGGGTCCCAGGAGGGGGCAGTCAGGGGACAAGGACCGGGGGCGCTAGATGGGTTGGGGTCTCTGAGGGGGGCAGTCAGGGCGCAGGAAGTGTGTCGAGGGTGTCATAAGCATAGGAGTAACCTAAATTTCTCCTTACCTGTAATGGTTTAAGAAGCTCAAGTAAACTGGTTGGCACCTGACCAAAGGAACCAATGGGGGCAAAAAGAAATTTCAAATGTGGTGGGGGGGGAGAGGTTTTGTTTTGGGTTCTTTGTTTCTGTGGCTGTTCGCTCTTGGGACTAATTGGGACCGGACATCAATCCATATTCTCCAAATCTTTCTGAACAAGTCTCTCATATTTCAAACTTGTAAGTAACAGCCAGAGAAGGCGTATTAGTCTACCATTGTTTTCTCAACTTGTGAATTTTCGCTTTGCTAGAGGGAGGTTTATCCCTGTTTTGTTGTAACTTTGAAACTAAGGCTAGAGGGGTTCCTCTGGGCTCTTCCAATTTTCTGCTACTCTGTAAGGTTAACTACCAGCCTAAGTTTACAGAGGTGGCTCTTTTACCTTTTTCTTTTTAAATAAAATCCTTCTTTTTAAGAACCTGACTGATTTTTCCATTGTTCTAAGACCCAGGGGTTTGGGTCTGTAGTCCCTTTGTAACCAATTGGTGAGGATATATGCTCAAGCCTTCCCCAGGAAAGGGGGTGTAGACTTGGGGGAATATTTTTGGGGAATAGGACTCCTACAAGTGGTCCTTTCCCTGAAAGTCTGTTAAACCACTTGGTGGTGGCAGCGATCCCAAGGCAAGAAAGGAATCTGTGCCTTGGGAAAGTTTTAACCTAAGCTGGTAAGAATAAGCTTAGGGGGTCTTTCATGCGGGTCCCCACATCTGTACCCCAGAGTTCAGAGTGGGGAAGGAACTCTGGAGGGTGGCGAGGGCCAGGCTTCCTTACCGGGGCCTCCATACCATTTTACAACCCCGATGTGGCCCTCAGGCCAAAAAGTTTGCCCACCCCTGGTCTAAAGTGCTTGAGAAATCTGCTCAGGTTACAAAGGCTGGGTCATGTCCACTTTCCTTTGACAAAGTGGCAAACTAGGTAATGAACTTACAGTAGCCAGGCTTCTGACCAGTGTAAAATGGGACAGTTCTGGGGTGCAAGGCTGGGGAGCTGGGGGGAATTGGCTGGAACCTACTGATGGTTCATGAGTGGCTGGGAGATCATTTGTGTAACACAATTGGGTGTGTCCCTGTCTGTGGATGGCTGTGTACGTCCAGTGCCTGTCAAAGGCTTGGAGCTTCACATCAGCATCACAGTGTGAGGCAGCCCAGGTGGGTAGGTTTGGAGGGCTCAGAAGTCCCCGCAGTTCAGGTTTCACCCTGGGGACCCCATCACCCACAGGCAGTGCAATCCACACTAAGGCAGTTGGATATTTCAACACTGAAACCAAAACATTGTTCATGTTTAAGCTACAACCCCAAAGCCAATTAAATCTTCCTCTTTAGATTTCATGATTACTAAACCCTTCTCCTTCCCCCTCCTACCCAGATCGAGACCTCACTGGGGCTTTAATAAGCAGAAATTTAACAGCTTATCACTGAATAGTTTACAGTTAACAGTTTAGTTTCTTCAGACTTCCCAGAATGGGGAGGACACATTCAAGCAGAGTTTAAGGGGCATTTAGATTTGGAGACGTTGTCTCTCTGGTGCGTTCCCTGTGTGCATTCCACAGGTGAACAACACTGGTGCGCACACACTGAGCCAGTCACACCCTACTATGATAGGAAAGCCAGGACATCTACCAGTCCATAAAAGGAAAGATAGACAATGGGACAAGGAACGCTGAAATGACGAGGGGTTGGAGGTCTCCAGCTCTCGGAGTGTTCGTACTCACGTACAGTAGGAGCAGCAGCTGTAGTCAAGAAACCAAGTGATTGAGCAGCTGGGCCAGCACTCCCCACTGCTGGGTTTTCTCAAGTACAGGGAGACGGAAAAGGCTGCCAGAGCCTGTCATTGATGCCATGACTTCCTTCCCCAGAGGGGATCAATCTTTCTTAGAGAACTTGTTGACTGGAAAGGTGAAAGAGTTCAGCCTGTATCATGGTCTTTATGGTTGACAATTCCAGCTTACTCCAATTTATGGGGCGTCCCCTGAGATCTCTGGGCAAATCAGGGTGAAGTATGCCTGGGATACCGACAACATGAGCCAATGCAGTTGGAATGAGGCAAACTTTGGATTAACATCATTTTGGAAAATTCTTCCCTAATCCAGCAGTTTTCAGTTATCTGTTCTTGAAATCCACATTCAGTGTAGATGTGTGAACCCAAAAATAAAAATGAAAGTAAAGCAGGCCGGCTTTGAGGACGTCTCCACAGCCTGGCCTAACGGTTCAACGGCTGTGCTTTAATATCTGGCCTTTTCAAAAGGAAAGCGGTCTGACTACCCATAAAAATAACTGCTTGCAGATGTTTTTAACAAAAAAGAACAAAACAAAAAAACTAGTAACAGCCTCACGCGTCCATCATCTTTCTTATAAATATATATGGACATCTCATCACAGAAGTCATGTCTTTCCTTTGCTAAGAAGAACTAGGGGAACTCGGTAACCCCTACACTCTACCTGGGTAAAAGGTTACACAACTCTCTCCTTGCGGCGTGGTCCTCTTAACAAAAATAGACTTTAAAACTTGTCAGAATAAACTCCGTTTGAAACGGAAAGCCATGTTCTTTGGGAATCAACCTGAGACTGCAGTACAACGAGCTGCACGGTACCCACGGCTCGCCCGTGACGCGCATGGGCGCTGGGGACCCCTGGAGCCGCGGATCCTGGCGGGCCATCGGCTGACCTGTGTCTGTACGGCGGGAGCGGTGAGCATAAGAGACTTGCGTGACACTTGTGCGGCGTAAAGAGAAAAGGAGGACTTGAGGCACCTTAGAGACGAACCCATTTATTTGAGCATGAGCTTTCGTGAGCCACAGCTCACTTCACCGGATGCGGCGTGTGGCTCCTAAGGAGACGTCGAGAGCACCGCGGCCGCCGCGGCGTGAGGCTGGTTCACCGGGAAACGGTTCCGTCGACCCGGAGAGGCCGGAGCCCCCGGGGGAAGGGCTGGGCCCGAAAGCGGCCAGGTGTCTTCCGCAGCACCGGGAGCAAGGACAGGGCTCTTCCCCACGGGCCCCCGGCAGGGTGGCGGTGGGGCACCCCGCACGGCGCGGGTGAAGCCACAGGCGGGGCCGGGGGGGTGGTTGGACGCGGGGGCGGGGCCGGGGGGCGGTTGGACCCGGGGGCGGGGCTAGGAGGACGGTTGGACGCGGGGGCGGGGCCGGGGGGCGGTTGGACCCGGGGGCGGGGCTAGGAGGACGGTTGGACGCGGGGGCGGGGCCGCGAGGACGGTTGGACGCGGGGGCGGGGCCGGGGGGCGGTTGGACGTGGGGGCGGGGCCCGTCGGGCGGTTGGACGCGGGGGCGGGGCCGGGGGGCGGTTGGACCCGGGGGTGGGGCTAGGAGGACGCTTGGACGCGGGGCGGGGCTGGGGGGGCGGTTGACCCGGGGGCGGGGCTAGGAGGACGGTTGGACGAGGGGGCGGGGCTAGGAGGACGGTTGGACGCGGGGGCGGGGCCAAGGGGCGGTTGGATGCGGGGGCGGGGCCGGGGGGGCGGTTGGACCCGGGGGCGGGGCCGAGCGGGCCGGTTGGAGGCGGGGGCGGGGTCGGGGGGGGCGGTTGGACGCGGGGGCGGGGCTAGGAGGACGGTTGGAGGCGGGGGAGGGGCCGGGGGGGCGGTTGGTCCCGGGGGCGGGGCCGGGGGGACGGTTGGACGCGGGGGCGGGGCTAGGAGGACGGTTGGACGCGGGGGCGGGGCCAAGGGGCGGTTGGATGCGGGGGCGGGGCCGGGGGGGGCGGTTGGAGGCGGGGGCGGGGCCGGGGGGGGCGGTTGGACGCGGGGGCGGGGCTAGGAGGACGGTTGGAGGCGGGGGAGGGGCCGGGGGGGCGGTTGGACCCGGGGGCGGGGCCGGGGGGCGGTTGGACGCGGGGGCGGGGCCGGGGGGACGGTTGGACCCGGGGGCGGGGCTAGGAGGACGGTTGGAGGCGGGGGCGGGGCCGGAGGGGTGGCTGGACCCGGGGGCGGGGCCGGGGGGCGGTTGGACGCGGGGGCGGGGCTAGGAGGACGGTTGGACCCGGGGGCGGGGCCGGGGGGACGGTTGGACCCGGGGGCGGGGCTAGGAGGACGGTTGGACGCGGGGGCGGGGCCGGGGGGACGGTTGGACCCGGGGGCGGGGCCGGCGGGGCGGTTGGTCCCGGGGGCGGGGCCGGGGGGGCGGTTGGACGCGGGGGCGGGGCTAGGAGGACGGTTGGACGCGGGGGCGGGGCCGGGGGGCGGTTGGACCCGGGGGCGGGGCCGGGGGGCGGTTGGACGCGGGGGCGGGGCTAGGAGGACGGTTGGACGCGGGGGCGGGGCCGGGGGGCGGTTGGACGCGGGGGCGGGGCTAGGAGGACGGTCGGACGCGGGGGCCGGGCCGGGGGGGCGGTTGGTCCCGGGGGCGGGGCCGGGGGGGCGGTTGGACGCGGGGGCGGGGCTAGGAGGACGGTTGGACGCGGGGGCGGGGCCGGGGGGGCGGTTGGACCCGGGGGCGGGGCCGGGGGGCGGTTGGACGCGGGGGCGGGGCTAGGAGGACGGTTGGACCCGGGGGCGGGGCTAGGAGGACAGTTGGCCGGGGGGCGGTTGGACCCGGGGGCGGGGCTAGGAGGACGGTTGGACGCGGGGGCGGGGCCGGGGGGCGGTTGGTTCGAGCCCCAGCGGGCGGGACGCGCGGGCACCAGAGTCCGCCTGAGGCGCGGGAAGGCGCCGGCGGGGGCGGGTCAGGCTGACCCCGGGGCCCGCCCTGCCCTGGGCCGGAGGAGGCGGAAGCGGCGCCCGGGGCAGGCTGGGAGATGTAGTGCCTGACTCCCTCGGGAGCGGAAGTGACGTCGCAGGGGGGAGGCGGAGCCAGGGAGCGGTTGGGGCCGTTGGAGCTCTGGGCATGCGCAGATCGCGGGGGGGGGGCGGCGCGAGACCTTCGTTAACCCCCCCGGGCCCGGCCCGGGCCCCGCTCCCGCCGGAGCCGCCCTGGGGCCGCCCCGGGCTCCGCCCGCCCCGCTGCGGCGCTGCAGCCTCCAGGTACCGGAGCGAGCCCCGGGGGGGCCGGGCGGTGACTCTGCCCCGGGTCCGGGGGGGGACCCGGCCTCCCGCAGCGCCGGGATCTGCCCCCGGGGGGGGCCGGGCGGGGGGTGACCGGGGGGGTCAGGAGAAGGGGGGCGGGGGGAGACCGGGGGGGTCAGGAGAAGGGGGGGAGACCGGGGGGGCGGGGGGAGACCGGGGGGGGCAGGAGAAGGGGGGGCGGGGGAGACCGGGGGGGGCAGGAGAAGGGGGGCGAGGGGAGACTGGGGGGGCAGGAGAAGGGGGGCGGGGGGAGACCGGGGGGGGCAGGAGAAGGGGGGCGGGGGGAGACCGGGGGAAATCTCGGCGCAGCCCGGACGTGGCCGGGGGGGGGGGAGGAGCCGGGGCCCCCCGGGGACCGGGGAGAGGCGGTGGGGGGGCCCGAGATCAGCTCGGATTTACCGCTGCCCCCTCCCCTGGGACCCCCCGCTCCCGCCCTGCCCCCTTTCTTTCCCCACAGCAGCGAGGGGGAGCCCGGGTGCCCCCCCCTGGTGCTGCAGGGCCCCCCACAAAATCCGGGGTCCGGGAGCGGCGGAGCCCCCGGCTGAGGTCGGGCCCCTGTCGCGCCGGGCTCTGCACAGACCCTGACCGAGGTCGGGGCCCCCTTGGGACAGGGGCTGCGCAGACCCCCCGGGTACCCCCACCTGCCATTCGACGCCCGCCGCTGGCCCATGCCGCCGGCTCGGGCGCCCAGGGCTCGGGCGAAGGGGCTGGTTCGTGGCAGGGCAGGGGTCTGGGCTCGGGCTGGAGGACCCTGCGAGGTGGGAGGGGGCCGGGCCTTGGGCTGCAGCCCAAGCCGGACCATGGACACCCCCATTCAACAGCCCCGCTGCCTGAGCCCTGTGAGCCCCTGTCCGCGGGCACGGGCCGGCCGCCGGTGCCCACCTGCAGGGTAGACGTGCCCACAGCGACCGAGGGTCCTTGCCACAAAAACCCCAAAGGCTAAATCGGGAAATGGTGGGCGGCTGCTCCCCATTTTACAGATGGGGAAACTGAAGCCCGAAGAGCTGAAGTAAGTTGCTCAATTTTTCTTAGAGCATTTGGGGTGAAACTGGGATCTGAACCCAGATTGTTTGAATTCTTGCCTCTCCCCTTGACCCCAAGCCCAGCGTGTGTGTGCACGGCGTTGTTGTGGTCTGTGTTTGCCTCGCACTGGCTTCCAAGGGAGGCTGTGACATTTCCTTCATGGGAGGGTTTGAAGACCAGGTTACCCAGGCTGTCCGTGACAGAGCTAGAAAGAGATCCCAGTTCGAGTGCTGTTTGGGGTACTGAAGGTCTCTGCCACGCTGGTGTTTTAGGCACTGGTGCAAACCCTTAGTACAGACACAATTTACACTAGTGCAGTCTGATTGGCACGGGTGCACCATGTCCCAGTCGGACGGTTTGGGGTGGGGAGGGGGACAGTGACCTCACTGAGGCCTGGGGCTGGCTGAACGGTGCAGCTGGTAACGGAGGGGCAGCAGTGAGTGCTGGAGGTACGAGCCAGGAGCACAGCCCCACAGGACTGGACACTGACTTCTCCTGACCCAGGGGACACCCCCCCAGCTGTGTGCAAGGACTGCAGCTGAGCTGCCCTGCCAGGACAGCCTGTGCCTCCATGGACAAACCACCTCTTCCCGCAGCCTAATACAGTGGGGTCTGGGGACCTTTCCAAGCTGCAGGTGAGGGGGCTCTGGAGTTTGCAAGGTGCATTTCTAGCTCTGTCACTGACCCGCTTGGTGACCTTGGGGAAGTCCCAGCCCCTCTCTGTTTTCCTCCTACCCATTGTCTACTTGGATTGTGATTGCTTTGGGGGAAGGACTGTCCCTCTCTGTCTGTGCAGTGCCCAGCACAATGGGGGTGCTGATCTCAGTCAGGCTCTCTGCCATGTGCAGCACAATGGGGCCCTGATCGCCGTCAGTGTCTGGGCAACGCAAGGCAGTTTATAGACTCATGGACTTTAAGGCCAGAAGGGACCATCCTGATCATCTAGTCTGAGCTCCTGCACATCGCAGGCCACAGAACCTCCCTGTAGTAGACCTCTAACCTCTGGCTGAGTTAATGAAGTCCTCAAATCATGATTTACAGACTTCAACTTACAAAAAAATCCACCGTTTACACAGGTTTAAACCCCCAAATGACCCATGCCAGGCCCCAACTACCTGAAAGGGGGTTCCAAAGAGGATGGCTCTAGACTGTTCTCAGTGGTAGCAGACAACAGAACAAGGAGTAATGGTCTCAAGTTGCAGTGGGGGAGGTTTAGGTTGGATATTAGGAAAAACTTTTTCCCTAGGAGAGTGGTGAAGCACTGGAATGCGTTACCTAGGGAGGTGGTGGAATCTCCTTCCTTAGAAGTTTTTAAGGTCAGGCTTGACAAAACCCTGGCTGGGATGATTTAATTGGGGATTGGTCCTGCTTTGAGCAGGGGGTTGGACCAGATGACCTCCTGAGGTCCCTTCTAACCCTGATATTCTATGATTCTCATCCCCGTGAGGAAAAACAAACTACAGGCTGCCTGGGAAGGTCCCTTCAAGGTTGTCAAGCAGCTAAATGAGGTAAACTGTGTGGTGGAGCTGTCAAACCGGGCACATCAGCGCCGGGTGTTCCATGTGAATATGATGAAGCCATATTATGACAGGATGTGGTGCTGGCTGTGAGCGGATATTGGGAGGAGCAGGGAGATGACCCTTTAGTAGATCTGTTCCCTGCGACCAGAGCTGGTTCACCCCTGGAAACAATTCCCCTCTCGGATCAGCTAACTCCTGCCCAGCAAGCTGAGATCAGAGGGGTCCTGCATCTGTACCGACAGCTGTTTTCCAACCAGCCTGGACATACCCCTGTAAGATGCTCCGCCTTCCGCATCACAGGGAAAACTGCTCAGGGCTTGGAAAGAGAGGTCGGAGACATGCTGGCTTTGGGGGTGATCCAGCCATCTGCCAGCCCTTGGGCCCCACCGGTGGTGCTGGTCCCCAAGAAGGACGGGTCGGTCCGGTTCTGTGTGGACTATCGGACGCTCAATGCCATCACTATATCTGCTGCCTACCCCATGCCCAGGTCTGACGAGCTCCTAAACAAACTGGGAGGAGCTCGGTACCTTACCACCATGGACCTTACAAAGGGCTACTGGCAAGTGCCGCTGGAGGCAGATGCCAGGCTGAAATCGGCCTTTATCACCCCTCTGGGGCTCTGAGTTCCTGACCCTGCCTTTCGGCCTCAAGGGAGCGCTGGCCACCTTCCAGTGTCTGGTGGATCAGCTACTGAGGGGGATGGAGAGTTTTGCCGGGGCGTATATTGACAATATCTGTGTCTTTAGTCAGACCTGAGAGGACCATGTGTCCCAGGTTAGACAAGTACTGGACTGACTCCAGAAGGCAGGGCTAACCGTAAAAGCTGAGATGTGCAAGGTGGGGATGGCAGAAGTATCTTACCTGGGCCATTGGGTGGGGAGCGGCTGCCTAAAGCCGGAACCAGCCAAAGTGGAGGTAATCAGAGACTGGCCCACTCCCCAAACCAAAAAGCAGGCCGAAGCCTTTATTGGGATGGCGGGGTACTAGTGAAGATTTGTGCCCCACTTTAGCACCATAGCCACCCCCATCACTGGGCTATGCAGGAAGGGGAAGCCAGACAAGGTGGTCTGGACTGAGCAGTGCCAGAGGGCTCTCTGTGCACTAAAGGAGGCTCTGGTCAGTGGCCCAGTTCTGGCAAACTCCGACTTTGACAAGCCCTTTGTGGTGTTCCCCGACACCTCAGACATGGGGCTGGGTGCGGTGTTAATGCGGGAGGATGAAAGGAGGGAGAGACTCCCCATCGTGTACTTGAGCAAGAAGTTGCTATGCCAGGAGCAAAACTACATGGCCATCGAGAAGGAGTGCCTGGCCATGGTGTGGGCCCTCAAGAAACTAGAGCCATATCTATTTGGGCAACACTTCACCGTGTACACCGACCACCCTCCCCTGACCTGGCTGCACCAGGTGAAAGGAGCCAACGCCAAGCTCCTGAGGTGGAGCCTGCTCCTGCAAGATGATGATATGGACGTGGTCCATGTGAAGGGAAGCGCTAACATGATAGCGGATGCATTGTCCCGGAGAGGGGACCCTGAACTTCCCCAGGTCACTGGTCAGAGTGACCCCACTCAGTTCCGTCTCAAAGTGGGGAGAGATGGGATGCAGCAGGGAGTTGGGTGGATTGACTGGGGAATGTCGTCTAGTTCTGCTGGGACTGTGTGCATGGGGGATGGGAGAGCAGGGGATGACTCCCTTTGAGTGAGGATATCTGAGCCTGTAACCTGAGCTGGGAGGGGGTTGGACCCAGGTAACACCTTTCCCTGGGAAACTGGACAAAGGCTGGAGGAGGAGCTGGGGGAAGGGGGTTTCAGTTTTGGGGCTGGCTGGTAAGATGCAGGGAACCCCAAGTCTGGGGTCAAAACTCCTTTGCCACGCCCCCCCCCCCCCCAAGGGACCTGGCTGAGGAGTCCTGGTTGTACTTACAAGACCTGACAGAAACACAGTTCCAAGCATCTAATAAACTTTCTGTAGCCAGGCCCAGGGAATGGCCCCCTATCAACCCCATCCCTGATGTGGTGGGGAGACCCACTGGCAGCATTGCCTTTGAGGGTGCTGCTCCCTCCTGCTCCCACTCCCTCCCCTCCCCCTTTACTGCCACCACAGTGCCTGTCACCTTCACGTCCTGAGCGGTGACCCCCAGAATGTGTTTTGTTATCCCTTTCCCATAATAGTCTGGTGTTCATGGACCTTTCCTGCCAGGCAGGGTGTAATGCATTCTGTTGGCAATCAGCACTTCACCTAGGTAAAGTCTCTCTCCTGTCTGGTGATTTACAGAGCCACAGAGGCTCACAGTGCAGCTAGTCAGATATTAACCCAGGCGCAACTCAGAAGCATTCAGTAAAGTCTAAACACTAAACACATTGTTATAATTCTCATCCCTGTTTTAACAATAGTAACACAGGTGAGTCAGACTGATTCCAGCTCTGCGTTTGTCCATGTTCAGTTAAGACTTAGATCTTTCAAAAGCCCCCAACACCTCATTTGCTGGTGTCCCAGGCAGGATGGGCAGGGTTGGTGTCTCTAGCCTCTGTTTGCCAGAAGCTGGGAATGGCTGATGGGGGATGGATCACTTGATGATTCCCTGTTCTGTTCATTCCCTCTGAAGCACCTGGCATTGGGCACTGAGCTAGATGGACCATTGGTCTGACTCAGTGGGCTGTTCTTATGCTCACAGTCAGGATCTACTCCTTTGCACTCAATGGGGAGCCACAGAAAGAAACAAGGTGTGCTGAGGCAAGGAGGCAGAGTCTCAGAGTCCCTGGGGTCACGCTTCCCAAAAACTAAAACTAGGCCCATCCCATGAAAGGGGGCACTCCCAGGAGAGACTGTGTAAAGGCTTGAGCATCAAACAACTTTGTAAACCCGAGAGAGCTGCCTTGGGGACAATGACAGGGAGAATCTCCCAAAGTGACTCCTTTGAGTCTGCTGTTCTCTGGCCTTTGGTTCCTAGAATCATAGAACTGGAAGGGAGCTTGAGAGGTCATCTAGTCCAGTGCCCTGCACTCAAGGCAGGACTAAGTATTATCTAGACGATCCCTGATGGGTGTTTGCCCCAGACCGCACTGCTCTGCTCCCCTGGCTCCCAGCCAAAGGGTAGGGGGAACCACCCCCGAGCACTCACCGGCGGCATGGAGCGGGCTAGGGTTGGGTTGCTCCACTTAGCACTACTTGGTGAGTGCAGAGCACCCAACCCCTACTGCAGTCCTCAGGGGAAGGGGTGGAGTGGGGGTGGAGAAGGTGAAAATCAGGGGCGGGGGCTCTGGGGAAGGGGTGGAATAGGGGTCAATAGGAGTGAGAGTGTGGAGAAAGTCTTGTCCCCCCTCTCCCCATCTACAGCAGCCACAAGCTGTCTTCCCTCCAGGCTCCTTGGATCTTTGAGCCTGGTCCTCCTCAGGTTGCACGGCCCAGTTCTTGTTTCTTACATTCTCCTTTTCTGGAAGAATTAGAGGCTGTTGCTCCCAAAATTTTGTGTTTTATTCCCCAGCCTACTCCAAATACTCTCCCTCCCATTACACCTGAGTCAGTAGATATCCTAATTCCCCAAAATGTGCTTTTGCGATGTCACAGTTCTGGGGTAGCTAAGCCTTTGACCTGCCTCCATGATCTGCTCAAGGAATGCCCCCTCAGGTATCAGGCCTCTAGCCAGCCCCTCTATGGGTCGGGACCCACATGCCTCTCCTTTTTGACCAGAGTTTGAGGATTGCAGCTTGTCCTTCACTGTGTTCACTGGACTAACCTCCAGTTTCTGTGCTTTGCTTTCTTTCCAAGGGCTGTGAGCTGTGTGTGTGTGTGATAGAGGTGGGAATTTTGGTGATACATGTGGGACCGCTAAAAACTGAGGATGGAGTGGAGGTCAAGGATAATCTAGGCATGGCCCAATATCTAAACAAATACTTTGCCTCAGTCTTTAATAAGACTAAAGAGGATCTTAGGGATAATGGTAGCATGATAAATGGGAATGAGGATATGGAGGTAGACTTCACCATATCTGAGGTAGAAGCGAAACTCAAACAGCTTAATGGGGCTAAATCGGGGGGCCCAGATAATCTTCATCCAAGAATATTAAAAGAATTGGCACAAGAAATTGCAAGCCCATTAGCAAGAATTTTTAATGAATCTGTAAATTCAGGGGTTGTACCATATGATTGGAGAATTGCTAACATAGTTCCTATTTTTAAGAAAGGGAAAAAAAGTGATCCAAGTAATTATAGGCCTGTTAGTTTGACATCTGTAGTATGCAAGGTCTTGGAAAAAATTTTGAAGGAGAAGGTAGTTAAGGACATTGAAGTCAATGGTAAATGGGACAAAATACAACATGGTTTTACAAAAGGTAGATCGTGCCAAACCAACCTGATTTCCTTCTTTGAGAGAGTAACAGATTTTTTAGATAAAGGAAACACAGTGGATCTAATTTATTTAGATTTTAGTAAGGCGTTTGATACTGTGCCACATGGGGAATTATTAGTTAAATTGGATAAGATGGGCATCAATAGGAAAATTGAAAGGTGGATAGGGAATTGGTTAAAGGGGAGACTACAACGGGTCCTACTGAAAGGTGAACTGTCAAGTTGGAGGGAGGTTACCAGTGGAGTTCCTCAAGGATCAGTTTTGGGACCAATCTTATTTAATCTTTTTATTACTGACCTGGGCACAAAAAGTGGGAGTGTGCTAATAAAGTTTGCAGATGATACAAAGCTGGGAGGTATTGCTAATTTAGAGAAGGACAGGGATACCCTACAGGAGGATCTGGATGACCTTGTAAACTGGAGTAATAGGAATAGGATGAAATTTAATAGTGAGAAGTGTAAGGTCATGCATTTAGGGATTAATAACAAGAATTTTAGTTATAAGCTAGGGACGCATCAACTAGAAGTAACGGAGGAGGAAAAGGACCTTGGAGTATTGGTTGATCATAGGTTGACTATGAGCTGCCAATGTGATATGGCTGTGAAAAAAGCTAATGTCGTCTTGGGATGCATCAGGAGAGGTATTTCCAGTAGGGATAAGGAGGTTTTAGTACCGTTATATAAGGCACTGGTGAGACCTCACCTGGAATACTGTGTGCAGTTCTGGTCTCCCATGTTTAAGAAGGATGAATTCAAACTGGAACAGGTACAGAGAAGGGCTACTAGGATGATCCGAGGAATGGAAAACTTGTCTTATGAAAGGAGACTCAGGGAGCTTGGCTTGTTTAGCCTAACTAAAAGAAGGTTGAGGGGAGATATGATTGCTCTCTATAAATATATCAGAGGGATAAATACCAGAGAGGGAGAGGAATTATTTAAACTCAATACCAATGTGGACACAAGAACAAATGGATATAAACTGGCCACTAGGAAATTTAGATTAGAAATTAGACGAAGGTTTCTAACCATCAGAGGAGTGAAGTTTTGGAATAGCCTTCCGAGGGAAGTAGTGGGGGCAAAAGATCTATCTTGCTTTAAGATTAAACTCGATAAGTTTATGGAGGAGATGGTATGATGGGATAACATGGTTTTGGTAATTAAATATTCATGGTAAATAGGCCCAATGGCCTGTGATGGGTTTTTAGATGGGGTAAGATCCAAGTTACCCGGGAAAGAATTTTCTGTAGTATCTGGCTGATGAATCTTGCCCATATGCTCAGGGTTTAGCTGATCGCCATATTTGGGGTCGGGAAGGAATTTTCCTCCAGGGCAGATTGGAAGGCCCTGGAGGTTTTTCGCCTTCCTCTGTAGCATGGGGCACGGGTCACTTGCTGGAGGATTCTCTGCTCCTTGAGGTCTTCAAACTACAATTTGAGGACTTCAATAGCACAGATATAGGTGTGAGGTCTTTTTTAGGAGTGGTGGGTGAAATTCTGTGGCCTGCATTGTGCAGGAGGTCAGACTAGATGATCATAATGGTCCCTTCTGACCTAAATATCTATGAATCTATGAATCTATGTATGATGCCAATACACACCTCAGTTCCCCTCTGTGATTGGTATTGCTTTGATTATAAAGAGCAAGAGACATGAGGTGTTTTGTCATGTAGCTGTCATGGGGTGATATGAATGGATCATTAAGGACTAGCTGGGACCAGCCTACATCAATGGAATACCCGACAGAGACAAGGGAATAATTGACACCTGTCCATGGAAGGATCTCTGCTTGGCTGAGTGAAGCATACATGGACGCGTTATGTTTTTGGGAGCAGGAAGAACTGGGCTCGCAGACGCAGGGAGCTCTGCCAGAGCGAAGACTAATGGACAGGCACAGTGAAAGGAAACCAAACTGTTTTCTACAGCAGCATGGCTCAAGGGCATTGGCCAGTATGGATTATATTGTCTTCTTTCAGAGTAACAGCCGTGTTAGTCTGTATTCGCAAAAAGAAAAGGAGTACTTGTGGCACCTTAGAGACTAACCAATTTATTTGAGCATGAGCTTTCGTGAGCTACAGCTCACTTATTGTCTTCTTTGCTTCTCTGTCCTAATCTAAGGACTTTCCAATGCTGTGTTTCAGTTGACTAATAAACCCTGCTGTGTTTTAAAAGTCTGCCCAGTGTCACAGGAAAAACTTGCTCTGTGCATTGATTGAGGAACAGTCTCTGAAGAGGAGTGTCGTTCAGCTGGACCTGCTGGGCAGAGCTCATAGGTTGGAATAGGAGTGTTGAAGCCGGAGGCTCAGTCTCTGGTGTTGAAGCTCCACGGCCCATCCTTGTGGAAGAGTGGGACCTCCTGGGGGTCTCGTGCACTGAATCGGCACTGTTGTACCAATAAAATAAAAACCAGCAGGATCTTATTAAAGGGAAAAAGGCAAAATACCACATTTATTGTGAATACAGAAAGAATCATAGTAAGCAGTTAGTTCTAGTTATAACATTCCATTCAATCTCATATTTATTCACACATTCATTCATACAAACACACACACACACACATATATACACACAGACACAGGTTCTGCAAGGTTGTTATCATAGTTACCAGCCTTAGAGTTGCTCATGCCAAGCCACTGGCCAGGTGGCCTGGACATGAGGAGGCAGCAGGGCCTTGTCAGATGCTCATCTGATGCTCCTGGAAGTTGGTTTGCAGAATCAGACCCCAAAGTTCTCACTTTTTAGAGTCTATTTTTATAGGAATTTCTTCCTAGGCCAGTCTGGGGGAATTGCTTCATCATGCGGTTGCTGAATCAATCAGCAGATAGCACATTCCTGACAGCTCCAAGATGTTATCTTGTTCTTTGGTTCTCCCATTCTTGAGGCTGTTGGGTGGATTCCAGTATGCCCTCCGGGGGGTCCTCTGGTTATTTCCACTTGACGCCTTCTTCAGCCGATGGACACTGGATTCTTAGGCTGGCACCTCCCTGATCATTCAGTTATTATCCACACCAAGCATCCATCCACATCCATCCTCTATCTCTATTTTAATCACAATGGTTAATACAACAAAAGGGCGGGGAGTCTCTGGGTGCTGTTTCTGTTGTTAGAGTATTGCTTTGAGTCTCTCTCTCTGTGAATTGCTTTGAGAACAGACTCTGTCTTAGAATGTACTAACACAGTTAGCAGCTTGCAAGTTTCACACATAGAGGGAGAGAAAGTACCAAAAACCAAGAGACCTCTTAATTAGTAATACCCTGGAATTGAAACTATGGGGAATCAAACTCATTTGTGATTTTAATACAGAACTTCTTTAATATGATCCAACAGCACCTCCCAAGGACTGTTTAAAAGCCAGGGCATTGCACAGATCCTATGGATCCATGACAGTGTGCCCGTGTGCCTGATGGGGAAAAGATATAAAACAAGAAAAGGATCTAAATGTGTATTTACCATTGCCCCCTCCTCAGTCCTCTTGGGAATCCCTGATCAGTTCCAAAGTGTATTAAAACCTTCCTTAAAGGCTTACCTCTTCGTTTTCAGGTCATGTCAGTTTTGTCAGAGGGCTTTCCATTCACCCTCCCACTTCCCTGGTTCTTGTAAGGCAGACAGCAAGTGGCAAAAGACCAGAAGTCTGAAGCGCAGACAATGTGATGTTTATTGGGATTCGTTTCCAAGCAATCATATTCTGAAGCAGTTCACACCAGTCAGACCCATAGAGTCTGTTCCCCAGTGTTCCCCTGCCCAGCTTTGATGCCACAGAGTGTTTACCCTGCATCCCTCTTCAAAACTCTGAGACCACAGAGCCTTGCCTTGCCTGTGTCCCTGTTCCCCATTCCCTGTTCCCACCCCTTAGCAAACATCGTTCCAAATTCCCTTCCCCTTCCTGTTTGACCCCAATTTCTATAGTAATATTCTCAACTATAGCTTAGCTGGTCATTTCACTGAAATTTAGCTAAACCAATCCTAACATATTGTAACATAATTCTCTAACCAATTATATCCCACTACCCTAATTAACTTCCACCTCGCAAAATTAATTATACAGCAGACAGAAACAATTAGCGAACCAGGCAGATTAACAACAGAAAAGTGGGGGCCATAAAAATAAAACAAAGAAATAAGGGTTTCACAGCCATTGCTAATTAAGTGATTTCTTGCCAGACAGGATGCTATCAAGCTAAGTTTTCTTTAACCGTCTTAAGATCCATTTCTTTATCTGGTGGTGATGGGCACTATCCGGACAGGATCGGCTTCCTAACAGCCGAATACCCCTTATTTCAATGTGACTGGTTTGGGATGTGACAATGTGACCATACACTTCCACGCTTATGGTTGCCCCTACTGCTAAGCCAAAGGCCTTAGCCTAAGAACAAGGCCTCAGACTATCCTAGTGGGAAAAGGCCCATACACAGGGTGACTGTGATTTTGATTCTTTGTTTTTATACCCCTGTAAGTAGCTAAGTGATAAAAATACACCTACATTCTTAAAGTGTAGGCTTTACAGAGAGGCCTGAATATCTATATTCTAACAGTGGGTTCTACCCCTTCCCCCTCCTGTGTCTGTCTTGTCTATTTAGATTGTAAATTCTTCAGGGCATGGGCCATCTACTATTCTCTGTTTGTACTTTGCCTAGTATAATGGGGACCCACTGTTAGTTGCTCCTTAGGCACTAAGGTAATGAATATGATTTATAATAATAATAACTCTCCTGCCACTTTGAGCCAAGAAAGCTGGAATTGGGATGTTACTGCTTAAAAACTAGCTTCGGTTAAAACCATGGTATATTCTTTGTGAAAAGTATCACACAAATTCCATTGACTTCCCTTGTTTTCTTTGTCTGGAGTAGGGTTTCCAGTTTCCAGACCTGATGTGATCTCGCAGCTGGAAGGAGGGGAAGAGCTGTGTGTCCCAGACCTCCAGGGCTCTGAGAAAGAAGTGCTCCCGAGAGCTTCCTGCACAGGTGAGGAATTGGTGAAACCAACTCAAAAACTGTTTGGGAATGCAGGAAATATTTGGGATGCCCTACAAAGACCTTGTGAGCTTTCCAAGTTCAGGATTGTTCCCTGCAGATGTGGAATCATTAGGCAGATGTCACTCATGGCTTCTCACCTATCCTGACTGCTGACTGGCAGCAGGTCCCTCCCCAATCTCGCTTTCCCCTGAGTGTTCTGGGGAGAGGTGGACCCAGAACTGATCCCATCTTTTCTCTCCTCTGAGGAAGGATTTGGGGAAAATTAGCTCCTGATAGGTTTGATCTCTCCCGCACACATTTTGGCTTGTTCATCCCTTTTTCCATTCCTCTCTCTGAGATTTCCTTTCTCTCTAGCATAGGGAGTGAGCTATGTCTGGATTCTCTCTGTCTCACATCAGGTGACAAGATGGTGAGTGAGAATGAGGAGGAGACACCCCAGCAGAAATATGCTGAGGAAGTAGAACCACATGGAACGTTATCAGGAAGATCCAAAGGGAATGTTTCCAGGAGTTGTGCACTCCCAGAAAAAGCAAAAGCCTGTGAGACTCAGCAGAGGCCAGAGGAAAACTTGAGTAGCCACTCAGACCTTATAACACATGAGAGAATCAACTTGGAAGAGACACGCTACACATGTCATGAGTGTGGGAAAAGCTTCAGTGGGACCTCTGACCTTCTCACACATCAGAAACTCCACAGTGGAGAGAGACCATTCATGTGCTCTGAGTGCGGGAAAAGCTTCAATAGGAGCTCTTCCCTTATCACTCATTGGAGAATCCACACGGGTGAGAAACCTTATGGATGCTCTGAGTGTGGGAAATGCTTCAATTGGAGCTCACATGTAATCAGACATCGCAGAATCCACACAGGGGAGAAACCTTATGGATGCTCTGAGTGTGGGAAACGCTTCAATCGGAGCTCAAACCTCATCAGACATCGGCAAATCCACACAGGGGAGACGCTCTACACATGCTCTGAGTGCGGGAAAAGCTTCAATCAGAGCTCATCCCTGATCACACATCAGAGAATCCACACAGGAGAGATGCCCTTCACGTGCTCTGAGTGCGGGAAAAGCTTCAATCAGAGCTCAAACCTTATCCGACATCAGCGAATCCACACAGGAGAGACACCCTACACCTGCTCTGAGTGTGGGAAAAGCTTCAATGATAGCTCAGCCCTTACCACACATCAGAGAATCCACACGGGTGAGAAACCCTATGCGTGCTCTGAGTGCGGGAAACGCTTCAATCTTAGCTCAACCCTTATCAGACATCAGCAAATCCATACTGGAGAGACGCCCTACACGTGCTCTGAGTGCGGGAAAAGCTTCAGTCAGCACTCACACCTTATCATACATCGCAGAATCCACACAGGAGAGAAACCCTACACGTGCTCTGAGTGCGGGAAACGCTTCAGTGATAGCTCAGCCCTTACCACACATCAGAGAATCCACACGGGTGAGAAACCTTATGGATGCTCTGAGTGCGGGAAAAACTTCAATCAGAGCTCAACCCTTATTAAACATCAGAAAATCCACATGAGAGAGAACTGTAATAAATGCCTTGACTAGGGCTGGCCATAGATTTTTTTTATTTTTATTTTTTTTAAATCACATTTGCTAGTTCCCACATAGTGATTTTTTGCACCATCTTCACTGTGGTTTCTCAGCTCCACCAGATCAGTTGCCTGCTTCTGCCTTTGCAGCTCACCCTTCTTTGGGGTCAGTCCTGTGATCTTTTCTGTCAACTCCTTTCCTTTTGAATCATAGGTGTGTGTGTTCCTCCAGCCAGGAATGTTCATCATCTCCAGGTGGGAGAGAGAGGTTTGATCCCCACAAGCTACACTGAGGCAACAAAGTACCCGTGCCTTACATCCACTAGGGCTGTACATGGCATTGGCTGCTCAAGTGAGTGATCTTGGTGTGAAAAGACAATTATAGTGGTAGAGCAGATGCAGCCCAGGTGCAGTGTTTGGCATTAGCTTTCCCCTTGACCTGACCTAAACTCCATCACTTTTCCTAGTCTAAACAAACCCTGAGCATCACGGTTATACTGTTCCCCCATTTCAAAGCAATTGTTAGACATCAAGTTCCGCCTTGGGGAACAAATGGTTTCATTCCCAGTTGCTCTGATATTACTTCAGGTTGTGCTGGACAGCAGATATCTTTACTACCATTTTCCTTACTTAAAATATATTGAACTATAACAAAGGGCAGGGATAAGGAAAAATGTCATTTCATGCTCTGTAACAACAGAAGAACATGGGTTAAGTTGGAGGGATTCCCTTATTCCCCATCACCATCCCAGTCCTCCTGCTGTTGAATTGGTTAGGTCAATATTTTGTCTAAAGGGCTGGGAAGAGGATTCCCTAGTAAATGACTTGTAACTAAGCAAAATACCCATGCATTTGGCTCCCAAAGCAGTTCTGTCCAGGCTCTGAAAGAGGTCGCTCCTGAAGATACCTGCTTCCTAATCAGGTGCATGTTGCCTATTATTTGGGAAATAGAATCCCTATCTAGGTAGGGATGGGAAAAATGGAAGTGACATTTCTGTTCAGCTCACCCCTGGGAGATCCTGCAAACATGTAGAAAATGAAATCCATGTTGAATGTGATATACCTGCAGAAAGACACCTATTGTTAATAGATACCTGACATTTGGTGTCTTACAGGGATTCTAAGCAGCACCTGAATTTAGTCCCTAATTTAAATCTGTGCCACCAGATTAAAGAAATAAAAGGGCATATTTGGGGGAGTTATACCTCACTATCGCTACTGATATGTTATGTGCTAGGTGAAGAATTCTGCGCCAGAGAAGTGTAAAATTACTCCAAGGAAGGTCAAAGATATGACAAGAACTCAGGTAGAAATTGCACATACTAGTGATTGATTTTCACCCCAGAGATGGACGCTATGGTGACCTGTGGCCCAGGAAAACTATTTTTAGAATGCTGCTACCTAGTTAAGTGGCACTGATCACACTCCTAAAGGATGCCATGATTACATTGGGCACAACTGTTTTTTGCCATTTGGATCCAAACTTTCATGAAGCTTAGAGAGTCTCTTAGAATCATAGAAGATTAGGGTTGGAAGAGACCTCAAGAGGTCATCTAGTCCAACCCCCTGCTTAAAGCAGGCCCAACACCAACTAAATCATCCCAGCCAGGGCTTTGTCAAGCTGGGCCTTAAAAACCTCTCAGAATGGAGATTCCACCACCTCCCTAGGGAACCCATTCCAGTGCTTCACCACCCTCCTAGTGAAATAGTGTTTGCTAATATCCAACCCAGACCTCCCCCTCTGCAACTTAAGACCATTGGTCCTCAGTGGTAGCATATGACAGAACAAGAACATCCAAGCACCATCCTCTCTGGAACACCCCTTCAAGTAGTTGCTATGAAATCCCCCCTCATTCTTCTGCAGACTAAATAAGCCCAGTTCCCTCAGCCACTCCTCATAAGTTAGGTGCCCCAGCCCCCTGATCATTTTAGTTGCCCTCTGCTGGACTCTCTCCAATTTGTCCACATCCTTTCTGTAGTGGGGGACCCAAAACTGGACACAGAACTCTCAATGTGGCTTCACCAGTGCCGAATAGATGGGAACAATCAATTCCCTCGGTCTGCTGGCAGTGCTCCTACTAATGCAGCCCAATATGCCATTAGTCTTCTTAGAAACAAGGGCACACTGCTGACTCATATCCAGCTTTTGATCCACTATATTCCCTAAGGTCATGTTCTGCAGAACTGGTACTTAGCCAGTCGGTTCCCAGCCTGTAGCTGTTCATGGGATTCTTCCGTCCGAAGTGCAGGACTCTGCACTTACAATCATAGAATAGCAGGGTTGGAAGGGACCTCAGGAGGTCATCTAGTCCAACCCCCTCCTCAAAGCAGGACCAATCCCCAATTTTTGCCCAAGATTGCTAAACGGCCCCCTCAAGGATTGAACTCTCAATCCTGGGTTTAGCAGGCCAATGCTCAAACCACTGTGCTATACCTCCCCCTCCCCACACTTGTCCTCATAGAATTTAATCAGATTTCTTTTGGCTCAGTCTTCCAATTTGTCTAGGTCGTTCTGGACCCTGTCCTTACCCTCTAGCATATCTCCCTCTTCCCTCAGCTTAGTGTCATCTGTGAACTTGCTGAGGGTCTAATCTATCCCATCATCCAGATCATTAATAAAGATGTTGAACAAAACCAGCCTCAGGACCGACTCCTGGGGCACTCCTGTCTGCCAGCTAGACTTGAGCCATTCATCCTTACCCATTGAGCCCGACAATATAGCCAGCTTACTATCCACTTTATAGTCCATTCATCCAATCCAAACTTTTTTAACTTGCTGGCAAGAATACTGTGAGAGACAGTATCAAAACCTTTGTAAAGTCAAGATATATCATATCCACTTCTTTCCCCATATCTACAGAGCCAGTTATCGCCTCATAGAAGGCAATAGGTTGGTCAGGCATGACTTGCCATTGGTGAATCCATGTTGACTTTTCCTGATTAAAATTTTGATAAATTTTAAAATAAATATTCTGTTAAGAGGAAAATTACTTGAGCGAAGATGTGGAACCAACCAATTCTTTTTATAGGTGTTGAGGCTCTGTTCCTTTTGAGTACAGCTATTTAACCCTCAGGCCTGGCTTTGGAAACCTCCTCAGAACTAGCCTTGTGTTTCTTTCATTGTTGATATCTTTGGGGTTCACTTCCACAGTACATGCGATTCACAGCAACAGATACTTTGAGAAACCTGCTGGGTGAAGCAGGCCTTTTACAAACTGACATTGGCCCAAAGTCTGCCTCAATTCAGCTGGATTGAGACAGGTCTGTATCAAAGCAGTGGTTCACACCTGATTTGCCCAATAACCTCGGGGGAAGGGCTGGTAAGATAGGATAAGTAGGAATTGACCACAATAATGTTAAAGGTAAGGGTGACAGACCTTCACCTTGCAGGTCAACAAGCCTGTTCTGTTCGTTCCCTCTGACACACCTGGCACTAGTCATTTTCAGACAGCACACTGGTCTAGATGGACCATTGGTCTGACCCAGTATGACCAGTCTTACATTCTTATGTAAGCCATCTATGGCCTTGTATACACTGGCAAGTTTCTGCACAGGAAAGCAGCTTTCTGTGGTGTAACTTCTGAGGTGTACACACCGCCAAGCCACTTAGTGCACAGAAACTACGCAGTTGCAACACTGTAAAAAAGCCACCCCGACGAGAGGCGTAGAGCTTTCTGCGCCGGGGCTACAGCGCTGCTATTGGCCTCTGGGAGAGGTCCCACAATCCCTGTTCTCGCCTCTCTGGTCATTGGTTTGAACTCTACTGCACTGCCCTCAGTGACCAACTGTGAACCCCACCCCTGAAATTCCTTGGGAAATTTGAAAGTCCCCTTCCATTTGCTTGGTGACGCATGCAGTGGCCTCAGTGCATCTTTCCAGGTGACCAGGCCTGCTCTACGCACCAGGCTGTCCCCGGCTTGGAGCAATGATGAGCTGCTGAACCTCATCAGCATTTGGGGAGAGGAGGCTGTCCAGTCCCAGCTGCGCTCCAGCCATAGGAATTATGATACCTATGGACAGATTTCACAATGCATCAGAGAAAGAGACCATGTCCGGGGCACACTGCAGGCCAAAGTGAAGGAGCTGTGAAATGCCTACCACAAGGAGCAGGAGGCAAACCACCACTCCAGTGATGCACCCATGAGCTGCTGGTATTACAAAGAGTTGGATGCGATACTCAGTTGTGACCTCATCTCCACTGTGAAGGCTACTGTGAATACTTCTGTGGCTTGTGTGCCAGTTGAGAATGGACTGAGCCAAAAGGAGGAAATCTTGGATGAGGCTATGGAGACCGAGCAGGATCCAGAGGCAGAGGAGGACTCAGAGGCCAGAGATGCATGCAGCCAGGAGTTCTCTGCCCCAGAGGAGACAAGCCAGTCACAGCTGTCGGAGCTTGGCAAAGTGCAAACAGGAGAGGAGGCCCCTGGTAAATGGTTTTGATTTTGGGAATTGCTGAAGCGAGTTGTTGGGGGCAGGAGGGTTGCAGATAGCAGGCCAGTGTCTGTATGATGTGTGTACCACCACATGCCCAGTCAGAGCAGCAGAACAGGGTGTTGATTGACTCCCTCACTTCTGCTTTGTTTCTTGCCCCATTAAGGGTAATTTTCCTGCGCCACTCTGCTGTCACGGGGAGACCATTGCTGGGAAACCACTGCTGCACACAGGCAAGCCACATACAGGCCAGGGCGGAAGCCGCAGTCTTGGAGAAGACCCTCCCTTGATTTCCTGCTTGCCCTCTTCAATGAGATATCTTCTGTAATGAACACGGCCTGTGGAAAATGTGGGCACAGGAATGATTATGAGACCCCCTGCCCATTGCTGTCTCTTCCCAAGAGCCACGTGCCCAGTGTACAGTATGGTCCTGGAACAGTGATTTCCCCTGCCCCTGCTGTTACCATTTTGGGGGTCTCATAAGGAGAACGGGGTGCGCCAGAATGAAGCCATGGAGCAGCTCTTAATCTTTATGGAGTGCCAAGCAGACATTCTCCAAGTGCTACTAGCACTGAAAACCGAGCAGCTCTGCGCCCGCCCGCCCTCCCCTGCAGCCACTTTCCCATGCGCCCCCTCCCCCCGCCCGACAATGCCAACACACTCTTATCAAAATCCTGGCTCCAGTCTGTACCCGCTGCCTTCCACTCCTTCCCCATCACAGTCCAGCCCTGCGGGCACCCAGTACCCAGTGCACTCAACACCCGTCCTTCTGCCGTTTATTCCTGCTGAAGTACAGTGCCCACTTCACTGTACTCCAAGGGATAAGGCTGCATATGATACCTGGGCATACACAAATCTTTAACCGTCCCAGGACCCCACTTCCTCATGGGACCCTCCCTTCCCCCACTCCCCACAGTCCTTATTTTTGTTGTTGTTTGTTTATTTGTGTCTCTCCTCCGGTGTTTTTTTAATAAAAGAATAGTTTTGCTTTGAAAGCAACCTTTATTCCATTAATTAAAAGCAAACAGAGCCCTGCAAAGCAACGCGCAATTTTCTTAAGCCTTTATGGTGCATCGTCTGTACCAATCACAGACACGTCCTAGCATGACAAGCACTGCACTCCTGTGCATAGCAACAAATGTTAGTAGCTTCAATTTGCTGCCTCAAGCCATCCCTGATCCTTTTGGGCCCACACTGTGCCCCTCTAATAGCCCTGGTCTCCGGCTGTTCAAATTCAGCCTCCAGGCACTGAGCCTCAGCAGTCCAGCCCTGAGTGAAGCTTTCACCCTTCCCTTCACAAATAGTATGGAGCGTAAAGCATGTGGCTATAAGCAGAGGAATATTGTCATCAGCCAGGTCCCACCTCCCGTATAGGCAGTGCTAGAGGGCCTTTAAACAGCTGAAAGCACACTCACCAGTCATTCTGCACTTGTTCAGCCTGTTGAACAATTCCTTGCTGTTCATAGAATATCAGGATTGGAAGGGACCTCAGGAGGTCATCTAGTCCAACCCTCTGCTCAAAGCAGGACCAAGCCCCAATTTTTGCCCCAAATCCCTAAATGGTCCCCTCAAGGATTGAACTCACAACCCTGGGTTTAGCAGGCCAGTGCTCAAACCACTGAGCTCTCCCTCCCCCCATTTGTCAAGGTGCCCCGTGTATGGCTTCATAAGCCACAGCATTAAGGGGTAGGTGGGGTTTCCCAGGATCACTATGGCCATTTCGAATTCCCCTACAGTGATCTTCTGATACCGGAAGAAAGTCCCTTCTTGCAGCTTCCTGAACAGGCCAGTGTTCCAAAAGATGCATGCACCATTCTGGACCAGCCTTACTTAAGAAGGATTTACTTAAGTAGAAAAAAACCCTGAAACTGTACAGAATGGCTTCAGTTCTGTGAAAGGTCCATGGTGATCCACAAGCACCTGGAGAACCATAGAGAAATACCCCTGCCTAACAATGTACTCGGTGGCTAGGTGGTCTGGTGCCAGAATTGGAATATGTCACCTCTCTGCAGTTAGGGAAGCCCATTTGTGCAAAGCCATCTACAATGTCACGCACGTTGCCCAGGGTCAGTGCCTTTCGGAGCATGATGCAATTAATGGCCCTGCACACTTCCATCAACACATGTCCAATGGTCGACTTTCCCACTCCAAACTGATTAGCAACTGCTCGCAGTCTGGAGTAGCCAGCTTCCACAGTGCAATTGCCATGTTCTTCTCCAATGACAAGGCAGCTCTCATTCTCTTGTCCTTGTGCTCCAGAGCTGGGGTGAGCTATGAGGAGAGGCTGAGGGAGCTGGGATTGTTTAGCCTGCAGAAGAGAAGAATGAGGGGGGATTTGATAGCTGCTTTCAACTACCTGAAAGGGGGTTCCAAAGAGGATGGCTCTAGACTGTTCTCAATGGTAGCAGATGACAGAACGAGGAGTAATGGTCTCAAGTTGCAGTGGGGGAGGTTTAGATTGGATATTAGGAAAAACTTTTTCACTAAGAGGGTGGTGAAACACTGGAATGCGTTACCTAGGGAGGTGGTAGAATCTCCTTCCTTAGAGGTTTTTAAGGTCAGGCTTGACAAAGCCCTGGCTGGGATGATTTAACTGGGAATTGGTCCTGCTTTGAGCAGGGGGTTGGACTAGATGACCTTCTGGGGTCCCTTCCAACCCTGATATTCTATGATTCTATGATTCTATGAGCTCATCACACAGTCCCATGAAGGTGGCTTTCCTCATCCAAAAGCTCTGCACCCACTGCTCATCATCCCACCACTAAGTGCTTGTTTACCGAGCCCAAAAGCGGCATTCCACTGTGGTCAGCACCTCTGTGAATGCCGCAAGCAATCTCATGTGTAGCTATTTGAGTGGAGAGATCAATGTCGAACTCCTCTTGCCTTTGTAGTTTAAGGAATAACACCACTGCCACTCGTGAGGTGTTAGTGAGAGTGAGCATCATCTTGGTCAACAGTGCGGGATCCATTCCTGCAGCCTGAAAGAGGCAGGGTGTGCAGTACACAAACCGTTGAAAGATGGTACCAAATGCAGATGGAAGCACAGGGATTACTGTGATGCAAAGCAATGCATCATGGGGCATTGGGACAGGACCCAGGATGCCCCGCTGCCCCCTCTGCCTTCCCACAACTCTTAGCGGCAGAAAAGGAAGCGATGCTCAGTGCAATAGCTGCCCAGAGTGCACCGCTCTGAACACCTCTGCAAGTGCCACAAGTGTGAACACGCTATTGCACAGGTAGCTGACAGTGTGAACACACAATAGCAGTTACCCTTCAGCGCTCTCTGAGGCGAGAGGGTGAGTTGAAGTATTAGCTACACAATAGTGAAATCTAAGTAGAAAACTGTAATTAGCTTTGAGGTTGTAGGCTAAATATAAGCAATAATTTGGTTTTGGTATTGAAATATTCAGCTAAATCTGGGTTGCATTACCTGGGTAAAAGTCTCTGATTGGGGTTTTGGCATCACTAAGTATGCACCTGCCTTCTTGGGTTGCTCTTTTAGGATTTATAAGCATTGATTTTCTGCTGTATTAATCTGATGGTTTGATTAAATTGATAATTTGATTCCAACGTAATATCCTTGTTAACTCATTGATTTACTGATCTGACCTGAACTTTATCACTGCATTTTTTAACCCTTAGCTGAGAGGTGAATAGTCATTTAGCCTTAGTGATGGGAGCTCTTGGATTTATTTGTTCATGTTAATAAAGCATGTAACTGGGATATTGAGTCATTTCTTTCAATAAGCAACCGGGGCTGGAATGCCAGAGCTCAGGAACAAGCTCAGGAACAATCTACTCAGTGGTGATGCAGCAGAAAAGAGCTGGGCACTGCTTTCCCCACTTATTTCTCCTTATCCCCTTTTGGTCTCTCTCTCCTCTTTCCCTTTCTTCCCCCTCCCCCCGCCCTCTGGCATGGAGACTTGGTCACTTCCCGGCTCCCAGGGGCGCTCACTCTCCCGTAGCTGGATCGGCCCCTGCGAGTGCTAATAGGAGTGAAAGCCTGGTTGTGGGACAGTCCCTGCAGCAGCTCTGGGACACACAGAGGCAGGAGGAGGAGCAGAGATGGGGCTAGTTCCCACCTCAGAAAGTCCCTGGCCTGGTGAGTGCGGCAGCTGCAGCCCAGGTTGGGCTTGAAGGAGCCAGGAAGGGGCCCGGGGAGCGGGGGGCTGGTAGGAAGGAAGGCAGAAAAAGAGCTGTGGGGCAGATCTGAGAAGTGGGGCTCTGTACGGTACGAGACAAAGCTGGCTAGATTGTCGGGCTCAACGGGCAGCGATCAATGGCTCCATGTCTAGCTGGCAACCGGTGTCAAGTGGAGTGCCCCAAGGGTCGGTCCTGGGGCCGGTTTTGTTCAATATCTTCATAAATGATCTGGAGGATGGTGTGGATTGCACCCTCAGCAAGTTTGCAGATGACACTAAACTGGGAGGAGAGATAGATACGCTGGAGGGTAGGGATAGGATACAGAGGGACCTAGATAAATTGGAGGATTGGGCCAAAAGAAATGTGATGAGGTTCAACAAGGACAAGAGCAGAGTCCTGCGCTTAGGACGGAAGAATCCCATGCACCGCTACAGACTAGGGACTGAATGGCTAGGCAGCAGTGCGGCAGAAAAGGACCTAGGGGTTACAGTGAACGAGAAGCTGGATATGAGTCAACAGTGTGCCCTTGTTGCCAAGAAGGCCAATGGCATTTTGGGATGTATAAGTAGAGGGCAACAAAAATGATGAGGGGACTGGAACACATGAGTTATGAGAAGAGGCTGAGGAAACTGGGGATGTTTAGTCTACGGAAGAGAAGAATGAGGGGGGATTTGATAGCTGCTTTCAACGACCTGAAAGGGGGTTCTAAAGAGGATGGCTCTAGACTGTTCTCAGTGGTAGCTGATGACAGAACAAGGAGTAATGGTCTGAAGTTGCAGTGGGGGAGATTTAGGTTGGATATCAGGAAAAACTTTTTCACTCGGAGGGTGGTGAAACACTGGAATGCGTTACCTAGGGAGGTGGTGGAATCTCCTTCCCTAGAAGTTTTTAAGGTCAGGCTTGACAAAGCCCTGGCTGGGATGATTTAATTGGGGATTGGTCCTGCTTTGAGCAGGGAGTTGGACTAGATGACCTCCTGAGGTCCCTTCCAACCCTGATATTCTATGATTCTATGGTGCTGCTGCCTCCAGTGTGAGCTGGGAGCCCAGGCTGAGCTCCAGGCTGTTCCTGCAGCCCCAGTGGGGCTGGTCCAGGGACAAGTCCTCCTGTTCTTTTTGCAGATACAGACTAACACGGCTGCTACTCTGAAACCTTTTACTGATTAGTTTCTTTGATTTGACGATTCAGTATCTTCGCCCTTTGCTTTGACCTTGTCTCCCTCTGAAGAATGGGGAACTTATTTAGTAGGTATTTTAATGAAAAATATGCATGTGGTCAGCTTCCCTCTTAATTTGCTTCGTTAACCACTGACTGTGAAGGCATTAAGTCCTCTTCTGGGATAGGGATGTAATTGCTCTTGAAGTAACATAGGCCTGTCTCCATTTTGATGGATACATTATCCAGAACTCTCCATATATGCATGAAGCACAATGGAAATCTCAAAGGCTGCACATTAACATGTAATGACTGGGATCCAAGGGAAGCAGAATATAATTGCACGGCACTTTGGGACACAGGGTACAAACCGACTGGGTTTTAGGTTTGCTGCTATCCACAGCAGAAAGAGACTAGGAAAAACATAGACACACACACACACACACACAAACAGAGTGAGAGAGATGAAATCGACGCTTTGGAAAAGCTGGGAGATGACTCTGCCAAAATGAATGTAGAGTTCAGTTTTGTTTTTCCAGATTTACAAGGGATCTGGAAATCCTGTTTTCCAGTTGCCTAAGCAATGCAGTCTTGTTCTGAAAAGGCTGTCTTGTATTGCTGCAAATACCTCCTGGCTGCGGCACCCCAGAAGAGATGGTGTCTACAAGGAGCCTGAAATTATTTGGACTCACTGAAGTGCCATCATGACATAAAGGGGTTCTGCCTCCAGCAGGGCCTATCTCAGAGTAATGGAGCTGTGGGGGGATCACTATGCAGAAAGCAAAGCCTAGGAAGTAGCACATTATGGGTATGTCTACACAGCCTCTGGAACAGATCCTCCCAGACTTGCGCTGGTGGGTTATATCTAACTCTGTAGAGTTCAAGAAAAGCTCCGGTTTTTTGCTTCATTCTTTAATAAAAAGGTAAATGGTGACCAGATACTTAACACAGTTAATATTAATAGTGAAGGAGAAGGAAGACAAGCCAAAACAGGGAAAGAACAGCTTAAAGAATATTTAGATAAGTTGAGTGTATTTAAGTTAGTAGAGCCTGATAAAATTCATCTCAGGATACTTAAGAAACTAGCTGAAGCAATCTCAGAACCATTAGCAATTTTCTCTAAATACTCGTGGAGGAGGGATCAGGTCCCAGAAGATTGGTGAAGAACAAACTTATTATCTATCTTTAAAAGCAGGAATGAAAAGGACTTTGTAAATTAAAAGCCAGTCAACTCTTACTTCCAGACCTGGAAAGATACTGAAAGAAATTATTAATCAGTTGTGGAGGGCAGTATCTCGGAAAAACATCTTTTAGAGCAACAGTGTGAAAAATCTAATTGCATGAAGCACACGAGATGTACAATTCAGCGGTGCATCTATTCCAAGATTCATATCTCTACTGTGTGATCATCTGCATAAAAGGTTTCCAGAAAAAGAACTAAATGAATGGTCAGCTTTTGACTTTGCCTCACTTTCATCACAACAAATCAGTTATGAATTTCGCACAGAAAACATTAGTAAGCTAGCTGACAAATACAGAAAAAATTTGGACCTTAGTCAATCTCTCCAAAACACCATGGAGGAGAAGGAGTTCATTGTGAACCAATATAATGATTACAAATACATAATTGCAGAGAAACATGAAGCAAAGATGACAAATTTCCAGGAAATGGTGACTTTCAGTCAACAACATGCAGAACGATACAGTGTGGTTTCACAATATATGTGGATACATGTGCTTCAGGCTTCCAGTGCTGATTGTGAGCGTGGCTTTAGCCTTATGAATAGTATCAAAATTAAATCACAAAACAGATTGAAAGAAAATCACCTGGATATGCTAATAAGGATCAAAGGTCACACTTCAAGTGTGGAGAAGTAAACTGTGACACTGTATATAAACATTGGAGGAGTGGTAAAGACAAAAGAGAAAAATAGAGAAACAAAAGAGACATGATCAGCAGCAAGTATCTGCCCCATCCTATAGCCTGCCAACTACTGGCTCGGGGTCTCCTTCCAGTGACAATGATTAATGGTTTCCTAAATCAAGAAAATAAATGAAGTAATTTCTTTCCTGTGTCAAAACAAAATAATGTTTAATTTTGTGGGTCACAACTCACAACAAAGGGGAATATATATACATTTTCGCATAAAGACACTAGATAAAAAAACTTTTTTTATGTGTCAAGCCAAGAGATATAATCTTTTAATTTCAAGCATAAAGAAAGTGTAACCATTATTTCTTTCCATGCATCAATACTAATGATAAAATATTTTGTTTCCTAGGTCAAGAAAATGAATACGTTTTGTTTTGTGCCTCAAAGGAACACTTACGTGTAAGATACTTTTCAGAGTAGGAGCCGTGTTAGTCTGTATCCGCAAAAAGAAAAGGAGGACTTGTGGCACCTTAGAGACTAACCAATTTATTTGAGCACGAGCTTTCGTGAGCTACAGTCGATAGAAATGAAACTGCTTACTGGTTATGAAGTCAAGGAGATGGAAAAAGCCCACTTAGAAGCTGTTCTCATCCTGGGCGAGGCTTTTGCGTCTGAGGAGCCCTTTGACTGACGCATCGGCTTGTCCCTCCGCCAGAAGAGACCTGCTCTCTCCACCGGAAGATGGGGGGGCTCTTGCCTCATACGCTCCACACCGAAGGCCAAAATCTGCTGCAAAAACATGTTCCAGGAGGCCTAGAGCAAATACTGGAGCGAGAGGGCCAAGCAGCAGGTAGCGAAGATGAACGAAGCGTCTCCTCCTTAAGGCCCACTGGCACTGTGTCCAGCAAAGAGCAGCGTCCTCCGCCCCATCCCCACAGTCGCCTCTCGGCAGCCCCCGCCTGCTGGAACTTCGCTGCTTGTTTCACAAGGGACAAAGTCAACACAGCATCTGTCCTGGGCCCTGCCATCACACTCCCAGGCTCAGGGGAATGGTGTCCTCCTGGGGGGCGGGGCTCGGCCGGCTGCGCCCCGCCCCCCCGCCCAAAGCATCTGAGGAAGTGGGTTTTAGCTCCCGAAAGCTTTTAGGCGCCAATAAATCTGTTAGTCTCTGAGGTGCCACAAGGCCTCCTCGCTCTTTGCAGGTGAGACACCGAAAATTTTGCAGTGTTAATTGCGGGGGGGGGCGGGGTCCGGTCGGACCCTGGGGGGGGGCGCGGAGTGGGGGCGGGGCTAGGAGGACGGTTGGACACGGGGGCGGAGCCGGGGGGCGGTTGGACGCGGGGGCGGGGCCGCGAGGACGGTTGGACCCGGGGGCGGGGCCGGGGGGGCGGTTGGACGCGGGGGCGGGGCTAGGAGGACGGTTGGACGCGGGGGCGGGGCCGGGGGGGGCGGTTGGACGCGGGGGCGGGGCTCGTCGGGCGGTTGGACGCGGGGCCGGGGCCGAGGGGACGGTTGGAGGCGGGGGCGGGGCTAGGAGGACGGTTGGACCCGGGGGCGGGGCCGGGGCCGGGGGGGCGGTTGGACACGGGGCCGGGGCCGGGGGGACGGTTGGACCCGGGGGCGGGGCCGGGGGGGCGGTTGGACACGGGGGCGGGGCCGGGGGGACGGTTGGACCCGGGGGCGGGGCCGGGGGGGCGGTTGGACCTGGGGGCGGGGCTAGGAGGACGGTTGGACGCGGGGGCGGGGCCGGGGGGCGGTTGGACCTGGGGGCGGGGCTAGGAGGATGGTTGGACGCGGGGGCGGGGCCGGGGGGCGGTTGGACCCCGGGGGCGGGGCTAGGAGGACGGTTGGGCGCGGGGGCGGGGCCGGGGGGACGGTTGGACGCGGGGGCGGGGCCGGGGGGGCGGTTGGACCCGGGGGCGGGGCTAGGAGGACGGTTGGACGCGGGGGCGGGGCCGGGGGGACGGTTGGACGCGGGGGCGGGGCCGGGGGGCGGTTGGACCCGGGGGCGGGGCTAGGAGGACGGTTGGGCGCGGGGGCGGGGCCGGGGGGACGGTTGGACCCGGGGGCGGGGCTAGGAGGACGGTTGGACGCGGGGGCGGGGCCGGGGGGGGCGGTTGGACCCGGGGGCGGGGCTAGGAGGACGGTTGGACCCGGGGGCGGGGCCGGGGGGCGGTTGGACCCGGGGGCGGGGCCGGGGGGCGGTTGGACGCGGGGGCGGGGCTAGGAGGACGGTTGGACCCGGGGGCGGGGCTAGGAGGACAGTTGGACCGGGTGGCGGTTGGACGCGGGGGCGGGGCCGGGGGGCGGTTGGACCCGGGGGCGGGGCTAGGAGGACAGTTGGACCGGGGGGCGGTTGGACCCGGGGGCGGGGCTAGGAGGACGGTTGGACGCGGGGGCGGGGCCGGGGGGGCGGTTGGACCCGGGGGCGGGGCCGGGGGGCGGTTGGTTCAAGCCCCAGCGGGCGGGACGCGCGGGCACCAGAGTCCGCCTGAGGCGCGGGAAGGCGCCGGCGGGGGCGGGTCAGGCTGACCCCGGGGCCCGCCCTGCCCTGGGCCGGAGGAGGCGGAAGCGGCGCCCGGGGCAGGCTGGGAGATGTAGTGCCTGACTCCCCCGGGAGCGGAAGTGACGTCGGAGGGGGGAGGCGGAGCCGGGCTGGGCTCGCGCGGGGCCGGGGGGCGGTTGGGGCAGTTGGAGCTCTGGGCATGCGCAGATCGCGGCGGGGGGGGGCGGCGCGAGACCTTCGTTAACCCCCCCGTGCCCGGCCCGGGCTCCGCTCCCGCCGGAGCCGCCCTGGGGCCGCCCCGGGCTCCGCCCGCCCCGCTGCGGCGCTGCAGCCTCCAGGTACCGGAGCGAGCCCCGGGGGGGCCGGGCGGTGACTCTGCCCCGGGTCCGGGGGGGGACCCGGCCTCCCGCAGCGCCGGGATCTGCCCCCGGGGGGGGGCCGGAGGAGGGGAGACCCGGGGGGGGCGGGAAAAATCTCGGCGCAGCCCGGACGTGGCCGGGGGGGGGGAGGAGCCGGGGCCCCCCGGGGAGCGGGGAGAGGCGGGGTGGGGGCTGAGATCCCCTCGGATTTACCGCTGCCCCCTCCCCGGGGGACCCCCCCGCTCCCGCCCTGCCCCCTTTCTGTCCCCACAGCAGCGAGCAGCAGCCCGGGTGACCCCCCCCTTCCCCCACCTCCCTGAGACGGGCTCTGCCCCCCCCGTACCCCGTTTCCTCCCCCCTCCGCCCGTGGCCAGTTCAGGTCTCCGGTCTGGGGGGGTCCCCTGCCCCCCATTTTCCCTGCAGGGACGTGTCCTTCGCCTGTGCCCCGTGTTCTCCTCCCCTCTGAAATACCGACAGCAAATCCTTGGCGATGTTCCCGCTTCCCCCCCCAGGTGTCGGACTGCGGTCAGGAGCCCCCCACGCGTGCCGGGCACAGACCCTGACCGAGTTTGGGGCCCTCGTTGCGCCAGGGACTGCCCGCGCCCCGACAGAGAGCAGGGACCTTGTCGGGCCGGGGGCTACAGGGGCCCCTGTTCTGCCAGGCCCTGCAGAGACCCCCACACGGGTCAGACCCCGCTGTTGTGACAGGCGCTGTGGAGACCCCAACGGAGATCTGCGCCCCTGTTCTGCAGGCCCCTGAAGAGACCCCAGCTGACATCAGGCCCCCCCCTTGTGCCAGGTAAAACTGAGACCTGGACTGAAATCAGGGCCCCCCTCATGCGAAGCAACACACGACTTCGGCCCAGACTGCGGTCTCCAGTGTCCTGGGAAGTTCAGAGACTTCGACTGCGATCTGTGTCCCCGCTGGGCCTGGCCCTGCACTGACCTCGGCCAACATCATGCCCCACCACTGTACTGGGCTCTGCACAGACCCTCACGGAGATCCTGGCCCCGCTTTTTGCCAGGTGCTGCAGGGACCCCAAACAAAATCCGGGATCTGGTAACTGAGGTCGTGCCGCTGTCGTGCCGGGCTCTGCACAGACCCTGACCAAGATCAGGGGCCCCCTTGGGACAGGGGATGCACAGACACCCAGGGTATCTCCACCCTGCCATTAAAAACCCACAGCGGGCCCATGCCAGGGTAGGGGTCTGGGCTCAGGCTGGAGGACCCTGTGAGGTGGGAGGGGGCCAGACCTTGGGCTGCAGCCCAAGCTGGACCATTGACACCCCCATTCAACAGCCCCGCAGCCTGAGCCCTGTGAGCCCCTGTTAGTGGGCACGGGCCAGCCGCCGGTGCCCACCTGCAGGGTAGACGTGCCCACAGTGACCGAGAATCCTTGCCACAAAAACCCCAAAGGCTAAATCAGGAAATGGTGGGAGGCTGCTCTCCATTTTACAGATGGGGAAACTGAAGCCCAAAGAGCTGAAGTAATTTGCTCAAGTTTGCATGGAGAATTTGGGGCAAAACTAGGAACTGAATCCAGATTCTTTGAATTCTTGCCTCTCCCCTTAAACACAAGCCCAGGGTGTGTGTGTGTGTGTCCTCGTGCACGCACAGCTTTGTTCTGGTCTGAGTGTTTGCATCGCATTGGCTTCCAAGGGAGGTTGTGGAATTTCCTTCATGGGAGGTTTTGAAGACCAGGTTAGAGGTAGACCTGTCTGGGAACGTCTAGGGATACTTGGTCCTGCCTCACCACAGGAGGCTTGAGTAGGCGACCCCTCAAGATCCCTTCCAGGCCTACATTGTAATAATTCTCTTATGTCCTGTGTCCTGTTCTACGCTGGGCTGTCCTGCATGGTGCCATTTGGACCTGTGATGCACCATGTTGCGTTGCAGAGTTTTATGGTGCATTGTTTTGCCTCAGCTTGTGTGTTGCCTGTGTTGTGTTGGTTTGAATTCAGCTCTTTTCCATTGTGTACTTTTGTCCTAGGGTGTGTTAGTTTGCACTGTGTTGCTTTCTTTTCCTTTGTATTGTCATTTCATGCTGGGAAGGGTCGTGTTTTTTTGTTTATTTCTTTTCCATCTGAATTACCTGACATTATGCTGTGGTGGGTTTTATTCTCTATGTTCTGTTTTTATACATATATATTGCATAGCATCATAGAAATGTAGGACTGGAGAGGACCTCCAGATGTCATCAAGTGCAGCACTCTCTGCCAAGGCAGGATCAAGTATATGTAGATTTTCTGTTGCAGAGTTTTGTCCTACCTGTTCTTAAAAACTTCCAGGAAAGAGACTCCACAGCCATCCTTGTAAGACTCTTCCAGAGCTGAACTACCTTCGCTCTGGGGACACCCACACAGACTTTAGGGGTGAGCAGCTCTGGAGAGAGAGGAGACCCCAGTGAGTGGGCAACTGGGTAAATAGACTAAAGTTGGGAGGAGAAACATTGACGTGTCCAAGGTCACCCAGGCTGTCCGTGACAGAGCTAGAAAGAGATCCCAGTTCGAGTGCTGTTTGGGGTACTGAAGGTCTCTGCCACGCCGGTGTTTTAGGCACTGGTGCAAACCCTTAGTACAGACACAATTTACACTAGTGCAGTCTGATTGGCACGGGTGCACCATGTCCCAGTCGGACGGTTTGGGGTGGGGAGGGGGACAGTGACCTCACTGAGGCCTGGGGCTGGCTGAACGGTGCAGCTGGTAACGGAGGGGCAGCAGTGAGTGCTGGAGGTACGAGCCAGGAGCACAGCCCCACACGACTGGACACTGACTTCTCCTGACCCGGGGGACACCCCCCCAGCTGTGTGCAGGGACTGCAGCTGAGCTGCCCTGCCAGGACAGCCTGTGCCTCCATGGACAAACCACCTCTTCCCGCAGCCTAATACAGTGGGGTCTGGGGACCTTTCCAAGCTGCAGGTGAGGGGGCTCTGGAGTTTGCAAGGTGCATTTCTGGCTCTGTCACGGACCTGCTTGGTGACCTTGGGGAAGTCCCAGCCCCCCTCTGTTTTCCTCCTACCCATTGTGTACTTGGATTGTGATCTCTTTGGGACAAGGACTGTCCCTTTCTGTCTGTGCAGTGCCCAGCACAATGGGGGTGCTGATCTCAGTCAAGCTGTCTGCAAAGCGCAGCACAATGGGGCCCTGATCGCCGTCAGTGTCTGTGCAACGCAAGGCAGTTTATAGACTCATGGACTTTAAGGCCAGAAGGGACCATCCTGATCATCTAGTCTGAGCTCCTGCACATCGCAGGCCACAGAACCTCCCTGTAGTAGACCCCTAACCTCTGGCTGAGTTAATGAAGTCCTCAAATCATGATTTACAGACTTCAACTTACAAAAAAATCCACCATTTACACAGGTTTAAACCCCCAAATGACCCATGCCATGCCCCATGCTGCAGAAGAATGCAACCCACCCCCAAGGTCTCTGCGAATCTGAGTCTGGGCAAAATTCCTTCCCATCCCCAAATATGGGAATCAGTTAGATCCTGAGCATATGGAAAAGACCCAGCAGCCAGATACCTGAGAAAGAAGTCTCTGTAGTAACTCGGAGCCCTGCCCATCTAATGTCCCATCACCGGCCTTTGGAGATATTTGCTGCTAGCAGTTGCAGATTGGCTACCTGCCATTGTAGGCAGTCCCATCCTACCATCCCCTCCATAAAGGTATCCAGCTCAGTCTTGAAGCCAGTTAGGTTTTTTGTCCCCACTGCTCCCCTTGGGAGGCTGTTCCAAAACTTCATGCTGATGGTTAGAAACCTTCGCCTAATTTCAAGCCAAAACTTACTGACGGCCAGTATCCATTTGTTCTAGGGTCAACATTGGTGCTTAACCTAAAAAAACTTCTCTCCTTCCCTAGTATTTAGCCTTCTGATGTATGTATAGAGAGCAATCCTATCTCCCCTCAGCCTTCTTTTGGTTCGGCTAAGCAATCCGAGCTGTTTGAGTCTCCTCTCGTAAGGCAGATATTCCATTCCTTGGATCATCCTAGTAGCCCTTCTCTGCACCTGTTCCACTTTGAATTCTTCCTTCTTAAACACGGGAGACCAGCATGGCTCACAGTATTTCAGAATTCACCTCCCCACCCCTCTGCAGAGCCCAGCAACTAGGGATTTATCCAGTGAAGTGGGTGACTTTGAGCCAGACACTGAAAGATCCTTGCGCCTTAGTTTCCACAGTGGCCACAGGAGTTTACTAGTACTCCCTCCCCAGACTCCCGGGGGCAGCCAGGGATAATTAGTGGGTTATGGGAATTAGAAGATGAAAATTCATGAAGAACAATGATATTTGTGTGTTTATTATTAAATCCCCAGACACCCACCAATCCCCGTCCTTCTGATGAGCTATAAATATCTAAGGGACTCAGCTACTGATCCTGCAGTGAGTTTCTGCCCTTCCCCACTTTCTACAGCAGTACTTTTAAGAACAGGCCAGGGAAACATGTAAATACTTTGAACAAAATTCCTGAAGCTGCTGAGTATGCACAAGTTAAAATGAAACCAAGGCCCCGTCTCTCCCAGCACGTGGCCCTTCTTGCAAATTAATAGACACTCCCCAAAAATCTGAAATGGCCACTTCATAACTGATAGAATCTTATTTAACTATTGACTTGAGCGAATTACCAATGAAAGGAAGAACCCAGTGAAGGTGATGCCATGAGGGAAAGATCTCATGTGTCTTTACAAATCGGTATAATCTAATCTGGAAATTTATACAGTGCAATGCCTTATTCATAGCCCTATTGCCTGTACCCGGTAGGGACCTTAATTCTGTCCAGTCCTAGCTGCTTCTGTCTCCCAGCATACCCCCAAACCCCTTCTCCCTCCAACTATCTGCTGCCAGTCTTCCCTCACTGCTACCCCTTCCTGAGTGACAGAGAAACTCTAAGCTCTAGCCCCTTCTCTTGGCCTCTGAAAGTTGCCTTGCCCAGGGCTTTGCTGCCTGTGTGAATGGCAGGCAGGGATGAGGAGTTATCACTTTCTGCGTATTTACTGAACATTCATCTAGTCACTGACCCCTTCGTTAATGCAGAGTTAAGGTTGCCCAGCGATATGTTGGGCCCTGGCAGAATGTCAAGTTCAGTAAAATTCAAACCTCTCAAAACTAGGAAATAGAGAGCTAATGTCCATGCCAATGGAACCTTAACTCTGCCCCCTGGAGCTGGCAACAGCCACGGGGCGTTCTCTGCCTGCACTCCAGCTGCACGCACTCTGTTAGGTGTGGCTGCACTGAAAGGTAGAGGCGTTAGTTAGAGCAACTTGGTGGACGTGTGATTGTGATATGAGAAGATCTGGGTCTGAGTCCCCCCCATGTGTGCGATGAAAGGAATGAGGTACATGTGTACCTTGAGCTTCCAGTCTGTATCATTTCTGCACTGAGCTGGGCATGTTGTCAGGAGGAAACAGGAGACTGCTTGCCATGAGAATGGTCAGCTGTGAGGTGGGATCTGAGAGCAGTGTGTGTGCTTAACGATGGGTAAGTGAATGTGGAATGTCAACTGGAACTTGTGTGAGTAAGGATGAGAGTTGTAAAACGGGGTGAAGAGGTGTTCAACTGACCAAGTGTGCGGCTGTTTCTGGGGAGCAGGCTCAGTGTCTGAGTGTAGAACAGGTGTCAGCAGCTCCTGTATAGTGCAGCTCACCTAAAACCAAATTCCGTCTTAGCAAAGATAAAGAGCTTTATTGTGTGCCCTAGTTGTCGTTTTCCCTCGTACTTTAGTGACAGGCACGATCTCAAATGGCCGTGTGCACATAGGTGTGTTGTAGGAGTAAAGAAAGGGTCACTGCTCCCATGGGTCAGAATTAGGATTACGCTGGTGTGTACCTTATCTCTGCATTTCCTGATTATTACAAGTTTGAGTTCTGCTGATCTTTCTTCTGGAGGGGCTCCGGGCAACCTTAAATCCTGAATTATCATTTTTTGGAAGTGAATTTCCTAGCTTTTTGCACAGAGCCATGTTGGCTGGAGGAGTTAGCAGCCCTATAGGCAGTTGCGGGTCTCGCACAAGTTTGCAATCAGAGGCACAGAGAAGTGCAATGACTTACCCAAGGGCACCCAGCAGGCCCGTGGCAGAGCCAGGAATAGTCCCTGTCCAGTGCTCTCTCCACGTAGTTGCTGGGTGATTCTGAAGTGCTGCTTCCCTCTCCTGTACCTTTTCTTATGGTGGAGTGGGAATGATGGTCATGCTTTCAAATGTCTCTCTCCTTCTCCACCTCCTCCTTCTGCCACCATTTCCAGCTCCACCTCCCCTTCTTGTTCATCCCCTCCAGCCCTCTCTGAGCACTGTAGGACCCAGTAGCTGTCAGCTGTCCTAGGCGCTGCACACACGTATTACAGGCAACAGCTCCATATGATCTGGTGCATGTCACCTTGGACCTGAGGTAGCCTGATCTGCACACTGAGCTGGGCCTCCTGCTCCAGTCATGCCCTAGCCCTCCTCCAAACAGGCCCCATCCCATATGCACTCTGGCCTGCCCCTCCACACCATACACGTGTAACATCTACCTTTAAACTATTCCTATTTTGGATTTGGGATGATTAAATTTGTGTTACCTTCAGCTCTTCCCCCCCACCACCCCAGTTTCAGTTGTTTGGTGGTGCCCCGATGGTTTTCCATTGACAGTTTGGGATGGAGCAAGGCTGGTTACTTGAGCACTGTTACCTTGCCAGCTGACTAGTGAGAAGTGATGACTCCCTCTTGGGTGGATGGGCCAATTCCGGGACCCGTTACCTCTCAGTGATTGATTTTCCATTCCAAGTCCATAAAATAGATTTCAGTATAAATGCTTTGTTCTGTACATATGACTCATACATTGATCTCTCAGTTATTATGAGTCTTGACCAGTTAAGACTTTCTGTAGACACCTCATATGATCATCCTCCAAGAGATGTGTTTGGTGTGATGGGTTTGTCATGTCTCAGGTGAGAGCTGCTGGCAAAGACGAAGTGACCCTTTGCCAAGGGATCTCTGTCTCACTGTCTGACTCCCGTAGGCCAGGAGAGGACAACTTTTTGCCAATGGCCTTCGGGACGGGTGCTGAGTTCACTGCAGTGCCCGTCGGCCCCTCTCCATTTCCCTTCCCGGTGTGCTGTCTGGGACGCTGCCTCACTTCCAACTTCCCAGGTGTGATGCAGCAGGGAGCAGGGTGGATTGACTGGGGAATGTCGTCTAGTTCTGCTAGGACTGTGTGCATGGGGGATGGGAGAGCAGGGGATGACTGCACTTGAGTGAGGATACCTGAGCCTGTAACTTGAGCTGGGAGGGGGTTGGACCCAGGTGACACCTTTCCCTGGGAAACTGGACAAAGACTGGAGGAGGAGCTGGGAGAAGGGGGAGTGAGACTGCGGGAGGGGGCTTTCAGTTTTGGGGCTGGCTGGTAAGATGCAGGGAACTCCAAGTCTGGGGTCTAAGCTCCTTGCCCCCCACCCTGAGGGACCTGGCTGAGGCGTCCTGCTTGTACTTACAAGCCCTGCTTGGAACTGTGTTCCTGTCATCTAATAAACCTTCTGTGTTACTGGCCGGCTGAGAGTCACGGTGAATCGCAGGAAGTGAGGATGCAGGGCCCTGACTCCCACACACTCCATGACAACTGCTGGCAGTGGTGGGATCTACTGCACCCCATGGACAGCGCTTCCTGAAGTAAGTGACTGAGGAGCAGTAAAATGAAGGGGGATGGACAAGGACCAGGTGTGCTGAAGGCTCAGAGAGGAGTGGTTTCGGCGGGGCGGTTAACCCTTGGGAGTGTGTGACCAGCTAGAAGGACTTTTGCAGTAACAGGGTCCCCCTGGGGTTGCAGCAAGCAGTCCCCAGGGCGGAGGAGTTTGCAGCTCAACCCCAGCAAAGAGGTGGTGACCTCGAGAAGGGCTGGCACCCTAGGGGTTCTCCCTGGAAACTGTGGGGAATGGCGAGCACACAAGCCTGTGAGTGGCCAGCAAGGAGATGTATAGCAAGCGCCTTAAGAGCGACCTGGTGGAGCTGTGCAAGCAGAGGGGGCTGCGCATTGGGAGGCTCACCAAAGAACAGCTGATTGCCCAGCTGGAGGCAGGAGATCACTCGAATGAACTGATCCCTGTCTCGGAGGGAAGCAGCTTGGCAGATGCAGCGCAGGCACCCGTGTCTGTCCCAGCGGAGAGTGAACAGGAGGTTACTGAGGGCTTCCTGAGACCCCTCCTACCTATGCCTAGGGGAAGGGCCAGGAGCAGCCCAGCGAATACTGAGGGCACTGTGACCTCTGCAGCCAGCAGGGGATCCTCCCGGCAGAGCTCTCCATCGCTGGACCTGAGGCGGCTGCAATGGGAGAAGGAGCTAAAACTGAGAGCTGGAGCTCAGGCAGCGGGAACTGCAGGAGCAGCGGGAAAGGCAGCGTCAGCATGAGCTGGAGGAGAAGAAGAGGCGACAGCATGAGCTGGAGTTGGCCAGGTTGAGGAGCAGCGAGCCCCTATCTGCGGTGAGTGATGGGGGACCCAGGGTGCCACGGAGCTTTGATAAGTGCCTTCTGGCCCAGCATAAGGAGGGGGAGGACATGGATGACTTACTTCCTGGATGCCTTTGAGATGGCCTGTGAGCTGCACCAGGTTGATCCTGGCAGCTGGTGGTCCCTCAGAAGTTGCGCCACAAGTTACTGTCCCTGGCCCATGACATCCCTCTCGCAGGGCACCAGGGAATCCGGCGCACCCGGCAGAGGTTGCTACAGAACTTTTACTGGCCTGGGGTCTTTACTACTGTCCAGCAATGTTGCCGATCTGTGACCCCTGCCAGAGGGTGGGGAAGGCCCTGGACAAGGGGAAAGCGGCTTGGAGACCTTTGCCCATCATAGAGGAGCCTTTCCAGAAGGTGGCCATGGACATAGTGGGACCTCTCAGCAAGACAACCCGGTCGGGGAAGAAATACATTCTGATGGTGGTAGATTTCGCCACCCGCTACCCCGAGGCAGTGCCCTTAGCTTCCATTGAAGCAGAGACTGTGGCAGATGTGCTGCTGACCATTTTCAGCCGAGTGGGGTTCCCCAAGGAAGTCTTGACAGACCAAGGCTCCAACTTCATGTCGGCCCTGCTCCAGTGCTTGTGGGAGAAATGTGGAGTCCGGCACAACTGGGCCTCCGCGTACCATTGGGGAAGGCCACTCCAAATGGAGAGTCAGTGGTGGAGTATGTCCTGACCTTCCGAGAGAGACTTGCTGAGTTCATGGGCCTGGCCAGAATCTGGCCAGAGCCCAGAAGAAGCAGAAGGCCTGGTATGATCGCACGGCCTGGGCCCGCACCTACGCCACCGGGGATCAGGTGATGGTTCTCATCCCTGTGAGGAAAAACAAACTACAGGCTGCCTGAGAAGGTCCCTTCAAGGTTGTCAAGCTGCTCAATGAGGTAAACTATGTGGTGGAGCTGTCAAACCGGGCGCATCAACGCCGGGTGTACCGTGTAAATATTATGAAGCCATATTATGACAAGGGGAATGGGGTGTTGGCCATGTGTGGACATTGGGAGGAGCAGGGAGATGACCCTTTAGTAGATCTATTCCCTGGAACAAAAGCTGGTTTTCCCCCCTGGAAACAATTTCCCTCTCTGATCGGCTAACCCCTGCCCAGCAAGCTGAGATCAGAGGGGTCCTGCATCTGTACTGACAGCTGTTTTCCAACCAGCCTGAACACACTAATCTGACTGTCCACCGGGTGCGGACAGGATTGCATTCCCCTATAAGATGCTCCCCCTTCCGCGTCACAGGGAAAACTGCTCAGAGCTTGGAAAGAGAGGTCAGGGACATGCTGGCTTTGGGGGTGATCCAGCCCTTGGGCCCCACCGGTGGTGCTGGTCCCCAAAAGGGACGGGTCGATCTGGTTCTGTGTGGACTATCGGAAGCTCAATGCCATCACTATATCTGATGCCTACCCCATGCCCGGGTCTGACAAGCTCCTAGACAAACTGGGAGGAGCTCGGTACCTTACCACCATAGACCTTACAAAGTGCTACTGGCAAGTGCCGCTGGAGGCAGATGCCAGGCTGAAATCGGCCTTTATCACCCCTCTGGGGCTCTGAGTTCCTGACCCTGCCTTTCGGCCTCAAGGGAGCGCCGGCCACCTTCCAGCGTCTGGTGGATCAGCTACTGAGGGGGATGGAGAGTTTTGCCGGGGCGTATATTGACAATATCTGTGTCTTTAGTCAGACCTGAGAGGACCATGTGTCCCAGGTTAGACAAGTGCTGGACTGACTCCAGAAGGCAGGGCTAACCGTAAAAGCTGAGATGTGCAAGGTGGGGATGGCAGAAGTATCTTACCTGGGCCATTGGGTGGGGAGCGGCTGCCTAAAGCCGGAACCAGCCAAAGTGGAGGTAATCAGAGACTGGCCCACTCCCCAAACCAAAAAGCAGGCCGAAGCCTTTATTGGGATGGCGGGGTACTAGTGAAGATTTGTGCCCCACTTTAGCACCACAGCCGCTCCCATTTCAGTTTTGGGGCTGGCTGGTAAGACGCAGGGAACCCCAAGTCTGGGGGCAAAGCTCCTTTGCCGCCCCTCCCCCCCCCCCCCCGGGACCTGGCTGAGGGGTCCTGGTTGTACTTACAAGCCCTGCTTGGAGCTGTGTTCCTGTCATCTAATAAACCTTCTGTGGCCAGGCCCAGGGAATGGCCCCCTATCAGCCCCATCCCTGATGTGGTGGGGAGACCCACTGGCAGCATTGCCTTTGAGGGTGCTGCTCCCTCCTGCTCCCACTCCCTCCCCTCCCCCTTTACTGCCACCACAGTGCCTGTCACCTTCACTTCCTGAGCGGTGACCCCCAGAATGTGTTTTGTTATCCCTTTCTCTCCCCCTCCCCCAGGGTCCGTTGTGCATCGTCTGTCACTCACCTCTGTCTCAGGAGATAAGGCAGGTCATTGGGTGCGGGTGATGCTCTTCTGGAGAGCCGTCATCACTGACCCTCTTTGAAGGTTGCCGGGATGCTGATGTGCACTGGAGGAGAACTGGGGCTTGACTGAGTCCATACTGCATTTGTCCCACCCGGTGTCACTGTAAAGCCTGCTCTGCATTGCTGCAAATTGCCCTTGGTGGCGTTGCGCCCATAAGTCCCTGTAACGCTGTCTTCAGTGACCCGAGAGCATGAGCACCAGCCTCAGGCAGACTGGTAAGAAGCAGGGAACAAACCCCAAATTGATTGTGAGGTCGATATGTAGATTTCACCAGCCAAGTATCCGGTGTAAAGGCTTCAGGCACTGTAACAGCATTAACGTGGAATCACAGACAGTCCCCTTGGGTCATCCCGTAGATCTCACCACGCAGCTGAGCTCACCCTTGTGACAGATGGTCCCTTTAACGTTATGAGTGTAATATAGTATCTCATTGAAAGGTGACAGGGCCAGAAAGAGTTAATTAGCTCACAGGCTGACATGACCTGTGGCCGAACTTTAGAGACTGGTTAGGAAGGTCTGTAAATGAATACAGCTTTGAAATGCAGCCTGCATTGTTAGAGATAGAAGGGTAGATGTTTGTTCAGGTCTTGTGATGTCAGCAAACAAGTCTTGTCTATTGCTATAGCTTTGATTCAAAGATCAAAAAGGGAGTATTAACATTTAGGAAAATACTTGAGTGATGGTCTATATATCGCTTTGAAGGTTGTGGTAACTTGTATCTGAACTGTTTAATGGATAAATGACCCTTTGCTATTTGCCATGATGTTTGTAAGAGGGCACATTAATTCTACTGTTTTCTCAAACCAAAAGGCTGCAGGAAATGTATAAAAACCTTGGGACACGATCCTTCTTCATCTCAGATCTGCTTTGGGTTTCAAGAGGGGGAAACCTTAAGCCATAAGGATTGAGATCCCCAGTCATTGACTGGAGTCACCCTGAATATGGACATCGGACTAGAACCGATGGACTGTTTCTAAAAGGACATTTGGCAACTACAAGCTCATCTTTGCTATGTATCTGGACCTCAAGAAGTTGAGCTCAAGTCTGTATGTATATTGATCTTTTAACAAACACTCTCTCTTTTCTTTTTTAATAAATTTTAGTTTAGTTAACAAGAATTGACTATAAGCATGTATTTTGGGTAAGATCTAAGTTATCATTGCACCTGGATATGGGGCTGATCCTTTGGGGTTGGAAGAACCTTTTCTTTGATATGATGAAATAAGATTTTCAGTAATCATCATCATATGTTTGACACGTGTGTCTGGATGGAGGCCTGAGGCTGGATACTTTAAGGGAACTATGTTGTTTGAACTTCTGAGTAACCAGGGAGGTACTATGGAAGCTGTCATGTGCTGGCTTGGTCTATCTAAGTATTGGAATATCCACCAGCTTTTGAGGTTTGTCTGCCCCGTTCTGTTTGCTGTTCACCCTAATTGCGGGACTTCAGCTGGCTCCCACAGGCAGCATCATCACACCCTTACGCCAGGGGTTCTCAACCTCCTTCTTTCTGAGGCCCCCCCCAACATGGTATAAAAACTCCCCAGCCGACGTGGGCCACAGTAACTGGTTTTCCACATACAAAAGCAAGGGCTGGCGTTAGGGGGTAGCAAGCAGGACAACTGCCTGGGGCCCTATGCCACAGGGGCCCCCACAAAGCTACATTGCTTAGGCTTTGGCTTCAGCCCCAGGTGGTGGGGCTCAGGGCCCTGGACTTCAGCCCCATGCGCTGGGATTTTAGCTTTCTGCCCTGGGCATCAGCGAGTCTAATGCTGGCCTTGCGTGGCAGCCCCCCTGAAACTTGCTCACTGCCCCACAGCGGGCCCCAGACCCGTGGTTGAGAACCACTGTCTTACGCCATGAATCACAGCAGTGTTCAGGTTACTGCCGGTCACTTCCTTAGGTCAACTGAATCTTAGACCTCACAACAAAGACAACGCTTGTAGCCAGTCCTGTAATAACCTGTATTAAGATTTATTTAAAAGGAAATGAGAGTTGTTTACAAAGTTAAAGCAGGTTAAAGCAGATGCAGACGTGTTACAGTCTTAAATTTCAAAAGGTAATAGAAGCTTCTCTAATAAGCAAGCTCTACATATTCTTTAGGACTAACCCAGGCTAAGGAGCTGGGGATCTCTTGCTTATGCCTAGAAACTTTGCCCCTCAGAGTCCAAGCAGCATACACATCAGTTCCTTCTGTAGGAGTTTTTTTTCGGTGCTTAACCACTCTGACAGTTAGGAAGTTTTTCCTAATGTCCAACCTAAACCGCCCTTTCTGCAATTTAAGCCGATTGCTTCTTGTCCTATCTGCAGAAGTTAAGAACAATTTTTCTCCTTCCTCCTTCTAACAAGCTTTTATGTACTTCAAAACTGTGATAATGCCCCTTCTCAGTCTTGTCTTCTACAGACTAAAAAACCCCCAATTTTTTCAATCTGCCCCCATGGGTCATGTTTTCTAGACCGTTAATCATTTTTCTTGCTCTTCTCTGCGCTTTCTCCAATTTCTCTGCATCTTTCCTGAAATGTGGCACCCCAGAACTGGACAGAGTACTCCAGTTGAGGCGTAATCAGTGCAGAGTAGAGAGGAAGGATTACTTCACGTGTCTTGCTTACAATACTCCTGCTAATACATTCCAGAATGTTGTTTGCTTTTTTTTGGAACAGTGTTACACTGTTAACTCATATTTAGCTTTTGATCCACTATGATCCTCAGATTCCTTTCCTCAGTACCCTTTCCTAGGTAGTCATTTCCCATTTTGAATGTGTGCAACTGATTGTTCCTTCCTAAGTGGAATACTTTGCATTTGTCCTTATTGAATTTCATCCTATTGACTTCAGACCATATCTCCGGTTTGTCCAGATCAATTTGAATTTTAATCCAATCCTCCAAAACACTTGCAACCCCTCCCACCTTGGTAATGCTCACAAACTTGATAAGTGTAAGAGAGACTCTGTTACTGCGAGGATTTCACCATGTCTCAGAGGGTTAAACCCTTGTGGGAGGGGGCTAGTCTTGTACTGGAATAAGGTCACTCTGTGCTTCTCAGTGTGGCAGAACCTAGAATGTCCATTAGCAGGGACAAATCCTGGGGGGAATTGTCTTGTGGAATGGACAAAACCCCTGTTTAATTCTGTCACATTGCCCTTCTCACCCTGGCAGGCTACAGAATAACATCCAGGTTTCACTCCAGATCATCCCGTCCTCCCAGGGGGAAGGAAATGGCTGCAATGGAGCTGGCTCAGATAAGGGATTATCAGGGAGCTGGTGGTGGGTTCTGCTTGGAGGGAGAGGAGCAGTAAATGCATAGGAGGGTGGGAGCTGCTAGAGGTGGTGGGAGGCAGGAAATATCTAGGGTGGAGAAAGGGAGGGCACAGGATGTGACAAACTTGCTGAGACTTGTGTAATCTAGGGTGTGATGGGTCGTCGGCTCCGGGGTGCAGTCTTGGCGGCTTCTGGGAACCACTGTGCCCTTTAACACTCAAGCTGGGCTGGCTCTTCTCACAGATAGAAGACATCAGCCAACTTCCCAGCTCCCCAGCCTTGCACACCTGCTATAGTATAAATCCAGAATTATACCATCTTATCGTGCACAGGGATCTGTATAATGTAAGCTCATTAATATAGTTCGCCTTGGCCTCGCTATGGGAAAGGTATGCACAACAAGCTTGTGCTAACCAAGCTGAGATTTTCCCCAGACACTTCTCTCAAAATACGCTGGTTAAGATAAAGCATAAAAGAAGTGTATTAACTACAGAAAGATAGATAGGTTTTAAGTGATTATATGTGATAGTAAACAAATCAAAGCAGATTACTTAGAAAATAACCAAAAACTCAAACATAGCCTAAGATAGATGATGGATAGAATTTGAATGAGCAGTTTCTCACCCTGACTGATGATACAAGCAGTCCATCAAATTTCCATACACAAGCTAGAAATCCCTTGACCTTGGGACCAGCACTTCTCCCAGTTCAGTCTTTGTTCCTCAGGTGTTTCCCAGAGTTCTCTTGTGTGGGGAAGAGGCCAAGAGATGATGTCACACCCCACCTTATGTTGCTTTTCCATAAGATGGAAACCCTTTTTTCCCAAACTTTGTTCCTAGTCCAGTGTGTGGGAAAACTACTGGGACCAAAATGCAGTTCAATGTCATGTGGTCCGTAAAGTCAGATACAAACATGATCCATGCACACAAATAGGATAATCACATTCAGCAAATTATAACTTTTCCAAAGACACTGCATGTGACCCATCTTGCACAAAATGCATCATCATGATGTCCTAATCATTTTATAATCGTACCACTGTGCTGAATGTGGGTGTAGTGTCAGGCAGGGCCTAATTCAAGGCAGAGGAGTTGGGAATGGAACATCCCTTCTTTATGGAACAGGAAATAATCCCCCAGCCAGGGCTGGGAAAACTTCCAGATTCCAGTCCTGGAGCCTGAATCTACTGAGACTTCATTAGTTACCACCACCCCCAATCTTTGTGGCAGCTGCAGACTTTATCAGTGATGATTTTATCTTTTCTTCCAGGTCATGAATAAGAATGTTAAATAGCACAGAGCCAAGAACCAATCCTTGTGGGAACCCCCTAGAAAGAAATCCACTCAACCATGGTTCCCCATTTACAATCACAGTTTTTAATGGATGCTGTGTTTATTTTGTATCTTTCTAGTTTTCTAGTCAAAATATTGTGCTGAACCAAGTCATATGCCTTACACAAGGGAGTACGTTACAGCAATACTATTAGTTGCAACCAAACTTTTGTTCTCATCCAATAAGTTAGTTTGATAGGATCTATTGTGTCTAAACCTTTGTTCGTGAGTACTAATTATATTACTCTCCTTTAATTCTTTATTAATGAAATCCAGTGTCGGCTGCTACATTCTCTTGCCCAGTATCTATGTCAGACTCTTGGATACAAGTTATCTGGACTCGGTGATTTAAACTTGTCTAACTTTAATAGCTGCTGTTTAACAGCCTTGTGAGTTATTGATGGAATGGAAAGAGTGTCATCATCAAGATCTTATGATATGAGTACATCATCTGTTTTTCTCCAAATCCAGGAGAGAAATATTTATTGAACACTTTTACCTCTTCTGCATTATTTTTGATAATTCTGCCATTTCCCTCTAGTAATTTACCACTACCACTGTTGGGATTAATTTTGTACTTAATGTACATGTAAAACTTCCTTCTTATTTTCATTGCTTGGTCATTGATTTCGGATAGCTTTCCTTACCAGTTTTCTACAGTTCTGATCTTCTAACTTATATTCTTTACTCTTGACTTCCCCTTTCTTCCATATATTTTATTTGGAGAGTGTTGGGATTCCTACTAGGGAGCCACCAGCAGGGCCCAGAGATAGGAGATGGGGCTATATCAAGCTCTGGCTAGTAGGTATGTGATAGATGTGAAGACCCTGCCTCCGTCTGTCAGTTGGGAGGCACAAATGTCTGTCTTTCTACTCTCTGATGCCTCCTGGCTGCTCTAAGCAAGGTGGGGGTGGAACTCCGTTAACATGTGCCCTACAAAGACCTTGTGAGCTTTCCAAGTTCAGGATTGTTCCCGGCAGATGTCACTCATGGCTTCTCACCTATCCTGACTGACAACTGGCAGCAGGTCCCTCCCCAGTCTTGCTTTCCCCTTAGAATTCTGGGGAGATGTGGACCCAGAACTGATCACATCTTTTCTCTCCTCTGAGGAAGGGTTTGGGGAAAATCAGCTCCTGATAGGTTTGATCTCTTCCGCATGCATTTTGGCTTGTTCATCCCTTTTTCCATTCCTCTCTCTGAGATTTCCTTTCATTCCAGTGCAGGGAGTGACCTATCTCTCAATTCTCTCTGTCCCCCATCAGGTGACAAGATGGTGAGTGAGAATGAGGAGGAGACACCCCAGCAGGAATATGCTGAGGAAGTAGAACCACATGGAACGTTATCAGAAGGATCCAAAGGGAATGGTTCCAGGAGTTGTGCACTCCCAGAAAAAGCAAAAGCCTGTGAGACTCAGCAGAGGCCAGAGGAAAACTTCAGTAGCCACACAGACCTTATTACACATGAGAGAATCAACTTGGAAGAGACACGCTACACATGCCATGAGTGTGGGAAAAGCTTCAATGGGACCTCTGACCTTCTCACACATCAGAAACTCCACAGTGGAGAGAGACCATTCATGTGCTCTGAGTGCGGGAAAAGCTTCAATAGGAGCTCCAGCCTCATCAGCCATCAGCAAATCCACACAGGAGAGATGCCCTACACATGCTCTGAGTGTGGGAAAAGCTTCAGTCACAGCTCTTCCCTCCTCACACATCAGAGAATCCACACAGGAGATATGCCCTACTCCTGCTCTGAGTGCGGGAAACGCTTCTATCGGAGCTCAACCCTTATCCGACATCAGCGAATCCACACAGGGGAGAGACCCTACACGTGCTCTGAGTGCGGGAAACGCTTCAATGATAGCTCATCCCTGATCACACATCAGAGAATCCACACGGGTGAGAAACCTTATGTGTGCTCTGAGTGCGGGAAAAGCTTCAATCAGAGCTCACACCTTATCATACATCGTAGAATCCACACAGGAGAGAAACCCTACACGTGCTCTGAGTGCGGGAAACGCTTCAGTGATAGCTCATCCCTTAGCACACATCAGAGAATCCACACGGGTGAGAAACCTTATGTGTGCTCTGAGTGCGGGAAACGCTTCAATCAGAGATCTGCCCTGACCACACATCAGAGAATCCACACAGGAGAGATGCCCTACACCTGCTCTGAGTGTGGGAAAAGCTTCAATGGGACCTCTGACCTTCTCACACATCAGAAACTCCACAGTGGACAGAGACCATTCATGTGCTCTGAGTGCGGGAAGAGCTTCAATAGAAGCTCTTCCCTTGTCACTCATTGGAGAATCCACACGGGTGAGAAACCTTATGGATGCTCTGAGTGTGGGAAACGCTTCAATGCGAGCTCACATGTAATCAGACATCGGAGAATCCACACAAGGCAGAAACCTTACGGATGCTCTGAGTGTGGGAAATGCTTCAGTCGGAGCTCAAACCTTATTAAACATCAGAAAATCCATATGAGAGAGAATTGTAATAAATGCCTTGACTAGGGCTGGCTAAAGATTTTTTTTTTTTAATCACATTTGCTAATTCCCACATAGTGATCTTTGCACCATCTTCACCATGGTTTCTCAGTTTCACCAGATGAGTGGCCTGCTTCTGCCTTTTCAGCTCACCCTTCTTTGGGGTCGGTCCTGTGATCTTTTCTGTCAGCTCCTTTCCTTCTGAATCATAGGTGTGTGTGTGTGTTCCTCCAGCCAGGAATGTTCATCATCTCCAGGTGGGAGAGAGAGGTTTGATCCCCACAAGCTACACTGAGGCAACAAAGTACCCGTGCCTTACATCCACTAGGGCTGTACATGGCATTGGCTGCTCAAGTGAGTGATCTTGGTGTGAAAAGACAATTATAGTGGTAGAGCAGAGGCAGCCCAGGTGCAGTGTTTGGCATTAACTTTCCCCTTGACCTGACCTAAACTCCATCACTTTTCCTAGTCTAAACAAACCCTGAGCATCACGGTTATATTGTTCCCCCATTTCAAAGCAATTGTTAGACATCAAGTTCCCCCTTGGGGAACAAATTGTTTCATTCCCAGTTGCTCTGATATTACTTCAGGTTGTGCTGGACAGCAGATATCTTTACTACCATTTTCCTCACTTAAAATATATTGGACTATAACAAAGGGCAGGGAAAAGGAAAAATGTCATTTCGTGCTCTGTAACAACAGAAGAACATAGGTTAAGGTGGAGGGATTCCCTTATTCCCCATCACCATCCCAGTCCTCCTGCTGTTGAATTGGTTAGGTCAATATTTTGTCTAAAGGGCTGGGAAGAGGATTCCTTAGTAAATGACTTGTAACTAGGCAAAATACCCATGCATTTGGCTCCCAAAGCAGTTCTGTCCAGGCTCTGAAGGAGGTCGCTCCTGAAGATATCTCCTTCCTAATCAGGTGCATGTTGCCTATTATTTGGGAAATGCAATCCCTATCTAGGTAGAGATGGGAAAAATGGAAGTGACATTTCTGTTCAGCTCACCCCTGGGAGATCCTGCAAATGTGTAGAAAATGAAATCCATGTTGAATGTGATAGAGCTGCAGAAAGACACCTATTGTTAATAGATACCTGACATTTGGTGTCTTACAGGGATTCTAAGCAGCACCTGAATTTAGTCCCTAATTTAAATCTGTGCCACCAGATTAAAGAAATAAAAGGGCATATTTGGGGGAGTTATACCTCACTATCGCTACTGATATGTTGTATGCTAGGTGAAGAATTCTACTCCAGGGAAGTGTAAAATTACTCCAAGGAAGGTCAAAGATATGACAAGAACTCAGGTAGAAATTGCACATACTAGTGATTGATTTTCACCCCAGAGATGGACGCTATGGTGACCTGTGGCCCAGGAAAACTATTTTTAGAACACTGCTCCCTAGTTAAGTGGCACTGATCACACTCCTAAAGGATGCCATGATTAAACTGGGCACAACTGTCTTTTACCGTTTGGATCCAAAGTTTCATGAAGCTTAGAGAGACTCTTAGAATCCTAGAAGATTAGGGTTGGAAGAGACCTCAAGAGGTCATCTAGTCTAACCCCCTGCTTAAAGCAGGACCAACACCAACTAAATCATCCCAGCCAGGGCTTTGTCAAGCTGGGCCTTAAAAACCTCTCAGGATGGCGATTTCACCACCTCCCTAGGGAACCCATTCCAGTGCTTCACCACCCTCCTAGTGAAATAGTGTTTGCTAATATCCAACTTAAACCTCCCCAACTGCAACTTGAGACCATTGGTCCTCAGTGGTGGCATATGACAGAACAAGAACATCCAAGCACCGTCCTCTCTGGAACACCCTTTCAGGTAGTTGAAGGCTGCTATCAGATCCCCCCTCACTCTTCTGCAGACTAAATAAACCCAGTTCCCTCAGCCACTCCTCGTAAGTCAGGTGCCCCAGCCCCCTGATCATTTTTGTTGCCCTCTGCTGGATTCTCTCCAATTTGTCCACATCCTTTCTGTAGTGGGGGACCCAAAACTGGACGCAGTACTCTCGATGTGGCTTCACCAGTGCCGAATAGATGGGAACAATCAATTCCCTCGGTCTGCTGGCAGTGCTCCTACTAATGCAGCCCAATATGCCATTAGTCTTCTTGGAAACAAGGGCACACTGCTGACTCTATACAGTGCTATAAAATCCCTTCTGGCCAGACGCAAAACCCTTTCACTTGTAAAGGGTTAAGAAGCTAAGATAACCTCGCTGGCACCTGACCACAACGACCAGTGGGGAGACAAGATACTTTCAAATCTGGAGGGGGGGAACAAAGGGTTTGTCTGTCTGTGTGATGCTTTTGCTGGGAACATATCAGGAATGCAGCCTCATAACTCCTTAAATTAGTAAATAATCTAGATAGAAATGTGTTAGATTTCCTTTTCTTTAATGGCTGGTAAAATAAGCTGTGGTGGATGGAATGTATATTCCTGTTTTTAAAGTAACAGCTGTGTTAGACTGTATTCGCAAAAAGAAAAGGAGGACTTGTGGCACCTTAAAGACTAACCAATTTATTTGAGCATAAGCTTTCGTGAGCTACACCACAGTATGCATCCGATGAAGTGAGCTGTAGCTCACGAAAGCTTATGCTCAAATAAATTGGTTAGTCTCTGAGGTGCCACAAGTACTCCTTTTCTTATTCCTGTTTTTGTATCTTTTTGTAACTTAAGGTTTTACCTAGAGTGATTTTCTATTGTGACAAAGTTCCAGCTCTACCTTGGTGGGTCTTGTGCTTATTGACGGATTTGCTCGCCTTGGAGCTTCATGGCAGCCCTCAGCTTGGCCGTTTTTCTGAATTCACAGTCCAGGTCGACTCCTCCTGTGTCTGACCAGGAGTTGGGAGGATTTGGGGGGAACCCGGGCCTGCCCTCTACTCCGTGTTCCAGCCCAGGGCCCTGTGGAATGCAGCTGTCTAGAGTGCCTCCTGGAACAGCTGTGCGACAGCTACAAATCCCTGGGCTACTTCCCCATGGCCTCCTCCCAACACCTTCTTTATCCTCACCATAGGACCTTCCTCCTGGTGTCTGACAATGCTTGTACTCCTCAGTCCTCCAACAGTCCACGTTCTCACTCTCAGCTCCTAGTGCCTCTTGCTCCCAGCTCCTCACACGCACACCAGAAACTGAAGTGAGCGCCTTTTTAAAACCCAGGTGCCCTGAATAGCTTGCCTTAATTGATTCTAGCAGCTTCTTGATTGGCGGCAGGTGTTCTAATCATCCTGTCTTAATTATCTCCAGAAGGTTCCTGATTGTTCTGGACCCTTCTCTGTTACCTTACCCAGGGAAAAGGGACCTACTTAGCCTGGGGCTAATACATCTGCCTTCTATTAGAGCTGGCCGAGCGAGCGCTGGTTGAGAAGCTGCCTGCCCGCGCGCCCCATCCCTTCCCTCCGCGCTCGGAGCCGCCCAGCACACGGTAACCATGTGTGATCAAAAGGCTGTGATCAAGAATGCGGATATGTCTGAAGAGATGCAGCAAGATTCAGTGGAGTGTGCCACTTAGGCCCTGGAGAAATAGAACATCGAGAAGGATATTGCAGCTCATATAAAGAAGGAGTTTGACAAGAACTACAACCCCACTTGGCACTGCATTGTGGGAAGGAACTTTGGCAGCTATGTGACTCACGAGTCTAAGCACTTCATCTATTTTCAAGTTGCTATTCTCCCCTTCAAATCTGGTTAGAGCACAGTCTGTGCTATCCAAACTTGCATCGGGTTCCAGGACTGCACACTAATTCTAAATAGAGACTGAAATCTTAAGCCTTCCCCAGGGAACACACCTTGCTCTTCAAGCCTTTTGTTGTGCTGGTAATGGACTGTACCAGTTTGTTTACATTGTGGCTATAAAAAATAGCAAAAAAAAAAAAAAAATTACTCTCCTATAGGAATCTGGCCCGACCCTGTAACACTATGTTTTGAATCGGATTACCCTGTAAGGTATTTACTATCCTGATTTTACAGAGGTGATTCTTTTACCTTTTCTTTAATTAAAATTCTTCTTTTAAGAACCTGATTGATTTTTCATTGTTCTTAAGATCCAAGCATTTGGGTCTGTGTTCACCTGTACAAATTGGTGAGGACTTTTATCAAGCCTTCCCCAGGAAAGGGGGTGCAGGGCTTGGGGGGATATTTTGGGGGAAGATGTCTCCAAGTGGGCTCTTTCCCTATTCTTTGTTTAACGCGCTTGGTGGTGGCAGCATAGGGTTCAAGGACAAGGCAAAGTTTGTACCTTGGGGAAGTTTTTAACCTAAGCTGGTAAGAATAAGTTTAGGGGGTCTTTCATGCAGGTCCCCACATCTGTACCCTAGAGTTCAGAGTGGGGAAGGAACCTTGACAGTGATGGATATGTGATGGTAGCTTTTCTGGATTGCTTTTTGGTTTGGTTTCATTTTTTTCATTTAAGTTTTGTTTTGTTTTTCCAACCAGTTCTTTTTATAGGTGTTGAGGCTCTTTTCCTTTTGAGCACAGCTGTTTAACCCTCAGGCCTGGCTTTGGAAACCTCCTCAGAACTGGCCTTGTGTTTCTTTCATTGTTGATATCTTTGGGGTTCACATCCACAGTACATACGGTTCAGAGCAACAGATACTTTGAGAAACCTGCTGGGTGAAGCAGGCCTTTTACAAACTGACATTGGCCCAAAGTCTGCCTCAATTCAGCAGGATTGGAACACATCTGTATCAAAGCAGTGGTTCACACCTGATTTGCCCAGTAACCTGGGGGGAAGGACTGGTAAGATAGGATAAGTAGGAATTGACCACAATAATGTTAAAGGTAAGGGTGACAGACCTTCACCTTGTAGGTCAACAAGCCTGTTCTTTTCATTCCCACTGAAGCATCTGGCACTATTCACTCTTAGGCTGCACACTTGTCTAGATGGACCATTGGTCTGACCCAGTATGACCAGTCTTGCATTCTTATGTAAGCTATCTATGGCCTTGTATACACTGGCTAGTTTCTGCACAGGAAAGGAGCTTTCTGTGTTGTAACTTCTGAGGTGTACACACCGCCAAGCCACTTAGTGCACAGAAACTGCGCAGTTGCAGCACTGTAAAAAAGCCACCCCGACGAGAGGCGTAGAGCTTTCTGCACCGGGGCTACAGCGCTGCTATTGGCCTCTGGGAGGGGTCCCACAATCCCTGTTCTTGCCTCTCTGGTCATTGGTTTGAACTCTACTGCACCGCCATCAAATGACCAACTGAGAACCCCACCCCTGAAATTCCTTGGGAAATTTGAAAGTCCCCTTCCGTTTGCTTGGTGACGCATGCAGTGGTCTCAGCGCATCTTTCCAGGTGACCAGGCCTGCTCCACGCCCCAGGCTGTCCCCAGCTTGGAGCAATGATGAGCTGCTGAACCTCATCGGCATTCGGGGAGAGGAGGCTGTCCAGTCCCAGCTGCGCTCCAGCCATAGGAATTATGATACCTATGGACAGATTTCACAATGCATCAGAGAAAGAGACCATGACCGGGGCACACTGCAGGCCAAAGTGAGGGAGCTGTGAAATGCCTACCACAAGAGCAGGAGGCAAACCACCACTCCAGTGATGCACTCATGAGCTGCTGGTATTACAAAGAGTTGGACGCGATACTCAGTTGTGACCTCATCTCCACTATGAAGCCTACTGTGAATACTTCTGTGACTTGTGTGCCAGTTGAGAGTGGACTGAGCCATTTTGGGGGTCTTGTGGCTCGTGTGTGCTTGCTTGGGGTCATCCAGTTAGTGATAAGTATGTGACTAGTGGCTGTGTTTTTAAATCACTGAATCAGTCATCTGTGTGTTGCAAACAATACTGCTTCTGTAAAATGTTGCATTTTGGCTTCACAGATAAGATGCTGGGAGCCCAGCCTCCTTCTTATCACCAGCTGAACAGCTACACCAATTTAGAAAGCAGCCCTGAAGAACTAAAGAGAACTTTCTGCATGACGTCATGATGCACTCCGCAGCCGAAAAACAAGAGTTGAAGGAGTGGCTGAACAGCGAGAAAAGGGACCGAAAGGAGAACGGGGTGCGCCAGAATGAAGCCATGGAGCAGCTCTTAATCTTTATGGAGTATCAAGCGGACACTCTCCAAGTGCTACTAGCACTGAAAACTGAGCAGCTCTGCTCCTGTTCTCCCCTGCAGCCACTGTGGCAAAACTCTTTCCCATGCGCGACCCACCCCTCCGCCCCGACAATGCCAACACACTCTTATCAACCTCCTGGCTACAATCTGTACCCGCTGCATTCCACTCCTTCCCCATGACAGTCCAGCCCTGCGGGTGCCCAGTACCCAGTGCACTCAACACGCGTCCCTCTTCAGTTTATTCCTGCTGAAGTACAGTGCCCACTTCACTGTACTTCAAAGGATAAGGTTGCATATGATACCTGGACATACACAAATCTTTAACGGTCCCAGGACCCCTCTTCCTCATGGGACCCTCCCTTCCCCCACTCCTCACAGTCCTGATTTTTGTTGTTGGTTGTTTGTCTCTCTCCTCCGGTTGTTGTTTTTTAATAAAAGAATAGTTGTGCTTTGAAAGCAACCTTTATTCCATTAATTAAAAGGAAATAGAGCCCTGCAAAGCAACAGGCAATTTTCTTAAGCCTTCATAGTGCATCGTCTGCACCAATCACAGTCACCTCCAAGCATTGCACACCCGTGCATAGCAACAAATGTTAGTGGCTTTCAGCTTCAAATTGCTGCCTCAAGCCATCCCTGATTCTTTTGGGCCCATGTTGTGCCCCTCTAATAGCCCTGGTCTCTGGCTGTTCAAATTCAGCCTCCAGGCACTGAGCCTCAGCGGTCCAGCTCTGAGTGAAGCTTTCACCCTTCCCTTCACAAATATTATGGTGCGTACAGCATGTGGCTATAAGCATAGGAATATTGTCATCAGCCAGGTCCCGCCTCCCGTATAGGCAGCACCAGAGGGCCTTTAAACAGCCGAAAGCACACTCACCAGTCATTCTGCACTTGCTCAGCCTGTTGAACAATTCCTTGCTGTTGTCAAGGTGTCCCATGTATGGCTTCATAAGCCACAGCATTAAGGGGTAGGTGGGGTTTCCCAGGATCACAATGGCAATTTCGACTTCCCCTACAGTGATCTTCTGATACCGGAAGAAAGTCCCTTCTTGCAGCTTCCTGAACAGGCCAGTGTTCCAAAAGATGCATGCACCTTTCTGGACCAGCCTTACTTAATGTCTGGAGGATCCTTAATGATCTGGAGGATGGCGTGGACTGCACCCTCAGCAAGTTTGCAGATGACACTAAACTGGGAGGAGAGGTAGATACGCTGGAGGGTAGGGATAGGATACAGAGGGCCCTAGACAAATTAGAGGATTGGGCCAAAAGAAATCTGATGAGGTTCAACAAGGACAAGTGCAGAGTCCTGCACTTAGGATGGAAGAATCCAATCCACCGCTACAGACTAGGGACCGAATGGCTCGGCAGCAGTGCGGCAGAAAAGGACCTAGGGGTTACAGTGGACGAGAAGCTGGATATGAGTCTACAGTGTGCCCTTGTTACCAAGAAGGCCAATGGCATTTTGGGATGTATAAGTAGGGGCATTGCCAGCAGATCGAGGGACGTGATCATTCCCCTCTATTCAACATTGGTGAGGCCTCATCTGGAGTACTGTATCCAGTTTTGGGCCCCACACTACAAGAAGGATGTGGAAAAATTGGAAAGAGTCCAGCGGAGGGCAACAAAAAGGATTAGGGGACTGGAACACATGAGTTATGAGGAGAGGCTGAGGGAACTGGGATTGTTTAGTCTGCGGAAGAGAAGAATGAGGGGGGATTTGATAGCTGCCTTCAACTACCTGAAAGGGGGTTCCAAAGAGGATGGATCTAGACTGTTCTCAGTGGTAGCAGATGACAGAACAAGGAGTAATGGTCTCAAGTTGCCGTGGGGGAGGTTTAGGTTGAATATTAGGAAAAACTTTTTCAGTAGGAGGGTGGTGAAACACTGGAATGCGTTACCTAGGGAGGTGGTGGAATCTCCTTCTTTAGAAGTTTTTAAGGCCCGGCTTGACAAAGCCCTGGCTGGGATGATTTAGTTGGGGTTGGTCCTGCTTTGAGCAGGGGGTTGGACTAGATGACCTCCAAAGGTCCCTTCCAACCCTGAAAATCTATGATTCTGTGAAATGCCCACGGTGATCCACAAGCACCTGGAGAACCATAGAGAAATACCCCTTCCTAACAATGTACTCGGTGGCTAGGTGGTCTGGTGCCAGAATTGGAATATGCGTGCCATCTATCGCCCCTCCGCAGTTAGGGAAGCCCATTTGTGCAAAGACATCCACAATGTCATGCATGTTGCCCAGGGTCAGTGTCTTTCAGAGCATGATGCAATTAATGGCGCTGCACACTTCCATCAACACGTGTCCAGTGGTCGACTTTCCCACGCCAAACTGGTTAGCGACTGCTCGCAGTCTGGAGTAGCCAGCTTCCAGTGTACAACTGCCATGCTCTTCTTCAATGACAGGGCAGCTCTCGTTCTCTTGTACTTGTGCTCCAGAGCTGGGGTGAGCTCATCACACAGTCCCATGAAGGTGGCTTTCCTCATCCAAAAGCTCTGCACCCACTGCTCATCATCCCACCACTAAGTGCTTGTTTGCCGAGCTGAAAAGCGGCGTTCCACTGTGGTCAGTACCTCCATGAATGCCGCAAGCAATCTCATGTGTAGCTATTTGAGTGGAGAGATCAATGTCGAACTCCTCTTGCCTTTGTAGTTTAAGGAATAACACTACTGCCACTCGTGACGTGTTAGTGAGAGTGAGCATCATCTTGGTCAACAGTGCGGGATCCATTCCTGCAGCCTGAAAGAGGCAGGGTGTGCAGTACACAAACCGTTGAAAGATGGTACCAAATGCAGATGGAAGCACAGGGATTACTGTGATGCGAAGCAATGCATCATGGGGCATTGGAACAGGACCCAGGATGCCCCGCTACCCCCTCTGCCTTCCCACAACTCTTAGCGGCAGAAAAGGAAGCGATGCTCAGTGCAATAGCTGCCCAGAGTGCACCGCTCTGAACACCTCTGCAAGTGCCACAAGTGTGAACACGCTATTGTGCAGGTAGCTGACAGTGTGAACACACAATAGCAGTTACCCTTCAGCGCTCTCTGAGGCGAGAGGGCGAGTTGAAGAATTAGCTACACAATAGTGAAATCTAAGTAGAAAACTGTAATTAGCTTTGAGGTTGTAGGCTAAATATAAGCAATAATTTAGTTTTGGTATTGAAATATTCAGCTGGCTAAATCTGGGTTGCATTGCCTGGGTAAAAGTCTCTGATTGGGGTTTTGGCATTACTAAGTATGCACCTGCCTTCTTGGGTTGCTCTTTTAGGATTTATAAGGGTTGATTTTCTGCTGTATTAATCTGATGATTTGATTAAATTGATGGCTTGATTCCAATGCAATATCCTCGTTAACTCACTGATTTACTGATTTGACCTGAACTTTATCACTGTATTGTTTAACCCTTAGCTGAGTGGTGTCCATAGTCATTTAGCCTTAGTGATGGGTGCTCTTGGATTTATTTGTTCATGTTAATAAAGCATGTAAGCGGGATATTGAGTCATTTCTTTCAATAAGCAACAGGGGCTGTAACTCCAGAGCTCAGGAGCAATCTACTCAGGGGTGATGCAGCAGAAAAGAGCTGGGCACTTCTTTCCCCACTTATTTCTCCTTATCCCCTTTGGGTCTCCCTCCCCCTGCCCTCTGGCAGGGAGACTTGGTCACTTCCCTGCTCCTAGGGGCGCTCACACTCCCGTAGCTGGATTGGCCCCTGTGAGTGCTAATAGGAGCGAGAGCCTGGTTGTGGGTCAGTCCCTGCAGCGGCTCTGGGACACACAGAGGCAGGAGGAGGAGCAGAGATGGGGCTACTTCCCACGTCAGAAAGCCCCTGGCCCAATGCATGCAGCAGCTGCAGCCTGGGTTGGGCTTGAAGGAGCCAGGAAGGGGCCCGGGGAGTGGGGGGCTGGTAGGAACGAGGGCAGGAAAAGAGTCGTGGGGCAGATCCCGGAGGCGGGGCTCTGTACGGTACAAGACACTACCGGTGCCGCTGGCTCCAGTGTGAGCTGGGAGCCCGGGCTGAGCTCCAGGCTGCTCCTGCGGCCCCCGTGGGGCTGGTCCAGGGACAGGCTTTCACTGAAGCACTTTCTGTGCCCATCTGGGGTGGGGACTTTCTCCAGCTGGACCCAGTCCCAGGCTCTGCCGCCCCTGGCCGGGAGCTGCAGGCACCAGGGGCCAGAGAGACCCCAGGGCCAGCACTGGGCGGGCAGGACAGAGACTCCGCACAAAGGCTCCGGGAGCAGCAGGTCTCGCAGCCCCTTTGGATCTGGTCCCGGGTGGGGAACGTGCCTGGGCGGGGCCCAGACAGTGATGGAGCCACTGCCCGCACGTGGCCTCAGGTGTCGTGTGAGAAACTGCCCCCTGTAGGAATTTGGTACTGAGGGTGCGCTGAGCACAGTAACATCTGCTGAAGTCACTTCCCTTCACCCTGCCCTGACTTGGAATCAGAGTCTGCGGACTATATACAGGGGTTAAAAAGGGGCAAGGGGGGAAATCAGCGGAGGGGGGTGGCCAGGATCTGAGGAGGGGGTGAAAATTGACTCGTAAGGTGGGTCAAGCAACTGGAGGCAGGGCTAGGATAGGGGCTGAGGGGCAAAATCCGGCATGGGGCGGGGAGGAGCTGCCAGACGGTGACAGAGGGCAAAACCCCAGCACAGAGAGGGGCAGAGGGGTAACAGTTACCTTGGTGGACTGAGACCCCAGTGTTTGCAAAAATGGGGGGGAAGGGGGCAGAGGGGCTTTTTTATTTCCCCTCCCACAGGCAGCATCTCTCAGGGTGGGCTTCCCAGGGCTGGGTTCTTAAAGGCACAGGCATCCCAATGCCCAGTCACTGCAGCGCCTCTCTGTCCGATGTTACCTACTGAGATGCCGTAGGAGACTTGATTCCGTGAAATACTTTACAGAAACACAGAACCCCTTGTCAGCGTGTCCGACTGCATAAAGTCTCGTAGCCGTTCACAAAATTTGTCTTCTCTGCTCCCGGGATTCCCTGAAATACTCTTATCACTTCATCATTTAGCTTTGTTACTGCGCAGATGCATGTCATTCTGCTATTTCATTTATAGTTTACCAACAAGTCCTCCTTGAAAATAGGCAGCAGTAAAGGACTTGCTATTTCCAGCAATGGCATCTGCGTTTCTAGCATTGCGCTTGCGATGGTTTTTACTGAGATTTCTAATTTGGCATTTTTAATTCTAACTTTTTCTTCTTTTTAGAGCAGAAGTTTATTCTGCTGGATCATCTGACTTCAGCCTGACTGAGTTTCTCGGCTGGTCTCAAAACCTTTTTTTAATTCAATCCACCAACGGTGATTGCCTTTTGCAACTGCCTCTTAATCCAGCCCTTAGTGTTTTTCCGCTGGCCATTGCTTGTGTGTAGAACTGGATTCACACGTATCCCATAAAGGCAGTATATCTCTCACGTCACATCCGTCTCCAAGGCAAAAATCTGTTTTCACTTTTGCTGAACATTAGAACGGCTGCAGTGGGTCAGACGAATACTCCGTCTAGTACAGTACCGTGTCCTCGGGCCGGGGCCAGCAGCAGGTGCTTCTGAGGGAATGAACACAACAGGCAATCACTGCGTGAACCGTCCTGGCAGTCGAGAGGTTTAGGGACACCCGGAGCATGGGGGTGCATCCCTGATTCTATCGGCTCATAGCTGATGCATCTATCCTGAGGAGTTGATCTAATTCTTTGTTGAACCCCTTTATAGTTTTGGCCTTCAAAACATAACACACATCTACAACCCCAAGAGGGCTTGCAAACCATAACAATTCTAAACACCTGAGTTATACACCCTGAAGTCAAGAAATTGTAATTAATACAGGATATTTTGTTCTTATGTGTCTCTTTGATCCTGAGTTTTTAGGGTGCCACAAAAGCTGGAGCTAAACACCTGAATGAAACTTGGTCTCCCCTCATCCTTTTCCTGTTACCTCTCCCAAACCTTTCGTAGACCGAAGGCCATATCTACAGTACAAGCCTATGTTAACTCAAGTTATGTCAGCATAGACTCGCTACGGTGACTTGTGCTATTGTAATAAATAAAATAGAACTGTAATGATGATAAATTACACCAGCATACAAGTATATTGAAGGCGAACCCTCAGGATATTAAGAATTTAAATTATCCTTCCCATGTCCCACTAAAATGAATCCAACCCACAGGTCACTTGGGCAGAAGTATCAATGTCAGGATGCTCCATTGTGAGCACAGTAAATGAAGAAGCAAAATAAATGATGTTTAAACAACCTTACTCTATTTTTTACACTCCTGTATTAAGAGGCAGTTGATACAGATGTACACCAGGCAGGGTCGTTTGAAGCAGAAGGCTTTATGCTTCCAACCCCCCACCACTGCCAAGTTTTAGGAAATTAGGACAAGTCATCAAATAAGAACAACCATAGGGATCAGTAACGGCTACCTGTAGCAAATTACATCAGACAGCAATTTTTTACAATAGCCGTTTTTTTACAATCCCTTACATATGAGTAACTGCTTTGGGTAGCAAATTCCTACAGGTAGCAGTTTCTTGCACTACACCTGCACAGCTCTGCTCCCCTGCCCTTCGTGGGCTCCTGCTCTCTCCTTAGCTCAGCCCCACTCTGGCCCAGGCAGTTCCAGCTCACAGTAGGATGGGACCGCCTGGCCTGGCGACCCCTGTCAGTCAGGCTAACTTGGAGCTTTGGCCTCTCCCCATTGTCCCTGGGGACTGTCAGTCTCAGGGTCCTGATTTCCCATTGACCCTTCCCCTTTCTTTTGGTACTGGGAATTAACCAACCAAAAAACCCCAGTAAATTTTAGTAAGGGGCCAACAATCCCCTTACACAAGCTGTTACCCAGGGTTCTTTCAACCCAAATCTCTTGGTAACTTTTACTCTGTCCGAGATGGTATCAGGGAATAAATCAGGGGATACACGGCCATCCGACCGATAGATGGCTAGCACAACCAGGACAACACAAGAGTGCTTTCACTTAACGCTAAACTTTACTTAGTCTCAAGTACTTACATTTCCGCAACAGGTTAATAAAACACCCCAACCCTGAATAATTACTGAAGCCGAGTGTGGCTCTCGAGTGGCCCAGCAGCAGCCTGTTTGCTGGTGGGGAACACAAGATGCATCCAGAGGGAGATAGAGATCAGCCCTCAAACTTTTCCCCCCCTTATTTATATATTAGTAATACAATTATAAGCAAGCAGTTTCAGCGGTCAAGCAAGAGGTTTCCTTATGATTATTGGTTAACCAGGCGTGTTTTTCCCCCCAGAGTTTTCAGCCTTGAGGCCCCTAAAATGCATGTATCAGCAACTTGAACACAATTCTTATCAGGAAGGTTGTGGGGTCAAGCTGCCCTTTCTTTGGCACCCAAAACCCCCTCCCCTCCTGCCTTGGTTAAGCTGAGGCTGCTGCATGGCCAATTTATGGCCTGCTGACTTTGCTGCTTTTAGCATTAAGCAGTAGTGGTTTCAGGCACTTTACTGGTTTGCCAAAATCTCCCCATATAGTTCCCCTCCTTAAAGGTCACCTGTCACACGAGGTTCCTGCCACACCTTTTCTGGATGCACCTGAGCTGAGATCCAACGAAAGCTCAAGGCTCTCAGCCTAGACTGAGCAAATGATCTTTTTGTCGGCATCCCATACTTAGCACACCTGCATAGCAATTGACAAGCGATTGCTTCAGCCTCCTTTCCCATTTCAAGGAGGGGCGACAAGTAGGATATGTTCCTTTCCCAGGGGTACGAGTGCTGATGGCAGTAACCACTGACTCATCTGTCAGGGGACTTGCAATTGCCGGATTTTATGCCAGGTCCAGCATGTCATCAGGCTGGTAACAAAAACCATTACTATTTGGCAGCCCAAGATTACTATGATGGGGTGCAGGGCCAAATTCAGGATGCCTGTGCCAGTGGGGGACCATCTCAATAACACTTCCCACCAGTGGTGTGACAAATCTTGGCCAAGTCTTGCAAATGCCCGTTTAATTTCATTGACATTATGATGCATGGTAACCATGACTCTGCGCCCTTCCTGTTTTGCAGTATCGAGCTGGTTCTTTAAATCAGGATGTAGAAGCAACGTTTGTAAAGCAGTTAAATCCATTCCAAGGGGCACAGGTGTTACAATAAGACACTTTTAACTGACTATATTTAAATTTGGGTACATAACATTCAAAATCACATCCCCCAATTGCTATAAAATGAAGAAACATATATTCTCATAAGGCTTATGATTTACTTCATGAACTTAACTTCCTTTGTTTGCCAGTACCTCTATGTTAGTAGCATCCAGCACTCCAACTTCTAATCCAGTTCCACCCGAAGCAGTTCAATACATTTCTTGGGAGCCTTTTCTTTAGGCTATGCACTCCTCCTGGCTGCCAGGCAAATCCAAGAACCTATAACGAGAGTGATCAGTTAAGGTGAGCTATTACCAGCAGGAGATGAAAAAAAAACCCCTTTTGTAGTGATAATCAAGATGGGCCATTTCCAGCAGTTGACAAGAACGTGTGAGGAACGGTAGGGGAAAAAATAAACACGGGGAAATAGTTTTACTTTGTGTAATGACACATCCACTCCTCGTCTTTTTTTCTCTCTTCTGCTGGTAATCGCTCACCTTACCTGATCACTCTCGTTACAGTGTGTACGGTAACACCCCTTGTTTCATGTTCTCTGTGTATATAAATCTCCCCACTGTATTTTCCACTGAATGCATCCAGTGAAGTGAGCTGTAGCTCATGAAAGCTTACGCTCAAATAAATTGGTTAGTCTCTAAGGTGCCACAAGTCCTCCTTTTCCTTTTGTGGATACAGACTAACACGGCTGCTACTCTGAAACCTGTCATAGATTTTTTTGTCCGGTGGGTGGTGGTTGTGGTTAGGGGTTAGGGTTAGGGCACATCCTCATATTACCTCAATATTGGTGCTGCACATAAAAAAATTCATTCCACACGTGGATGGAAAAAATTAGAGGGAACATTGTGTGGCTAATATGTCTCCTCGCCCTCGCCCTCCAACACAGACATGGACCTTATTGAGACTTAGGAAGAGAAGTTCAAACAGCTCTCAGTGAACAATTTCCAATTCCTTGGAAAGCTGCCATGGGTGAGGAGCATGTATTCAGTGAGTTCATAGGGCAGAGTTTGAAGGCTATTAAGATTTGAGGAACCATTCTTCCTTGCATCGTCCCTGTGTGGCTTTCAGAAGTGTTCACACACTCACTACCCTACCGTTCCTCACCCACTGAGCCAATCTAATAGAAAGGCTGGGAGGTCTCCAAGTTAATAAAAAAGGAACAAAAAAGAACAGTAAGTTTCTAAGATTACAAGGGGTTGGATCTCTGCAGCTCTCAGCCTTTGGGTTCACATGGAGCAGGACCTTTAGCTGCAGTTAAGGAACCAGGTGTGCCACTATATATGTATCACATTGATACCAATATTCCAAACTTGCAATGAATCTTACAAGATACACCATGTAAAGTATTGGTGGGAAACTTATAATTGGCTAAATATGATAATAATGTTTATATATGTGGTGGAAAATTAACCACGTGTTGTGTTTGGATCAGAACAAGCCTGAGGCTCCTTTATTGATTACAAGTGCAGGGGGGTAACAGCTCTGAGTAGCTGCCCCTCAATGCAAAGCACACACAGCTTTTTAAAGCTCAAAACCACAGACAAATTACACATACTTCCCTATTAATTACCTTATTTAGAATACATTGCAAAATTAACACTGGTCAAAAGCAACAACAAGCGTCCCCCACTAGGCCCTTCCTGTTATTCACTGTCTGTTCTTTTGCAGTCTGTGACCTTTCTAACACAACTGTTGCGGTTATATATTTCATAAGCTTGACTACTGCAAATCTGTTCTGTCTGGGGACTTCTCCATCCTGCTCCTTCATGCCCTTTCTGCACAGAAAACTATTGTTCCATTTTGGGGACTTTCCACTGTGACTTCTCCTACCTCTTAACCCACATAAGCAAACAGGATCTCAGTTTACGGCCTGCAGGCAAGTTTGACCAAAGTCAGGGCCTTGACCTGAGTTTTATGTCCTGTTAATTTTCCCTCACATATGTATGTATCATCTTTGTATTGTGAGTTATAAATATGTGTGGCATATCTGTAGATCAAACTTCTGCTGTTTCTGGGTGACAACCCCGACAGATGGGCATCAGCACTAACTAGCCTGCTGAATGGCCCATCAAAGACAAAGAGCCCATTGAGAGAAGGCAGGGTTACACCTATGAGGCAGCAGGACATGTAGGGCCATATCTGTGGACAAGGGACTCCAAGTGCTTTTCCTTGCCCATGTACTGTGAGCTTACGTGTGGGACACACAATGTACAAGCCACATGGCAAAGGGTATAAAAGGCAGCTATGTCTTCTCCATTTTGTCTCAATCCTGCTTCTTACCTCTGGAGCAACTTATCTACAGCCTGAAGCTCTGAACAAAGGACTGAAAAACCCATCCAAGCTGTGGATGTGTTCCAGAAGGACTCTACAAGCCAGCAAACTCACCAATGCTGCTAAGAACTTGATATATGGATTCTGAAGTGATATGTATGAATTTGACTGCTTTGACCAATTCAAAACTCCTTTTCCTTTTCTAATAAACCTTTAATTTTAGATACTAAAGGATTGGCTAGCAGCACGGTATTTTGGGTACTGAGCTGGTAATGTGATTGGCCCTTTGGGAATCAGAAGAACATTTTGTATAGTGAGCAGAGTTTTTAAATAACTTCTCACTCTACTGGACCTAGGTGCTGATTGGGAGCCAGAAAACTGGAGTGCAATAAAGGGAGTGGTTTTCTTTTTTTTTTTCTTTAAGCTTCTTGATAGCCAGTGTGGGGGATCAGTTTGTAACTGGTTGGTGAATCTAAGTACAGTTTTAACTGCCAGTTCTGGGAGAATCTGCTCTCCTTTTGCATCCTGCCCTAATGGTGGGATTTTCAGTGTGGGCTACCCTAGCCACCTCTAGTCATACCAATTATGACATAGATAGTCCAGCATTTTGGGCTAGCAGGCTTTTTCAGGTACAGGGAGATTAGTGAAAGCCTGTCGACATGCTTCATTCCTCAGAAGGGATCAGTCCTGGGATCCTAGTCTCTCTTTGGTGGCTTACATAATATAAGAATGTAAGACTGGCTATGCTGTGTCAGACCAATGGTCCATCTAGCCCAGTGTGCTGCCTGACAGTGACCAGTGCCAGATGCTTCAGAGGGAATGAGCTGAAAGGTGATGAACTTCCACCCTTACCTTTAAACTTTAGAATTGTCGATTCCAGCTTATCCCACCTTAGCACACTTCCCCCGAGGTCTCTGGGCAAATCAGGTGTGAATCCCTCCTTCAATACAGACGTGTCCCAATCCAGCTGAGGTGAGGCAGGCTTTGGGCCAATGTCAGTTTGGAAAAGGCCTGCTTCACCCAGCAGGTTTCTCCAAGTATCCATTGTTGTGAACCGCATGAAGTGTGCACATGCGAACCCAACTATATCAAACATGAAAGAAACACAAGACCCGTTCTGGGGAGGTTTCCAGAGCCAGGCCTGAGGGATAAACAGCTGTGCTCTAACAGCTGGCCTCCTCAGCACCCATAAAAATAACTGGTTGCAAAAACAGAACAAAAACAAAATTAAAAAAACAAACCAAACCAACCAACCACAAAAAGCTATCATCATGCATCCATCACCATTTTAAATTCTGACATCTGCCCAATGGGACATCTTTGTTTTCAAACCGGAGACCTGGGGAACTCTGTGGCTATTATATCAATGGAGTAAAAAGTTATACATAGAATCATAGAATCATAGAATATCAGGGTTGGAAGGGACCCCAGAAGGTCATCTAGTCCAACCCCCTGCTCAAAGCAGGACCAATTCCCAGTTAAATCATCCCAGCCAGGGCTTTGTCAAGCCTGACCTTAAAAACCTCTAAGGAAGGAGATTCTACCACCTCCCTAGGTAACGCATTCCAGTGTTTCACCACCCTCTTAGTGAAAAAGTTTTTCCTAATATCCAATCTAAACCTCCCCCACTGCAACTTGAGACTATTACTCCTCGTTCTGTCATCTGCTACCATTGAGAACAGTCTAGAGCCATCCTCTTTGGAACCCCCTTTCAGGTAGTTGAAAGCAGCTATCAAATCCCCCCTCATTCTTCTCTTCTGCAGGCTAAACAATCCCAGCTCCCTCAGCCTCTCCTCATAACTCATGTGTTCCAGTCCCCTAATCATTTTTGTTGCCCTTCGCTGGACTCTCTCCAATTTATCCACATCCTTCTTGAAGTGTGGGGCCCAAAACTGGACACAGTACTCCAGATGAGGCCTCACCAATGTCGAATAGAGGGGAACGATCACGTCCCTCGATCTGCTCGCTATGCCCCTACTTATACATCCCAAAATGCCATTGGCCTTCTTGGCAACAAGGGCACACTGCTGACTCATATCCAGCTTCTCGTCCACTGTCACCCCTAGGTCCTTTTCCGCAGAACTGCTGCCTAGCCATTCGGTCCCTAGTCTGTAGCTGTGCATTGGGTTCTTCCGTCCTAAGTGCAGGACCCTGCACTTATCCTTATTGAACCTCATCAGATTCCTTTTGGCCCAATCTTCCAATTGGTCTAGGTCCTTCTGTATCCTATCCCTCCCCTCCAGCGTATCTACCACTCCTCCCAGTTTAGTATCATCCGCAAATTTGCTGAGAGTGCAATCCACACCATCCTCCAGATCATTTATGAAGATATTGAATAAAACCGGCCCCAGGACCGACCCTTGGGGCACTCCACTTGATACCGGCTGCCAACTAGACATGGAGCCATTGATCACTACCCGTTGAGCCCGACAATCTAGCCAGCTTTCTACCCACCTTATAGTGCATTCATCCAGCCCATACTTCCTTAACTTGCTGACAAGAATACTGTGGGAGACCGTGTCAAAAGCTTTGCTAAAGTCAAGAAACAATACATCCACTGCTTTCCCTTCATCCACAGAACCAGTAATCTCATCGTAAAAGGCGATTAGATTAGTCAGGCATGACCTTCCCTTGGTGAATCCATGCTGGCTGTTCCTGATCACTTTCCTCTCATGCAAGTGCTTCAGGATTGATTCTTTGAGGACCTGCTCCATGATTTTTCCAGGGACTGAGGTGAGGCTGACTGGCCTGTAGTTCCCAGGATCTTCCTTCTTCCCTTTTTTAAAGATTGGCACTACATTAGCCTTTTTCCAGTCATCCGGGACTTCCCCGGTTCGCCACGAGTTTTCAAAGATAATGGCCAGTGGCTCTGCAATCACAGCCGCCAATTCCTTCAGCACTCTCGGATGCAACATCTTGTCTCAAGTAATTTTCCTCTCAACAGATTTATTTTAAAGCTTATCAAAATAAATTCCATTTGAAAAATAAATAATTACAGTCTATATTGGGTCTCTATTCTTGTACATGCTATTTCTCTCACATATTCCCCCACTCTAATTCCTTTGGAGCGAGGTTTTAATTTCAGGATTAGCCACTATTTCCAATGTAGTAGGAGGGGACAGGGAGAGAACAAGAAGGAAACTTTGAGGGTTACAATATAATTCAGGTTATCATATAATCTGCCTCTTACTTTACACTAATTAACTTCATGTTTAATTTCATTGTTGCTGGTAACAACTTATTCAACGATTACAAAATATAAACCTATAGGACAGTTTTCTCTTGATTCCCATTTCCACCCAGTGAGCTCTGTGTGAAGTCACATTCTACAATAACCTAGGAGCCTTCCATTTCTGAGAGTTCATTTCTCCCTGGGTCTTCTCCCATAAGTGTGGGTGGAAGGGGGTCTCACACTACGTGGGAAGGCTGCATCATGAGGAAAAACCACCTGTGCTCTATTTTCACACTTTCTAATCTTTCGAAGTAGCAGCAGGAGGAGAAATGATACAATTGCATTAGACTTAATAGAAAACTAAGAGACCAAACCACAGATTCTGGACTTAGCATTCATGTATCGTGCAAAGTCTGACCTTGGAATCTGATACATTCCCTCATTAGCTACCATCATTTGCCCAGCATGGAAGTGCTTCTTGTCCAACAAGGCAGCCAGATTGGGACCCATGGGCATGGAATGGCTCCAAAGGAAGCTCCTCCACTCCTCTCTGTTTCTGGCAAGTCTTTCAATAGTTCCCCAGCTGTGCCCCAGGTTTTTCAGCTCAACTTCCACAGCTCTTCGCTATGTTGTTTTTGGGCAGCCTCATTCTTGCTTGCATCAGGTGTCCATCTTATTGCTATTCTGGTGATGGAATCAGTTTCCTTCCAAAGCACATGGCCAATCTATCTCCAACGCCTCCTGGGAATGATGGTGCTCAGATCCTCTTGGCTGCACTGTGTCAATAGATCTTGGTTTGAGATTGTTCAAGGACAAAAGATATGGAGGATTTTTCTGAGCCAGGTTGTTTGGAATGAAGACAGTTTGGACATGTCATACTTTCTCATTCCCCTGCATTCTGCACTATAAAGTAAGGTTGAAAGTACACAGCTCTGACAGATATGGAGTTTGGTTTTGGTGTTGTATTTTGATAATTTCCAGACTGTATTTAAGCTCCTGAATGTGTTCCTGGCTTTCGTGATTTTGTTCCGGATGTCCTGGCTTGCGCCACGGTCCTGACTGATGGTGCTGCCCAAGTATGTGAATGTTTCTACATTGGGGAGAACATGATCCTCTATCTGTACCGGTGATGGTGAGGCAATATTAAAGGTCATGATATCCATCTTATTGTGGTTGATTTTCAGTCCAATTTTCTGGCTGAATGCATTGAGCCAAATTGTTTTTTCCTGTATACAGTGTTGGGTATGTGATAGGCGAACAAGATGATCTGCGAAGTCCAGGTCTTCAAGGGATGAGAAGGTTAATGCCTTTTGGCATGTCTTCTGTTGTACATCACATTACCCAGTCAATGGCAATGTTGAAGAGGATTGCAGACATGACACACCCCTGACATACTCCTGTTTTGACTTCAAAACTGTGCTCACTGTGATCAACACTGCATGTAAAGTTGAAATAGTGAGGTATAACTCCCCCATATATGCCCATTTCTTTCTTTAATCTGATGGCACACATTTAAGTTAGGGAACAGATACAGGTGTGGCTCAGAATCCCTGTAAGACACCAAATGTCAGGTATCTATTAAAAATAGGTACCTTTCTGCAGCTCTATCACATTCAACATGGATTTGATTTTCTATACATTTGCCTTATATCCCATGGTGAACTCAACTGAAATATCATCCATTTTATCTCTTTCTACCTAGACACGGATTGCATTTCCAAAATAATAGGCAAAATTCACCTGATTAAGAAGGAGAGATCTTCAGGAGCAGCCTCTTGCAGGGTGTGGGCCACCACTGCTTTGGGAGCCAAATGCCTGGGTGTTTTGCTTAGTTACAAGTCACTTACTAGGGAATCCTCTTCCCAGCCCTTTAGACAAAACATTGACTTAACCAACTGAACAACAGTGTGATTGCATGCAGTTATTTCCACAATTTGTGATTTGCTGGTCTTCACCATTTCAGAATGGAAATTAGAAGTGCTATTGTCTCCTTGGTAGCATGTCCAACAGAGTGCAGCATTCACTCCTGACGACCTAACTGCACTTGAGCTTCCCCCAGGGCACCCTGGCGGGGTGAGGGAAAGAAAAAAACATAAGAAGAAATGACTGTTTTAGCAAATGGTCTCTTGTCTCAAAGTCCCAAGCAAATCTGAGTAACAGGCTTCCAAATAGAATGAATATGCAATTATGTAACCAAATGGCATTCAGGAAAGAGAGAGAAACCTGCAACATTGAGGAGCGTAAGATATGCCTGTGGGAATTCTGTCTGCACGTGTACAGTGGTGCAGAATTCCTCCAGGAGTAATTAAGACACTTTCAGTTTCATATAAAATCACATTCCAGAGCAGGTTACATCTGATGACTCAAAATAAGAACAGAATCTTGCACTGCATTTTCCTCTGATCTATTCAAATCTTCTTCATGCAACATCACCTTATTATTATTATTAAGTCATGTTATTTACAAGACATTTCCCATCACCCTAACAGGTCAAAAACAGCCAAACTTCCCGTCTGTAAACAAAACTTCCAGATCAGCAGGGAAAAGTTCAGAAGCAGCTTTGCAAATAGATAGAAACAGGGATAGAATGAATACCCTGTGTTTGGGATCCACTCAGATTTCCCCTCCAGCTCTGTGACGCTTGAATCCCCAGCCCCAAGAAGACTGATTGAGACTCAAAGTGTGGTTCCTAGCACAGAGCGCAGGGAACACTGCATCATGTGGCATGGGAGGTGGGGAGATAGCGTATGGGGAGGATAAACTCTATTGTGGTTGACACAGAAGCTAAAGCTACTGGGCTGAGGGAGCACAGTGATGGTGAGGGGGAAGCAGGAAATCCCTCTGATTCAGAGGGTAAATGACATTTTCCCCTAGCTCCGTTCCTGCTCTTTGTTATAGTTCAATATATTTCAAACGAGGAAAATGGTAGAAAAGATATCTGCTCTCCAACGCAACCCAAAGCAACATCAGAGCAACTGGGAAGGAGACAATTTGCCCCCAAAGGGAGAAATAAATGACTAACAATTGCTTTGAAATGGGGGAACTGTATAACCGTGATGCTCAGGGTTTGTTTAGACTAGGAAAAGTGATGGAGTTTAGGTCAGGTCAAGGGGAAAGCCAATGACAACCACGGCACCTGAGCTGCATCTGCTCTACATCTAAAATGGTCTTTTTACACCAAGATCACTCACTTGAGCAGCCAACGCCATGTACAGCCCTAGTGGATGTAAGGCACGGGTAGATTTTGCCTCAGCGTAGCTTCTTAGGATCAAACCTCTCTCTCCCACCTGGAGATGATGAACATTCCTGGCTGGAGGGACACACGCTCCTACGACTCAAAAGGAAAGCAGTTGATAGGAAAGATCACAGGACTGACCCCAAAGAAGGGTGAGCTGCACAAGGCAGAAGCTGGCCACTCATCTGGGGGAGCTGCGAGACCACGGTGAAGGTGGTGCACAGATCACTAAGTGGGAACTAGCAAATGGGATATTAAAAAAACCCCACCTTTGGCCAGCCCTAGTCGAGGCATTTGTTATAGTACCGTGTCATGTGGCTTTTCTGATGTCTAGTAAGTGCTGAGCCCTGACTGAAGCTCTTCCCGCACTCCGCGCAGGTGTAGGGCGTCTCTCCCGTGTGGATTCGCTGATGTGTGGTCAGGGCTGAGCTGTGACTGAAGCTTTTCCCGCACTCCGAGCACGTATAAGGCGTCTCCCCCGTGTGGATTCGCCAGTGTGTGATCAGGTTTGAGCTCTGATTGAAGCGTTTCCCGCACTCCGAGCAGGTGTAGGGCGTCTCGCCCGTGTGGATTCTCCGGTGTCTAATAAGGGCTGAGTTATGGCTGAAGCTTCTCCCGCACTCCGAGCACCTGTAGGATGACATGCCGGTGTGGATTCGCTGATGTGTGATAAGGTTTGAGCTCCGATTGAAGCTTTTCCCGCACTCAGGGCACGTGTAGGGCGTCTCGCCCGTGTGGATTCGCTGATGTGTGATGAGGGCTGAGCTGTGACTGAAGCGTTTCCCGCACTCAGGGCACGTGTAGGGCGTCTCCCCCGTGTGGGTTCGCTGATGTGTGGTCAGGGCTGAGCGCTGATTGAAGCTTTTCCCGCACTCCGGGCACGTGTACGGAGTCTCCCCCGTGTGGATTCGTCGATGCCTAATAAGGTTCGCACTCTGACTGAAGCTTTTCCCACACTCAGAGCACGTGTAAGGCGTCTCTCCCGTGTGGGTTCTCTGATGTGTGATAAGGGCTGACCTATGACCAAAGCTCTTCCCACACTCAGAGCAGGAGTAAGGCGTCTCTCCCGTATGGATTCTCCGATGTCTAATAAGGGCTGAGCTACGATTGAAGCTCTTCCCGCACTCAGAGCAGGTGTAGGGCATCTCTCCCGTGTGGATTCTCTGATGTGTGATCAGGGCAGAGCTCTGACTGAAGCTTTTCCCGCACTCCAAGCATCTGTAGGGTGTCTCTCCTGTGTGAATTCTCCTGTGTGTGATAAGATGTGAGCTCTGATTGAAGCTTTTCCCACACTCCGAGCAGGTGTAGGGCGTCTCTCCTGTGTGGATTCTCCAATGTGTGATAAGGGCGGAGCTCTGACTAAAGCTTTTCCCGCACTCAGAGCATGTGTAAGGTCTCTCTTCTCTGTGCATTCTCTGATGTGTGAATAGGTCCGAGCTGACATTAAAGCTTTTCCCACTCTCATGGCATGTGTAGCGTGTCTCTTCCAAGTTGAATCTGTCACCTGTAATAGGGTCTGAGTGGCTACTCAAGTTTTCCTCTGGCCTCTGCTGAGTCTCACAGGCTTTTGATTTTTCTGGAAATGCACAACTCCCGGAAACCTTCCCTTTGGATCTTCCTGATAACATCCCATGTGGTTCTACTTCCTCAGCATCTTCCTGCTGGGGTGTCTCCTCCTCATTCTCACTCACCATCCCATCACCTGATGGGAGACAGAGAGAATCCAGCCATAGGTCACTCCCTGTGCCGGAGAGAAAGGAAATCTCAGAGAATGTGAAACAATTGTGAAACAAACAAAAATATAAGCTGGAGAGGTCAAATCTATCAGGAGCTGATTTTCCCAAAACCCTTCACTGAAGGAGAGAGGAAGGGATCAGTTCTGGGTCTGCATCTCACCAGAACACTCAGGGGAAAGTGAGATCAGGGAGGGACCTTCTGCCACTTGTCAGTCAGAATAGCTGGGAAGCCATGACTGACCTCTGCCACAATGATTCCACATCTGCAGGGAACAATCCTGAACTTGGAGAGCTCACAGGGTCTCTGTAGGGCATCCCAAATGTTTCCTGCATTCCCAAACAGTTTTTGAGTTGGTTTCACCAATTCCTCACCTGCGCAGGCAGCTCTCGGGAGCACTTCTTTCTCAGAGCCCTGAAGGAGTGGGACCCACGGCTCTTCCCCTCGTTCCAGCTGCGAGATCACATCAGGTTTGGAAAATGGAAACCCTACTCCAGGGAAAGAAAACAAGGGAGGTCAGTGGAATTTGTGGGATACTTGTCACAAAGATCATTCCATGGTTTTAACCCCAGCTCATTTTTAAGCAGTAACATCCCAAGGCCAGCTTCCTTGGCTCAAAGTGGCAGGAGAGATATTATTATTATAAATCATATTCATTACCTTAGTGCCTAAGGGCCAACTAACAGTGGGTCCCCATTGTTCTAGGCAAAGTACAGAGAATAGTAGATGGCCCATGCCCTGAAGAATTTACAATCTAAACAGACACGACCGACACAGAATGGGGGAAGGGGTAGAACCCACCAGCAGAGTGAACTCCGTGAAGGCAGAGGGACAGATCGGATGAGCGCAGCACAGATCTTGAGACGGACCCCAGTGCTTTCTGCAAGTTGCCACTATTACTGCATTTCCCCCCCAAAATGACTCTTCCTTTCTTGAATCATGTTTCATAACCAGAATCGTTGGTTAGAGGGTGGGTGGGCACACAAGGTCACGCCCCCTCCCCAGATTTCTACCTGGAGACACCTGACTCGTCCCCAGCATGCAGGGCAGAGGCTGGGTGCACAGATGATGTGTGGGCAGGGCACACAGGGTCACGTCCCCTCCCTGTATTTCTACCTGGAGAGAAATGACTCCTCCCCAGGGCACAGGGCAGAGGCTGGGGACTGGCTGCTGTTGAGACTTGCTGGCAATGCACCTCAGCAAGTTTCTGCTGTGACACTGGGCAGATTTTCAAACCATAGCGGGGTTTATTAGTCAACCAAAACACAGCATTGGAAAGTCCTTAGATTAGGACAGAGAAGCGAAGAATACAATACAGTCCATGCTGGCCAATGCCCTTGAGCCATGCTGCTGTAGAAAACAGTTTGGTTTCCTTTCACTGTGCCTGTCCATTAGTCTTCGCTCCGGCAGAGCTCCCTGCGTCTGCGAGCCCAGTTCTTCCTGCTCCCAAAAATATAACAAGTCCATGTATGCTTCACTCAGCCAAGCAGAGATCCTCCCATGGCCAGGTGAGAATTATTCCCTTGTCTCTGTCGGGTATTCCGTTGATGTGGGTTTGTGTATTTTTACCCTATACTATTCAGAGTTCAGAGAGGAAACCAGTGTTTCTCAAACTGGGAGTCCCAACCAAAAGGGGATTGTGTGTGTGTGTCGTGGGGGGGTGGGGGGGTTGCAAGCCTATTGTAGGGGGTGTCGTGCAGTATTTCCGACTGGACTTCTGCTGGCCACCCAGCGCCGGAGGCAGCCAGCAGCAGCACAGAAGGGAAGGTGGCAATGGAATGCCATTATTTCAGCAGAGCTTCCGGCAGCCGCGGGAGGGTCTTGGAGGTGGGTCTGACCCAGCCCCGGGAGCAGCCCCTGCAGGGGAAGAGGAAGACCCATCCCTCAACAGCCCAGCCAGGACCAGCCGTTGGAGCTCAATATGTAGAAGGCACTCGCGGTCAGGGTGCCTCCAGCCCTGCCCCTCCCAGGATCCAGGCCCCATAGCACTCAGGGCTTAAAGAGGCCTTGGGCTGGCCGTGTACGGCAGGAAGTGACCATGGAAACTCCCACCCCCCAACCACGGCACCGTGGGTGATTGTTCATGTTGCCCCCCACTTAAGGCTGGCCCTGACCTCTGCAAAAGTGAGGACCCCCCCCCCATATCACGCCCCTCTTACTTCTGCTCCGCTGCTTGTGGCTGGCCATCCAGCCAGCAGCCGCTGGTCTCTGGCCACCCAGCTCTGAAGGCAGCTCCGCCACCACCCTCAGGGCAGAAGAAAGGGTGGCAAGATATAATAGCCTTGTGACCCCACCCCCGACCTCATCCTCCATAATCCCCTTTTAGGATGGGACCCCCCCCCCCCGCGGTTAGAACATTTTGAAATTTCGGATTTAAGTATCTGCAACGGAGAAATTTAAAATCCTACGACCGAGAAATTGGCTGTGAATTCGGTAGAGCCCTAATGACCCATTAATATCACCCCATGACAGTTACATGAAAAAACATCGGATGTCTCCTGCTCTTTATATTCATAGCAATACCAATCACAGAGGGGAACTGAGGTGTGTACTGGAGTCACCGAAATATTACCAAATTCCCATCTCTCTCACACACACACACACACACACGCTGCTCACTGCCCTTGCAGAGAAAGCAAAGCACAGGATCTGGAGGTTAGTCCAGCGAACACCGTGGAGGACAAGCTGCAATCCCCAAACCCTGGTCAAGAAGGAGAGGCATGTGGGTCCCTGCCCTTAGAGAGGGGCTGGCTGGAGGCCTGATACCGGAGAGGGCATTGCTTGAGCCGACCATGGGGGCAGGTCAAAGGCTCAGCTACCTGTGATGGCGTGGACTGACACGCTCATCCCAGGAGCAATGGAATGGTCCTCCAAGCAGGCTAGAGTGGCTGCAGGGGAAGCAGCCAATCAGGGCCCAGGAGGGCCCCATATAAAGGAGCTCCAGCTCCAGAGACACTGCAGTTCCCTGGAGGAGTGTGGCTGTCTGATGGAGCTACAGCCCGAGGGATGGTCCAGAGCTAGGAGAGGCCGGCCGGCCACTGGGTCTGAGCTTAGAAGAATCCTGAGCTAAGGGTAAGATGTTGGTGAAGGCTGGGACCCTCCCAATAGGCCACTGGGGAAGGGCCTACAACTGGTCATCAATAAAGCCCCAGAAAGGAACTGAACTGTCAGGAGGCCCACCCGAAGACTTAAGCCAAAAGAGACAAAGAGAGCAAAACCATTGCCCCCAGGGAAGAAGTCCTAGGGGTATGGCTTGATGGCAGGTCTGAGACTGGTTTAAAGACTGGACACACCAAACTAGAGGGGGTGCTTGTGAGAAGCGGGTGCTGACCCCATTACATTACCCTGGAACTGTGACATCACAAAAGCATATTTTGGGGAATTAGGAAATCTAGTGACTCAGGTGTAAGGGGAGGAAGAATTAAACTCCACCAGTGCGTGGAGAAGGCTGGGGAATGAAACACTAAAATTCAGAAGCAACAGCCTGTAATTCTTCCAGGAAAGGAGAATGTCAGGAACTGGGCCATGTGACCTTGAGCGAGACAGGCTCAAAGATTCAAGGAGCCTGGAGGGCAGACAGCTTGTGGTGGCTGCTGCAGATGAGGAGAACAAGACTCTTCCCCAAGCATACTCCCATTGACCCTGACCTGATTTAATGATCTATGACCCAGTCTTGTGGGCAATGTTATGCTAGCTAGAGGTAAAATGACCTAATCAGAGAATGGTTTATTAGCTTACAACATGGGTGGAGGGCAAGGATGTGAACATAAACGGGTTATTCAGTTTGCTACAGTTAAGGGCCTATTCTATTAGGCTGCGGCTTTGTGGGAGGAGTTATGCTAAAATCTGGGATTTAGCTGAATGGGCTTATGGAGAGAATCCCAGGTCAGATTTTACACCCTCATTTTGAGAGACTAATGAGTTACCACAAAATAGGTGCAGTACACCACAGGATTCTGAGAGAAGGAAGTTTGGGGTGGGCTTTAGCAATTAGGTTGCTATGCGGTATCTTGGCAGTTGGACTGCATTGCTATATTGGAATTATTAATAAATAAGTGGTGTAAATCATGAGTGTTAATGCTTGATGCTTAATTATGGACTTTCCAGAGGCCACATGTGGGCAGAGGCAGCTACGGACATTCTTGTCATCTGGGTAAAGGAGGACACATAGTATATATCCATACTATTATCATAAGGAAGGGGATAAAATACCTCACCCAGTTACCATTTTTGCAGGTTTGTTGGGTCCCTGGGACAGTGTAAACTGAATCAGCACCTCCCTTCTGTTGGGCTCACCTGCCCTTTGATCTTTGTTTACAATAGCGTCCATACATTGTAAGTATACACAATGTAAGACAAGTATGAACAATGCAGGACCCTTTTTACTACACTTACCTTATTCTAATAGTTATGTGTATTGATCCTTGCTTATTACATCAATTATAGCTGTTTATATTAAATTTTCTGTGTAAGTTGCACCAAAATTTCAACTGCAGAATTAACTTTGAGTAGCCACCTACAAGGGCAAGTTATACAAGGGTTGGGCAGGAATTTGGGGTTAAAGGTCTGGGATCCCCCACAGCTCTACATCCCCCAAACCTCTCCACCCTCCCTCCCACTGACCCACCCAGCCCACTTCCTAGCTGCCCTTCATCCACACTCCTGTCTCCTTCTTCCCATTACTCTCAACTGGTACCACATCCCAGCACCTTGGGAACTTCTTGTGTTCCCTCCTCGTCTCTCACTACCTCATCCCTCCCCGCTGCTTCTGAGCTCTAACCCTGCACACACCCTCCCCATGTCCTGGTATCCCAGGTATCCCTGCTTCCCCCCCCTTCTCCTCTCCTCCCATGGCTCTGTTCTCCCTTCTCCCTTCACGCTATCCTATCAAAAGAGGAGCTCATCTGACTGTCACACAAGCCATGCATGAGTCATACACCTATTTACTCAACTTAATTCAGAATTGTACGGACAGTATATTTTAGTTATTAATGTAATTTTAATGCATCCAGTAAGGATATTTTAAAGTGACTGACAGAACCAAAAAATGCAAATGTCCAAAAAATTATACTAGTGGGTGGGAGATAAGGCCAAAAAGGGTGGGCAAGGAAACTTGTCAAAACTTGTTTACTTCTGGGGGAATTTACATCGGTGAGTGTACACAGAATTCCTGCTCCCACACCCAGATTTCTTTGCTGAGAAGTAAATCACTGCCTAGGGGTGGGGGTGTGTGTGAGAAATTCACTATTGCAGCATGCGTGGCATGGAGTAGGGGGCTTGGAGTATTTCTGAAGCGGTAGGTGTGGGGGCAGGCTCTGTTGCCTCAGGCAGAGGAGAATGTAGCAGCCTGTCTGCTCGGTGAATTCTTCCCATTGTTCTTAGTGAATTCCCCCAGGAGTATAAAACCGGTGTAAAAATTTTAAGGCTCCTTTACATTACCAGAGTGGTGCAAAGGAACCTTATTCTAAAGGACAGTATGGCCTTATAAATGCTCTTGGTGTGTTAGTGATTAGGACTGGTCTGAATTTTTTGGACCAAAAAAATTCCTATGAAAATGTGCTCCATGAACTGTTTTCTATTCTCCTCTTTTGGAGATGGTCAGTAGCCAGTATAAATCGTCCTTCATGTTCTAGGATGTAACGCTGAGCGTAGGGCTTCGTATATTTGTTGACTAATAATTAGAACTAAAGGGTCAATAGTAGCTACTATTAGACTGAGGGGGTTTGGTGATTTTTTTTTTCCTCCAGTGCTCCCCAGTCCCATTCTCCATCCATTGTATTGCAGTTTAAATAAATTTCCAAAATAATTGGAACTAGCTGGATTATATTGCATTATTTTGACAAATATGCAGAATTTTGACAAATTTTAAAATATTGTGCACCGAATTTTTAGTATTTGGTGCAGAATTTTAATTTTGGGCACAATTCCCCCAGGAGTAGCATAAGTAACAGTATAAAATTACTAATCAGGTTTGTCAGAGATGACACACCTTCCAATAACCAAGGGGACAGGACTCCTTACCCAGCAAGGCCACCGTCTCATAGTTCTCCTGCATGACGTCCCTGTAGAGGGCTCTCTGAGCAGGGTCCAGCAGAGCCCACTCCCCCTTGGTGAAATACACAGCCACCGCCTCGAAGGTCACCGGCCCCTGAAAGAACAAGAGTCCCTCACTCAGTACCTGCTGTCCCAGTCACAGCCCCACTATTCATGGGAGAGCAGGGCCATGTAAATAGCTTAGATAATAGAGTGTACTTTGGAGCAGTCATCTGGAGCTATCCTTGGAGAGAAGTCTTTCCTGTCATCTTTACTCCCCAGCAGGGAGGCATTTGGCCAGTACTGACCCATCGTTGATTACTCAATACCATCCCAGAATTGGGATGTTCTAAACCTATTGCTTATGTCTGTGTGTGCTTAAATCTAATAAAATGCAGTGTTAGACAGGAGCAGGCTTACTTGCATTACTCCTTGATCAGAGAGAATTGCTGTGTTCCCATTGATTTATTCCTGACTGCCTGGAGTGACATGGTTAAGGAGTTTCTGAAAACCCCAGGTAACAGAAAGTTAAGAGTATTGGTGTACTATCCTGAGACTTCTGTAAGACATCTGACTTGGTTCAGTACAATATTTTGATTAAACAATTAGAATGGTACAAAATAAACACCGCATACATTAAATAGATTAAAAGCTGGCTAACTGATAGATCTCAAACTGCGATTCTAAATGGGGAATCCTGATCAAGTTGATGTAGTCTAGTGGTTTCCTACAGGGACTGGTTCTTGGCCCTGTGCTAGTTAACATCTTATCAATGACCTAGAAGATAAAATCATCACTGATAAAGTTTGCAGCTGCCACAAAGATTGGGCAGTAAGTAATGAAGTGTCCGTCGGTTCAGGCTCCAGCACTGGGGGTCTGGGAAGTTTTCCCAGCCCTGGACAAGGGGTTATTTACTGTTCCACAAAGAGGGCAGGTTCCACTCCTATTCATTGAAACTAGGCCCCAGATTACACAAGTCTCAGCAAGTTTGTCACATCCTGTCCCCTCCCTTTCTCCACCCTAGATAGTTCCTGCCTCCCACTGCCTCTAGCAGCTCCCACCCTCCTATGCATTTACTGCTCCTCTCCCTCCAAGCAGAGCCCACCACCAGCTCCCTGATAATCCCTTACCTGAGCCAGCTCCATTGCAGCCATTTCCTTCCCCCTGGGAGGACGGGATGATCTGGAGTGAAACGTGGACATTATTCCGCAGCCTGCCAGGGCGAGAAGGGCAACATGAGAATTCAGACAGGGGTTTTGTCCATTCCATAAGCAGATTTTTTGCGTGCCCCCCAGATTTTTTCCCTGCTAATGGACATTTTAGGTTCTACCACACTGTGAAGCAGAGTGACCTTATTCCAGACAGGCCTAGCCCCCTCCCACTAGTGTGAAACTCTGAGACATGGTGAACTCCTCCCATTAACAGGGATCCTGCCATAAATATAAAGGGGAGGGTAACCACCTTTCTGTACACACTGCTATAAAATCTCTCCTGGCCAGAGGCAATGTCATTTCACCTATAAAGGGTTAAGAAGCTAAGGTAACCTCATTGGGGATTTTGGGTCAGGTGCCAATGAGGGGACAAGAAGCTTTCAAATCTGGAGCGGGGATGGGGCGGGGGCAGGGACAAAAGGGTCTGTCTGTCTGTGTGATGCTTTTGCTGGGAACAGATCAGACATGCAAGTCTTCCAACTCCTGTTAAGTTAAGTTAGTAAGTAAGCTAGCTAGAAAATGCATTAGATTTTTCTTTTGTTTAATGGCTGGTAAAATAAGCTCTGTTGGATGGAATGTATATTCTTGTAACTTAAGGTTTTGCCTAGAGGGATTCTCTGTTTTGAATCTGATTACCCTGTAAGGTATTTACCATCCTGATTTTACAAAGGTGATTCTTTTACTTTTTCTTAAAATTCTTCTTTTAAGAACCTGATTGATTCTTTCATTGTTAACATCCAAGGGTTTGGATCTGTGTTCACCTGTACCAATTGGTAAGGATTATTATCAAGCCTTCCCCAGGAAAGGGGGTGTAGGGTTAGGGGGATATTTGGGGGGAAGGCGTCTCTAAGTGGGCTCTTTCCCTGTTTAACACGCTTGGTGGTGGCAGCATAGGGTTCAAGGACAAGGCAAAGTTTGTAGCTTGAGGAAGTTTTTTAACCTAAGCTGGTAAGAATAAGCTTAGGGGTCTTTCATCTGCACCCTAGAGTTCAGAGTGGGGAAGGAACCTTGACAGATCCTGATGCCGATGTGACCGTAATAGCAGAAGCCAAGACTGTGGGGGCCGAGTCCATCCCAGCAAGGTCACAAGTCTGTAGGTGGTGGAGCGTCCCCTTTAGGAGAGAGTCCCTTGCTTCTCGCTGGCAACGTGCACAGCTTGGTGCAGAAATGATACAGACTGGAAGCTCAAGGTACACATGCACCTCTTTCCTTTCACCGCACACATGGGACATTCAGACCCAGATCTCCTCCTATCACAATCACACCCTCCACAAGTTGCTCTGACTAACACCTCTCCCAATCGGTGCAGCTACACCTAATATGGTGAGTACAGAGGATGCCCAGTGGCTGACAGCTCCAGGGGACAGAGTTAAGGTTGCATTGGCATGTACATTAGCTCTGTTTTTCCCAGTTTTGCTGAACTCAGCATTTTGGCAGGGCCCAACATACTGCTGGGCAACTTTAACTCTGAATTAATGAAGGTGTCAGTGACTAGATGAATGTTCAGTAAATACACAGAAAGTGATGGCTCCCCAACCCTACTTGCCATTCACACAGGCAGCAAAGCCCTGGGCAAGGCAACTTTCAGAGGCCAAGAGAAGGGGATAGAGCTTAGCGCTCCTTTGCCAGTCACGAAGGAGTAGCAGCAAGAGAAGGTTGGTAGTTGGAGGGGTCAAGAGATTTGAGTCATGCTGGGGGGTAGAAGCAGCTGGGACTGGGCTACCTGGGGCTGGGCAGTCTCCATGGGGGACACATGCTCCTCCTCTGCTCCTGCCACACTCTGTTGCTGGCAGAGAACAGCCACCCTGCTCCCAGTCCCAGAGGCAGCCCTGCCTCCAGGCTGTCTCAAACTGCACCCACTAACTCTCTTCCCAAATGGGAAGAGACTCGGGTCAACAATTTCCCTCCCAGGCAAGGACAAATCCTGCTGATAAAATGGGTGGGGAAACACCCCAAATCTAAGGAGGTTTTAAACAAAGGTTGGAGCTTTAGAGAGAAGGGGACAAAAATCAGTGGAGGAGAGAAGAGAAATAGTGAATAAAATCATCCTATGGGGGAGCAGCGACTGCTCAGTCTTGCATTTTACCAAGAGCTCACACGTTGCACAAACATCCGCTCCCATATCGTCCCCTTATGAGTGTGAGTCCAGAGCTCCTCCTCTCTGATGCACACAGGCATCCGCTCCCGTTAGTACTGGGGGAAACGCAATCCACCTCCAGCAGTGAACCCTAATTGCCCCATCATATGGGGCAGTCCCAGCTGAGAGGGAGGTGACTGGGAGGGGGTACAAAGGGAAAAGGAGTGAGACTGAAAGTTGTTGGCACCAGATTAGTCCCAGGATATTAGAGAAGTAACTTTTTTCCAATTGGTCCTAAAAGAAATTCCCTGACCCACCTTGTCTCCAAGAGATCTGAAAGTGGCAGAAGGAGACCAACAGGAAGACCGAGCGCAGGACTCTAAACCAAACATTTTCAACCCCCTGGAAGAAATTAATTTCCCATCTGCCCATGGGTGTATCACCCCATTCCTCTCACAGCAGCAAAGGGAGACTGCAGCCAGCCCCTGAGGGTCCTTCCCCACCCTGGGATGTGAAGGATCCTTGTCCCTTAGTTTCCACAGTGGCCAAAGGAGTTTACTAGTACTCCCTCCCCAGACTCCCGGGGGCAGCCAGGGATAATTAGTGGGTTATGGGCATTAGAAGATGAAAATTCATTAACAATGATATTTGTGTTAAATCCCTAGACACCCACCAATCCCCGTCCTCCTTCTGATGAGCTATAAATATCAAAGGGACTCAGCTCCTGATCCTGCAGTGAGTTCCTGCCCCTCCCTGCTTTCTATAGCAGTACCTGTAAGAACAGGCCAGGGAAACCTGTTAATACTTTGAACCAAAATCCAGAAGCTGCTGAGCATGCACAAGTTAAAATGAAACCAAGGCTCCGTCGCTCAAAGGACCTGGCCCCTAGTGCAAAATAACAGACACTCCCCAGAAATCTGAAATGGCCACTTCATAACTGATAGATTATTTATCTATTGACTTCTGTGAATTCTGGAGGATTCTCTGCGCCTTGAAGTCTTTAAACCCTGATTTGAGGACTTCAATAGCTCAGACATAGGTGAGGTTTATCGCAGGAGTGGGTGGGTGGGATTCTGTGGCCTGCGTTGTGCAGGAGGTCAGACTAGATGATCATAATGGTCCCTTCTGACCTTAATATCCATGAATTACCAATAAAAGAAACAACCCAGTGAAGGTGATACCCTGAGGAAGAAATCTTGTATGTCTTTACAAATTGGTATAATCTAATCTGGGGCTTTATACAGTAAAATGCCTTATTCGTAGCCCTATGGCGATTACCTGGTGTCACTACAGGGCAGAATTAAGGTTGGGTTCCTTAGCTGTGAATTTCCATCCCCTAGCATACTGCAATTGCTGTTTGGCTGGCTTTGCTGAATCCATTTTGTCCATTTTTTATTAATTTTAACTGATATCAGTTTTTGTATATATTTTAAACCCTTTCTTCCATTTCAGTGTTCAGCACTGTGGGAAGTTATCAGGGTGGCCAGACAATAACTGATTTGATTAAATGCTGAGATTCAAAGAAGCTAGATCTTTAGAGCTGTTCAAACAAATTGTCAATGTCACATGCAAAATATACAGTGTAAATATCCTTCAATCAAATTCCACTTACTCCAGCAGCATTTGTCACTTTGCCTATATACATATTTTTTTCATCTGTTTGCATGTGCAGTGAACTTGACATTTACTGATTAAAAACCCAACCCTTTCAAGCCTACTTTTAAGTAATGAAATACTTTAATTTTTTCACTTCCTAGACTGTAATACTTGCTTAGAGGATAATTACACCCTCCCTGGGATGTAACCCCATCATGAGGTAGCTCCTGTCTGGGAGCTCTGCTGAGGCCAGTGGCATTATGATCAGAAGGTGACACTCTGACACATGAGCAGAGACACATGGGGGAGGGTGGAGGATGAGGTAACATGGCCCTGCAGAGTGTGGGGAGCAAACTCCCTCTCCTCTCTCCCACCTCCCAGAGTCAGTAACTCTGATAAATCATTCCTTGAAATCTAAAGAGCCCCAGTATGTGAGACAGTGACTGATGCAGGTGTCTAAGGGGCTGTAGCACCAACCCCCTGCCTGGATGAGGGGGATGAAGAACTGCAGTAGAAATGGGTTAGGCTAGGAGAGGGCACAGCTGATGTGGGACTGGGAGCTCAGTTGACCAAGAGGCCAGAACTTATGCAGGGGGTTGGGACAAGAAGTCAACAGGACTCGGTAGAGGCACTTCTGTGTATTTTCCCCGTTTACCATCCTGCCATGTATCTAATTTAGAAACTTTTCCTTCACATTTAAGCACACTAGAGCGAAGCTCTGAGGCATTTCCACGTACAGTGGTACAGTTTTAATTAGCTGCTCAATCAGATGCTTTTGCAACAGAAAGCAGGCAGTAATTGACATGCATTCATTAATTAACTTGACTGGTGCTGTGCATCAAATTTCAAAAAAAAACCCCAAAACAGATGGTGGGTGTGAGTGTAAAAATATCAGGCATTAAGAGATGGAAATTAGACGCCAGTTCATATCTCGCATGCTTATCTCATAATTGTAATTACATACTTTTAAGCGACTGAATAGTAACACCATGTTTTAATAACATTAGAGTCTATTTGCATAATTGTTTGCAAGATTTCTTTGGATATTGTCTGACAGCAGTCTTCTCCTTTTGAGATCAGTAAATACAATCCAGCACCCCACTTCTGAAAGACTGCAAGCCCTGGCCAGTGACATGCTCCCTAGAGAGCACACATCTGACGAGCCCTAATGTTAGGATATAGATATTCAGGCCTGTCTGTAAAGGCCTATACTCTAAGAATTTAGATTGATTCTTTTTATACCTCTAACTAGCCAAGTGATAAGAATACATCACTGTCTGCTGGTGTAAGGGCCTTCTCTTACTGAGACAGTCGGAGGCCCTGTTCTTGGACTAAGGCCTTTGGCTAAGCAGCAGAGGCAGCCATAAGATGGGAAGCAACCGGTCACCTCCTCACTTTCCAAACGAGTCACATCGAAAGAAGGTGCTATTGGGCTGTTAGGCACTATCAGGACAGGATTGTATCCTATCGCCTCCAGAGAAAGGGAAGTGCCTAGAAGATGTAAAAGGAAACTTAGTTTGAGAGCATCCTGTCTGGCAAGAACTCACTTATCCATAGCTGGGATGTGAAATCCTCACTTCTGTATTGTTTTGTCATTATAGTTCCCACTTTGCTGTTGTTTCTGTATAATCTCTGTCTGGTTCTGTGATTGCTTCTGTCTGCTGTATAATTAATTTTGCTGAGTGTAAACTAAGGTGGTGGGATATAATTGGTTAAATCATGTTATGATCTGTTAGGATTGGTTGGTTAAATGTCAGTAAAGTGACTGATTAAGGTATAGCTAAGCAGAACTCAAGTTTTACTATATAGTCTGCAGTCAATCAGGAAGTGGGGGTGTGGGTGGGAGAAGTGGGGGTGGGGAAATTGGAATCGTGTTTGGCTAAGGGGGGGAAATGGGGAACAGGGACACAGATGTAAGGCTCTGGTGTCAGAGCTGGGAAGGGGGACACTAAGGAAGGAAACTGGAATCATGCTTGCTGGAAGTTCACCCCTCTCCCCAGCCCCATAGCTGCTGCAGCCAGGGACAGGTGTCTCTCCCCAGTCCCATAGCTGCTGAGGGGGGGGAGAGACGCTCTCCCCCAGCCCCAGAGCCCCCACAGTGGGGAGAGGCACCTACCCCCAACCCGGATGCTGGTGCAGGGAGTGGGGGAGTCTGCACCCCCAGCCAGAGCCCACATCCCAACCCTCTACTCTGGCCCTTCGTCCCCTCCCACACTCTGAACCCCTCGGCCCCACCCCACCACACATCACCTCCATATTGAGGCACAGAACAAAATTCATTCCACATATGCATGGGGTGGGGGGAATGAGAGGGAACATCGAAAGAGGGTCTGTCATGCCCTTTGGGGTCTCTGCAGCATGTGACAACGAGACCCTGATCTTGGACTCCGCGGCACCAGACAGAAGGAGTGCCCCGAACTTGGCCAAGGTCTGTGCAGCTCCTGGCACACTGGGGGCCCTCAGCTTGGTCCAGGTCAGAGCCACATTTAGTAGGATAGGAGCCCTGACCTCAGTCACAGTTTGGGCCACATTTCTCACAATGGGGACCCAGCTCTTGGTCAGGATCTATGCAGAGCCTTCCACAACGGGGGGGCTATGACAGCAAACATCAGGGGCCCAGGTCTCTGTCTGGGTTTGTACAGGGAGGGATGAGGGGAGATAAAGGGCCTGATCTGGGGGAGGGGGTGGAATTCCAGGCATCAGATTGGGGAGGGCTGGGAGCAGAGGTCACCCTGCAACCTTTGAGATGGAGAGACTCGGGCAACAGGTTCCCTCCAAAAAGGTAGACGAGGTTGTGATTGAAACCCATGAAGAGCACCTCTGAACGCGTGAGGATTTTTTTAAAAAAAAGCCGATCTGGATAATACAGGAAATGGTAACATCCAATTTTTGAGATGTGTGTTTAGTAAGAAAAAGGAAAGGCTGCAAATATGGGGAATTTTAGCATCCTATCACAAGCTAGAGGAAAGTGGGGGGGAAGTTTGAGGGGATTTTCTAGCAATAGTGGGCACAAGGGAAAGAGGTAAAATTTTGAATGGATTTCAGGTCAAGCTTTTGATAGCTAGAGCAAAAAGAGGAAAATTTTCAAGGGTTTTATAGCAAACTCCTGAGAAGGGTTGATGTTCTCAGATAATTAGATGGGGAAAATCTCCAGGGATACTAAATCAGACACCTGGAGAGAAAAGTAGAAAGATTTTTTTTTTTTCATATATTTGATATCCGTATTTCAGAACTGAGGAGAAAAACGGGGCACAAACTAAATATTTGCCAATACCAGGGGATATTTTATGTCCCCATTCCTCAGCTCAAGAGAGGAGAGGGGAAAAGTGAGGGGATTAAACAGTGATATTCAATCAATAACAGATTCTTCTCGCCCGACCTTCGCGTGGCCGGCCGCGATGTGGCTCTCACAGTGGGGCTGGAGTCAGAAGCCCAGTGGCTGTGGGGCAGGGCTGGCAGGGGGGGTCTGGGAATGGGACTAGCAGGCGTGGGGGGGGGAAGGGGGAGTAGCTGGGACTGGGAAACCTCAGCTGGGCCCTCTCCAGGGGGGGCGCTTGCTCCACCCCCCCCTTCCTGGGCCTTTCCAGGCCCCATTGCAGAGAGTGCCCCCCCCCCCCCAGGTCCCTGTGTCCCCGGGCTCTGCCCATTAACCCTCGTCCCGTTTCGGAAATCACTCGGGGGGACGATTCCCACCCAATCAAGGACAAATCACCCCAGGTAAAAATGGGGGGGGGACACCAGTGGGGGCTGGTCCCCCTCCCTCGGGGACCCCCCCCCCAGGGCAGAGCCTGGCCGGGCTGGGGGGCGTTGGGCTCCTGCTGGGACAGCAGCTCTGAGCCCCCCCCCCCCCCCGGGGCCAAACCCCCCCCCCCACCAGACACGGGGCAGAGTCACCGCCCCCCCCCCCCCCGGGGCTCGCTCCGGTACCTGGAGGCTGCAGCGGGGCGGGCGGAGCCCGGGGCGGCCCCAGGGCGGCTCCAGCGGGAGCGGGGCCCGGGGGGGGGGCCCGGGGGGGTTAAGGAAGGTCGGTCCCGTCCCGTCCCCCCCCCGGCACAGACTCACAGAGCCGCGGATCGCACACACGGTCCTTCCTCCTTTGTTCTCCCGGCCACCCCCCCCCCCGGCTCTCGGCCCCTCCCAGCTGGGCTGAGCCTGCACCCCGGGGGGGGAGCTCCTGGAAAGCCCCAGGTGTGGTGGGAAATGTAGTTTCTCTGGGATCCGCCTCTGCGCATGTAGGATTGTGTGTCCCCCCCCACACACACACCCCCACACCCCCCCCCCCACACACACACTGGGAGCTGCCCCTGCCAAGAGAGACTTGGGGGACCCGGTCACATCTCTTATTGAACCCGCCCCACAAACTCTGCTCGGGCTCTGGGAGAGGCTTAGGCTCACCAGACAGCAAATGCGAAGAATCAGGACACGAGGGCGTGGGTCCGTCTGTGTGTGTAACAGGAGCCTATACAAGAAAAAGCCCCCGAAATCGGGACTGTCCCTATAAAATCGGAACATCTGCTCGCCCTAGGAAGGCCCCCCCCCCGCACAAGCCCGGCAGCGCAGCGGTGCCCCAGGGCTAGCAGCCCAGCTCGTCGTCCCCGCCAGACGGGCTTGAGGGGTGTCAAGCCTCCCGCTCTGCTGCCCCCCCTCAGCCACCGTACCCAAAAGAATTCAAAGCGGGGAGGGGGGAATGCAGCCCCAAAGGGATTCTGGGCAAGAGGCCGACTAATAGGGGTGCATGTAATTCCCTAGCATGGTAGGACTGGAAGGGACCCGGCGAGGTCACCTGTTCCCATCCCCTGCACTCATGGCAGGACTAAGTTTTCTCTAGACCGTCCCTGACGGGTGTTTTGTCCCATCTGCTCTGAAAAATCCCCAACGATGCAGCTTCCACAGCCTCCCTGGGCAATTCATTCCAGGGCTTATCCACTCTGACAGGGAGGAAGTTTTTCCTAATGTCCAGCCTAAACCTCCCTTGTTGCAATTTAAGCCCATTGCTTCTTGTCCTGTCCTCAGAGGTTCAGAAGAATAATTCTTCTCCCTCCTCCTTGTAACAACCTTTTATGTCCTTGAAAACTGTGATCATGTCCCCTCTCGGCCGTCTCTTCTCTCGACTAAACAAACCCAGGTTTGTTTTTTTTTCAATCTTCCCTGATAGCTCATGTTTTCTAGACCTTTCATCATTTTTTGTTGCTCTTCTCTGGACTTCCTCCAAGTTGTCCCACCTCTTTCCTGAAATGTGGCGCCCACAACTGGACACAATCCTCCAGTTGAGGCCTAATCCGCACGGAGTAGAGCGGAGGAATTACGGTAATTCTCGTGTCTTGCTTTCAACGCTCCTGCTAATACATCCCAGAAGGATGTTTGCGTTCTTTTTTTTTGTTTGTTTTTTTGCAGCGGTGTTACACTCTTGTCTCATATTTAGCTTGTGATCCACTCTGACCCCCAGCTCCCTTCCCGCAGGGCTCCTTCCTAGGCCGTCATTGCCTATTTTGTGTGTGTGCAATTGGTTGTTCCTTTGCATTTGTCCTTGCTGAATTTCATCGTATTGACTCCCTAGGCAATTTATCCCCGTGCTTAACCGCCCTGATAGTTAGGAAGTTTTTCCTCACGTCCAACCTAAACCGCCCCTGCTGCAATTTAAACCCATGGCTTCTTGTCCAGGCACATGGCGCAGCTGGAGTCACGTGCGGCTCTTCAGAAGTTTAATATGCGGCTCCTTGTCTAGGCACCGACTTTCCAATGGGCCGGGCCTGCTCAACCCCAACTCTGCCACAGTCCATGCCCCCACTCCACCCCTTCCCGTGCCCCGCCCTGAGCCTCCTGCATGCCACAAAACAGCAGAGGGGTGGGGAGGAAGGGGAGGCACTGATTGGTGGGGCTGCCAGTGGGTGGGAGGCACTGGGAGCAGGGGGTGGAGGATGGGGAAAGGGGCTGCTGACGTATTACTGTGGCTCTTTGGCAATGTACACTGGTAAAATCTGGCTCATTCTCAGCCTTAGGTTGGCCACCCCTGAGCTGGAGGGTACCTCACAAATACAGGTGTCAGAGCAGCAGCCGTGTTGGTCTGTATCCGCAGAAAGGACAGGAGGACTTGTGGCACCTTAGAGACTAACCGGTTTATTTGAGCGTAAGCTTTCATGAGCTAGAGTCCACTTCATCAATGCAGCCGTCTGGAGGAAATGTCCCTTCTAGCAGTCGGTTGTAAGCAGCCTGCAGACAGAAGCCAGGTGTCACCATTAACTACAATTACATCTGTATGCCCCCCGCCCCCCCCCACACACACACACAAGAGGACACACATGCCAGGTTCCAGGCTCCTTAGCCATCAGCTGTCTTGGGTAGATGCCTAAGTCTCTCTTCCTCCTGCCTGGGTTTTTCCCGGCACCACCATTCCCTCCCTGAACCAGGGGTTCTCACAACAAATTTCTGGAGGCCTCAGCGTGCAGCCACCAACTCTTGCTGGGGGCCACACTGACCCTTTCCCCTGAAATATTTAGTGAACTTTAAAAACACCGAGGAGTCCGGTGGCACCTTGAAGACTAACCGATTTATTTGGGGAAGGGAGGGGGCTGCTGGGTAAAGCTTTCCTGAGTAGAAAGCCCACTTCTTCAGATGCATGGAGTGAAAATTACATATGCAGGCATAAATATACTGGCACATGAAGAGAACTGGAGTTTATTTCTTTGCACATGGATGAGCATCATAACTTGGTCCACCATACCCTATGCCCAACTCCACATGGTATGGTCACACCAGACTTTCTGTTACTCCTGTGCTGTAACTAGAGGCTCCTGGGCAAAACCTAGGAGTTTTTTCCTCTACCATGGTCTCCCCTTCAGGAGAGGCCAGGCCTTCCCATTCCATGCTCATTAGGTCCAGAAGCCCAGTATCCTTCTCCCATAGAGCAGTTGAAAAGCAGAGCATCTTGTGCGTTCCCAGGGGAAACCCCCTCATAGGGAAATAGCAGGTAACTTGAGCTGTGGGTCCACAAAAGTTTTCAACATCATTTTAAATTCTTCACCCAGACAGTTGCTCAGGGGTGGGAGGGAGGTGACCAGAAGTGTGGAACATCCTATTTCTCTCATAGTCACGCAAAACATAATCCCAACCTTGGTAAACATAATCCCAACTAGAAAAGGAGGATTTGTGGCACCTTAGAGACTAACAAATTTATTTGAGCACGAAAGCTTGTGCTCAAATAAATTTGTTAGTCTCTAAGGTGCCACAAGTCCTCCTTTTTCTTTTTTGCGAAGACAGACTAACACGGCTGCTCCTCTGAAACCTGTCATAATCCCAACTATACATATAAAATGAGGGGGCCTAAATTAGCTAATTTAGGGAGAGATCTTGGAGTCACTGTGGATAGTTCTCTGCAAACATCCACTCAACAGGCAGCGGCCATCAAAAAAGCAAACAGAATGCTGGGAATCATTAAGAAAGGGATAGGTAACAGGACAGAAAATATCATATTGCCTCTATATAAATCCATGGTATGCCCCCATCTTGAACACTGTGGGCAGATGTGGTTGCCCCATCTCAAAACAGATATATTGGAAAAGGCTGAGAAAAGGGCAACAGAAATGATGAGGGGTCTGGAACGGCTTCCCTATGAGGAGAGATTAATAAGACTGGGACTTTTCAGCTTGGAAAAGAGATGGCTAATGGGAGATATGAGGGAGGTCTATAAAATCATGACTGATGTAGATAAGGAAGTGTTGTTTACTCCTTCTCATAACACAAGAACTAGGGCTCACCAAATGAAATTAATAGGCAGCCAGTTTAAAACAAACAAAAGTAAGTATTTCTTCACACAACACACAGTGAACCTGTGGAACTCCTTGCCAGGGGATGTTGTGAAGGCCAAGACCATAAAAGGGTTCAAAAAAGAACTAAATAAGTTCATGGAGGATAGGTCTATCAATGGCTATTAGCTAGGACGGGGAGGGATGGTGTCTCTAGCCTCTGTTTGCCAGAAGTTGGAAATGAGCAACGGGGGATGGATCACTTGATGATTCCCTGTTCTGTTCATTCCCTTTGGGGCACCTGGCATTGGCCACAGTTGGAAGACAGGATACTGGGCTAGATGGACCTTTGATCTGACCCCTTAGGGCCGTTCTTATGTAGCACAGAGATAAAATTTGCCCCAAGTCAAACCCCACTGAGCTGAGTATTACTCGTGAGGCATTTGTCGTCATGTTTGCCTCTAAAGGAGAGAGAATCCACTACCCCCAGAATATATTTTCCCCCATCCAGGTAACTTTGTTCAGGGGCCCTACAATGACCAAAGTGACCCGCTGAAAATGGTCGCCTATGATGGGAAGTGGAATCAGGGCAGCCTTGCCCTCAGCTGGGTCCTGCCCCACGCTTGGTCATGGCTCACAGGATTTACTATATTTTGGTACTACCTCAAAAGCCTCCGCCTAGAAGTTCTGGAGTCAGCCCTGTCTGATGTGCTGTTTTCCTTGTGCCTTAAGACGTGTACCCCGTGGGCCCGGCTGCGTAATCTAAGCTGGTTCTTTTGGGGCACCGAAAATGGTCTCCATATTTTTTCAGAGTAACCGCCGTGTTAGTCTGTCTTCGCAAAAAGAACAGGAGGACTTGTGGCCCCTTAGAGACTAACCCATTTATTTGAGCATGAGCTTTCGTGAGCTACAGCTCATTTTTTTCTGGCTGCATCCCCCTCTCCGGTACAGAGATTACGGGCGGGCGCCAGACCGGGGGGGCTTGACGCCCAGGCCGGTCTGGCAGGGGTGAAGAGCGGGGCTGCTCACTCTGGGGGGCTGGCCTGGCTGGTGGGGTGCAGCCGCAGCAGAGTTTCGTGGGGCTCGCCGGGAAGCGGAGGCGGGTTCAATAAGAGATGTGACCGGGTCCCCCAAGTCTCTCTTGGCAGGGGCAGCTCCCAGTGTGTGTGTGTGGGGGGGGGTGTGGGTGTGTGTGTGGGGGGGGGGACACACAATCCTACATGCGCAGAGGCGGATCCCAGAGAAACTACATTTCCCACCACACCTGGGGCTTTCCAGGAGCTCCCCCCCCGGGGTGCAGGCTCAGCCCAGCTGGGAGGGGCCGAGAGCCGGGGGGGGGGGGTGGCCGGGAGAACAAAGGAGGAAGGACCGTGTGCGCGATCCGCGGCTCTGTGAGTCTGTGCCGGGGGGGGGGGACGGGACGGGACCGACCTTCCTTAACCCCCCCGGCCCCCCCCCCGGGCCCCGCTCCCGCTGGAGCCGCCCTGGGGCCGCCCCGGGCTCCGCCCGCCCCGCTGCAGCCTCCAGGTACCGGAGCGAGCCCCGGGGGGGGGGGCGGTGACTCTGCCCCGGGTCCGGGGGGGGGGGGGGACCCGGCCTCTCGCAGCGCCGGGGGGAGGGGGCCGGGCGGGGGGAGACCGGGGGGGCAGGAGAAGGGGGCGGGGGGAGACGGGGGGGGCAGGAGAAGGGGGCGGGGGGAGACGGGGGGGGGGCAGGAGAAGGGACGGGGGGGGCAGGAGAAGGGGCGGGGGGAGACGGGGGGGGACGACAGGAGAAGGGGGCGGGCAGGAGAAGGGGGCGGGGGGCGACCGGGAGGGAGAGGAGAAGGGGGCGGGGGGAGAACGGGGGGGGGCAGGAGAAGGGACGGGGGGGGCAGGAGAAGGGGCGGGGGGAGACGGGGGGGGGACGACAGGAGAAGGGGGCGGGCAGGAGAAGGGGCGGGGGGAGACCGGGGGGGCAGGAGAAGGGGGCGGGGGCAGACCCGGGGGGGGCAGGAGAAGGGGGACAGGGGGAGACCTTGGGAAAGGGGCAGATGGAAAAATATCTGCACAGCCGGGATATGGCGGGGAGAGGAGAAGAGCAGGGGACCCCCGGGGAGACAAGGGTGGGGGGCTGAGATCCCCTCGGATTTACCGCTGCCCCCTCCCGTGGGGATAGCGGACCCCTGCCCACCCCCTGGGGGTGATGTCCTGTCCCGTCCAGTGGCACGGAGACCGCTGGGAGAGCAGTGAATGACTCTCCTCTGCAGCCTTCGCTGACATCCAGGTGGCTTTCTGCTCATGCTGTACAGCCGGGGTGGGCAAACTTTTTGGCCTGAGGTCAAGTATCGGGGGCAGCCGTGTGAGTCTGGATCTGTAAAAGCTGCAAAGAGTCCTGTTGCAGAGCAGCAGCCGTGTTAGTCTGTATCCGCAAAAAGAACAGGAGGACTTGTGGCACCTTAGAGACTAACCCATTTATTTGAGCATGAGCTTTCGTGAGCTACAGCCCACTTCGTCGGACGCATGCCGTGGAAAATACAGGGGAGAGATTTTTGTATACACAGAGAACATGAAATCTCTCCCCTGTATTTTCCATGGCATGCGTCCGATGAAGTGAGCTGTAGCTCACGAAAGCTTATGCTCAAATAAATGGGTTAGTCTCTAAGGTGCCACAAGACCTCCTTTTCCTTAAAGAGCCCTGTGGCACCTTATCGACTAACAGACGTATTGGAGCATAAGTTTTCGTGGGTGAATACCCACTTCGTCGGATGCCTGGAGTGGAAATTTCCAGAGGCAGGTATAAATATGCAAGTAAGAATCAGGCTAGGGATAAGGAAGTTAGTTCAATCAGGGAGGATGAGGCCCTCTTCTAGCAGTTGAGGTGTGAACCCCAAGGGAGGAGAAACGGCTTTTGTCGTTGGCGAGCCATTCACAGTCTTTGTTTAATCCTGAGCTGATGGGGTCAAATTTGCAAATGAACTGAAGTTCAGCAGTTTCCCTTTGAAGTCTGGTCCTGAAGTTTTTCTGCTGCAGGATGGCGACCTTTACATCTGCTATTGTGTGTGTCCAGGGAGGCTGAAGTGTTCTCCTACAGCTTTTTGTGTATTGCCATTCCTAATATCTGATTTGTGTCCATTTATCCTTTTACGTAGGGACTGTCCCGTTTGGCCGATGTACATGGCAGAGGGGCATTGCTGGCACATGATGGCATACATGACACTGGTGGACGTGCAGGTGAATGAACCGGTGACGGTGTGGCGGATCTGGTTAGGTCCTGTGATGGTGTCTCGGGTGTAGATATGTGGGCAGAGTTGGCATCGAGGTTTGTTGCATGGATTGGTTCCTGAGTTAGAGTTACTACAGTGCGGCGTGTCGTTGCTGGTGAGAATATGCTTCAGGCTGGCGGGCTGTCTGTGGGCGAGGACTGGCCTGCCTCCCAAGGCCTGTGAAAGTGAGGGATTGTTGTCCAGGATGGGTTGTGCATCACTGACGATGCGCTGGAGAGGTTTTAGCTGAGGACTGTATGTGATGGCCAGTGGAGTGCTGTTCGTTTCTTTCTTGGGCTCCTCTTGCAGCAGGAGGCTTCTGGGACGCGTCTGGCTCTCTTGATCTGTTTCCTTATTTCCTCTTGTGGGTATCGTAGTTGATTAGCCTGATTCTTGCTTGCATATTTATACCTGCCTCTGGAAATTTCCACTCCGTGCATCCAACGAAGTGGGTATTCACCCACGAAAGCTCATGCTCCAATACGTCTGTTAGTCTATAAGGTGCCACAGGACTCCTGGCCACTTTTTTGGCCTGAGGGCCACATCTGGGTGGGGAAATTGCATGCAGGGCCGGGGCAGGGGGTCGGGGTGTGGGACGGGGTGCGGTGTGCAGGAAGGGGCTCAGGGCAAGGGGTTGGGGCAGAGGAGGGGTGTGGGATGTATGAGGGGGCTCAGGGCAGGGGTTGGGGTGGAGGAGGTGTGCGGGGTGTGGCAGGGAGTTGGGGTTCAGGAGGGGTTTGGGCTCCAGCCCAGCGCTGCTTACCTGGAGTTGCTCCGAGGTGGCAGCAGTGTGCACCGGGGTCAGGACAGGCTCCCTGCCTGCCCTGTCCCTATCCCCGCACCACTCCCAGAAGTGGCCAGCACCGTGTCCCTCTGGGGGGGCGCAGAGGGCTCCATGAGCCTCCCTCACCTGTGGGTACCTCCCCTAAAGCTCCCATTGGCTGCGGTTCCCCATTCCCTGCCAATGGGAGCTGCCAGGGGAGATACCCCCCCCCCCCAGGGGCCACAGGGACGTGGTGCCGGCCATTTCAGGGAGTGGCGCGGGCCCGTGGCGCCCGGGGGGTGGCAATCCCATGGGCCGGACCCAAAGCCCTGAGGGGCCGGATCCGGCCCCCGGGCCATAGTTTGCCCACCCCATGCACTAAGCTCCAGAGGTCCCCGGTGCAATGCTGCCCAAGACAGGGTGTTACGTTCTCTCCAGTCCTTCCCCCTTTTCTCTCTAGATAGCAAAGGTCAAAATCTATGGTGATCCCCCGCCCCGTTTTCTCTCAAATTCCTGAGACGTTCTCTGTTCTCCTCCACCGATTGTACCCCGTTTTCTCTCCACTTCTCCAATGTCCAGTTCAAATCTCAGGTTTGGGGAGTTTCCCTCCCCATGGTTTTACCTGCAGCGACTTGTCCTTGTTTAGGTGGGAAATCATTTCCCTGAATGATTTCGGAAATGGGAAGAGGGTTAATGGGCAGAGGTTGGGAGAGCCCTGAGGCAGGGACACCTCTGGGCTGGGCTGGGGGGGCCGTTCTCTGCTGGCCCAGGAAGGGGAGGCAGTAGCAAGCGCCCCCCATGGAGACGGCCCCAGGTTTCCCAGTCCCAGCTACTTTCCCCTCCCTGTCCCGCCCAACCCAGCAGCCCCTGCCCCCCCACACCGCCTGCTAGTCAAATTCCCAGACCCCACAACCAGTGACCTTCTGACTCCAGCCCCGCTCCTTTCCCGTGTGAAAGCCACATCACCCAGAGCTCCCCGCCGGCCATGCGAAGGGGTGGCAAGAAGAATCCATCCCATTCTGTTGTTCATTGAATATCGCTGTATAATCCCCTCAAATTTCCCCTCTTTTCTCTTGAACGGTTGAAGGGTGACATAAAATCTCCCCAGATGTTGGTTCTTTTCTCTTATATTGGCAAATATTTAGCGTGTGCCCTGTTTTCTCCTCAGTTCTGAAATACTGATATCAATTCCTTGAAATCTTCCCGCTTTTCTCCCCAGGTGTCTGGCTGAGATCAGGGCTCTTATGGTGCTGACGGTGGCTCGGGCCTTGCCTGAGATCAGGAGCCCCCCCCCGCGTGCCGGGCACGGCACAGACCCTGACCGAGTTTGGGGCCCTCGTTGCGCCAGGGACTGCCCGCGCCCCGACAGAGAGCAGGGACCTTGTCGGGCCAGGGGCTACAGGGACCTTGGCTGAGCTCCGGGCCCCTGTTGTGCCAGGCCCTGCAGAGACCCCCACACGGGTCAGACCCCACTGTTGTGACAGGCGCTGTGGAGACCCCAACGGAGATCTGCGCCCTTATTGTGCTGGGCACTGAAGAGACCCCAGCTGACATCAGACCCCCCCATTGTGCCAGGTAAAACGGAGACCTGGACCGAGATCACGGCCCCCCTCGTGCCAGGCAGCGCACGACTGTGGCCCAGACTGCGGCCTCCGGGGTCCTGGGCACTTTAGAGACCTCGACTGCGATCTGTGTCCCCGCTGGGCCTGGCCCTGCACTGACCTCGGCCAACATCATGCCCCACCACTGTACTGGGCTCTGCACAGGCCCTGACGGAGATCCTCCCCCCACATTTGGCCAGATGCTGCAGGGACCCCAAACAAAATCAGGGCTCCTGTAATGGCGGGAGTTGCAGAGCCCCCAGCTGAGCCCCTGTTGTGCCAGGCACTGTAGAGAAGCCCGTGGAGATCAGTGGCTCTGTTGTGCCATTCACTGCACAGACCCTGACCTACATCACCAGTTAGGTCTTTTGCCCCCACTGCTCCCCTTGGGAGGCTGTTCCAGAACCACACTCCTCTGATGGTTAGAAACCTTCCCCTAATTTCAAGCCTAAACTTGTTGATGGCCAGTTTATATTAATTTGTTCTGAATCTGGGGTCCACGTTGGAGCTTAACTTCAATAACTCCTCTCCGTCCCTGGTACTTATCCCTCTGAGGTATTTATAGAGAATGATCCTGTCTTCCCCCCCTCAGCCTTCTTTTGGTTCGGCTAAACAAGCCAAGCTCTTTGAGTCTCCTCTCGTAAGGCAGGTTTTCCATTCCTCGGATCATCCTAGTAGCCCTTCTCTGCACCTGTTCCACTTTGAATTCATCCTTCTTAAACATGGGAGACCAAAACCGCACACTCTATTCCAGATGAGGTCTCACCGGTGTCTTATAGAATGGCCCTAACACTTTCCTGTTTCTACTGGAATTACATTGCCTGATGCACCCTAAGACTGCATTAACCTTTTCCATGGCTGCATCTCGGTGGCAGCTTATAGTCATCCTGTGATCAGCCAATACTAGGTCTTTCTCCTCCTCTGTCACTTCCAACTGTTAAGTCCCCAGTTAACAGCAAAAATACTTGTTGTTTGTCCTCAAATGCACGACCTTGCACTTTGCACTATTAAATATCATCCCATTTCTATTACTCCAGTTTACAAGGACATCCAGATCTTCTTGTATGATAATCTGGTCCTCCTCCGTATTGGCAATCCCTCCCAGCTTTGTGTCACACTCCCACTTTCTGTGCCAAGGTCACTAATAAAAATGTGGAATAAGATTGGTCCCAAGACCAACCCCTGAGAAACTCCACTATTGACCTCCCTACAGCCTGGCAGTTCAGCATGATCCCTTGTAGTCTCCTCTTTAACCAGTTCCTTATCCACCTTTCAGTTCTCATATGAATCCCCATCTTCTCCAATTTAATTAAATGTCCCATGTGGAACTGTATCAAATGCCGTACTGACATCCAGATAGATGAGAGCTACTGCATTTCCTTTGTCGAAAACATTAGTTATCTTCTCACAGAAGGAGATCAGGCTGCTCTGGCAGGATCTACCTTTTGTAACACCATGTTTTATTTATTTATAGAGCTGAAGGCTGGAAGGAACTGTTAGCAATAGGCTGAGAGTGGCCATGTGGAGGTGGGGGAAGGGATGGCAGACCGTGCGGAGGTGGGAGGGGACGCGGTGTTGGATTTTGTTTTGTAGGAGTCCATGTCCCTGCTCCCTGTGGCCGTGGTGCCTTCCGTACCAAAGCAGCATGTCAGCGGAGCAGACGCACACACCATCGCTCCATCTGGAACACGCGGCGTTCACTGCCAGACGGGATGGGCGATTTTTCAGGGGCCCAGCTTGATATGCCTGGCTGGGGTGGATCCAGTTGGACGGGGGTCTGGGGCTCTGATAGTTTGGGATGTTCCTTTTTGCATAGTCAGTTCTTTCCCTTTATTGTTTTCCCCCTGCCTGTGCCCGAGGCCACTCTCTTCTTAACTTGCTTTTGTTATTTCAGTTCCAGTTGTTAAATGAGATCTAATAATTGCAAAGCTGAATGAAAGATAAACCAAACAGAACCATTTGAATTTTGGCACATACCTGGTAGAACTACACCTCATGAGGGTACGCTGTAATTACTTGGTTACCTATAGCATTTTCTGGTGGGGTGGATGAAGCAATGTCAAAGAGCCAAAGTGCTTTTTAGGGCAAAAGGGCTTGTCAGGTGTTTGCTCTCTAGGGAGCATGCCACTGGCCAGGGCTTGCAGACTTTCAGGAGTGGGGAGCTGGATAGTATTTACTGATCTCAAAATAAAAGGTTAAGATGGCTGGTTCATAATATCCGATGAAATCTTCCAAACTATTATAGAAATAGACCCTAATGCTATTAAAGCAACATGGTATTAATACTGATTCAAAACCGAAATTAAAATAATGAGATAAACGCATGAGAACTGAACTGACACCTAACTTCCATGTCTTAATGCCTGAACTTTTGACACTCACTCACACCATCTTTTTTTTTAAAGCTATGCACCGCACACAGTCAAGTTAATGAAGGAAAGCACACCAATTATTGACTGCTTTGTGTTGCATTCGCATCTGATTAAGCACCTAATTAAAACTGTACCACTGTAAGTGGAAACGCCTCAACGGAGCTTCGCTCCAATGTGTTTAAATCTGAATGAAAAGTTTCTAAATTAAATACATGGCAGGATGGTAAACAAGGGGAAACACAGAAGTGCCTCTACCGCGTCCTGTTGACTTCTTGTCCCAACCCCCTGCATAAGTTCTGGCCTCTTGGTCAACTGAGCTCCCAGTCCCACATCAGCTGTGCCCTCTCCTAGCCTAACCCGTTTCTACCGCAGTTCTTCATCCCCCTCGTCCAGGCAGGGGGTTGGCGCTGCAGCCCTAAGGCACCTGCGTTAATCACTCTCTCACATACTGGGGCTATTTAGATTTCAGGGAATGATTCATCAGTGTTACTGTCTCTGGGAGGTGGGAGAGAGGAGAGACTGAGACGGAGTTTGCTCCCCACACTCTGCTGGGCCATGTTCAACCCTGGTAGCCTCCACGTTACCTCATCCTCCACCCTCCCCCATGTGTCTCTGCTCATGTGTCAGAGTGTCCCCTTCTGATCATAATGCCACTGGCCTCAGCAGAGCTCCCAGACAGGAGCTACCTCATGATGGGGTTACAGTACTGAGAGTAAAATACATCCCAGGGAGGGTGTAATTATCCTCAAAGCAAGCATTAATTCTTTCACTTCCTAGACTGTAAAGTACTTCATTTCAAGTACACTTGAAAGGATTGATTTTTATTAATAAATTGCAGTAAATGTTGATTTCACTGTACACACAAAGATGAAAAATATTTATATAGGTAATATACAGAAATGCTTCTGGAGAAAGTTGAGTTTGATTTACGGATATTTACACTGTATATTTTGCGTGTGACATTGACAATTTGTGTTTGAACAGTTATAAAGATTTGGCTTTTCGAATCTCAACATTTACTGTAATTAAATAAAAAGAAAAGGAGGACTTGTGGCACCTTAGAGACTAACCAATTTATTTGAGCATGAGCTTTCGTGAGCTACAGCTCACTTCATCGGATGCATACCGTGGAAACTGCAGCAGACTTTATATATACACAGAGAATATGAAACAATACCTCCTCCCACCTCACTGTCCTGCTGGTAATAGCTTATCTAAAGTGATCATCAAGTTGGGCCATTTCCAGCACAAATCCAGGTTTTCTCACCCTCCACCCCCCCAACACAAATTCACTCTCCTGCTGGTGATAGCCCATCCAAAGTGACAACTCTCCACACAATGTGCATGACAATCAAGTTGGGCCATTTCTTGCACAAATCCAGGTTCTCTCACCCCCCTCCCAAAAACCACACACAGAAACTCACTATCCTGCTGGTAATAGCTCATCCAAAGTGACCACTCTCCCTACAATGTGCATGGTAATCAAGGTGGGCCATTTCCAGCACAAATCCAGGTTTTCTCACCCCCCCCACCCCCATACACACACAAACTCACTCTCCTGCTGGTAATAGCTCATCCAAACTGACCACTCTCCAAGTTTAAATCCAAGTTAAACCAGAACATCTGGGGGGGGGGGGGGGGGAGGGTAGGAAAAAACAAGGGGAAATAGGCTACCTTGCATAATGACTTAGCCACTCCCAGTCTCTATTTAAGCCTAAATTAATAGTATCCAATTTGCAAATGAATTCCAATTCAGCAGTTTCTCACTGGAGTCTGGATTTGAAGTTTTTTTGTTTTAAGATAGCAACTTTCATGTCTGTAATTGCGTGACCAGAGAGATTGAAGTGTTCTCCGATTGGTTTATGAATGTTATAATTCTTGACATCTGATTTGTGTCCATTTATTCTTTTACGTAGAGACTGTCCAGTTTGACCAATGTACATGGCAGAGGGGCTTTGCTGGCACATGATGGTATATATCACATTGGTGGATGTGCAGGTGAACGAGCCTCTGATAGTGTGGCTGATGTTATTAGGCCCTGTGATGGTGTCCCCTGAATAGATATGTGGACACAGTTGGCAACGGGCTTTGTTGCAAGGCTAGGTTCCTGGGTTAGTGGTTCTGTTCTGTGGTATGTGGTTGTTGGTGAGTATTTGCTTCAGGTTGCAGGGCTGTCTGTAGGCAAGGACTGGCCTGTCTCCCAAGATTTGTGAGAGTGATGGGTCATCCTTCAGGATAGGTTGTAGATCCTTAATAATGCGTTGGAGGGGTTTTAGTTGGGGGCTGAAGGTGACGGCTGGTGGCGTTCTGTTATTTTCTTTGTTAGGCCTGTCCTGTAGTAGGTAACTTCTGGGAACTCTTCTGGCTCTATCAATCTGTTTCTATACTTCCGCAGGTGTGTATTGTAGTTGTAAGAAAGCTTGACAGAGATCTTGTAGGTGTTTGTCTCTGTCTGAGGGGTTGGAGCAAATGCGGTTGTATCGCAGAGCTTGGCTGTAGACGATGGATCGTGTGGTGTGGTCAGGGTGAAAGCTGGAGGCATGCAGGTAGGAATAGCGGTCAGTCACGGCTAACCTGGTGGCTGAACTTTGTGACTTTGTCCTTACCCATAACTATTTTACATTTGGGGACAATGTATACCTTCAAATCAGCGGCACTGCTATGGGTACCCGCATGGCCCCACAGTATGCCAACATTTTTATGGCTGATTTAGAACAACGCTTCCTCAGCTCTCGTCCCCTAAAGCCCCTACTCTACTTGTGCTATATTGATGACATCTTCATCATCTGGACCCATGGAAAAGAAGCCCTTGAGGAATTCCACCATGATTTCAACAATTTCCATCCCACCATCAACCTCAGCCTGGTCCAGTCCACACAAGAGATCCACTTCCTGGACACTACAGTGCTAATAAGCGATGGTCACATAAACACCACCCTATACCGGAAACCTACTGACCGTTATTCCTACCTGCATGCCTCCAGCTTTCACCCTGACCACACCACACGATCCATCGTCTACAGCCAAGCTCTGCGATACAACCGCATTTGCTCCAACCCCTCAGACAGAGACAAACACCTACAAGATCTCTGTCAAGCTTTCTTACAACTACAATACCCACCTGCGGAAGTAAAGAAACAGATTGATAGAGCCAGAAGAGTTCCCAGAAGTCACCTACTACAGGACAGGCCTAACAAAGAAAATAACAGAACGCCACTAGCCGTCACCTTCAGCCCCCAACTAAAACCCCTCCAACGCATTATTAAGGATCTACAACCTATCCTAAAGGATGACCCAACACTCTCACAAATCTTGGGAGACAGACCAGTCCTTGCCTACAGACAGCCCCGCAACCTGAAGCAAATACTCACCAACAACCACATACCACACAACAGAACCACTAACCCAGGAACTTATCCTTGCAACAAAGCCCGTTGCCAAATGTGCCCACATATCTATTCAGGGGACACCATCACAGGGCCTAATAACATCAGCCACACTATCATAGGCTCGTTCACCTGCACATCCACCAATGTGATATATGCCGCCATGTGACAGACTAGGGACCGAATGGCTAGGCAGCAGTTCTGCGGAAAAGGACCTAGGGGTGACAGTGGACGAGAAGCTGGATATGAGTCAGCAGTGTGCCCTTGTTGCCAAGAAGGCCAATGGCATTTTGGGATGTATAAGTAGGGGCATAGCGAGCAGATAGAGGGACGTGATCGTCCCCCTCTATTCGACATTGGTGAGGCCTCATCTGGAGTACTGTGTCCAGTTTTGGGCCCCACACTTCAAGAAGGATGTGGATAAATTGGAGAGAGTCCAGCGAAGGGCAACAAAAATTATTAGGGGACTGGAACACATGAGTTATGAGGAGAGGCTGAGGGAGCTGGGATTGTTTAGCCTGCAGAAGAGAAGAATGAGGGGGGATTTGATAGCTGCTTTCAACTACCTGAAAGGGGGTTCCAAAGAGGATGGCTCTAGACTGTTCTCAATGGTAGCAGATGACAGAACGAGGAGTAATGGTCTCAAGTTGCAGTGTGGGAGGTTTAGATTGGATATTAGGAAAAACTTTTTCACTAAGAGGGTGGTGAAACACTGGAATGCGTTACCTAGGGAGGTGGTGGAATCTCCTTCCTTAGAGGTTTTTAAGGTCAGGCTTGACAAAGCCCTGGCTGGGATGATTTAACTGGGAATTGGTCCTGCTTTGAGCAGGGGGTTGGACTAGATGACCTTCTGGGGTCCCTTCCAACCCTGATATTCTATGATTCTATGTGCCAGCAATGCCCCTCTGCCATGTACATTGGTCAAACTGGACAGTCTCTACGTAAAAGAATAAATGGACACAAATCAGATGTCAAGAATTATAACATTCATAAACCAGTCGGAGAACACTTCAATCTCTCTGGTCACGCAATCACAGACATGAAGGTCGCTATCTTAAAACAAAAAAACTTCAAATCCAGACTCCAGCGAGAAACTGCTGAATTGGAATTCATTTGCAAATTGGATACTATTAATTTAGGCTTAAATAGAGACTGGGAGTGGCTAAGTCATTATGCAAGGTAGCCTATTTCCCCTTGTTTTTTCCTACCCCCCCCCCCAGATGTTCTGGTTTAACTTGGATTTAAACTTGGAGAATGGTCAGTTTGGATGAGCTATTACCAGCAGGAGAGTGAGTTTGTTTGTGTATGGGGGTGGGGGGGTGAGAAAACCTGGATTTGTGCTGGAAATGGCCCACCTTGATTATCATGCACATTGTAGGAAGAATGGTCACTTTGGATGAGCTATTACCAGCAGGAGAGTGAGTTTGTGTGTGTGGTTTTTGGGAGGGGGGTGAGGGGGTGAGAAAACCTGGATTTGTGCAGGAAATAGCCCAACTTGATTGTCATGCACATTGTGTAAAGAGTTGTCACTTTGGATGGGCTATCACCAGCAGGAGAGTGAATTTGTGTTGGGGGGTGGAGGGTGAGAAAACCTGGATTTGTGCTGGAAATGGCCCAACTTGATGATCACTTTAGATAAGCTATTACCAGCAGGACAGTGGGGTGGGAGGAGGTATTGTTTCATATTCTCTGTGTGTATATAAAGTCTGCTGCAGTTTCCACGGTATGCATCCGATGAAGTGAGCTGTAGCTCACGAAAGCTCATGCTCAAATAAATTGGTTAGTCTCTAAGGTGCCACAAGTCCTCCTTTTCTTTTTGCGAATACAGACTAACACGGCTGCTACTCTGAAACCTGTAATTAAATAATTGTTGTCTGACCACCCCCATAACTTCCCACAGCTCTGAACACTGAAATTGTAAACATTAAAAAAGGGCTTTAAAATAACTATCGATATCATCTATTGAAATTAAAAAAAGAAATAGACAAAATTAATTTTGCCAAACCCACTTAACAGCAATCGCAATATGCTAGGGGTTGGAAATTCACAGCTAAGGCATCCAACCTTAATTCTGCCCTGAAGTGACACCAGGCAATACCATAGGGCCATGAATAGTCAATTTAGTGTATAAAGTCCCAAATTAGATTATACCGATTTGTAAAGACACATGAGATCTTTCCCTCAGACCTTCACTGGGTTCTTTCTTTTATTGGTAATTCCCAGAAATCAATAGATAAATAAGATTCTATCACTTATGAAGGGGCCGTTTCAGATTTTTGGGGAGTGTCTATTAATTTGCAAGAAGGGCCACGTGCTGGGAGAGACGGGGCCTTGTTTCATTTTAACTTGTGCATACTCAGCAGCTTCAGGAATTTGGTTCAAAGTATTTACATGTTTCCCTGGCCTGTTCTTAAAAGGGCTGCTATAGACTGTGGGGAGGGGCAGGATCAGGAGCTGAGTCCCTTAGATATTTATAGCTCACTGAAGAAGGATGGGGATTGGCGGGGGTGGGTCTCCAGGAATTTAATAATAAACACACAAATATCATCATTCTTAATGAATTGTCATCTTATGATTCCCCTAACACGCTAATAAACTCTGGCCACCCCAGCAGTCTAGGGAGGGAGTATTAATAAACTCCTGTGGTCAGTGTGGAACCTAAGGCACAAGGATCTTTCAGTGGCTGGGTCAGAGTCACCCAGAGGGAAATTCACTTCACTGGGTAAATCCCTAGTTGCTGGGCTCTGCAGAGGGGTGGGGAGGTGAATTCAATCCCCCATTCCTGGGCATGCACACCCCCCCACAATCCTCACCCTGATCTCAGACGCTACTGAAACCTGCCCCTGAGGTGATGGACCCACTTGGTGCTGCCAGAGCCATCTGCCATGGGACCCAGAGGGGGCAGAGGCCCAGCTCCAGAACTGCTACCCCAGCCCCCATGCTGTGCTGGAGTTCCCCTGGCTTTCCAGTCTGCAGATGGCTCTAGCTGTCTGGGGACCCAGCCCGTGCACCCACCACACACAAACTTTCTCGCCACACATATCCCAGGGTGGGGAAGGACCCTCTGGGGCTGGCTGCAGTCTCCCCTTGCTGCTGTGAGAGGAATGGGATGGTCCCTCATATAAAACACACACCCACCCATGGGCAGATGGGAAATGTAGTTTCTTCCAGGGGATTGAAAATGTTTGATTTAGAGTCCTGAGCTCTCTCTTCCTGTTTGTCTCCTTCTGCCACTTTCAGATCTCTTGGAGAGACAAGGTGGGTGAGGGAATTTCTTTTAGGACCAATTAAAAAAAATACTTCTTTTTAATATCCTGGGGCAAACATGGCTACAAGAACCCGTTCAGTCTCTCTCTTTTTCCCTTTGTACCTCCTCCCCTTCTTACTTCCCGCTCAGCTGAGACTGTCCCATATAATGGGGAAATTAGGGTTCACTCCTGTAATGACTGGGTCCTTCCAACACTAATGGGACACTAAAGCCTCTGTATGTCAGTGACAGCAGCAGCTCTGGGACTCGGAGACATAGGGAGAAGAGATGGGAGTGAGCAGGTGATGTTTGTGCAGGGTGTGAGTTACTCCTCACATGCAGAATTCACGTCCAGCACAGAATTCCTTTTTTTTTCCCTGCAGAAAATACATTCTGCCCGAGAAGTGCTGCATTTCCACGTTTCACGCACCAGAGGCCCCTGTGGCAGCAGACCAGCCAGCAGCCAGCTGGGTTCATCAGAGCACTCTGCCTGCCGAGCCAGGTTAGGACAGACAGAGTGGGGCACATGGGACGGTGGGGGGCGTGTCACAGACTGGGGTCCAGAATGGCTAGTGAGGGGGACAGACTGGGGCATTGGCTCAGGAGATAGTGGGGTGACAGCACTGAGCCAGGGGTTGAATGGGAGGGGGGCTGCAGGGCCACATGGTGACAGGGCGAAGGGAGGTCTCAGGGACCCATGGGGGGGTTTCAAGGCTGATTCCTCACTCCTATACTTTGAGTGCAGAAGTTGGGGGCCTGGAAGGATTCTAAACCTTAATACTGGCCACTCCAGGCTTGTATTTAACTCCCAAGGTTACAGGTTTTCTCTGACCTTGGGTGGGTAGATGCTGCCACCAGCCAAATGCAAAAACCGCTTTGAGAACTCAGGAAGGCGCACTTGGGAATTTCTTCCTGTGAGGTACCCTCAAGCCCTTTCACCCCCACTCCGGGGAAGAGCTGAGAAAGAAAACGAAGGAAGTCAGCTGTCACCACCAGCTAATTAAACAACACGGGCACAAACCTCTTAGGACACAAAAATCCAATCCTGTTCTTAAAAAAGGGTAAATTTTATTAAAAACCAAAAGAAAGGAAATACATCTGGAACTTCAACTTTTTGCTAGATTTAAAAAAAAACAAGTACAAGGATTAAGCGTCAAGATAGATCTCTTGAGGTCCAGCTTAAAGGTTACAAGCAAAAAAAAGAAACGGGGGTTAGCATAGAGCAGTCCACAAGCCATAAAGAAATAAAAGAGATAAACGTAATCACATCTTCCTAGGCATTTCCTGATCTACTTACATATCTGGGGTTTCAAATGAGTAGTTTCTAGGTATAAGCTGGTGATTTTTCAGCCCAAAGCTTTTTACAGCATAGTTCCAACCCTGTCTCTGGGAGAAAAGCACAGTCAGAAAAAGGGGAAGTTTTTTTCCCCAATTTTAAAAAGTTCTAGCCTTCTTTTGGTCAGGTGCCCACTCCTTTCCTTTTACCTATGGACTTTTAAACCCTTTACAGGTAAAGCAAGTAGAGAACAGCTACTAACAGAGATTTTATAGCTAACTGGTTGGCTGGATGTCCATAAAAGGGAGCTCCCCCACCCTTCATTTATCACAGGGGGGCTGCAGGGACACATGGGGATGGGCGATGCTGGGACACACAGGGACAGGGACAGGGGCAGGTGCACCTGATTGAATGGGAGAGGCTTGTGATCAGCTAGGGTCTGCATGAGGGAGGCTCCCCAACTCCCTAACAATCTCTTCCCCTCCCAAAAATATCTGTTCCATACTTCTCCCACCTACACCAAACAACCCACCAGGTTAACTCCCAGACTCCTTCCCTCTCCCTCAACTCCTCTGTTGCCCCTGACTCCTCCAAGCCTTTGCACTGCTTCTGAGGGGTGTAGGAAATATGGTTTTGGGCGGGGGAGTGTCTGTATTGTTAGAGACGTACTTAGTAACAGGTGTTTTGGAATAAATTACCAAAACAATTGAAACTGGCATGATTATATTTTGTTATTTTAACAAATAAAATATGCAGAATTTTGCAGAATTTTAAAATCTTGTGTGTAGAATTTTTTAATTTTTTGGCACAGAATTCCCCCAGGAGTAGTGAGTGCTTGGTAAAATACAGGATGCTGCTGTCTTCTTTCTGATCCGGGAGTCTGGGCTGAGCAGTTGCTGCTCCCCAGTGGTGTCAATTTATTCACAATTTCTCTATTCTCCTCCACTGATTTTGTCCCCTTTTCTCTCTAAAGCTCCCATGCTTGTTTAAAAACACCTCAGATTTGGTGGGCTTTCCCACTCATTCTATCTGCAGGATTTGTCCTTGCTTCGGTGGGAAATTGTTGCCCTGAGCTATTCTCCAATGGGAAGAGAGTAAAGGTATGTTTACACTGGCAGAGTTACATCGCCAGCAGTTACAGCGCCACTCAGGGAGCGCTAAAGGGAAACTGCTGTTGTGTGTTCACACTGTCAGCTGCCCGCACAATAGCGTGTTCACACTTGCAGCGGTGTTTGGAGCAGTGCACTCTGGGCTGCTGTCCTAGAGAACATCTCTTCCTCTTCTGCCACTAAGAGTTGTGGGAAAGTGGAGGCGATCGTGGACTGGGTCCTGTCCCAATGCCCCATAATGCATTGGTTCACATCCCAGCAATCCCTGTGCTTTCATCCGCATTTGGCACCATCTGTCAATGGTTTTTTGTACTGCACATTGTGCCTCTTTGGGCTCAGGAATGGATCCCGCACTGTTGACCAATATGCTGCTCGCTCTCACCAACACATCACAAGTGGCAGTGGTGTCAGTCACTAACCAGTTCGGAGTGGGGAAGTCGACTGTTGGACTTGTGTTGACAGAAGTGTGCTGGGCCAGTAATCACATCCTGCTCTGGAAGACCATGACTCTGGGTTATGTGCGTGACGTTGTGGATGGCTTTGCACAAATGGGCTTCCCTAACTGTGGAGGGGGATAGATGGCACGCATATTCCAATTCTGGCACCAGACCACCTAGCCACCAAGTACATTAATCACAAGGGGTATTTCTCTATGGTTCTCCAGGCGCTTGTGGATCACCGTGGGCGTTTCACAGACATTAACACAGGCAGGTCCAGAAAGGTGCATGACACAAGCATCTTTTGGAACATTGGCCTGTTCAGGAAACTGCAAGCAGGGACTTTCTTTCCGGACCAGAAGATCACCATAGGGGAAGTCAAAATCCCCAATGTCATCCTGGGAGACCCTGCCTACCCCTTAATGCCATGCAGCAAGGAGCCGTTCAACAACAGGCTGACAAGTGCAGAATGACTGTTGAGTGTGCTTTTGGCCATTTAAAGGCCCGCTGGTGCTGCCTATATGGGAGACTGGACCCGGCTGATGACAATATTCTTATGCTTATAGCTGCGTGCTGTATGCTCCAGAATATTTGTGAAGGGAAGGGTGAAAGTTTCACTCAGGGCTGGACTGCTGAGGCTCAGTGCCTGGAGGCTGAATTTGAACAGCCAGAGACAAGGGCTATTAGAGGGGTGCAGCATGGGTCCAAAAGGATCAGGGATGCTGTGGCAGGGTGGTCCCCCCAACATGCCTTGAAGGGCTTAAAACAGCCCTGGGAGAGGGCTGAGAGAGGGAAAAGCTGGGCTGTTCGTGAAAACAGCCATAGCTGTGGCCTGTGTAATTAGGGCCCAGCTGGCCCTTATAAGAGGGTAGTGGGCCAGAAGGAGACACTCTCTCTAGCTACATGGAGAGAGGAGGACCTGGATGCCTGGGAAGCTGAGGATAGTACCTAGGGCAGGGCAGGGCAGGGCAGTGCTGGGGAAGGGCAGACGGAGCCGGGGAGCTCCAGCCTAGCAGAGCCCCAGGCTGCAGGCCCAGGTAAAGGCCCACAAAAGGGGACTAAGGCTGCAGAGGAGCAGCCCAGACCTAGACAGAGGCAGCTGGTCTGACCCCCCTTGCCGGTGATGCGTGGTACAGACTGCAGTCTGCCCAAGGAGTGGGGGCTAGACGATGACTGACAGTAGCCACTGAGGCAAGGGAGGGTTAGGGGATTGGGGGTTCCCGTGGGGAAGGGGGACCCAGACTGAGGGGGTACTGCCAGGGCAAAGAACCATAATCTAGAAGGGCACCGGGGACCAGGATGGGCACGGGGCCAGCGGCAGGCAAGACACTGACCGGCAGAGGGCGCTCCTTGCTGAAAAGGGCGAATTCCCTGGACAACCAGCAGGGAGATGGGGGAAGGGGGGGGAAGGGGTCCCGGCGTGGTTAGAGATTTGTGTATGTCCAGGTATCATATCCAGCCTTATCCTTTGGAGTACAGTGCAGCGGGTACCGTACTTCAGCAGGGCTAAACTGCAGAGGGACGGGTGTTGAGTGCAGTGGGTACTGGGCGTCCGCGGGGCTGGACTGTGATGGGGCAGGAGTGGAAGGCAGCGGGTACAGACTGGAGCCAGGAGGGTGATAAGAGTGTGTTGGCGGTGTCTGGGGGGTGCATGGGAAAGAGTTTTGTGACAATGGCTGCAGGGGAGGGCGGTCGCAGAGCTGCTCAGTTTGCAGTGCTAGTAGCCCCTGGAGCATGACCGCTTGGCGCTCCATAACATTTAAGAGCCGCTCCATGGCTTCGTTCTGGCGCACCCCGTTCTCCTTTCGGTCCCTCTTCTCGCTGTCCGGCCACTCTTTCAATTCTTGTTTTTCGGCCGCAGAGTGCATCATGACCTCATGCAGAAACTTCTCTTTAGTTCTTGATGGCCACTTTCTAATTCTGCGTAGCCATTCGGCCGGCGATAAGAAAGAGGGAGGCTGGGCTCCCAAGGGCGTATCTGTGAAGCCAAAATGCAACATTTTATAGAAGCAGTAGTGTTTGCAACACAGAGACCACTGATTTAAAGTATAGCCACTATTCACACACCTGTCACTAACTGGCTGACCCCAGGCAAGCACCCATGAGCCACAAGACCCCCAAAATGGTAACAGCAGGGGCAGGGGAAATTACTGTTCCAGGACCATACTGTACACTGGGCACGTGGCTCTTGGGGAGAGACAGCACTGTAGGGGGTGGGGGGGCTCATAATCATTCCTGTGCCCATATTTTTCACAGGCTATGTTCATTATGGAAGATATCTCACCGCTGAGGGTGAGCAGGGAATCACAGTAGGGGCTTCTCCAAGACTGCAGCTTCTGCCCTGGCCCTTATGTGGCTCGCCTGTGTGCAGCAATGGTTTCCCATCCCCGCTCCGTGGTGGCAGAGTGGCATGGGAAAGTTACCCTTAATAGGGCAAGAAATAAAGCAGAGTGGTCATTTTCTACTCGCGACAGGATGTGGAAGGGGCACAGAAGAAGCAAGTGTCCCCCAAACCCATGTTACCCAGTCCCCGAGCATGACTCAAAGCTGCCCCCACCATATCTCAAACCTCTTCACTCCTCCAACAACCAGCTGCCAGTCTTCCCTTGCTGCTACCCACTCTTGACAGGCAGAAAACCTCCAAACTCTATCCCCTTCTCTTTGCCTCTGAAAGTTGCCTTGCCCAGGGCTTTGCTGCCTGTGTGAATGGCAGGCAGGGATGGGGAGTTATCACTTTCTGCGTATTTACTGAACATTCATCTGGTCACTGACCCCTTCATTAATGCAGAGTTAAGGTTGCCCAGCGATATGTTGGGCCCTGCCAGAATGTCAAGTTCAGTAAAATTCAAACCACTCAAAACTAGGAAATAGAGAGCTAATGTCCATGCCAATGCAACTTAAGGAACCTCCCAGCTCCATTCCTGTTCCTTTGCCTGTGACAATTGCCTTGTCCAGGGCTTTGCTGCCTGTGTGAATGGCAGATGGGAGTGGGAATCCATCCGTTCCTGCTTAGTTACAGAACATTCATCTGTTCACTGACACCTTCATTAATGCAGAGGTAAGGTTCCCCAGTGGTACCTTGGGCCTTTCTAGAAGGTCGAGTTCAGCAAAACTCAGACCTCTCAAAACTAGGAAATACGGAGCTCTGGTACACACTTATGTAACCTTAACTCTGCCCCCTGGAGCTGGCAACAGCCACTGGGCGTTCTCTGCCTGCACTCCAGCTCCACTCAACAGTGTGAGGTGTGGCTGCACAGAAGGGTAGAGGTGTTAGTTAGAGCAACTCGGTGGAGGTGTGATGGTGATATGAGAAGATCTGGGTCTGAGTCCCCCCCCCGATGTGTGCGATGAAAGGAAAGAGGTGCATGTGTACCTTGAGCTTCCAGTCTGTATCATTTCTGCACTGAGCTGGGCATGTTGTCACGAGGAAACGGGACGGTTTGCCATGGGAATGGTCAGCAGCGAGGTGGGATCTGAGAGCAGTCTGTGTGCTTAACCATGGGTAAGTGAATGTGGAATGTCAGCTGGAACCTGTGTGAGTAAGGATGAAAGAGGAGTTCAATTGACCAAGTGTGCGGCTGTTTCTGGGGAGCAGGCTCAGTGTCTGAGTGTAGAACGGGTGTTGCTAGCTCCTCAAGTACGTTTGTGTAGGTAATAGATCTGCAAACTCCACATCGCAGATTTCTTCATTTAAAAGAATTTAGAAGGTACATTTAAATGGTACCACGCAGGTCACCTAAAACCAGATTCCGTCTTAGCAAAGACAAGGTGCTGGATGCTGTGCTAGAGTTGTCTTGTGCCATGTTTCTTTAGTGATAGGCGCTATCTGCAATGGCTGGGTACGCATAGGTGTGCTGTGGGAGTATTGGGTCATTGCTCACATCAGTCAGACAGGGCCGTCCGTACCCATGCGCAGAGTATGCAGCTGCATAAAGCACCAGGAAATTTGGGGCATTTCCTGGTGCCCTGTGCAGCTGTGTGCTGCTCCAGTGGCCAGCCTGAACCGCTGGCCAGCTAAGCCGGCCAGGAAAGCTGCTCCTGCCCTGCACCAACTCCACCCCTTCTCCAGAGCCCGCTCCCCACCGCTTCCCACCCCTGCTCCACCGCGCCCCCACTCCACCCCTTCCCCGAGCTGTGTCCTGGGGGACTGCAGCAAAGGTCGGGTGCGCCTTGCTCTCACCAGGGGGTGGGAAATGAAGCGACCTGGCCCCAGCCTGCTCCACTCTGCCGGCTCCCACCTACACCACTGGTGAATGCTAGGGGTTGGTTCCCCCCATGTCCCAAGGCTGGGAGCCAGGGAAACACAACGGAGGGGGCTGGGGCTGGGGCTGGGTCACTCCACTTCCCACCACCCTGTGAGTGCAGGGTCAGGCCCGCAGTGCAATCACTGGGGGTCAGAAAGTGGAGTGAGTTGACCCCAACCCGCTCCGCTCCACTGGCTTGTGCTGGGGGGTGCTTTTCCCCTGCCCCCCAAGCCTGCTCCTTCCCCCCACAGACTGGATACAGCCCCCCCCAGAGGCCTGGGGCCAGACCCCCATGGAGGCCTGGGGCCATGCCCCCGGGGGGGGGGGCTGTGTAGGGCACCACAATGTCTAGGGACAGCCCTGCAGTCAGATTTAGGGTTACATTGGTGAGTGCCTTATCTCTATATTGCCTGGGTATTAAAAGTTTGAGTCTTCTGGAGGGGTACCAGACACCTTGGGGCAACCTTAAATCCTGTGTTCATATAGTTTTTTGGAGGTGAATTTTCTAGCTCTTAACACAGAGCGATGTTGGCTGGAGGAATTTGTGGCCTTTTAGGCAGTTGTGGGTCTCAAGCAGGTTTGCAATGCAAGGCACAGAGAAGTGCCATGGTCTTACCCAAGGTCACCCAGCAGGTCTGTGGCAGAGCCAGGAATTATCCCCGTCCAGTGCTCTCTCCACGTAGGTGCTGGGAGATTGTGAAGCTGCTCCCATCTCCTGTACTTTTTGTTGCAGTGGAATGGGAATAATGGTTATACTTTCAAATGTCTCTCTCCTTCTCCACCTCCTCCTTCTGCCACCAAGTCCAGCTCCTCCTCCCCTTCTTTCAAGTGTTTGTCAAGTTGGTAACAGAGCCAGAGAGAGAAATCTCTGACATGGTCTGTTCCCCAAGATCTTGACAGTTTAATCATATGGTGGTTACGGTACCTAAAGTACATGAGAGAAGATGGTGTTTGTCTCTCTCTCCTTCTCCACCTCCTCCTCCTGCCGCCACTTCCTGTTCAGCCTTCCCTTCTTGTCCATACCCTCCAGCCCTCTGTTAGCACTGTAGAAGCAAGTAGCTGTCTCCTGTCCTAGGCTGCTGCACACACATATTACAGGCAGCAGCGGCAGCATACAATATGGTGCATGCCACCTTGGTGATGCAGGCTGAGCTGCACACTGAGCTGGGCCTCTCACTGCTACTTCCAGCTGGGCCTCCTGCCCCTAGTCCAGCCATGCCCTAGCTCTGCCCAGTCTGCCCCTCCTCAAAACAGGCCCCCTCCCCTATACATTCTGGCCCATCCCTTCACATCAGAAACAGGTGACATGTGCCTTTAAATTATTCATATTTTGGATTTCAGATGATTAAATTTGTGTTACCTTCAGTTTCACCCTCTCCATCAATCCCCTCTCCCCCACCTCCCAGTTTCAGTTGTTTGGTGGTGCCTCGGATGGTTTTCCATTGATAGTTTGGGAGGGAGGAAGGCTGGTCACTTGATCCTTGTGTTACCTTGCCAGCTGACTAGTGAGAAGTGATGACTCCCTCTTGGGTGGATGGGCCAATCCCGGGGCCCATTACCTCTCAGTGATTTATTTTCCATTCCAAGTCCAGAAAGTAGATTTTCAATATAAATGCTTTGTTCCTTACATAGAATCATAGAATATCAGGGTTGGAAGGGACCTCAGGAGGTCATCTAGTCCAACCCCCTGCTCAAAGCAGGACCAATCCCCAACTAAATCATCCCAGCCAGGGCTTTGTCAAGCCTGACCTTAAAAACCTCAAAGGAAGGAGATTCCACCACCTCCCTAGGGAACCCATTCCAGTGTTTCACCACCCTCCGAGTGAAATAGTTTTTCCTAATATCCAACCTAAACCTCCCCCACTGCAACTTGAGACAATTACTCCTTGTCCTGTCCTCTTCCACCACTGAGAATAGTCTAGAACCATCCTCTCTGGAACCACCTCTCAGGTAGTTGAAAGCAGCTATCAAATCCCCCCTCACTTTTCTCTTCCGCAGACTAAACAATCCCAGTTCCCTCAGCCTCTCCTCATAAGTCATGTGTTGCAGACCCCTCAACATTTTTGTTGCCCTCTGCTGGACTCTTTCCAATTTTTTCACATCCTGCTTGTATTGTGGGGCCCAAAACTGGACACAGTACTCCAGATGAGGCCTCACCAATGTCAAATAGAGGGGAACGATCACATCCCTTGATCTGCTGACAATGCCCCCACTTATACAGCCCAAAATGCCATTGGCCTTCTTGGCAACAAGGGCACACTGTTGACTCATATCCAGCTTCTCATCCACTGTCACCCCTAGGTCCTTTTCCGCAGAACTGCTGCCGAGCCATTCGGTCCCTAGTCTGTAGCGGTGCCTGGGATTCTTCCATCCTAAGTGCAGGACTCTGCACTTGTCCTTGTTGAACCTCATCAGATTTCTCTTGGCCCAATCCTCTAATTTGCCTAGGTCCCTAGATATCTTATCCCTACCCTCCAGCATACCTACCTCTCTTCCAGTTTAGTGTCATCTGCAAACTTGCTGAGGGTGCAGTCCATGCCATCCTCCAGATCATTAATGAAGGTATTGAACAAAACCAGCCCCAGGACTGACCCTTGGGGCACTCTGCTTGATACCGCCTGCCAACTAAACATGGAGCCATTGATCACTACCCGTTCAGGCCCATAACCAGCTTTCTATCCACCTTATAGTCCATTCATCCAGCCCATACTTCTTTAATTTGCTGGCAAGAATACTGTGGGAGACCGTGTGAAAAGCTTTGCTAAAGTCAAGGAATAACATGTCCACTGCTTTCCTCTCATCCACAGAGCCAGTTATCTCGTCACAGAAGGCAATTAGATTAGTCAGGCATGACTTGCCCTTGGTGAATCCATGCTGACTGTTCCGGATCACTTTCCTCTCCTCTAAGTGCTTCAGAATTGATTCCTTGAGGACCTGCTCTATGATTTTTCCAGGGACTGAGGTGAGGCTGACTGGCCTGTAGTTCCCAGGATCCTCCTTCTTCTCTTTTTTAAAGATGGGCACTACATTAGCCTTTTTCCAGTCATCCGGGACCTCCCCGATCGCCATGAGTTTCAAAGATAATGGCCAATGGCTCTGCAATCACATCCGCCAACTCCTTTAGCACTCTCAGATGCAACACATCCGGCCCCATGGACTTGTGCTCATCCAGCTTTTCTAAATAGTCCTGAACCACTTCTTTGTCCACAGAGGGCTGGTCACCTCCTCCCCATGCTGTGCTGCCCAGTGCAGTAGTCTGGGAATTGACCTTGTTCATGAAGACAGAGGCAAAAAAAATATTGAGTACATTAGCTTTTTCCACATCCTCTGTCACTAGATTACCTCCCTCATTTAGTAAGGGGCCCACACTTTCCTTGACTTTATTCTTGTTGCTAACATACCTGAAGAAACCCTTCTTGTTACTCTTAACATCTCTTGCTAGCTGCAACTCCCAAGTGTGATTTGGCCTTCCTGATTTCACTCCTGCATGCCTGAGCAATATTTTTATAATCCTCCCTGGTCATTTGTCCAGTCTTCCACTCCTTGTAAGCTTCTTTTTTGTGTTTAAGATCAGCAAGGATTTCACTATTAAGCCAAGCTGGTCACCTGCCATATTTACTACACTTTCTACACGTCGGGATGGTTTGTCCCTGTAACCTCAGTAAGGATTCTTTAAAATACAGCCAGCTCTCCTGGACTCCTTTCCCCCTCATGTTATTCTCCCAGGGGATCCTGCCCATCAGTTCCCTGAGGGAGTCAAAATCTGCTTTTCTGAAGTTCAGGGTCCGTATTCTGCTGCTCTCCTTTCTTCCCTGTGTCAGGATCCTGAACTTGACCATCTCATGGTCTCTGCCTCCCAGGTTCCCATCCACTTTTGCTTCCCCTACTAATTCTTCCCGGTTTGTGAGCAGCAGGTCAAGAAGAGCTCTGCCCCTAGTTGGTTCCTCCAGCACTTGCACAAGGAAATGGTCCCCTACCCTTTCCAAAAACTTCCTGGATTGTCTGTGCACTGCTGTATTGCTCTCCCAGCAGATATCAGGGTGATTGAAGTCTCCCTTGAGAACCAGGGCCTGCGATCTAGTAACTTCCATTAGTTGCCGGAAGAAAGTTTCGTCCACCTCATCTCCCTGGTCCAGTGGTCTACAGCAGACTCCCACCATGACATCACCCTTGTTGCTCACATTTCTAAACTTAATCCAGAGACTCTCAGGTTTTTCTGCAGTTTCATACCGGAGCTCTGAGCAGTCATATTGCTCTCTTACATACAATGCAACTCGCCCAGCTTTTCTGCCCTGCCTGTTGTTCCTGAACAGTTTATATCCATCCATGACAGTACTCCAGTCATGTGAGTTATCCCACCAAGTCTCTGTTATTCCAATCACATCATAAGTCCTTGCCTGTGCCAGGACTTCCAGTTCTCCCTGCTTGTTTCCCAGGCTTCTTGCATTTGTGTATAGGCACTTGAGATAACTCGCTGATCGTCCCTCTTTCTCAGTATGAGGCAGGAGCCCTCCCCTCTCGCTCTTTCCTGCTCGTGCTTCACCCCCTTGTATCCCACTTCCCCACTTACCTCAGGGCTTTGGTCTCCTTCCCCCAGTGAACCTAGTTTAAAGCTCTCCTCAATAGGTTAGCCAGTCTGCTTGCAAAGATGCTCTTCCCTCTCTTTGTTACATATGACCTATACGTTGATCTCTCAGTCATTATGAGTCTTGACCAGTTATGTGCTTTCTGTAGACACCTCACATGACCATCCTCCAAGGGATGTGTTTGGTGTGATGGGTTTGTCAGGTGAGAGCTGCTGGCAAAGACAAAATGACCCTTTGCCAAGGGATCTCTGTGTCACTGTCTGACCCCCGTAGGCCAGGGAGAGGACAACTTTCTGCCAATGGCCTTCACGACGGGTGCTGAGTTCCCAGCAGTGTCCCTCGTTCCCTCTCCATTTCCGTTCACGGAGTGCTGTCTGGGACACTGACCAGCTTCCTGCTCCCCAGGCCACCCCATATCTACTCCATGTGCCAGGCTTGTGGCAGCCCCCAGTGAGAAGCCATCCAGCCCATCAAACTGGTGCCAAACTCCTGGGCCTCAGGCCTTCTGGGCTGCACCTCTGTGAGTCCAATTTCTCCTTGCTCCAGGGGTGCGCCCTTCTACTGTGTCAGGCTCAACCCTCTGGCTGAGGCCTTGGGACACTTTCTTCCTCTCTCGGGTACCAGGTGAAACTGCAAAAGAGCCAACTGCTGGCAAACTAGGGTAAATAAAGGAACAAAAAAGAAAAGAAAGGGGAAAACAACTGTGTGAAGTCAAGAGCAGAACAACAGTCTTTTGTCTTCTTTAACATCCCATAATAGTAATAGTTTAACATCCCGTGTCAATGGATCTTTCCTGCCAGGCAGCATTTAATGCTGTCTGTTGCCAGTCAGCACTTCACATAGTTAAAGTCTCTGTCCTGCCTGGTGATTTACATAGCCACAGAAGCTCACAATGCAACTGGTTCAGTTGTTCACAGACATGCTGGAAGGGCATAACGTGGGGGGTCCCCCGCGTGGATCAGTTCTGGATCCGGTTCTGTTCAATATCTTCATCAGTAATTTAGATAATGGCATAGAGAGTACACTTACAAAGTTTGTGGATGATACCAAGCTGGGAGGGTTTGCCAGTGCTTTGGAGGAGAGGATTAAAATTCAAATGATCTGGACAGACTGGAGAAATGGTCTGAAGTAAATAGGATGAAATTCAATACGGACAAATGCAAAGTACTTCATTTAGGAAGGAACAATCAGTTGCACACATACAAAATGGGAAATGACTGCCTAGGAAGGAGTACTGCGGAAAGTGATCAGGGGGTGATAGTGGACCACAAGCTTAATATGAGTCAACAGTGTAACGCTGTTGCAAAAAAAAAAAAAAAAAAGCAAACATCATCTGGGATGTATTAGGAGGAGTGTTGTAAGCAAGAGATGAGAAATAATTATTTCACTCTACTCCACACTGATTAGGCCTCAACTGGAGTATTGTGTCCCGTTCTGGGAGCCACATTTCAGGATAGATGTAGACAAACTGGAGAAATTCCAGAGAGGAGCAACAGAAATGATTAAAGGTCTAGAAAACATGAGCTATGAGGGAAGATTGGAACAAAATGGGCTTATTAAGTCTGGAGAAGAGAAGACTGAGAGGGGACATGATCACAGTTTTCAAGTACATAAAAGGTCTTTACAAGGAGGAGGGAGAAAAATTGTTCTTCTTAACCTCTGAGGATAGGACAAGAAGCAAGGGGCTTAAATTGCAGCAAAGGAGGTTTAGATGGGAAATTAGGAAAACCTTCCTGTCAGGGTGGTTAAGCACTGGAATAATTTGCCTAGGGCAGTTGTGGAAACTCCATCATTGGAGATTTTTAAGAGCAGGTTAGAAAACTCCTGTCAGAGATGATCTGGATAATACTTTGTCCTGCCATGAGTCCAGAGGACTGGACTAGATGACCTCTCGCGGTTCCTTCTCATCGTATGATTCTATGATACTCAGATATTATTCCAGGCAGCAACTCACAAGCATTCAATAAAGTCTAAACATTAAACACATTCTTATAATTCTCATCCCTGTTTTAACAGTACTGACACAGGTGAGCCAGACTGATTCCAGCTCTGAGTTTGTCCATGTTCAATTAAGATTTGGGGGCTTTTGCAAGAGCTAACACCTCATCTGCCAGTGTCACAGGCAGGATGGGCAGGGATGGTGTCTCTAGCCTCTGTTTGCCAGAAGCTGGGAATGGGAGACGGGATGGATCACTTGATGATTCCCTGTTCTGTTCATTCCCTCTGAAGCACCTGGCATTCGCCACTGACCTAGATGAACCATTGGTCTGATGCAGTGGGCCGTTCTTATGTTCACAGTCTCTATCAGGAGTATCTACTCCTTTCGACTCACTTGGGAGCCACAGAAAGAAACAAGGTGTGCTGAGGCAAGAAGGCCCAGTCTCAGAGCCCCAGGGTTCACGCTTGCCAAAAGCTAAAACTAGGCCCATCCCATGAAAGGGGGCACTCTCAGGAGAGACTGTATAAAGACTGGAGCATCAAACAACCTTGTAAACCTGAGACAGCTGCCTTGGGGACAATGACAGGGAAAATTCATAGGCAGGAGTTGTAGACCAAGCTGGATGAGCAAGCATCTTAGAGAGGTAATTAAGAAAAAGCAGAAAGCATATAGGGAGTGGAAGAAGGGAGGGATCAGTAAGGAAAGCTACCTTATTGAGGTCAGAATATGTAGGGATAAAGTGAGACAGGCTAAAAGTCAAGTAGAGTTGGACCTTGCAAAGGGAATTAAAACCAATAGTAAAAGGTTCTATAGTCATATAAATAGGAAGAAAACAAAGAAAGAAGAAGTGGGACCGCTAAAAACTGAGGATGGAGTGGAGGTCAAGGATAATCTAGGCATGGCCCAATATCTAAACAAATACTTTGCCTCAGTCTTTAATAAGACTAAAGAGGATCTTAGGGATAATGGTAGCATGATAAATGGGAATGAGGATATGGAGGTAGACATCACCATATCTGAGGTAGAAGCGAAACTCAAACAGCTTAATGGGACTAAATCGGGGGGCCCAGATAATCTTCATCCAAGAATATTAAAAGAATTGGCACAAGAAATTGCAAGCCCATTAGCAAGAATTTTTAATGAATCTGTAAACTCAGGGGTTGTACCGTATGATTGGAGAATTGCTAACATAGTTCCTATTTTTAAGAAAGGGAAAAAAAGTGATCCAAGTAATTATAGGCCTGTTAGTTTGACATCTGTAGTATGCAAGGTCTTGGAAAAAATTTTGAAGGAGAAGGTAGTTAAGGACATTGAAGTCAATGGTAAATGGGACAAAATACAACATGGTTTTACAAAAGGTAGATCGTGCCAAACCAACCTGATCTCCTTCTTTGAGAGAGTAACAGATTTTTTAGATAAAGGAAACGCAGTGGATCTAATTTACTTAGATTTTAGTAAGGCGTTTGATACTGTGCCACATGGGGAATTATTAGTTAAATTGGATAAGATGGGCATCAATAGGAAAATTGAAAGGTGGATAGGGAATTGGTTAAAGGGGAGACTACAACGGGTCCTACTGAAAGGTGAACTGTCAAGTTGGAGGGAGGTTACCAGTGGAGTTCCTCAAGGATCAGTTTTGGGACCAATCTTATTTAATCTTTTTATTACTGACCTGGGCACAAAAAGTGGGAGTGTGCTAATAAAGTTTGCAGATGATACAAAGCTGGGAGGTATTGCTAATTTAGAGAAGGACAGGGATACCCTACAGGAGGATCTGGATGACCTTGTAAACTGGAGTAATAGGAATAGGATGAAATTTAATAGTGAGAAGTGTAAGGTCATGCATTTAGGGATTAATAACAAGAATTTTAGTTATAAGCTAGGGACGCATCAACTAGAAGTAACGGAGGAGGAAAAGGACCTTGGAGTATTGGTTGATCATAGGATGACTATGAGCTGCCAATGTGATATGGCTGTGAAAAAAGCTAATGTCGTTTTGGGATGCATCAGGAGAGGTATTTCCAGTAGGGATAAGGAGGTTTTAGTACCGTTATATAAGGCACTGGTGAGACCTCACCTGGAATACTGTGTGCAGTTCTGGTCTCCCATGTTTAAGAAGGATGAATTCAAACTGGAACAGGTACAGAGAAGGGCTACTAGGATGATCCGAGGAATGGAAAACTTGTCTTATGAAAGGAGACTCAGGGAGCTTGGCTTGTTTAGCCTAACTAAAAGAAGGTTGAGGGGAGATATGATTGCTCTCTATAAATATATCAGAGGGATAAATACCAGAGAGGGAGAGGAATTATTTAAACTCAGTATCAATGTGGACACAAGAACAAATGGATATAAACTGGCCACTAGGAAATTTAGATTAGAAATTAGACGAAGGTTTCTAACCATCAGAGGAGTGAAGTTTTGGAATAGCCTTCCGAGGGAAGTAGTGGGGGCAAAAGATCTATCTTGCTTTAAGATTAAACTCGATAAGTTATGGAGGAGATGGTATGATGGGATAACATGGTTTTGGTAATTAAATATTCATGGTAAATAGGCCCAATGGCCTGTGATGGGTTTTTAGATGGGGTAAGATCCAAGTTACCCGGGAAAGAATTTTCTGTAGTATCTGGCTGATGAATCTTGCCCATATGCTCAGGGTTTAGCTGATCGCCATATTTGGGGTCGGGAAGGAATTTTCCTCCAGGGCAGATTGGAAGGCCCTGGAGGTTTTTCGCCTTCCTCTGTAGCATGGGGCACGGGTCACTTGCTGGAGGATTCTCTGCTCCTTGAGGTCTTCAAACTACAATTTGAGGACTTCAATAGCACAGATATAGGTGTGAGGTCTTTTTTAGGAGTGGTGGGTGAAATTCTGTGGCCTGCATTGTGCAGGAGGTCAGACTAGATGATCATAATGGTCCCTTCTGACCTAAATATCTATGAATCTATGAATCCCCCAAAGTGACTCCTTTGATTCTGCTCTTCTCTGGCCTTTGGTTCAGAGACTCTGTTACTGGAAAGGTTTCACCATGTCTCAGAGGGTTACACCCTGGTGGGAGGGGGCTAGGCCTGTACTGGAATAAGGTCACTCTGTGCTTCACAGTGTGGCAGAACCTAGAATGTCCATTAGCAGGGAAAAATCCTGGGGGGAATCGGCATGTGGAATGGACAAAAACCCCATCTGAATTCTCTCACCTTGCCCTTCTCACCCTGGCAGGCTACAGAATAACATCCATGTTTCACCCCAGATTGTCCCCACCTCCCAGCGGGAAGGAAATGGCTTCAATGGAGCTGGCTCGGGTAAGGGATTATGAGGGAGCTGGTGGTGGGTTCTCCTTGGAGGGAGAGGAGCAGTAAATGCATAGGAGCGTGGGAGCTGCTATGGGTGGTGGGAGGCAGTCTGGGGGGCTTCTGGGAACCGCTGTGCCCGCTGGCCCTTCTCACACTGCTTTGCTGGAGATTCAGCCAGCCTCTCCAAACCCTGTTATCACCCAGCACGACAGCAGGTGGCAGCATGCACCCAACTTAAGCTACCTGAGTGCTTTACCTAAGCCACTCAAGGACAGATAGAAGACAACAGCCAATTTCCCAGCTCCCCAGCCTTGCACACCTGCTGTAGTATAAATCCAGAATTATTTCCTCTTATGCAAAGGGATCTGTACAATGTGAGCTCATTAATATAGTGACCGTCCCCTTGATATGGGAAAGATATGCACAACAAACTTGAGCTCACCAAGCTGGGATTTTCCCCAGACACATCACTCAAAATACACTGATTCAGATAAAGCATAAAAGAAATTTATTAACTACAGAAAGATTTTAAGTGACTGCCATTGTTAGGATTCATTTTGTACTTAATATACTTTTAATAACTTCCTCCTTATTTTCATTGATTGGTTGTTGATTTCTGATAGCTTCCCTTACCAATTTTCTATAATTCTGACCTTCTAACTTATATTCTTTACTATTGACTTACCCATCCTTCCATATATTTTATTGGGAGAGTGTTGGGATTCCTACCAAGGGGCTGTCTCTGGGCCCTGCTGGAGGCTCCATGTCCTATAATCAAGCACTGGCTAGTAGGATGTGATAACTGTGAAAACCCTGCCTCCATCTGTCAGCTGGGAGACACAAAGGTTCTCTCTTTCTACCCTCACTCTGATGCCTCCTGGCTGCTTAAGCAAGGTGTTGTGGGACTCGGTTAACATGTGCCTCCTGGAGCTTCCATTTACCTGGTGCTGCTGTTCCCTAAATAGTGGGGTTGTGACTGGGGCAGCAGGTACTGAGTGTTGGACTCTTGCTCTTTCAGGGGCCAGTGACTTTCGAGGAGGTGGCTGTGTATTTCACCAGGGAAGAGGGAGCTCTGCTGGACCCTGCTCAGAGAGCCCTCTACAGGGATGTCATGCAGGAGAACTATGAGACGGTGGTCTTGCTGGGTAAGGAGTCCTGTCCCCTCGGTTATTAGAAGCTGTGGGGTCTCTAAAGAACCTGAGTAGTAATAACTTTATACCTTTATTCATCATACAAGTTTTGACAAGTTTCCTTGCCCCACGTTTGTTGCCTTATCTCCACCCTCTAGTATAATTTTTGGACATGTGCCTTTTTGGTGCCGTCAGTCATTTTAAAATTGCATTTAATGTATCCTTATTGGCTACATTAATAACTACATTAATAACTGTAGCTTTCTTGTCTTTTCCTCATTTTAAGAGGAAAATACACTTCCTGTAGAATTCTAAATTGAGTAAATAGGTGTGTGACTCATGCATGGCTTGTGTGACAGTCCGATGAGCTCCTCTTTTGATAGGAGAGCGTCTAAAGTTGCCATTCAGGACTCCACAGGTGAAGGGAGAACAGAGCTGTGGGAGGGGAGGAGAAGGTGGGGAAGTAGATAATTCTGGGGTACCAGGACACGGGGAGGGTGTGTGCAGGGTTAGAGCTCAGAAGCAGCAGGGAGGGATGAGGTAGTGAGAGATGAGGAGGGAACACAAGAAGCTCCCAAGGTGCCGGGAGGTGGTGCCGGCTGAGAGTAATGGGAAGAAGGGGAGGGGAGTGTGGAGGAAGGGCACCCAGGCAGTGAGCTGGGTGGGTCAGTGGGTGGAGGAGAGGTCTGGGGATCTAGAGCTGTGAAGGATCCCAGACCTTTAACCCCAAATCCCTGCCCAGGCTATCACCAGCAGGAGAGTGAGTTTGGGGGCGGGGGGGCGGAGGGTGAGAAAACCTGGATTTGTGCTGGAAATGGCCCAACTTGATGATCACTTTAGATAAGCTATTACCAGCAGGAGAGTGGGGTTGGAGGAGGTATTGTTTCATGGTCTCTGTGTGTATAATGTCTTCTGCAGTTTCCACAGTATGCATCCGATGAAGTGAGCTGTAGCTCACGAAAGCTCATGCTCAGATAAATTGGTTAGTCTCTAAGGTGCCATAAGTACTCCTTTTCTTTTTGCGAATACAGACTAGCACGGCTGTTACTCTGAAACCTGCCCAGGCCTTGTTGCTTTAGAGCCTACACTCCAGCTTTATTTCTGTTCAGTTTCACTTCATTCTACATTTTCCCCCCAAATATTATTATTGTAACTCTTAAGCTCCCTCCACCACTTATTCACCCCTCCCCTACCATATAACCTCCCCATTTCTATGCACAGCGATCCTGGCCACCAATCCTGAATCCTTGCTGCATTCCTCCCTCCCAGGGCAGGGCCCCTACCCAGGCACAAATGGGCACTTTGTTGGTGATGTCACAGGGTGGTAGTGTAGCCGGTACAAGTATTAAACCTATAAGATTATGGGTGTGGGCTGCATGGTCGTCCCTCCTTATCACTCTCTGAGGGAGACCAAGCCTCCTCACTGTCACATACCTGTAAAGGTGAGGTCAAAAGGAGGGAATTAGCTGTACTTAGTGTCCCATCCTTCCAGCCAGGCAGAGCAATAGAGAAGTCTATGAGCCCCAGGCCCTCGGTCTGGGCACGGCAGCAAACAATTAGTAAAATCTGACCTGCAATGAGGGCAGAGCGGTTAAGCATTCTGCAAGCCCAGGTAAAATCGAGCACCAGCACAGTCTAGGGGCTCAGGGAAGGGTGAGCACTAACAGAGGCCTCCTTGGCTAATATGGGGAGGCTGCCACCCCAGGAGTGGGACGGCAGGGGGACATGGGCCCAGCCGACTCCACCACGTCCCAGCCCAGGTCCCTAGCAGTGGTGGAATGGTCGTCCATTGTGGGGATCTGCCCCACAACATGCTGACCTAGATTTAGGCCCGCACTTAACCAGATGGTTGTCTAGTTCCCCCAGGCTACTTTCCACATCCCCTGGGTTTGGTACCTCTATTACATGGGGGTCCTCTGTCTTCTCGGGCAGCTCTGGCAAGTCCTCAGGTAGCATCCCCAGCAGATCCTCATCATCTCAGTCAGCCAGCAGCCCGGAGAGATTTGGCCAGTCCCCAGGCAGCAGCCCAAGCAGCTGCTTAGTTTCTCGGTTGGCCAACAGCCTGGGGAGATCTGGCCAGCCCTCAGCCCAGTGGGGATCTTCTTCAGGTTCCAGCAGCCAGTGGGATGCATCTGTCTCTCTTGGCAGCTCCTGCCCAACTGAACTGCAGGACCCGCCTTTTGTACTTCTGCTTCCTGTCCGCCCTTCTGCTTCTGGCATGGCAGATGTGGCTCTTCTGGTTCTGCCCACCACGGGATGTATTGCGGTCCTTCCCTGTTACTCTCCGAATGTGGCCACACCTCCTTGTTACAGGCTACTCAAAGTTAATGGAGGAGATTAAATTTGGTGAAACACACAGGGAAACTTGATTTAATACAGACAGTTATAACCGAAATCATAAGCAAGGATCAATATACATAATGATTAGAGTAAGGTAATTATAGGGAAGAGAGTCCTGCATTGTTCATACTCACCATCTTGCATTGTGCATACTTACAACTTACAGACATCATTGGAAACAAAGATCGAAGGGCAGGTGAGCCCATGAGAAGGGAGGTGCTGATTCAGTTTACACTGTCTCAGGAACCCATCAAACCTGAAAAAATGGTAACTGGGTGAGGTATTTTATGCCCTTCCTTATGGTAATAGTACAGATATGTATGATATTTTCTCCTTTACCCTGATTATGATAATGTCACTAGTTGCCCCTATCCATATGTGGCCTTTGGTTCATCACATCTGTCACCTTGCCATCACATTTTTCACTTTGCTGGTGTGTTCTACCTTTCCCACCATTCTGTGTTTTCTTGTCTGTTTAGATTTTAAATTCTTCAGGGCATGGACCATTTACTAGTCTGTGGTTTGTACCTAGCCTAGCACAGTGGGGATCCATTCTTACGCCTTGTCTACACGACACAGTTTTGTTGACAAATGTCAGCTTTGTCGACAAAACAGTGGAGGTATACACTCTGCAGCGCTCCTGCTGTTTTAACTCGCCTGTTATGCCAACATAATAAAGCCACCTCGACAAGAGACATAGAACTTTTTTAGACGAAGTTAGAGCGGTGCAGAGTCAGTGTAGACACTGTGCTCTCTTATATCACCCTAAGTAGCCTCCAGGAGGTATCCCACAATGCCCATCATGACCGCTCTGGTCAGCAGTTTGAACTCGGCTGCCCTGCAGGTAGACAGGCATGCATCCCTCCCATTTAAAGCCCCAGGAAATTTTGAAATTCCTCTTCCTATTTGTTTGGTGTGGAGAGTTCTCATTGCAACTTCCCAACTGACCATGGCGGCTTTCCTCAGCAAATGCGCTCCTACCTGGCATACACTGGAATTGTTGGGTCTCTGAGTAGAGGAGGCTCTGCGGCTGCAGCTCCGATCCAGCCCTAGGTATTTGGATACCTACGGGCAGATTGCTCATGGCATGAAGGAGAAAGGCCATGAAAGGAACATGCAGCTGTGCCATGCTAAGATCAAGGAGCTGAAGCAGGCATACTGGAAGCAAGGGGGGCAAATCATTGCTCTGGTGCAGCTCCACACACCTTCCACTTCCACAATGAGCTTCACGCTATCCCAAAATTGGGATATGCATGCCATCTATCGCCCCATCACGGTTAGGGGGTCCCGTTGCCAAAAAGACATCCACTATTTCCTGTTCATTGTTCAGAGTCACCGTCCTTCATAGCAGGAGGCAATTAATAGCCCTGCACACTTTTGCATCATCACAACCCCCACAGTGGACTTCCTAACTCCGAACTGATTTGCAACTGACTGATAGCAGTCTGGAATTGCCAGCTTCCACAAAGCAATCACCACTCACTTCTCCACCTTGAGGGCAGCGCTCATTCTGATGTTCTCGCACTGCAGGGCAGAGGCCAGCTCCGCACACGGTTCCAGGAAGGTGGCTTTGTGGATCAGAAAGTTCTGCACCCACTGCTCATCATCCCATACATGCATAACGATGCGATCCCATCAGTCGGTGCTGGTTTCCTGAGCCCAAAAGCAATGGTCCACCATGTGCAGCTGCTCCAACATCAATCTTGAATTGTTTCTTTCCATGGCACGCTGCAGGGCACGCACCACGGATTCACTTTCAGATTTGCAGCTCATGAAATACTGCAGGGTCAGTGGCGTGTTCATGACACGCATCACAAAACTAAACCGCAGTGCAGTATCCATGCTTTTAGGCAGATATGGTGGGTGTACAGATTACATGGGTTGTTCAAAAATAGCGCAAAATGTACTGAACTGGAAGCCCACAGAATGATGGGATGGAGAACACGGCATCATGGGCGAGTGAGCCCCCCCCCCCCCCACGATGCACTGCAATCCATTCCCAGAACTCCTAGCTACAGAAGGCGGTGAGTTGCACAGTGGGATAGTTACCCACAGTGCACTGCTCGCTCTCTCGATGCTAGGGCACCAACTGAGGGCTCACTTCACTGACACAAGGAGTGCTGGAAGAACATGCACAAATGATGTAATTACAGTGGTTTATGATCATCAATGTAACGTAAGTCAGCTTAACTCTGTAGTATAGACATAGTCTCACTTGACCCTTAGTCACAAAGGTAAATAAATATGGTTAATAACAATAATAACTATCCTGCCACTTTGAGGCAAGAGATCTGGCCTTAGGATGTTACTGCTTAAAAATGAGCTTAGGGTTAATCTTCGTGACAAGTATCCCACAAATCTCAATGATCTCACTTCTTTTCTTTGCCTTGAGTAGGGTTTCCAGTTTCCAAACCTGATGTGATATTCCAGATGGAACGAGGGGAAGAGCCGTGGGTCCCAGACCTTCAGGGCTCTGAGAAAGAAGCGCTCCTGAGAGCTGCCTGCACAGGTGAGGAATTGATTAAACCAACTCAAAAAGTGTCTGGGAATGCAGGAAATATTTGGGATGCCCTACAAAGACCTTGTGAGCTCTCCAAGTTCAGGATTGTTCCCAGCAGGTGTGGAATCTTTATGGCAGATGTCACTCAGGGCTTCCCTCCTATTCTGACTGACAACTGGCAGCAGGTTGCTCCATGATCTCGCTTTCCCCTGAGAGTTCTAGTGAGATGTGGACCCAGAACTGATCCCTTCCTCTCTTTTCTGGGGAAGGGATTGGGGAAAATCAGCTCCTGATAGGTTTGATCTCTCCCACAGATATTTTGGTTTATTGGCTCTTTCTTCCATTCCTCTCTCTGAGATTTCCTTTCTTTCTGGTGCAGGGAGTGACCTATGTCTGGATTCTCTCTGTCTCCCATCAGTAGATGGTATGATGAGTGAGAATGAGGAGGATAATCCTCAGGAGGAAGATGCTGACCAAGTAAAACCACATGGAACGTTATCAGGAAGATCCAAAGGGAATATTTGCAGGAATTGGGCACACCCAGAAAAAGCAAAGAGACAGCACAGGCCAGAGGAAAAGTTCAGTAGCCAGTCAGACCCTGATACACGTGAGAGAATCAACTTGGAAGAGACACGCTACACATGCCATGAGTGTGAGAAAAGCCTCAATCACTGGTCTGCCTTCATAACACATCAGAGAATCCACACTGGAGAGCGACCCTACACCTGCCCTGAGTGTGGGAAACGCTTTAGGCATCGCTCAACCCTTATTAGACATCAGCGAATCCACACAGGAGAGACACCTTACACATGCTCTGAGTGCGGGAAACGCTTCAGTCACCGGTCTGCCTTTATAACACATCAGCGAATCCACACTGGAGAGCGACCCTACACCTGTCCTGAGTGTGGGAAAAGCTTCAGGCACAGCTCAGCCCTCATCACACATCAGCGAATCCACACGGGAGAGCGGCCCTACACGTGCCTTGAGTGCGGGAAAAGCTTCAGTGATGGCTCAGGCCTTATCACACATCAGAGAATCCACACCGGTGCGACGCCCTACACGTGCCCTGAGTGCGGGAAAAGCTTCAGTCGGAGCTCAGCTGTTCTCACGCATCAGAGAATCCACACTGGAGAGACACCTTACATGTGCCCTGAGTGTGGGAAAAGCTTCAGTCAGAACTCAACCCTTCTTAGACATCAGAAAATCCACACCGGAGAGACTCCCTACACGTGCCCTGAGTGCGGGAAAAGATTCAGTCGGAGCTCATACCTTATCACACATCAGAGAATCCACACCAGAGAGACACCCTACACGTGCCCTGAGTGTGGGAAAAGCTTCAGTCAGAGGTCAAACCTTCTTAGACATCAGAAAATCCACGTGGGAGAGACACCCTACACGTGCCCTGAGTGTGGGAAAAGCTTCAGTCAGAGGTCAAACCTTATTAGACATCAGAAAATCCACATGGGAGAGAACTGTAATAAATGCCTTGACTAGGGCTGGCCAAATATTTTTCTTTTTAAAGTCACATTTGCTAGTTCCCACATAGTGATCTTTGCACCATGTTCATCATGGCCTCTCAGCTCCCCCAGATCAGTTGTCTCCTTCTGCCTTTTGCAGCTCACCCTTCTTTGGGGTCAGTCTTGTGATCTTTTCTATCAACTCCTTTCCCTGTGAGTCGTAGGAGTGTGTGTCCCTCCTGCCAGGAATATTAACCAGCTCCAGGTGGGGGAGAGAGGTTTGATCTGAACAAGCTACCCGGAGGCAAAAACTACCTGTGCCTTACATCCACTAGGATTGTACGTGGAGTTAGCTACTCAAGTTAATGATCTTGGTGTACAAACACAACTAAAGTTGCAGTGTAGATGTCACCCAGGTGCAGTGGTTGGCATTAGCTTTTCCCTTGACCTGACCTACACGCCATCAATTTTTCCTAGTCTAAACAAACCCTGAGCATCACGGTTCTACTCTTACCCCATTTCAAAGCAATTGTCTATTTCCCCGTTTGGGGACAAATTGTCTCATTCCCAGTTCGCTCTCATGTTGCTTCAGGTTGTGCTGGAGAGCAGAAATCTTTTCTACCATTTTCCCCACTTAAAATACATTGAACTATAACAAAGATCAGGAACAGGAGTAGGGAAGAAATGTCGTTTCACCCTCTGTAACATCAGAAGAAGATACGATGAGTCAGAGGGATTCACTCCTTCTCTGTAACTATCATAATCCCCCCTCAACCCAGCTTTAGTTTCTGTGTCAGCCATAATAGTGTTTATTCTCCCCAAATGCAACCTCTCTGCCTCCCAGAATGTCATGTGTTCGCTGCTGTCTGTGCTAGGTGTCACACTTTGATTCTCCATCAGTCTCACTGCGGCTGGAGGTTCACGAGTCACAGTGTTGGAGTGGAAATATGAATGGACTGTTCTGTGCTTTTAATCCCTCTTTCTGTCTATTGGCATAGCTGCTTCTGACCTTTCTCCTGCTGATCTGGGAGTTTTGTGTACAGATGGGAAGGCTGGCTGTTTTTCCCCATTATGATGCTAAAGTTCTTGTAAATTACATGACTTGATAATAATAAGGTGGTGTTGGGTGAAGAAGGTTTAAATGCATCAGAGGAGAAATCAGTGTGAGATTCTGTTCTTATTAAAAAGAACAGGAGGACTTGTGGCACTTTAGAGACTAACAAATTTATTTGAGGATAAGCTTTCGTGAGCTACAGCTCACTTCATTGGATGCATTCAGTGGATACAGACTAACACGGCTGCTACTCTGAATTCTGTTCTTATTGTGAATCATCAGATATAACCTGCTCTGGAATTTCATTTCATCTGAAACCAAAAGTGTCTTATTACTCCTGGGGGAATTCTGCACCACTGCGCATGTGCAGAATTCATGTCTGTCATGGAATTTTTTTTCCTGCAGAAAATACATTCTGCCTGACAAGTGTTGCAATTCCACCTTTTTCCCATCAGAGGCTAGTGTGGCATCAGAACAGCCAGAAGCATGAATGCACCCCGCTATTCTGGCACCACAGCGTATTTTCTTCAGGGAAAAAATTCTGTGTGCGAGCAATAGTGCAGAATTCCCACAGGAGTAGATGTTAACCACAGCACCCTGCCCATTAAACCAGGTTAGGACAGAAGAGTGGGGCACACACGGCTGCTGCGGGGGGTCACAGACTGGGTTCAGAATGGCTAGTGGGAGGACAAGACAGGGGCACGGGCTCAGGAGTTAGTGGGGAGACAGCATTGAGCCAGAGGCTAAATGGGAGTAGGGGTGCAAGGCCACATGGGACAGGGGCTGCAGGGACACATGGGGATGGGGCAGGGTGCAGGGACAGGGGCAAATGTGCCTGACTGAATGGGAGCAGCTTGAGGTCAGTCAGGATCAGCATGGGGAAGGGTCTCCCTAACATTCCCTGCCTCTCCCCCCCAAATACCTGTTCCATACTTCTCCCACACACACCCAACAACCCTCCAAGTTCACTCCAGGCTCCTTCCCTTTCAGTTCCTCCATTACCCCTGACTTCCCCCAAGCCTTTGCACTGCTTCTCAGGGGGTGGGAAATAAGTTTCTGTGTTGTTGCTTAAATTAAATACTCAAAGTTCTGTATTAATATGCCTAGTAAGGAACCTATTTGTCAGAAAAAATTACCAGAACTATTTTTGTCTGTATTGTTACAGATATACTTGCTGATATGTATTTTGAAATAAATTACACAAATAATTCAAATTGGCATGATTATATTGTGTTATTTTGACAAATAAAATACGCAGAATTTTGCAGATTATTATTATTATTTTTTTTTTTTTGGCTCAGAATTACTCCAGAAGTATCTTATGCCCCTCTGTGTTGTGGGTTTTTCTTTCCTGGATGCTATTTGGTTACATAATTGTAGACCAAGCTGGATGAGCAAGCATCTCAGAGAGGTGATTAAGAAAAAGCAGAAAGCATTCAGGGAGTGGAAGATGGGAGAGATCAGCAAGGAAAGCTGCCTTATTGAGGTCAGAACACGTAGGGATAAAGTGAGACAGGCTAAAAGTCAAGTAGAGTCAGACCTTGCAAAGAGAATTAAAACCAATAGTAAAAGGTTCTGTAGCCATGTCAATAAGAAGAAAACAAAGAAAGAAGAAGTGGGACCACTAAACACTGAGGATGGAGTGGAGATTAAGGATAATCTAGGCATGGCCTAATATCTAAACAAATACTTTGCCTCATTCTTTAATAAGGCTAATGAGGATCTTAGGGATAATGGTAGCATGAAAAATGGGAATGAGGATATGGAGGTAGATATTACCATATCTGAGGTAGAAGTGAAACTCGAATAGTTTAATGGGACTAAATTGGGGGGCCCAGATAATCTTCATCCAAGAATATTAAAAGAATTGGCACATGAAATTGCAAGCCCATTAGCAAGAATTTTTAATGAATCTGTAAACTCAGGGGTTGTACCGTATGACTGGAGAATTGCTAACATAGTTCCTATTTTTAAGAAAGGGGAAAAAAGTGACCCGGGTAACTACAGGCTGTTAGTTTGACATGTGTAGTATGAGGCAAAGGACACTGCCCAACGCACGGTGGGGTTGGATTTTGCTTCTGGTTGCATGCTTTTGCCTGCTACTGCCCCAGCTCAGACCCTAGTGCAACCCCACCTCCAACCTGCTGGCAAATCGCCCAGACCTTGTCTGCAGCCACACACATGCAGGAGCAGCTTCCTTGCATCCTTGATTATCCTTAGGAGTGAGATATCAGCTGCGATCACTCCTGCATGTGGAGAACGGTGCCGGTATTCAGTACAATAGCCCTATGCACTTGTACGGATACCCCAGGGCTGTCTCCCCCTTTCCCACACCTCAGGCCTTACTTACCGTGGCTGGGGCTCTGTGACTCCCAAGGGAAAGTGAGACAGCTGTGCTTGTAGATGGTTTGGCTCAAGGCGCGTAAGTGCGCTGACAATAGGACATCTGTCCATTGTTCGTTTCTTAAGCAGATGTAGCCTTGAGGGTCTCTTCACGCACACCGGTGGTGCAGCTTGGCCAGATAAGAAGGAGAAAGAAGAGGACTAAAGAAGACACTTCCCAGGAGGTGCTGCAAGCCTCTGGTGCTTTGGATTGTGAGCAGACAGCTTGGAGGGTGCCAATCAAAGACAAAATTCAGAGGGAGAGTGAGGACAGGTAGCATGGGCAGGAGGAGATGATAACGCTGCTCAGGGAGCAGACATGCTGCAACCTCAGACTGAACGCATCCGTGCTTGCCTCCCCCTGCAGCCCATGGAGAACCACACTCCAGGACCTCCCTACACCCCTTCCCCCCACCCACACAACACTATCCATGTGTCTTCTGGGGCCGCAGCAGTACCCCAAGCAGGTGATTACACACAATGACACCTGCACATACACCCAGCTGTGAGAGCCTTGTTGGCATACATGCTTGTGAATCCCTTGTTCCTTCTCCTTTCTAGGTACTTTCCCCTGTATGTATGAAATTTACCTCTGCACTGGGATTGTTTAGTCTGCAGAAGAGAAGAGTGAGGGGGGATTTGATAGCTGCTTTCAACTCCCTGAGAGGGGGCTCCAAAGAGGATGGATCTAGACTGTGCTCAGTGGTACCCGATGACAGGACAAGGAGCAATGGTCTCAAGTTGCAGTGGGGGGGGGGCTAGGTTGGATATTAGGAAAAACTTTTTCACTAGGAGGGTGGTGAAACACTGGACTGCGTTACCTAGGGAGGTGGCGGAATCTCCTTCCTTAGAAGTTTTTAAGGTCAGGCTTGACAAAGCCCTGGCTGGGATGATTTAGTTGGGGATTGGTCCTGCTTTGAGCAGGGGGTTGGACTAGATGACCTCCTGAGGTCCCTTCCAACCCTGATCTTCTATGATTGTATGATTCTATTATTCTAACCCCAGTTTTACCTTAGCAAAGAAAAGATATTTGACATTGTGCTAAACTGCTCCTGTGCCCTGTTCCCAGGGTGTTGTGTAGCAGGGGAGGGCAGAGGGCTAGTGTGCGTCCCACTGGCATGTTGGGGTGTTGCTGAAACTGGGCAGAGTTACGGTTACACTGTGGGGGTGACATGAACCTTAACTCTTCATTTCCCCTTCTAAGAACCGAGGGGACGGGAACCCTTACCCAGCGAGGTCACATTCTCATAGGTCTCCTGCATGACGTCTCTGCAGAGGGCTCTCTGAGCGGGGTCCAGCAGAGCCCCCTCTTCCTCGGTGAAATACACAGCCACCTCCTCGAAGGTCACCGGCCCCTGAAAGAGCAAGAGTCCAACACTCAGGACCTGCTGCGCCACTCACAGCCCCATTATTCGTGGGGAAAAGGAGCCGATCAAATGGGAGCTCTGGGAGGCTCACAGTCAACAGAGTCCCACCCCCACCCCACTCAGAGCATCCTAGAAACACCAGAGAAAGGGGACAAAGAGAGAAGCCCCTTGTTTCTCCCAGCAGATCCATCACACACCTACTAGCCAGGGACTGATACAGGAAATGGAGTCCCTAGTTGGTTCAGAGCGAGCTCCCTGGTAGGAACCCCAACACCCTCCTCATTTTGAGGAGCTGGATACGGGGGGGGGGGGGGGAATCTCCCTGAGCCTCACTGCTGGGTACCCCCATCTCTCATAGCAGAAGCTGGTTATTCGGGTCAGGCTCCAACACTGGAATCTGGCCAGTTTTCCTAGCCCCATCTATGTGGGTTGTTTCCTTTTCCACAAATCAGGGGATTTCCACCTCCAGACCCCATGGGTCTGTTCCTGGAATCTAAGCCACATATTAAACAAGGTACCAGACCTTGTCCTCTCCCTTTCTCCACCCTGTGAATTTCCTGTCCCGCTCCAACCTCCAAACCAGACGGGGCAAAGCTTCCCACCTCCTGTGTATTTACTGCCCCTCTCCCTCCTGCAGGAACCCACCAGCAACCCCCCTATAATCCCTACCTGAGCTGGCTCCTCTGCAGCCATTTCTCTCCCCTGTCCCATGGGAGGACGGGATCAGCTGGAGCGAAACGTGGGCGTCATTCTGCAGCCTGGCCGGGCGAGAAGGGCCGTTGTGGAGGTTTAGGAACGGGCTTTAGTTCATTTCACATCACGACTCCCCCAGGCCCTTTCCCTGCAGACAGACAGCCTAGATTCTGCCATGCTGGGAAAATGCTTGTTCTCTGTATTACAGTGTAGACCAGGCCCCTCCTGCCAGGCTAAGCCCACAGAGACATTTTTAAGCCTCCTCAGTAAAAAAGACTCTGAATAGAAAGCTAGAAAAAAGCAGAACCAAAGGAGGGATGCTTCTTTAACAGGAAAGGGAAGGCCTGGAGGGTCCAAAATAGGTAAGCAATTTCCATGCCCTGTCACTAGCAAATAATGGCCACCATGGATCCACCCCAGAGGTGGCTGCATCTTAGCACTGTGGGAAGCAACCCCTCATGGACAGCATTTGTCATGGGGTTTGGGGTACTTCTGGACCCACACTGAACTCAGAGAGACCTTCTCCTCCCATGCCAGCTGGAGGAAAGAAAAGAGTCCAGCCAACTCTCCTGTTAGCAGCTGGGAGTCACTGCTCCCCCAGAGAGGGAGGCCTCTGGCTTCTAAGTGTATTAAATATGTGGCTGTTCTCTTTCATTGGCGAACATTTTAACAGAACTAAGAGCGGAAACAAATGATTCTCAGAGGAGAGGGGAAAGAGGAGCATTGGGCAGTTTAACCCCCTGCAACCTCCAGGATGGGAAATAACTCAGGGCAACAGGTTTCCTCCAAAAAAGGAGACGTTGCTGGGATTTATAAACATAGGGAACCCCTCTTTCACCGTGCCTCAGTGGGTCACAACTGAGAATACCAAATTCAGGACAAATTGCTGAGAAATAGGGCAGACACACCCCAGAACTGGTGGTTATTCTTCTACAAGATGTACCAAACCAGCAACAAAAGTAAACTTCTGTGTCACCACACTGGGTAACAAGAAGTCAGAATTGCAGCCTCCTTAGGCATTCCAGTCCTGGATTCAACACCCAGATACTAGACTTAATGAGTGGATATTTAAGACCAATTTAATCAAGTAAAGGGTTCTTCTGAACCCAAAGGACCAGCCATGTACCTAGGTTAACACAGAACTCAAATCTTACCCAATAATCACGCTGTTGCCAGTGATTTAGTATCTAATATCTAAATGTCTATTTATAAGAGAAAGAAAGAAAGGTGAGTGTTAAAATTGGTTAAAGGAATCAAATTCATACAATAATTGCAAAGTTTTTGGATCAGGTTTGAAGTAATAATGGCATAAATTGCTGGCTCAGCCCCTTGGTTAGAATGCTCCCATTAGTAGAAGTCCATAGTGCAGAGATCAGAGCAGGAAAGTTTGCTGAAATATAAATCTAACAGGATCAAGTTTAGGGTCACATGGTTTAGCTGCATGCATGCTTTGCTGAGTCATAGAGGCCATTGCCCATACCCTAGCTAGAAAGTTCACAAGAAAGAAGCTTCCACTACATGGAAGAAGCCTGTGGTCCATTGTGAGTTAAGTGTTCTTTGATGGCCCATCAACATGCTGGCTAAATACCTTGAGGGTGTTACCCCAGGCGCAAACATTTGAAATACGGGTACATGGTTAATATTTATAACTTCAAATACAAAAATGATACGTGCAAACAAATCTCATAATTATATTCAGCAATTCATAACTTTCCCATTGACACCCTACATGATGTATTTTAATCATATAACGTCCCTTCCCGCCCCAAACTTGAGAGGATTTTTAATGGACATTTGGTGAAAACACAAAGAGGGAACACCTGAGATTTGAGATCAATGTCCAGAAAGGAAAGAGGAAAGGCCTGGGAACCTGAGGAATTTTGCATTCATTTTTGCAAATTAATTATAGAGGAGAGTGGAAAATCTGTGGGATTTTATGAGAGTTGTTGCTGGCAGAAAATGGCCATCCCATCCCCACCACAGAGGCAGTCATATTTTGGGGGATGACTCAGGGTAATCACTTCCCACCTCAATAAGAAAAAAAAATGGCTGCAGATAAAACGGTGGGGAACCCCCCCCCAAATCTGAGGAGCTTTAAAAATTGACATTTGAGACTTATGGCGGGAACAGGGGCAAAATCAGAGGAAACTAGAGATGTGATCATTTGAGAGGAAAGGGGAGAAATCTGTATGGATTTTGTAGCCATAGGGGATCAGGAGAGAGCAAAGGGGAAGAGCTAGAGAGAATTTGTATCACTGTATGAAAGGGAAGTGGCACAAACAGGGAAAGGATGCAGTGAGCTCTCTCACAGGCACCCCACCACACACAAACCCCCGCACCCCCACCCCACCCCTGGAATTTCCTGGCTGCACAGAGACAGTTCAATCCCCACCTGTCCCACTGACCTCCCCCCCCTTGCAACTCCGGCTTCCCCCCTCCTGACACCCCCACCTCCCCCTACACCAAAGGGGAACCCCCCGCTGGCCCCCCGAATCCCAGCCGTGCCGGGGGGCAGATCCTGGCGGCAGATCTAGTGGGGCTGAGGCAGCTCCGGGGCTTCTCCCCGGTTCCCTGGGGCAGAGAGTCACTTTCCTGCCCCCCAGCAGCCCCCCCCCACCCCCCACGGTCTCTCACTCACCAGGGGGCTCCGGCACGGGGGCTGGTGCGGGCAGAGCCGGGGGCTGCTCCCGGGTGGAGAAACCCCCCGGCCGGGCACGGAAGGGCTAATGATGCCCCCCCGCCCCCAGCACAAAGCCCGGGGAGCATCAGCTGCTCCTGCCGGGGCTCCCGGATCACAGGGAGCCAGCAGCCGCAGCCTCTGGTCTGGGCCAGGAGCTGCCCCGTGTCCAGGCTCTGGGCTCTGTTCTCCCGGCTGCAGGGTGAAAACTGCTTAATTTGCCCCTTAGGCTGCACTGAGCCTGGAGAGGGGCAAAATCAGGGAGGCGCTGGAGCTGAGCCCAGGGGCGAGGCGCTTGCAGAGGGTAAAACCCCGGCCCAGGCCGGGGCAGAAGGGGGGAACAGTTACCCCCGTGGACTGAGACCCCAGTCTGGGGGACAGCGCGGGCTTCCCAGGGCTGGGGACTTAAAGGCCCTCGTCACTGCAGCTCCTCTCTGCCTGCTGTCACCGACCGAGGGGCTGTCGGAGATTTGGTTCAGTGAAATACTTTAAAAAAAAACCCCCTCCTCAGAAACAAAGAATCCCTGATCAATTGATACGACTGCCTAAAGTTTCCTAGCAGTTCGCAAATTTGTCTTCGCTGCTGCTGGGATTCCCTGAATGACTCTCCCTTCCACCGCGTGCATCCGATGAAGTGGGCTGTGGCTCACGAAAGCTTACGCTCAAATAAATCGGTTAGTCTCTAAGGTGAATCATAGAATAGCAGGGTTGAAAGGGACCTCAGGAGGTCATCTAGTCCAACCCCCTGCTCAAAGCAGGGCCAATCCCCAATTTTTGCCCCAGATCCCTAAATGGCCCCCTCAAGGATTGAACTCACAACCCTGGGTTTAGCAGGCCAATGCTCAAACCACTGAGCTATCCCTCCTCCTGTTCTTTTTGCGGATACAGACTAACACGGCTGCTCCTCTGAAATCTCCCTTCCTGGTGACCCATTGTAAATATCCACTTGCTCCTTTTTAATTGATTACCTTTTAAAAGGTTATTTGCATTACTCTTGGCAAGGCGGGCCCGTTCTGTGCCTCGGCCTCTGGGCTCAGGCTCCGTCACTGTGGCAGGCAGGCTCAGTGCAGTGAGGTCGGGGATGCAGCTGTCCTGGGAAGGAAGCTGTGGCAGGCCTCAGAGTTCGCTCGGCTTCATTCTCTGTGTTCAGGGGCAATTCCTGGCCCGGAGTAGCTTCCTGGGACCCCGGCACTGCTGTGAGCTATTTCTGGAAGGGGGTGGGGGGTCCGTGTGCTGTGTTTGCCTCTGTTCCAGGGCTGGCATGTTTGTGTAAAGAAAGCAAATCACACTTCGAGTTTGCCCAGAGTCTGTGCACAGATTTCTCCTCCCCCGGGAAGCCGCGGAGCTGCAGGACAAAGGCCATCTCTCGCTCAGCAGCACGGCCCCGCTGGCTCCAGGAGGGTCATACGATCCGAGAGCACAATGGCAATAGACTACTAATGGTGTCTTCGGTTGTTATCCGAACAGCGCCCAGGAGCGTGTGAGTTTCCCGGGTAGTTCAGTGACACGGTTCCGGCCCTTGGAAGCAGACAGACTAACTGCCGCCACGACCCAATCCTAGGAGAAACAAAGGGGCAGGGCGGGGAGGGACAGCAGCAATGAGTTTCTGCCGTTCTCCGCCAGGCTGGTCACTGGCATGAAGGAGACACCTGGGTGGGTTCCCTTGGATATTAGCAAATACTATTTCACTAGGAGGGTGGTGAAGCACTGGAATGGGTTCCCCAGGGAGGTGGTGGAATCTCCTTCCTTAGAGGTTTTTAAGGCCCGGCTTGACAAAGCCCTGGCTGGGATGATTTAGTTGGGGATCGGTCCTGCTTTGAGCAGGGGGTTGGGCGAGATGACCTCCTGAGCTCCCTTCCAACCCTGATCTTCTGTGATCTGTGACTTGCTAGACACTGGGGGATTTTCCCGGCGCTCAGGAGGAATCAGCCGGGGGAGGCAGGGAAAGGAGCTGGGAAAACTCTCTCCCCACTTATGTCCCCTTCGCCGCCCTCTGTCTTTCCAGCCCTTTCCCCTCTTCCCTCCCCCTCTGGCAGAGACTTGTAGGGTGACCGGACAGCAAGGGTGAAAAATCGGGACAGGGCCTGGGGGGGGTAATAGGAGCCTATATAGGAAAAGCCCCAAATATGGGGACTGTACCTATAAAATCGGGACATCTGGCCCCCCTGCGGGCCTGTCCCCGGGGGCACCCGCTCTCCCCTAGCCGGAGAAAGGAGGGACAGTCGGTGCAGGGGCTCTGGGGCTGGCAGGCACCGCGGGGGACAGAGGGGGGAGCCCCAGCCACGCTGCAGCCCGGGTGGGTGTTTGCAGGACACAGGAAGGGGCTGGGAGCGGGGGGAGCCGGCAGGAAGGAACCAGGCTGGGAGAACAAAGCCCAGAGACCGGACCCGAGGCAGCTCCGGGGCGTGGGAAAATCCCAGGCGCTGCGGAGACCCGGGCTGCTCTGTGCGGGGGGGGGGGGGCCCTCATTAACCCCTCCCTGCCCGGCCGGGGGACTTTCTCCAGCTGGGACCTGAGCCAGAGGCTGCAGGTCAGTGAGGGAGACCTTTGCGGGGGGGGGGGGGGAGCTTCCCCCTTTTCTCTCAATATTGACGTGTAATTTAGTCCCCTCCCCGGATTTTGCCCCTTTTTCAAGCTGATTCTCCAAATGTCCATTGAAAATCAGGTCAGATGTGTGTGTGTGTGTGTGGGGGGGGTCCCCATCTGCTAGACCCCCTGCCCGGAACCACCTGTCTCCCTTCCCCTGGGAAAGCCAAATGACTGCCCCCCCCCCCCGCTGCCTCCTGACTGTCCGGCAAAAGTGTGTGTGTGGGGGGGGTGGGAGGGGTCGTCGCTTCCTGTTGTGTATTGAACCTGGCTGTGTAACCCCCCCCCTCCGGCTTCCCCACTTTCCCCTCCTATCACTGACTGTCGATGCAAAGTCCCCGCAGAGCTTCTCTTATCTTAGCAAAGATGGGGCTTTTGCCCCCTTCTCTCCTCCTTTCTGAAATACTGATCGTCATGCTTCCAGCTACCTGAGAGGGGGTTCCAGAGAGGATGGAGCTAGACCGGTCTCAGTGGCGGAAGAGGACAGGACGAGGAGTCATGGTCTCAAGTTGCAGTGGGGGAGGTCTAGGTTGGATATTAGGAAAAACTTTTTCACTAAGAGGGTGGTGAAACACTGGAATGCGTTACCTAGGGAGGTGGTGGAATCTCCTTCCTTAGAGGTTTTTAAGGTCAGGCTTGACAAAGCCCTGGCTGGGATGATTTAGTTGGAGATTGGTCCTGCTTTGAGCAGGGGGTTGGACTAGATACCTCCTGAGGTCCCTTCCAACCCTGATATTCTATGGTTCTTTGATTCTATGCTTGAAAATCTCCCCCCATTTTCTCTCTAGTGATCCAGGTCTGATCCGTTATCCCCCAGATGTCCCAACTAATTATTGGATGTTCACATCAAAGCTCAAATGTTGCCCTTTGATCCGATTCTTGACTGTGGAGTGATATAAAATCATTGCAAGTTTTGCCTCTTTTCTCTCGACTTACCAAAAAATGTATGTGAAATCTGCTCACATTTTACCCCTTTCCCTTGTATCAAGTATTGGTCCAAAATTCCTCTGATGTTGCCACTTTCGTGAAATTGGTGACAAAGGATCTCAAATTCCTTATATTTGTCTCCTTTTTTATTAATCACTAAACCCAGACTTGAAATTTCAGATTTTACTGTGTCCCATGCAGTGATCAAAGATTGATTTGAAAAAGGCCTCTCCGAGGAAGTGAGCTGTAGCTCACGAAAGCTCATGCTCAAATAAATCAGTCTCTAAGGTGCCACAAGTCCTCCTTTTCTTTTTGCGGATACAGACTAACACGGCTGCTCCTCTGAAACCTCTCAGGTGTGGAGCGTTCCCCAGGTTGTTTTTAATGGCAGCCTTTTCTCTGTTTTGGAGGGAACCTGTTGCCTGAGCCATTCTTCATACTGGAGGTTGCAGGGCGATAAATGGCCCTCACTCACCTTCTCTGATCAGACTCGGGGGTCCATCCAGGCTGATACCCTCTCTCTGAGAGAAGCCAGTGCCAGAAACAGCCAAGGAGACTGTAACCCTTCCCCCACCCACTGCGCACGGACCCTTATCATACAGTATTATGTGGGAATTTTCCCCTGGCATGCCAGCCCAAGATCAGTTTGTGACCTGAAGCAGGAGTGTAGCCGTCCCTTTTATTTTCCTTGTCAATGCAGATGCTAATATTCCTTCTAGCAGGCCAGAATATGCACCATGGCAGAGATCCCTGCCCTCCTCCCTGCTGTGAGAAAAGTTACAGGTTACTGATGGGGAAACCGAGGCACAAAGTGAGTAAGGGACTTGCTGAAATTCCCACAGGCTGCGTCGGAGCTGGGAGAGAACACAGGACCTTAGAAATGCCTTAACCACATCACTGCCTGATGTGCGACCCACTCTAGGGCTGGGAAAGTAGACCCTGCTCAGTTACTATCCAACTGCCCTGACCTAGAACCCAGGAGTCCTGGCTCCCAGCCTCCATCCCCCCACCCCCGTTCTAACCTGTTAAATCCCACTCCTTTCACCAAGCATCACATTCAAGAATTAAGGCGATACTTCAAAAGGATTTGTAATCAGTCAGTAGCGGCTAATGTTGATTTCGCTGAACGCACACAAAAAAAAAGCCCATTTTGATTATAATAATCTAAAGTTACCGAGAGGCAAAGTAAGGGGAAAATGCTGTTTGAGAAGGTCTTAGATTGATTTAATGATATTTACTTTTGTACATTTGTTGACGGTTTGTATCTGAGCAGTTATAAAACTGTAACTTGAATCTTTTGGGGGGAGGGAGAGCTCAGTGGTTTGCGCATTGGCCTGCTAAACCCAGGGTTGTGAGTTCAATCCTTGAGGGGGCCCTTTAGGGATGTGGGGCAAAAATTGGGGACTGGTCCTGCTTTGAGCAGAGGGTTGGACTAGATGACCTCCTGAGGTCCCTTCCAATCCTGATATTCTATGAAATATATGGAAATTGTCCAGCTCCACCCCCTGCCCAAATTCCCCACAACTGGGAACATTTAAATCCATACAACTGGAAAGGCTTCAATAAACTCCAATCTCTGTCAAAATGATTTTTTAAAAAATAAAATTCTGCCAAGTTTACTTAAAAGCAATCCCAACATGCTAGGGAATCAAAATACCCACATAAGACACCCCAACAACCTTACCTGTGCCCTCTAGTGACACCAGGCCATAGCTGCAGTGTTAGGATCAAAGCATTTTAACATGTGGGATCCCACACTCGATTAAAGTTATTTGTAAAGACACAGGCGATCTTTCCCCTTGGGGTGGGGTTGTTCCTTTTATTGTTAATTCCCTGAAATGAGTCGATAAATAAAATTCTGTCTGATCTAAAGTGTCCCTTTCAGATTTCAGGCGTGGGTCTGTTATTTTGCACGTAGGGCCAGGTCCTGGGAGAGACGGAGCCTGGACTTTCTTTTAACTTGAGGTTGATCAGCAGCTTCCACAATTTGGCCCCTAGTATTTGCATTTCCCCCTGTCCTGTTTAAAAAGTCCTGGGAAGTGGGGAGGGGCAGGTGCTCTCTGCAAGGTCTGCAGCTGAGTCCCTTAGGTCGTGAAAGCCCAGCAAAGGGAAGGCAGGGATTGGTGGGTCTCTGGGGATTTAATAGTAAACGAGCCAATGTCATAGTTCTTAACGAACTCTCATCTGACGATTCCCAGAACACACTCATGGACCCTGGCCAGCCCCAGGAGTCCAGGGAGGGAATATGACTAACCTCCTTTGGCCGGCGGGGACCCTAAGGCACAAGGAGCTTTCCGTGGCTGACTTGCAGTCACCCAGAGTGAAATGCACTTCACGGGGTAAATCCCGAGTCACTGGGCTGTGCAGGTGAAATTCCAGGTTGGGGAGGTGAGTTCCACGCGTCGAACCCCAGCACAACTCCCACCCTCATCCCTGTCACTTGCCTTTCCTTGCAGTGATGGCTGCAGCCCCTCTGCCCCACTTGGTGCTACCAGAGCCCCCTGCCATGGGGCACAGAGGAGGCAGAGTCCCTGCCGCAGAGCTGCTTCTCCTCCCCCAAGAGAGAGACAGGGACAGACCAGGAACTCGCACTTCTATGGCCCATTCCCTGTCCCGACCCCACACCCAGTCTCCAGACAGAGCCAAGAGGTGGGGAAGGGCCCTCGGGAGTTGGCTGCTCCCTCCCCTGGCTGCTGTGAGAGGAACGCAGTGTCCCCTCGCACAGCACTCCCATAGCCTGGGGCAGATGGGAAATGCAGTTTCCTCGGGGGCTTGAAAAATATTTGGCCTGGAGCCCGGAGCTCTGTCTCCCCTTCATGGCTGGTCCATATCCAAGCATGGCTGTGATCTGCCGTGGGGCGATGCAGTGGAGAGTCTGGGAGGGTATAACCCCTTTGCCTATGTCAGGGTTCCCTCCCCACTCTGAACTCTAGGGTACAGATGTGGGGACCTGCATGAAAGACCCCCTAAGCTTATTTCTACCAGCTTAGGTAGAAACTTCCCCAAGGCACAAACTCTTTGCCCTTGGAGGATATGCTGCCACCACCAAGTGATTTAACAAAGAATCAGGGACAGGATCACTTGGAGTTCCTATTCCTCCCAAAATATCTCCCCAAGCCCTTACACCCCCTTTCCTGGGGAGGCTTGAGAGTAATATCCTAACCCATTGGTTACAAAGTGAGCACAGACCGAAACCCCTGGGTCTTAGGATAATAGAGAACTCAGTCAGGTTCTTAAAAGAAACAGCACGTTAATTAAAGAAAAGGTAAAAGAATCACCTCGTAAAATCAGGATGGTACATACTTTACAGAATAACGAAAGACTCAAAAACACAGAGGATTTCCCCCGAGGCAAAACTTAAAGTTACAAAAACAGGGATAAACCTCCCTCTTAGCACAGGGAAAATTCACAAGCTAAAACAAAAGATAACCGAACGCATTTCTTTCCTATTACTTACTATTTCTGCAAGGCTAGATGCTTAGTTCAGATATAGCTTAGGGAGATGTATTTTTCCCTGCCCTGTTTCCTGGCTGGCTCCGAGAGACACAGACAAAAAACCTTCCCCCATGGATTTGAAGGTATCTTCTCCCCTTATTGGTCCTTTGGGTCAGGTGCCAACCAAGTTATCTGAGCTTCTTAACCCTTTACAGGATAAAAAGGGATTTTATGCTACCCTTAGCTGTATGTTTATGACAGCCTATTTATTTCTCTTCCTGCCTTTGCCCGTTTCTCTTTCCTTTCCCCTTTGAACCCTTCCCATGTGAGCCCGCAATGGCAGCAGTGGGAGCATTCACAGACCCATGGGGGTCAGAGACAGGCTGGGGAGGGGCTATTCGCAATGGGCGCGAGTGCTTTTCAAAGACGCACTGCTGCTCGCTCCACTGGGATCTGGGAACACGGGCCGAACCGCTGCTGCTCCCCAGCCGGGCCAAATGATTGACCATTTCTCGATTCCCCTCCTCTGATTATTGCCCCATTTTCTTTCCAGTTCTCCAATGCCAATTTAAGATCCCCTCGCATTTGGGGCGTTTGCCCACCCATTTTATCTGCAGCAGTTTGTCCAGGAGTAGGTAGGAAATTTTGTTTTTGCCCTGAGTCATTTCCCCAGTGGGAAGAGAGCTAGTGTGTGAAGCTTGTGAGAGCCACGTCTGCCTCTGGGGTGGGGTGGGGTGGGGTGGGGCTATTCTGTACCAGGAACAGGGCATGGAAGGGGCACAGGAGGGGAAGGGAGGAGCAGGTGTCCCCCCTGGATGCTGCCCAGCCCCAAGTAACCCAAGTCCCAGCTGCTGTCCCCCCTACCATGACCCAATTCTGTTCTATTCCAACTACCACCTGCCGGTCATCTCCTGCTGCTCTGGCCCCGCTTGCCAGGGAACCTCCCGGCTCCATTCCTGTTCCTTTGCCTGTGACAATTGCCTTGTCCAGGGCTTTGCTGCCTGTGTGAATGGCAGATGGGAGTGGGAATCCATCCGTTCCTGCTTAGTTACAGAACATTCATCTGTTCACTGACACCTTCATTAATGCAGAGGTAAGGTTCCCCAGTGGTACCTTGGGCCTTTCTAGAAGGTCGAGTTCAGCAAAACTCAGACCTCTCAAAACTAGGAAATACGGAGCTCTGGTACACACTTATGTAACCTTAACTCTGCCCCCTGGAGCTGGCAACAGCCACGGGGCGTTCTCTGCCTGCACTCCAGCTCCACTCAACAGTGTGAGGTGTGGCTGCACAGAAAGGTAGAGGGGTTAGTTGGAGCAGCTTGGTAGAGTTGTGAGATAATGAAATCTGGGCATTCATTTGAGGAGTGTCACAGAACCGTGACTGTGATATGAGGAGACCTGGATTTGAGGTCGTCATCCCCACCGCGTGGGTATGATCAAAGGAAAGAGGGGTCTGTGCACCTTGAGGTGCCAATCTGCATCATGTCTGCACTGAATTGTGTCAGTAGTGGGTCGCAGGGGAATTGACCCAATCCAGCAGTCTTTCCCCTGAGGGACACAGTGGCCACACAAGAGATCCACTTCCTGGACACTACAGTGCTAATAAGCGATGGTCACATAAACACCACCCTATACCGGAAACCTACTGACCACTATTCCTACCTACATGCCTCCAGCTTTCACCCTGACCACACCACACGACCCATTGTCTACAGCCAAGCTCTGCGATACAACCGCATTTGCTCCAACCCCTCAGACAGAGACAAACACCTACAAGATCTCTGTCAAGCTTTCTTACAACTACAATACCCACCTGCAGAAGTGACGAAACAGATTGATAGAGCCAGAAGAGTTCCCAGAAGTCACCTACTCCAGGACAGGCCCAACAAAGAAAATAACAGAACGCCACCAGCCGTCACCTTCAGCCCCCAACTAAAACCCCTCCAATGCATTATTAAGGATCTACAACCTATCCTGAAGGACGACCCAACACTCTCACAGATCTTGGGAGACAGGCCAGTCCTTGCTTACAGACAGCCCCCCAACCTGAAGCAAATACTCACCAACAACCACACACCACACAACAGAACCACTAACCCAGGAACCTATCCTTGCAACAAAGCCCGTTGCCAACTGTGCCCACATATCTATTCAGGGGACACCATCACAGGGCCTAATAACATCAGCCACACTATCAGAGGCTCGTTCACCTGCACATCCACCAGTGTGATCTATGCCATCATGTGCCAGCAATGCCCCTCTGCCATGTACATTGGCCAAACCCAACAGTCTCTACGTAAAAGAATAAATGGACACAAATCAGATGTCAAGAATTATAACATTCAAAAACCAGTCGGAGAACACTTCAATCTCTCTGGTCACTCGATTACAGACCTTTAAAAGTGGCAATTCTTCAACAAAAAAACTTCAAAAACAGACTCCAACGAGAGACTGCTGAATTGGAATTAATTTGCAAACTGGATCCAATTAACTTAGGCTTGAATAGAGACTGGGAGTGGAGGGGTCATTACACAAAGTAAAACTATTTCCCCATGTTTATCCCCCTCCCCCCCCAGTTCCTCACACATTCTTGTCAACTGCTGAAAATGACCCACCTTGATTATCACTACAAAAGGTTTTTTCCCTCCTGCTCTCCTGCTGGTAATAGCTCACCTTACCCGATCACTCTCCTTACAGTGTGTATGGTAACACCCATTGTTTCCTGTTCTCTATGTATATAAATCTCCCCACTGTATTTTCCACAGTATGCATCCGATGAAGGGAGCTGTAGCTCACGAAAGCTTATGCTCAAATAAATTTGTTAGTCTCTAAGGTGCCACAAGTCCTCCTTTTCTTTTTGTGGATACAGACTAACACGGCTGCTACTCTGAAAAGTGGCCATGTGATTCTTAACTGTTTCTCCCGTTGTCCCTACATTTGTTAAGGTGCACTGGGAATAATGTTGGTGTTTTGAAATGCTTGCAGTGTCTGTTTGCTAACGGGACTAGTGAGAGACATTTCAGGCATGCCCTGCGGCCCAAAATCTTGACAGCTTTATGACATCATGTCATGACCAGGCTGGGGGGGGGGGGGGTCAGTCCTAGTGGTTGGAGCAGGATTCGGGAGCCAGGAAGTGGAGTCAGTGGTCAGAGCCGAAGTCAGGAATCAGGAGGGTCAGAGCGGGAGTTGGGAAGTAGGAGAGGAGCAAAACTGGGAACAAGGCAGGTTCAAGGCTGGAGTAAGGCTAGGAGCAGGCATAGGAGCACCCGGTGCACTGTGGTTACATAACTCTCCATATACAAGAGGAGACTGGTGCACCTCTATCTTTCTCCCCTACCCCTCCCTCCAACATTTCCAGCTCACTCTCCCATTCCTGTCCACACCCATTAGCTGGCACCGAAGAAGCCATGAGCATGTAAGAAGTTAATACCTGCTCTCTCCTGCCTTGTGCGGCTGTGTACATAGATCCCAGGCAGGAGCTTACTGGAGGGTTGCATGCTACCCTGGTTATGTAGCCCAAGCTGCAGATCCCACACCCCCATTTCCAGCTGGGACTCCTGCCTCTGCTTTAGCCAGGTTTCCCAAGGCCCACTTAGTCTATCCTTCCACCTAGCCAGGCAATAGGGGAAGCCATTCTGTAGTTGAAACTCTGATTCATGTTGGGTTGGGTACCCGCATCATTCAGGGTCTGGGTCGGGAATGGGTCATTGGGGATCAGGTAGTGGATGGAAGACATCACACAGCTGACAATAGTCCTGTTGACAGAGCTGGATACCTTCAGCACGGTGATAGAGTGCTCTTCCTCAAGTGCAAGAGACTCAACTTTTCAGGCAGGACATCTGCCTTCCCATTTCTCATTCCCGGGTGAGAGGTTACAACAAAATTTAAGTGAGAATCAAAGTGGGATCTGCTGGTCCCTCTTCTTCAAACTCATGTAGCAGTCCCTAGGTATTCCAAGTTCTTATTGATCATCAGGACTTGGACTAGGAATTGGGTTCCTGCTAGGAGGCGGTACCACTCCTTGAAAGCCACCTTTTAAGATGGTATCTCCTTCCCCAAATATTGTAATTGTTCTCCGTGGCAGTTAGCTTCCAAGATTAAGAAGCACAAAGTGGATTTGGTTGTCGGGGGTGGGGGCTGCATGTTGAGATAACACTGCACCAATGGCAAAGTTTGAGGCATTGTCCTTGGTAAATGGTTTAGTGGGATCTGAATGAATCAGGATAACTGATGCACTCGTCGGTCAATCAAGGGCTGACTGATTCTCTGTGGACTAGGCAAAATTGGGCTCCCTTTTTCTGGGTGAAACCAGGCTAGAGAATCTTTTAATAAATTGCCTGTAGAAACTGACAAACCCCAAGAATTGTTGCACCCTTGTACATCCTTGGGTGCAGCCCAGTCAGATACTGCCAGTCTTAGGTGGGTCCCTGGTGAGTCCCTCAGGTGTGACCGTCTATCTCAGAAATTTCCCTATGTCTTTATTAAACTTGCATTTCTCAAGCTTTGAGTAGAGGTGGTTGGTTTAAGTGTAGACTCTCCAAGACCGAACACGTGATCATTGTGTTGGTCCTGACTTTTGGAGCAAATGAAGATGTTGTACAGGTAAAAGATGGTAATCTGGGCCAGCATGTCCCTAAAGATGTAATTTATTAAACGATGGGAGGTTCCCAGGGCATTGCACAACCCAAAAGCATGACCAAATACTTGAAGTGGCCATACCGGGTACAGAAGAAGGTCTCCCATTAATCTCCTTCTCGGATCCTCACCAGGTTATAAACTCCAAGGAGGTCCAACTTTGTGAAGATCCTGGCAGAGCAGAGTCTTGAACAGCTCATTAATAAGCAGTAAGGGATAGAGTTTTCAGGCTGCAATCTTGTGCAACTCTCAGGAGTCCACAGAAGGCCCGAGGAAGCCATCTTTCTGCACCACAAAGAAGAATGGTGCCCCCACAGGGCATGTGAATGAATTCCTTCTGCCAGCTTTCCTCAAGATGGTTCTGGAGTGCTTGTAATTTGGGTTCAGAGAGGGAGTAAATGCATGTGAAGGGAAACTCTACTTCTGACTGAAGGTAGATGAAGTGGTCGGGTGTTGGGTCTCTTTTTCTGAAATGCATCGGGATAGAGTTGATATGGCACAATTGAGGAGGTTGTGGGTCTTCACACAGTGCACAGTCAACCTTGTGGAACTCTTTGTCAGAGGATGCTGAAGGCCAAGACTATAACTGGGTTTAAAAAAGTACTAGATAAATTCATGGAGGATAGGTCCATCAATTTCTATTAGCCAGGATGGGCAGAGATGGTATCCCTTGCTTTTGTTTGCCAGAAGCTGGGAGTGGGCAACAGGGGATGATTACCTGTTTTGTTAGTTCCTTCTGGGGCACCTGGCATTGGCCACTGTCAGAGGACAGGATACTGGGCTAGATGGACCTTTGGTCTGACCCAGTATGGCCGTTCTTAAGTTTGTATAGGGTTTACCAAGGTCACCTATGAATCTTCTCTTTGTGTCTCTGAATTCTCTACAGGGCTGCATAAGCTGCAGCAAGTTTCTGGTCTTGGGTTCGACCTTGAGAAACAGGATTGTAGGCAAGGCAGGGAGTCAAAGGGTATCACGCCTTACAGCCAGCAGCTGTGCAGGTCACGGGCAATGAGCCAAGGACAACTGGTAAATGTGGTGCATGAATGAGCCCAAACTAGAAGGTTTCTTGTTTGCTTCAAAAAGTAGTTGCTCAAAGGGAGCCATCTGGTGTGATGAAAAGAGTGACCCAGGTATGGACTCGACTAGTTTGGGGAATCCTTGCACTGGGAGGCTTAGGGGGGGTCTAATATGGGATAATTCCACATCCATAAAGTCCATAAAATTGACCAAGTCCAACAGCGCTTCCCAGTTGGGGTCGGGCATCGCAACATGCCAGAGACAGAGAGCACTGATTGGCCACCACCAGGATACAGGCAGACAAGTATTGGTGTGGGCTGTGGGGAGAGGGGAAGGACCCAGCCAAGCCCAGACTTCCCTGTTGGGGCTGGGGCTTGGCATTTCCCAACGTGGGTGTAGATCAGACCTCGGTGGGGCAGCTTGATGCAAAGTATCCTGGTCCCACGCAGTATAGGCAGAAGTCTGGTGCACAGTATCAGTTCTTCTCCAGTTCAGAGGGAAGGCCAGACCTAATCAACTTAGATGGGCTTGGGGAAGACAGTAGTGATGGGGAGCCATGGCTAGCAGAAGCTAATGTAGGCAGTCAGGCCTACTGGTTGGAGCAGCCATCGGTAGCCAGGACTTGGGACCCAGGATCAGAGGCCAAGTGCCAGAGCCAAGGGTCATGGCTGGCGTCAGGAGTCAGAACTTGGTTCTCTGGAGTGGGGCAAGCCTGGGTCCAAGGCTGGAGCCGAACTGGGAACAAGCAGGTGCAGGAGTTGCCACAGCCATTGGTGAATGGTTTGAGCAGTTGCTGGACTGCTGTGGCTGCTGGACATAAGAGCTGGTCTGCTGACTCTTCCAATCAATCACACGCTATAGCCAATTAGGCAATCTGTTACAAGCGAGCTGCACTCATTAGGTTGTACAGAAACTGGTTCTGCTGTAGGCCCTGCTTTCAGACTGACTCTGTTTGCAGGCCCTGATTCCTGACAATCCTTTATTTTTTCCCCCAAATATAGAACAGAACTATTTATTGAAAACTTTTGCCTCTTCTGCATTATTATTGATAGTTCTACCAGTTCCATTTAGTAATGTACCAATACCATTGTTAGGATTTGTTTTGTTCTAGTACAATTTAAAAAAAAATCTTCTTTATATCATCCTTAACTCTGCTGGCCCTAGATTTCTCCTTGTGTCCCTTAGCTTCCCTTTTCAATTTTCTATAATTCCAAGCTTCTGACTTATATTCTTTACTATCGACTTCCCCTTTCCTTTATTTGTTATATATTGTTTCTTTATTTTGAGGGAGTTGGGGGCTCCATCTACTATATCAATCTCTGGCTAGTAGCTGTGTAATAAATGTGAAGACCATGCCTCCCTTTGTCCTCTGGGTGGGATGAGGGGCTCTCTTTCTCACCTTACCCTGGTGCCTCCTAGCTGCTCTGAAAATGGTGGGGGTGGGACTCTGCTACCATGCCACTCCAAGAGCTTCCATTTTACTGGCCCTGCTCTCCCATAAATAATGCGGTTATCACTGGGGCAGCAGGTACTGACTGGGGAATTATTCTCTTTCAGGGGCCGGTGACCTTCGAGGAAGTGGCTGTGCATTTCACCAAGGAAGAGTGGGCTGTGCTGGACCCCCCTCAGAGAACCCGCTACACAGACGTCATGCAGGAGACCTATGAGAATATGACTTTGCTGGGTAAGAACTCCTGTCCCATCAGTTATTAATAACTGTGGGGGCTCACTTTTATATGTTTTCTCATCATATAATTTTTGACAGGTTTCCATACCCCCCTTTTTTTTTTTTGCCTTGTGTCCTGCCCTGGTATCATTTTTGGATATGTGATTTTTTTTGTGTGCTATCGGTCCGTTTTGAAAAAAATATATCATTTTAAAATTTTATATAACTTACCCTTTCTGGATTTATGAAAACTGAATGATAAAATGAGGAAAAGGTAGGAAAGTTAAGAGGCAATTCTAAATAAAGTCTAGTAAATAGATGTACTATGTCATGCATGGATTGTGTGGTGGTCAGATGTGTCCACCTGTTGATAGGAGAATGTATAAGGTGCCGTTTGGGAACGAAGGGAGAACAGGGAGCAGTGGGAGAGGAAAAAAAGATGCCAGTAGGTGGGGAGGGCTGAGGCTGTGTAAGGAAGGGGAAGGTGTCTGTGGAGGATTAGGGCTAAGGCCTGGTCCACAACTGAAACATAGGTTGACCTAGCTATGTTACTGAGAGGTGTGAAAAAAATCACATCCCTGAGAGACATAGCTAAGCCAACCTATGCCTGGTATAGACACTGCTAGGTCGATGGAAATATTCTTCTGTCAACCTAGCTACTGCCTCTCAAGGAGTTAGATTTCTTACAGTTACAGAAAACAGTCCATGTACTAAGTGTCTATACTTATAATTAAGGGTCATTGCTGAACTTAATTGTTTCTGGGCATTATATGTTATCTTCCTACGTACTCTGGCCTCACTAGGCCTACATAACAAAATTATTGTCTGACTCTTGCATCAAAAAGAATTGCTATTTTTTTTCTATATATAGTTAGGGTCTCTTGTTCTCTCCACAGTACTAATGTCTTTATGCCTCAAATAGGTTTCTGCAGACTAATAAGACTTTTAATTAGAAATCACATCATAATAACACATCATTAAGACATAATAATGAAAAATTGACATTGAATAAGTTTAGAATGATTGGCCCACAATTGTGTCCATTCCCTTGTGTTTCACAATTTGTTTTCCAGAGTACTGTTGTAGAATTCCCAGTTTTTCATCAGATGAAGGATCTGAAATGTATACAGAGTAGCAGTAGCCAATTGTATAAATGGATTTCATGTTGTCTTGAAGTTACTCTCAATGTTTAGTACTGCTTTATTTTTCTTTTTAATGAATAGTTGCAATTTGCTCATGATCATATATGTACATCCACTTAGGCCCTGTCTACACAACAGAGTTTTGTTGACAAAAGTCAGCTTTCATCAATAAAACAGTTGTGGTGTACACACTACAATGCTCCACTTGCCAGTTCATAGAATATCAGGGTTGGAAGGGACCTCAGGAGGCCATCTAGTCCAACCCCCTGCTCAAAGCAGGACCAATCCCCAACTAAATCATCCCAGCCAGGGCTTTGTCAAGCCTGACCTTAAAAACTTCTAAGGAAGAAGATTCTACCACCTCCCTAGGTAACGCATTCCAGTGTTTCACCACCCTCCTAGTGAAGAAGTTTTTCCTAATATCCAACCTAAACCTCCCCCAGAAGAGTTTAACTCTTCTGCTTTGCTGACAAACTAAAGCCACCATGATGAGAGGCGTAGAGCTTTTGGTGGCAAAGTTAGGTTGACAACGTGTCAGTGTAGACACTGTGCTTGGTTATGTCACTGTACACGGCCTCCAGGAGGTGCCTCACAATGCCCATCCTGACCACTCTGCTCAGCAATTCGATCTTGGCTGCCCTGCAGCCAGGTACACAGACGTTCACCCCTCCCCCTTTAAAGTACTGGGAAATTTTGAAATTCCGCTTCCTGTTTGCTTGGCGTGGAGAGCTCACATTGCATCTTCCCAGCTGACCGTGGTGGCTCCGCTCAGCAAACGTGCTCCTGCTTGGAGTACACCGGAGATGTTGGATCTGCTGGGTCTGTGGGGAGAGCAGGCTGTGCGGTCCCAGCTCCTTCCAGCCCTAGGAACTTCAATAGCTACGGGAAGATTTCTCATGGCATGTTGGAAAAGGCCTACAGAACGGGACGTATAAACATCAAGGAGCTGAGGCAGGTGTACAAGAAGGCAAGGGAGTCAAACCACCTGGTGCTGGACCTCTGGTGCTGCACCAGAGACCTGCTGCTTCTGCAAGGAGCTGTATGCCGTCTTCGGGGGTGACCCCACCTCCAGCACCAAGATCCCCATGGATACTTCAGGGGGGCTGGAGACAGCAGCCAGCACACTTAACCCTGAGGACAAAATGGAATTAGAAGATGAGGTGGGGCAGGGTCATCCAATGCAATGAAGGCAAGTCAGGACCTCTTCTCAACCCTGGAGGATTCAAGCCAGTCCCAGCACTCTGTCTCTGGTGCTCACAGTGCAGAAAGGAGCTCTGGTAAGTGCTCTTTTTGATTTGATACTGCTCCGTTTCACATTCGGCTGTCCTTGGTTTCATTTTATGGTAGAAGTTGGTTAAGGTGTAGAAATGTACAAGACTTGCAGTGTTTGTGTCTGCTTCCCATTTCCCTATGCAGCTACGCTGTGGGGGTGCGACAAGACCCCCAGGGTACAACCTGGAACTGTGGGACTGCTGTGCCCCCTTAAATCTCCAGCCTGGGCTGGCTCTCACAATACTTGGCCAGTGACAAACAGTGAACCCCTCAAAGTGGTGTTTTCACTCAGCCACCAACAAACAGAGGCACACCCAGCTAAGCTGCATAAAGGCTCCCAAGCCCCTAACCTTGAATCCCAGAAAAATATTATCTTACACTGCTTGAGACCTTCTCTTTAACAGTGCAAACTTACTCATTAGTTCACCACTTCATCAAAGGAAAGTGGACATGCACCAGCCTTTGTAAGCTAAGCAAATTTCCCAAGCACTTTAGACAAACTCACTGGTAAGGATAAAATATTAGAATAGGTTTATTAACTACAGAAAGCTAGATTTTTAAGTGATTATAAGTGGTAGTCATAAAGGTCAGAAATAGTTACCAAATAAAATAAAAAGTAAGTATGCAATCTAAATTGTAAATCTCATTAGACTAAGCTGTATTTGGATCAAGCAGTTTTTCTCACCTCACTGGATGTTGCAGGCAGGTTACAATCCTTAATACACAGGCTGATTTTCCTCTTCAGCCTGGGACCAGGCTCCTCAGTTCAGGTCTTGTTTTCCCAGTGTTCTTGTTTCCGTCAGTGTAGGTGGGGGAGGAGAAAGGTAATTGCACGATGCCACTGTCCCTTATTTTATACCCTCAGTCCATGTGCCTGGAAAATACTAACATGTCCTGGAAACTCTGTGACTCAGCAAGGCCTGAGCAGTCCCACTGGTGTGGCCTTGTGCAACTGAGTCATAGAGTTGAGCAATCCAGATTGTGTGGTACTTGTGCAACTGTCTTACATAATTTTAAATCCTTTGTTTATGGCTTCCCTGTGGTCATTCAGTGCCCGCCTGGGTGTGGTTACCTCCTTTGTTGTCACTGGACAACTAGCAGTGGGCGACTCCCCAACCCACAACATATTTCATTAATAACCATAGAACAGGATCTCATAACTTCATGCACACTAACGATATACATATTTTGACAAACAATGAGCTTCAGCAGATCATGACCTTTCATATGCTTTCTTAAATGGCATGCTTCGTTTGATATATCACAGCCATATATGAATGATGAATAGGGGGGTTACAGGGTGCTACTTTGAGGCACAGTGTGTCACAGGAGGCCTAGTGAGAAAGTGTGTTAATACACACCAAGATTTCACGGGAATCCTCCAGAGGGATAGCTAGGAAGCTTTCCTGGGAGGTACTCGCCAATTCTCTGCTGAAGGCTCCTTGGCAGAGCAGCTTTGTTTCTTACCCTGCTATAGGAAATTTTCCCACAACAATCGGCAATCACTTGTGCAAGGATCAAATCAGCACACAGGCAAGCAGCAGAGGGACTTGGTCTGAAGCCACAGGTAAGCAGGAGATGCATCCTTGTTTACTATTGGGAATGAGGGATCGGCTTCAATGACCCACGCTTGTAGAAAACTGGCAGAATTTACAATAGTGTCCCTAGTTGCTTGCAGTGATTCCCTTCCAACCTAGACATTTTGAAAACCACCTAGACATTTTGCCCCACCTTGGATCTCCACCACCCCCATGGGCCAAACTCACCATGTTTAGGACACTTAGTGCTTGCCAAGGGAGAGTGAGAAAGAGGTGTACTTAATTATTATGATTCAATGCTGTGAGTGCACTCACAGTACTGCCTCTATTGATTGCTTCTTGTTTTTCTGTAGATGTGGCCTTGAGGGGAACCCCTTACACACCAGCCAAGCGCTTGCATCAGGTAAGGAGGCCACCCAGACGGAGGAAGGAGGACATGTTTAGAGAGGTGCTCCAAATGTCTCTGACACCACAGATCACGCTCACAGGGCATGGCGAGAGTCAATTAATGAAAAATTGAAAATACATAGCCAGGAGAGGAAGCAGGGCCAGGAGCATATTTCAGAGGGCCAGGAGTGGATGATAAACTGATGGAGGACCAAACAGAGATGCTGAAGTCCCTAACTGAGCTAACTGTGTGCCAGACCCTCCCCAAACTCCACCTCACATTCCTTGCATGTGCCCTGCCTGTTGCAGTACCCCTTGCACTCCAGCCTTCGGACAGGTTCCTTAACTACAGCTGGACTCACACACAGCTATGAGCGCCTCCATTAAGAGGCTATTCCTCAGTGTTCTGTGCCTCGCAAGACATTGAATTCTGTGTATTGGTTATTGCTGTTTAATATAAATGTACTCATAGGAGAAAAATAAAGACTCATTTTCTTTCTACATATGGTGGTTACTGCAGGAATTCATACACAGTGGGAAAGGGCACATATGCAGACTACAGATCACACTCAGGAAACAATCACCACAAGGGTCATTCCAGGCAGCAAGTAAACAAAGCCTGGCTGAATGCATTGCAGAAAGACACATTACTGTGGCTCACTGTCAAAATGTTGCTTCAAAGCCTCCCTGATTCGAATAGCCTCCCTATTGTGTCCCTTTAATAGCCCCAGTATCTGGCAGCTCAAAATCTGGTGCCAGGAGATCTGACTCCACACTCCACCCTAGGAAAACTTTTCCCCTTTAGTTTCATAAATATTATGAAAAGTACAGCAGGCTGCTATGACCATGGGAATATTTTCCTCACTGAGATCTAACCTGCCATAAAGGCAGCGCCAGCGAGCCTTTAAACTGCCAAACATACATTCAACAGTCATTCTGCATCTGCTCAGCCAGTTGCTGAAGCGTTCCTTGCTGCTGTCAACGTTTCCACTGTAAGGCTTCATGAGCCATGGAAGTAAGGTGTAGGCTGGATCTCCCATGAGTACTACGGGCATTTCAACATCCCACATTGGGAACTTCTGGTCTGGAAAGAAAGTCCCTGCTTGCAGCTTGCTATAGACGCTAGTGTTCTTGAAGATGCGGGTGTCATGCACCTCCCCTGACCACCCTGCTTTGATATCAGTGAAACAACCCCCGTGATCCACAAGCACCCTACAATACCACACAGAAGTAGCCCTTTCTATTGATGTGCTCCATTGCAAGATGGTCTGGGGCCAAAATTGGGATATGCATGCCATCTGCCACCCCAGAACAGTTAAGGAATCCCATTCCTTCAAAGCCATCCACTATTTCATGCACATTTCCCAGAGTCACAGTCCTTCATAGCAGTATGTGATGGAATGGCCTTGCACACTTGTGTAAACATGACCCCCACGCTCAACTTCCCAACTCCAAACTGATTCATGACCAACCTGTAGTAGCTGGAGCCAACTTCCACACAGCAATTGCCACGTGCTTCTCCACCGAGAGAACAGCTCTCATTTTGGTGTCCTTGCAGCACAGGGCAGAGGTGAGCTCTGCTCACAGTTCCAGGAAGTTGGCTTTGTGCATCCAAAAGTTTTTCAGCCACTGCTCCTCATCCTAGACCTGTATAAAAGTATGATCCCACCACTCAGTGCTTGTTTCCCGAGCGCAGTAGCAAAGGTCCACTGTGTGCAGCTGCTCCATGAATGCCAAAAGTAATCTGGAATGGTTTCTTTCCATGGCACACAGCAGGACAGGCTCCTTGGATTCCTATTCAGATTTGCAGCTGATGAAATACTGTATGATTAGCCACATTGCCTAACCACGATGCCAGGGCACTAGGAATGTGCCTGGCGGGCAATAAACCTGGCTGAGTGCCTTTGACACTGAACCGTGCTTGTGTCTGTCTTTTTTATAAGTAACATTGAGGTCTGCTGAATTAACATGCTGCGCTATTTACTAATTACATTAACATTTTAAGGACAGAAGCAGAGGGCACCCTGAACACCATTACTAAGGCAATGACATTTTAGCCTTTAGCACTTAACGACACTGGTTAGTACTGTCGAGGTTTGCTGAACCAATTCTCTGTGCAAAGCTAAACAGCACAAAGAAAGAACACGCCCACCCACCAGCCAACTGACAACTGTGGGGAAGGAAAGAACACAAGGAATGGGTACTCCTTGGGTCGCAGGAGGTGGGGAGGGCTGAGATTGGTGAGAAGAAGGGGACCGGGTATCATAGCTACACCTCTGTTCCCTTCCAGGTGACAGAGTGCCCACCCCCACGAAGCTGTCAGGCCTCTTGCATTTCTGGAATACTCCTGCTCCCAGCCAGAGCCCTGGGTGACAATAACTGGCATATCAGCTGTGCTTACCCAGCAACTCAGGTTGAGTGCAAACACCTTTGAGAGTCTGGGATCAGGGGTGCAGAGTGACAAAACAAGTTTCTTCAAACCACAGTCATGTTTATTTTGCACAGGAAAAAAGCACAAGAGCAAAAAGGATTTTAAACTAACTGTTTTCACACATGCCTGTCTTACCTAAAAGCCTGTCATCCCCAGTCATCAGATAGGCAGGTCTCGCTTCTTCAGACACCCCAGCAGGGTCCCTGAGTTTCTGTCTCACTTCTCCAAATAATTATCTGAGCAGCCAGCCTCCTCTATAGAGGGAGTCCCTGTTTTGGGTCCCAGGCCTGGCGCAGCTCATGAAACCCAGTTCTGTAAGTTGGCTGGAGAAAGGAGGTAGAATATTCAAAGCAAATAGTTTGGGCATTGTTTCTTAGAAAGGGACTGCCACGGTGTGACTCATCATGAGCCATTCACCTTCCCTTTCTGCTCATTTTCTTACAGGCCTCTCTTCCCCCCCCCCCCCGCCATTAAACTAATCAAATTATTCACACAGTAAATATCCCAATATCCAGGTCAACATACAGAATTCATCAGCATTACAGAGCAGCTCCAACTTTGTCATGGGGGGGTTGGGGTGGAGAAATTGGGCCAAGGAACACCTGGGAAATGTGTGGAGGGGGTCAGTGTGACATAGGGGAGATTTTGGGACTATGGTTCCATAGCATTATGGAATCATTGGACTGGAAGGGACCTCGAGAGGTCATCTAGTCCAGTCCCCTGCACTCGTGGCAGGGCTAAGTATTATCTAGACCATCCCTGAGAGGTGTTTGTCCAGCCTGCTCTTAAAATTCCCAATGATGGAGATTCTACAACCTCCCTCGGTGATTTTATTCCAGTTCTTAACCACCCTGACAGTTAGGAAGTTTCCAAATGTCCAATCTAAACCTCCCTTGCTACAATTTAAGCCCCTTGCTTCTTGTCCTATCCTCAGAAGTTAAGAACAATTCTTCTCCCTCCTCCTTGTAACAACCTTTTATGTACTTGAAAACTGTTATCCTGGCCCCTCTCAGTCTTCTCTTCTGCAGACTAAACAAACCCAATTTTTTCAATCTTCCCTCATAGCTCATGTTTTCTAGACCTTTAATCATTTTTGTTGCTCTTCTCTGGACTATCTCCAATTTGGCCACATCTTTCCTGAAATATGGCACTCAGAACTAGACACAATACTCCAGTCAAGGATTAATCAGCGCAGCATAAAGAGGAAGAATTATTTCTCGTGTCTTGCTTACAATACTCCTGCTAATACATCCCAGAAAGATGTTCAGGTTTTTTGTAACAGTGTTACACTTTCAACTCATATTTAGCTTGTGATCCACTATGACCCCCAGATCCCTTTCCGCAGTACTCCTTCCTAGGCAGTCATTTCCCATTTTGTAGGAGTGCAACTAATTGTTCCTTCCTAAATGGAGTACTTTGCATTTGTCTGTATTGAATTTCATCCTATTTACTTCGGATCATTTCTCCAGTTTGTCTGGATCATTTTGAATTTTAATCCTATCCTCCAAAGCACTTGCAACCCCTCCCAGCTTGGTATTGTCCACAAACTTTATAAGTGTACTCTCTATGCCATTATTGAAATCATTGATGAAGATATTGAACAGAACCGGACCCAGAATCGATCCCTGTGGGACCCCACTCATTATGCCTTTCTGGCATGACTGTGAATCACCAATAACCATTCTCTGGGAATGGTTTTCCAACCAGTTTTGCACCCAGCTTATAGTAGCTCCATCTAGGTTGCATTTCCCTAGTTTGTTTATGAGAAGGTCATGTGAGACAGTGTCAAAAGCTTTACTAAATTCAAAATATACCACATCTACCTCTTCCCCCCAACCACAAGGCTTGTTACCCTGTGAAAGAAAGCTAACTATCAGGTTGGTTTGACACAATTTGTTCTTGGCAAATCCATGCCAACTGTTACTTATCACCTTGTCATCTTCTAGATGTTTACAAATTGATTGCTTAATTATTTGCTCCATTATCTTTCCGGGTATAGAAGTTAAGCTGTAATTCTCTGGGTTGTCCTTATTTCACTTTTTATAGATTGGCACTATATTTGCCCTTTTCCAATCTTCTGGAATCTCTCCCACCTTCCATGACTTTTCAGAGATAAATCGTTAATGGCTCAGATATCTCCTCAGTCAGCAACTTGAGTGTTCTAGGATGCATTTAATCAGGCTCTGGTGACTTGGAGACATCTAACTTTCTAAATAATTTTTAACTTGTTCTTTGCCAAATTTAGCCTCTGATCCTACCTCATTTTCACTGGCATTCACTATGTTAGACGTCCAATCAACACCAGCCTTCTTGGTGAAAACTGAAAAAAGAAGTCATTAGTACCTTTGCCGTTTCCACATTTTCTGTTATTATCACCGCCCCCCCAACCCCCCATTGAGTAACAGGCCTACCCTGTCCTTGGTCTTCCTCTTGCTTCTAATGTATTTGTAGAATGTTTTCGTATTACCATTTATGTCTCTAGCTAGTTTGATCTCATTTTGTGCTTTGGCCTTTCTAATTGTGTCCCTACAAACTTGTGTTATATGTTTTTATTCAACCTTTGTAATTTGACCTAGTTTCCACTTTTTGTAGGACTCTTATTTTTAGATCATTGAAGATCTTTTCGTTAAGCCAGGGTGGTCTCTTGCCACATTTCCTATCTCTCCTACACAGTGGGATAGTTTGCTCTTGTGCTCTTAATAATGTCTCTTTGAAAAACTGCCAACTGTCTTCAGTTGTTTTTCCCCTTAGACTTGCTTCCCATGGGATCTTACCTACCAGCTATCTGAGTTTGCTAAAGTCTGCCTTCTTGAAATCCATTGTCTTTATTTTGCTGTTCTCCTTCCTACCATTCCTTAGAATCACGAACGCTACCATTTCATGATCACATTCACCCAAGCTGCCTTCCACTTCCAAATTCTCAACCAGTTCCTCCTTATTTGTCAAAATCAAATCTAGAACAGCTTCTCCCCTAGTAGCTTTCTCCACCTTCTGAAATAAAAAATTGTCTCCAATACATTCCAAGAACTTATTGGGTAATCTGGGCCCTGCTGTGTTGTTTTCCCAACAGATGTCTGGGGAGTTGAAGTCCCCCATTACCACCAAGTCCTGGGCTTTGGATGATTTTGTTAGTTGTTTAAAAAAGCTTCATCCATCTCTTCTTCCCGGTTAGGTGGTCTGTAGTAGACCCCTGCCATGACATCACCCTCGTTTTTACCCCTTTTAGCCGTACCCAGAGACTTTCAACAAGTCTGTCTCCTATTTCCATCTCAACCTCAGTTCAAGTGTAGACATTCTTAATATATAAAGCAACACTTCCTCCCTTTCCCCCTGCCTGTCCTTCCTGAGCAAGCTGTACCCTTCTATGCTAATATTCCACGTGTATTATCCCAGCAATCTGTGATGCAAACTATGTCATAGTTGTGTTTATTTACCAGCATTTTGGGTTCTTCCTGCTTATTCCCCATACTTCTCACATTAGTATACAGACATCTAAGGTATTGATTTGATCCCCCACCAGCCCAGTTCTGTCTTGTCTCTCCCTTATTTCTGCTATAACAGCCCATTCTCTCCACAGATTCCGACCCTTCTCCCAGATCTCCATGTTTTTGACTTACCTGTGGGCTTTGGTCACCTGCCGCCTTCAAACCTAGTTTAAAGCCGTTCTCACTGGGTTAGCAAATATGCTCTTCCCCTTCTTCGATAGGTGGACCCCATCTCTGCTTTACAGTCCTTCTTCCTGGAACAGCATCCCATGGGCAAGGAAGCGGAAACCCTCCTGGCGACACCATCCTCACAGCCAGGCATTTACCTCCAGGATGCAGCTGTCTCTGCCTAGGCCCCTACCCTTGCCTGAAAGGGTTGAAGAGACCACCATGTGCATGCCCAACTCTTTCACCTGTACTCCCAGAGCCCTGTAGTCACTTTCTGATCTGCTGAGGGTCTTACCTTGCAGTATCATTAGTGCCCACATGGATAAGTAGCATGGGGTAGTAGTCAGAGGGCTGGATGATCCTCGACAATCCCCCCATAACATCTTGGATACGGGCCCCTGGCAGGCAGCATACCTCCTGGGATGCCATGTCAGGCTGACAGATGGGTGCCTCTGTCCCCCTCAGGTCTCCAACCACCACTACCCTATGTTTCCTCCTGGGAGTGGAGACGGTGATCCTCCCAGCCTTGGGGAAACATGGCTTCTCCTCCACCACCTTTTGGGGGGCCTCATCACTCAATGCCAGGGCAGCATATCGGTTTTCCAACACCATGGTGGGTGGGTTGGGAGTAGGGGTGGAGCACTGCCTGCTGCCAGAAGTAACCAGCAGCCAGTGTCCTCCCTGTGACAGAGCCATGCCCTCCTCCCCCGATGGTGAGACAGCAGTTCTCTGTAGCTGGATAGCTTCCTCAGCCTTGAATGTCTCCATATGAATACTCTCAAGGAATTCCTTGTGGGCATGTATGCTCCTCAGCCTGCCTACCTCCTTCTGTAGCTCTCCCACCTACTTCCTGAGAGATTCCATCAGCAGGTACCTTTCACACTGGATGGTCCCCCTGTTGCCCTAGATTTCGGGGGCATCTATACCCCCAGAATGCGATTAAGCTAATTGCATCCATATTATATGCACTCAGCCACTATGAATTAATGAAATAGAACACCACATAGTTAAGGGTTAATTTGGAGACAGGCTTTCAGACGCAAGGTCATAACTACTGGCAGTTTTGCTAATCAGTATGGGAGGAAGGGAAGAAAACATAAATAACAGAGAGTGAAAGAAACTATGTGGATGGACAGGCTTGAGTCTAGATGCCTCTGATAGTAAAAGTTTATTGAAAGTTAGGAAAAGGGATGATTTAGTAGGGGTCATTATGACCTATATGTTTTGTAGAAGTTAGTTATAAAAAGTTTAGATAATAGAGTGTATTTGGGAGCAGTCCTTGGGAGCTATGCTGGTAGAGACATTTTCCTGATAGCTTTACTCCCCAGCAGGGAGGCGTTTGGCCAGTACTGACCTGTCATTGATGAGCCACACCATATCAGAATATAGGTAAATACCTGGGATGTTCTAAATCTATTGCTTATGTCTGTCTGTGATTAAATCTAAGCAACCACAGTGTTAGACAAAAACATGCTTACTTACATTACTCCTTGATCAGACAGAATTGCTGAGTTCCTGTTGACTTATTCCTTACACCGCCTGGAGTGAAATAGTTAAATCACCCCTATTGGGGGTTCTGATAACCCTAGATAACACCCCAACCTGGCTTTCTGTGAGTGGGAAACCCTTGTGATTATATTACATCTCCCTCCCACAAAATCCCTCTCAAACTCCCCTGTTTGCAATCCCCTCTACACTAGCTCCCCTTCATCGCTTAGCCTCTGGCTTTTAAGGTCTTCTCTCCTAGGTCAGTTTACACCTTTGTTAATCACACAGCAGGAGGGTGATCACAAGGCTGATTGAGGCTGATCAAAGATGATCAAGGATGATTTAGGGAACAAAGGCTCAAAGAGTCCTGGGACACACAATCCCAACTGACCCAGTAACTGAAATAACCTGAAAGAGAAAGAAATACACAGACAGACAGACAAACAAACTCACTCACCCCAAGAGTAGTACTCGCATCTTGTTCGTTCAGCAGGGGGGGATCTCCTTCTTCCCCCTCTCAAACTCCCATTTCCAGTCCCCTGTTCACCATCAGGGAATCCCACACCATAAACACAGAATCTGGATTCTGCCAGAGACAACTGGTATCTGCTGAGATGGGGGGGGTGTCACACTTTAAATATTTGTCGCCCACCAACAGCTTGAGTCACACACCCCCAAGTATGCTTCCCCCTTACCCTCAGCGGCTCCTCCCTGCGGCTCCCAGGTGTTAGCTCAGTGTGGAGAGGGAGCAGCAAACAGCTGGGAGCCGCAGGGAGGGGCCACGGCTTTAGCTCTATGCGGAGAAGCAGCAGCAAAAGCAGCAGCTCTCCCTGCAGCTCCCAGCTGTTTGCTGCTGCCTCTCCCCATGGCCACAACTCCCAGCTTGCCGGCTCCAGTAGCGGCCATGTAGGGAGGGGGCCTGGTGGCACCATGTAACCAAGCAGGGCCAGCAAACCCTTGTAAAAAACTGGGGAGCCCCCCCCATGCTTCACCTCTGGCTTCTGCCCAGCAAGGAGGGGGGCTCCAGCCCCATGGGGCATGCCTGCTGGGGCTCAGGGATTCAGCAAGAGCAAGGCTGAAGCCCTGAGCCCCAGAAGGTGCGCCCCAGTTCTTGAGATGCTGAAGGTTGTCATATGCAACTCAGAGGGTCAGTAAGATTGGCCACCCCGATATGGAGTCTGCACTCTCTCCTTATGATAGTCCAGTTTCACTTTATTTGACATACTTCTTTCAAATGTTATTATTTTCACTCTTCTTCTCTCTCTGTGGCTCAGTGACTTCCCCGCTTCCTCCGCCCTCATATCTTTTCCCTATGCCCTGTGGCCCAGGCACCTTTGCTGAAATCTTACGTTCCTTGCACTGACAATATGCTCCATCCCTGCCACAAACATGTGCTTTCTAGTGATGTCATCGGAAACTTCTGGGGACTGAAAGGGTCTCACTTCATCCACTCTCTTTCTGTAGCAACCACAATCTGTTTTCCCTGCAGGTTCCTGGGATCTTTGAGTCGGTCCCTCCTAAAGTCACATGGCCTGATTCTTCTTTTTCACATTCTCCTTTCCCAGAGGAATCAGAGTCTGTTGCATCTAAATTATAGTATTTAATTCACTAGAGTTATCCACACACTGGGGGATATTTATATACTCCCTTCCATTTCTCCTGACTTACTAGAGTCCCTATTTCCTCAAAATGGGCTTTCCTGACATATAATACCGCTGACTTACTGCATTATGGGACCTCTGGGCTCCCTCTTCTTCCTTACTGTGCTGAACCCCACCAGCCAATACTCACCTCTTCCAGATCTCCTAGTCTCTGGTCTTCTCTCTGTCAGAAAGAAGCATTTCTAGAGGGACTTCCCTACTGTCCGGAACCTTCACTGTCTGGGACTTGGAATCTCTGTGTTTTAGGAGCCTCTTTGATGATGAGTGTCTGGCTCTGTGTGTTCACAGGAGCGATGGGGATGGTTAAATCCACCAAAAGCAGAGTATCCAGCACCTTTGAGCAACTTAGGAGCTGGCTCTGGTTACTGGCTGGGGTTAAAATAATAGAACACTTTTTTCTGACAAGCGTCCCATGTATTCAACTGATGTCCCTTGTTTTCTTCCCCTGAGCAGGGTTTCCAGTTTCCAAACCTGATGTGATCTCCCAGCTGGAAAAAGGGGAAGAGCCGTGGGTCTCAGAAATCCAGGACTCAGAGGAACAAGGGATCCTGAGAGGTGCCTGCACAGGTGAGGCATCATTAAACCAACTCAAAAACTGTCAGTGCCTGAAGGAAAGAGCTGGGATTCCCTACAAAGACCTTGTGAACTCTCTGAATTCAGGATTTTCCCCAGCATGTGTCATACCCTCAGGGCAGATATTGCTCATGACTTCCTACCTATCGTGACTGACATTTAGCTTCTTCCCTGACCTGCTGTCATCCTGAGTGTTTGAATAGGATGTGGAAACAAAATTTCTCCCCTTTTCTCTCCCTTATGGGGAAAAAAGTTTAGGTAATTCAGTTCCTGATTCTTCCCCATCTCTCCAGCACATCTCTCCCATTTTCCATTCCTGTTTGTGGTTTCTCTGTCTATCCCAGCAGGTGATGAGATGGTGAGTGAGAAGGAGGGTCAGAATCTTCAGCAGATGGATGCTGAGCAAGTGGAATCACACAGGATGTTATTGCAGAGATCCAAAGGGAATGTGTCCAGATGTCTTGAGGAAGGAAAACTGTATGAGAGTCAGCACAGGCCAGAGAGCCAGCCAGGGGAGAAAGAGGGTAAATCCATTACTTGTCAGGCAACTCACAAAGACCTCAGGGGAACCACAGGACAGCACACAAACCTCACAGAAGAGGGAAAAAACACATGCACTGAGTGTGGGAAAAACTTCCGAGGACGCTCAGGCCTTAGTAATCATAAGAGAATCCATACGGGAGAGAGACCCTATGAATGCAGTGAGTGCGGGAAAACCTTCACTCAGAGTTCTCACCTCATTAGACATGAGAGAATCCACACTCGGGAGAGACCCTACGAATGCTGTGAGTGCAGGAAAAGCTTCACTCGGAACTCAGACCTTATTACACATCAGAGGATCCACACAGGGGAGCGGCCCTACGTATGCTCTGTGTGTGGGAAAACCTTCGCTCAGCGCTCAGCCCTTACTAAACATCAGAGGATCCACACTGGGGAGAGACCCTATGAATGCAGCGAGTGCGGGAAAAGCTATACTCGGAGCTCAGACCTTATTACACATCAGAGGATCCACACAGGGGAGAGACCCTATGAATGCCGTGAGTGTGGGAAAACCTTTACTTGGCGCTCAGCCCTTACTACACATCAGAGTATCCACACAGGGGAGAGACCCTATGAATGCCGTGAGTGTGGGGAAACCTTTGCTCAGCGCTCAGCTCATATTAGACACCAGAAAATCCATGCAGGGGAAAGGCCCTATGAATGCTGTGAGTGTAGGAAAAGCTTTACTGAGAGCTCACACCTTATCACACACCAGCGAATCCACACAGGAGAGAAGCCCTACGAATGCGGTGAGTGCGGGAAGCGGTTCAGCCAGAGCTCGTACCTTACTAAACATCAGAGAATCCACACGGGAGAGAGACCCTATGGATGCCGTGAGTGCGGGAAACGGTTCACTGATCACTCTAGCCTTACTAAACATCAGAGAATCCACACCGGGGAGCGGCCCTATGAATGTGGTCAGTGCGGGAAAAGCTTCACTGAGAGTTCACACCTTATTACACATCAGAGAATCCACGCCGGCGGACGCTGCCACGAATGCAGCGAGTGCGGGAAAAGCTTCACTGAGCACTCAACCCTTACCAAACATCAGCGCGTCCACACAAGAGAGAAACACCATCAGTGCACTGAGTGCGGGAAAACCTTCTCTCAACGCTCACACCTTATGAATCATGGGAGAATCCACACCGGGGAGAGGCCCTACGAATGCAGCGAGTGCGGGAAAACCTTCACTTGGCACTCAGCCCTTAGACATCAGAGAATCCACAGTGGGGAGAGACCCTATGAATGCAGCGAGTGCGGGAAATGCTTTACTGAGAGCTCACAACTTGCTAGGCATCAGAAATTCCACAAGGGAAATGATAAACCATAAAAACCATATCCAGGGCTCACAAATGATTTTTTCCCCTTTAATACTTTTTCCTAATTCTGACATCAAGACCGTTAAGGCTGCCTGCACCATTTGCTTCACCATGGTCCCTCAGCACCCCATGTGGTTTCCCATTTTTGTTTTTTACAGCTTGCCCTTCTTTGGGGTGAATCTCATGGGCCTTTCTGTAAAACTCCATAGTCCTATGACTCAGGGGAATGTGTGGCCCTCCTGCCAGGCATGTCAGTCAGCTCAAGGTGTGGGAGATACGGGTCTAGCTATATCAACATAAAATCTACCTGGGCTTCATCCCCAGTAGGATTTTCTGTGGAGTTAGGTAGCTCTCATTAGCTATCCTGATGTAAAAGCCCAACTATTCTTACAGTAATGACATAGACCATATCTAGGGTTATCGAGTTCATTTCCTTATGACCTGACCCAGCCTCCATCTCCTAGTCAAAGCCAATCTGGAGCATCACATTTATACTCTTCCTCCCATTGCAAAGTGACTGTTAAAGCCACGGAGTTCACCCTCTGGAACAGATCGTCTCATTCCCAGTTGTTCACACATTGGATTTGGGTGTGCTCAAGACGTTTTGTACCCTTTTTCCTCATTTAAATTACACGTAAATATAACAAAGAGCAGAAGCAGGGTGGGGGAAAGTGTGGTTTCAGCCTCTGGGGCACCTGAAGGGGATGGGTGATTCGCAGAGATTCCCTCCTGCAGCATCGCCCCAGCTGTGTTACCTTCTAAGTTTATCTTCTTCACTTTCTGCCTATCCACCTCCCAGAATGTCGATGCAGTGTCCTCAGCGCTCAGAGGCTAATACGCTTGAAGTCTAGAAAGGAGCTGTGATGCTATCAGGTTGCCAGCTCAGACCAAGGCAGCAGCCTAATTCACTCACATGTGAAGAGAAATCAACGGAGTGTCAAAAGGTATCCTACTGTGATCAGGCCAATTCACTTCTGTGTTGGTATATTTCAGAGGAAATGTAATGTTATTGTTCTTGCTTATCCATAAACCTGTTGGTTGCTATAACATTACATTATCTATGCCCCTATACCTAGTTAACCCTTGACCAAAAGCATGTGTTTGTATTAGGATGAGAATATACTTGATGTGTAAACTTCATTTCAACTAATGAAAGATTGCTTGGAATGCTCAAATGAATGCATAATGGTACTATTCTTGCATCGGGATTGGAGCCTTGGAGTGGTAAATGAAGAAGCATGCTGACGTCAAAGCATGGGTCATTGTGTTTGACACTGGGAAATCTACAAACTTAGCCCTGGTCCACACTACACAGTTATGTCATCGTAAGGCAGCTTATGTTGACCTAACTATGTCAGTGTACACACTACAGCCTTGCTCCTGCCAATGTAAAGGTCCTGTTACACTGACGTAATAAATTCACCTCCATGAGAAGCATAGGGTTTACGTAGTTAGGGTGACGCAGTATCAGTGTAGACACTGTGTTACTTACATCGGCTCTTGGCTTACATCCGCTGGTGCCATGAAATTGATAAGAAGGCCCGGCTCCCCAGCCAGGCTGCTGCCAGGTCTCTGCTTCAAGCCAGGCTGACACCCAGGCTCCCAATTTTGGCGGCCACTCAAACTCCCAGCTGGGAGCCTGGACCCTGAGTGTGGATCTCCCCCCTGGAAGTGCTCTGGTGAGGACGTGCACCACCGACAGAAGGAGGGTAGTGTGGACATTAGCCACCTAGTTTGACTTACGATTATAGTGCAGACATGTCCTGAGTCTGTTAGTCAACAAAGGAAGAGGCCATGCTGTGATGAGAGCACTTGCCAGATTGCTTTCTGGAGATCAGGGAATAAGAATGAACCCTGGGAATGATCCCGTCTCTCTGAGCTGTTAGGCCACTTACAGGGAAGCATTCCAGATACAAGACAGAGATTCCCCAGAGTTGTTTTGGGTATCACTGGAGACTTTTGGACACTGGCAGATAACTACAGCTCTGCTATCATTTTGGACTTACAAACTTGGTCTCACCTGTATTTTACCTGTTTTAACCTGGAACTCTCATTTCTTTTTCTTAGCTAATAAATCTTGAGTTAGTTTACTAGAAGAGAAATTGGCTGCAGCATTGTCGTTGGTGTGAGATCAAGAGTATCCATTGACCTGTGGTATGTGACTGGCCCTTTGGGGCTGGGAGCGTCATGGGCTGCCCTGGCTTGGTGCTCTGGAACCACTCTGAATGAAGTTCAGACAGGACCCTTGTGTAGTGTGACATCCGTCAGGGCACACTCTTTAGAGAAAGCCTCCTCAGCTTCTGTGTCTCCTTGGGTCTGACCTCAGAGTGTCCAGCACCCCTGATCCATGCCATGAGCTCCCTGCAATGAGTCTACCTGAATAGGACACCTGGTGGGAGGATTACTTGCCCCCAAAGGGACCACGCGCCCCATCTTCGCAGTCACCAGTGACTCTTAGCCAGCATTATAAAACAGAAGGGTTTTTTTAGTCATCTGGAACACAGTGTAGAACGGATCTTGTAAGCACAGAAAGCAGGATGTTACAGCAAAGGCCATCTTGTGGGGGATCCAGAGCCCTGGGCTCTTCCATCTGAATCCCAAGCCAGGAGAATGACCAGCTTCTAGCAGTCCACCCTCAGTCATGCCTTGTTGCCCCTCCTCCATCCTTTGTCTCTTTTCCAGCCAAACTGGTCACCTGGCTTCCAACTGTCTCTTTGTTCTCCAGCTCCTTCGGCTGGCTCCTTGGGCATGATGGGCTCCAGCTATCAGTTGCCAGAATACAGAGTATCCAGGGGGCTCAGGCAGCTAGATAGCACTCACACCTGCCCTCCGGGGGCCCCTGCAAAGATCACACACCCATATTCCACCACCTAGATACTTGTGCAACACATAGGGGAAACTGAGGTACGCACAGTATTCTTGCATGTCGCAGAGCAAGTACGCCCCATCACCCTGGGGGTTGGGGCAAAGGGTGTGGTAGCCCTGCACTTAAGTCTATATGACTGCTCTTAGCCTTGGGGCTGCACGGCCCAATGGACAAAGTCAATAGGGCTCCCCTCGGCTGCAGGGAAGTGAGGCCCCATGGCCAGAATCAATAAGGGAGGTTTGGTGGACTGCCTACTCAAAGAGTAGGGGGACCCAAGCCCTCCCTGCTCCACTGGGTCCCAGCCCAGGGCCCTGGCGGTGGCAAATCTGCCCGAAACACACTGATGTTGCAGGAACACTGGCTAGTCCCTCCCTGCAATGCTTATTAAATTCAGTCATTTGTCAGATATGTCCTATGTGGTGGATCTAAAGTTCCCGCTCTGCTGATGACTCATGGGGTGGTCACGGCAGCTCCACAGGAGCTCCTGTTGTTGAGGGTTTTTTCCACTTTGTTCTCTTTAAAAATATCCATCCCTGGTGCTACTCAGCACGTGCTCAAGAATTCCTTCAGCCTCCCTCTGGGATCGGGGCCCTTGATTCTTCTGGGTGCTGCACAATCAACGACTCAAATGCCATCTTGCTCATGGGTGAAGCTGGCCTCCTCTCACACAGCTGTTAGGAGAGCCAACTTTAGGATACTGTTATCACCAATACTATAAAATTGCAAGGAATCTGACCAGATATTCCACGGGAGGTATTTGTGAAAATGTTATGATTTGCCAAATATGATGATCTTGTTTATGTTTGTATCACCTTTGTATTGTGAGTTATAGATATGTAGGTTATAGCTGTATTTTGAACTTGTGCTCTGCATATGAGTGACACCCCCAGACAGATTTGCGTCAGCACTGCCTAGCCTGTTTGATGGCCCATCAACAGTCATCAGCTGTACAATGAACCCATTGAAAAAGCCAGGGACTAACACCTTACAAGTCAGCAAGGCACATGGTCTGCTTATGGACATAACTGTAAGCCTTTTCCATGCCATGTGCTGTGAAGCTTGTGTTTGGGGCAGGAAGTACAGGCCACATGGCAAAAGGAATATAAAGGGCAGCTGCATCATCTCTATTTTGTCTTCATTCCTGCTTCTTCCTCTTTTCTACAAACAAAGATCTGAACAAAGGACTGAATGACTCATCCAAGTTGTGGATGTGTTTCAGAGGGACTTTCAAGCCAGCAAACTCACCAACACTGCTGAGAACCTGATATATGGACTCTGAAGTCTCTGTATGTGTCTGAGTGTTTTATCATTCAACAGCTCTCTTCTTGTTCTTTCTTTTTTCCTTATAAACCTTTAGTTTTAGGTGCTAAAGGATTAGCTGGCAGCTTGGTACTTAGGGTAAGATACAACCTAATACTGACCTGGTAACATGGCTGACCCTTTGGGGTCAGAAGGTCATTGTGTATATGTGAGCAGAGTTTTAAAATAACTTCTCACTGTACTGGAGGTAGGTACTGACTGGAATGCAATAAACGGGGCAGCGTGGTTTCTTTTTTTAGCTTCTTGATAACCAGTGGGGGGGGGGGGAGGATCAGAAGCACAGTTTGTGACTGATTGAAGAGTTTAACTTCCGTGTTGACCACCAGTTCTGAGAGTATCTGCTCTCCCTTTTGCAGCCTGCCCTGAACTTGGCATTTTCAGGGAGGGCTGCCCCAGGCACCAATGAGTCACACCAGGCACTCCACCCCGCAGGTGATTACACATAATACACTCAGCTGTGAGAGCCTCATTGGTGTATGTGCTTGTGAATTTCCTCTTCCTTCCCCTTTATAGCTACTCTTCTCTATAGGACTGAAGTCTACCTCAGCATTACATAGTTACGTTTGCATGGAGGTGGAATAAAAATCTACTTACGGAAAGTGAATGAATCTTTATTGTCCTCCAACACACGGTGACTGTTGCTAACATTCGGAGACAGTAGCAATAGGTGCATGTGCGTTGTCAGAGCAGTGTACACAGAACAGTCATTACAAGGTTCATACCATGGTACAAAAAACCAGTGCCAGCAACACACATTACCGGGGCTCACTGTTAAAATGCTCCTTCAAAGCCTACCTGATCCAAATAGCTCCCTGCTGAGCCTCTCTTACAGACCTGGTATCTGGCTGCTCAAAATCAGCTGGCAGCTGTTCAACTTCCATGCTCCACCCTTAAGAAAACTTCTTCCCCTTTACGTCACAGATATGAAGCGTACAGCAGACAGTTATGACTGTGGGGATATTGCCCTCACTGAGATCTGACTTCCTGAGGAGACACCACGAGTGACCTTTCAAATGGCCACAGGCACATTCACCAGTCATTCTACACCCACTGAGCCTGTTGTTCAAGCTCTCCTTGCTGCTGTGAAGGTGGCCGGTGGCCGGCTTCATGAGCCACGAGAGCAAGGGTTAGGCTGGGTCTCCCAGGATCACTACTGGCATTTTCACCCTCTGGTCTGGAAAGAAAGTCCCTGCTTGCAGCTTTCTGTACAGGCCTGTGTTTCTAAAGAGGCGTGGGGAATCTTCTGGTCCCCCAGAAGTATCACCGCAAACTACTGTACCTGGCCCATGACATCCCCCTCGCAGGGCACCAGGGAATCCGGCGCACCCGGCAGAGGTTGCTACAGAACTTTTACTGGCCCGGGGTCTTTACCACGGTCCGGCAGTATTGCCGATCCTGTGACCCCTGTCAGAGGGTGGGGAAGGCCCGGGACAAGAGGAAAGCGGCTTTGAGACCTTTGCCCATCATAGAGGAGCCTTTCCAAAAGGTGGCCATGGACATCGTGGGGCCTCTCAGCAAGACGACCCGGTCGGGGAAGAAATACATTCTGGTGGTGGTAGATTTTGCTACCTTGAGGCAGTGGCCTTGTCTTCTATCAAAGCAGACACAGTGGCAGATGCGCTGCTGACAATTTTCAGCCAAATGGGGTCCTCCAACGATATCTTGACAGACCAAGGATCCAACTTCATGTCAGCCCTGTTCCGGTGCTTGGGGGAGAAATGTGGGGTCCGGCACATCTGGGCCTCAGCGTAACACCCCCAATCCAATGGGCTGGGGGAGAGGTTCAATGGGACGCTAAAGATGATGCTGAAAACCTTTATGAACCAGCACCCGCAGGACTGGGACAAGTACTTACCTCACCTGCTGTTTGCGTACAGGGAAGTGCCCCAGGAGTCTACCAGGTTTTTGCCTTTTGAACTGTTATATGGAAGAAGGATAAGGGGGCCCCTGGACCTGATGAGAGATTAATGGGAGGGGATGGTCACTCCCAATGGAGAATCAGTGGTGGAGTATGTCCTGAGCTTCCGAGAAAGACTTGCTGAGCTCATGGGCTTGGCCAAGGAAGCCCAGAGGAAGCAGAAGGTCTGGTATGATCTCATGGCATGGGACTGCGCCTATGCCACCGAAGGCCAGGTGATGGTTCTGTTCCCCAGGAGAAGAAACAAACTACAAACTACCTGGGAAGGCCTTTGTCAAGCAACTAAATGAGGTAAACTATGTGGTGGAGCTGTCTAACCAGGCACACTGCCACCAGGTGTACCATGTTGTTATGATGAAGCCATATTATGAAAGGGGGACTGTGGTGTTGGCCGTGTGTGGACAGTGGGAGGAGCAGGGAGATGACCCCTTAGTAGATCTATTCCCTGAGACAGAAGCTCGCTCCTCCCTGGAAACAATTCCCCTCTCTGCTCAGCTAACCCCTGCCCAGCAAGCTGAGGTCAGGGAGGTGCTGCATCCGTACCGACAGCTGCTTTCCAACCAGCCTGGACTCACTAATCAGACTGTCCACCGGGTGCAGACAGGATCACACCCGCCTATAAGATGCTCCCCCTTCTGAGTCACAGGGAAAACTACTCAGGACCTGGAAAGAGAGGTCCGGGACATGCTGGCTTTGGGGGTGATCCAGCCATCTGCCAGCCCTTGGGCCTCACCGGTGGTGCTGGTCCCCAAAAAGGACAGGTCGGTCCGGTTCTGTGTGGACTATCGGAAGCTCAATGCCATCACTATATCTGATGCCCACCCCATGTCCAGGCTGATGAGCAACTTGACAAGCTGGGAGGAGCCCGGTACCTTACCACCATGGATCTTACAAAGGGCTACTGGCCAGTGCAACTGGATGCAAATACCAGGCTGAAAATGGCCTTTAGCACCCGTCTGGGGCTCTGAGTTCCTGACCCTGCCTTTCAGCCTCAAGGGGGTACCGGCCACCTTCCAGCACCTGGTGGATCAGCACTGAGGGGGATGGAGAGTTTTGCCGGGGCGTATATTGACAATATCTGTGTCTTTAGCCAGACCTGGGAGGACCATGTGTCCCAAGTTAGACAAGTGCTGGACTGACTCCAGAGGGCTGGGCTGACCATAAAAGCTGAGACGTGCCAGGTGGGGATGGCCAAAGTATCTTACCTGGGCCACCGGGTGAGGAGCGGCTGCCTAAAGCCAGAACCAGCCAAGGTGGAGGCGATCAGAGATTGACCACTCCCCAAACCAAAAAGCAGGTCCAAGCCTTTATTGGGATGGCAGGGTATTATCAAAGATTTGTGCCACACTTTAGCTCAATAGCCACCCCCATCACTGGGTATGCAAGAAGGGGAAGCCAGACAAGGTGGTCTGGACTGAGGAGTGCCAGGAGGCTCTCTGTGCATTGAAGGAGACTCAGGTCAGTGGCCCAGTTCTGGGAAACCCAGACTTTGACAAGCCCTTTATGGTGTTCACCAATGCCTCAGACACAGGGCTGGGGGGCAGTGTTAATGCAGGTTGATGAAAAGGGGGAGAGACATCCCAATGTGTACTTGAGCAAGAAGTTGTTACCTTGGGAGCAAAACTACATGGCTATAGAGAAGGAGTGCCTGGCCATGGTGCGGGCCCTTAAGAAACTCCAGCCATATCTATTTGGGCGACACTTCACTGTGTACACCGACCACCCTCCCCTGACCTGGCTGCACCAGATGAAAGGAGCCAACGCCAAGCTCCTGAGGTGGAGCCTGCTCCTGCAGGATGATGATATGGACGTGGTCCATGTGAAGGGAAGCGCCAACAGGTTCGAGTGACCCCGCTCAGTTCAGTCTCAAATGGGAGAAGAGATGTGACGGAGCAGGGAGTGGGGAGTGTTGGCCTGGTGATGTTACATGGGAATTTCACTAGATTACTGTCTGTATTAATATTAGATGGTGGTGAGATATCAGGGTGTGACTTCACTTGAGGGATGATACGTGAGCATATAATCTGAGCCCAGGAGGGGTTGGGGCCAGGTGACACCTTCTGCCTGGGAAACTGGACAAAGGCTGGCGGAAGAGCTGGGGGGTGGCTGGGTGAGGCAGCAGGAAGGGGTTTCGGTTTTGGAGCTGACTGGGGAAATGGAGGGAAGCCCAGCCCCGGGCTTTGGGCTCCCCACCCCCCAAGATGGACCTGATGGAGGGGTCCTGTTTCCTGTACCTAAAGCTCTGCTTTGGACTGTGTTCCTGTCATCTAATAAACCTTCTGTGTTACTGTCTGGCTGAGAGTCATGGTGAATTGCAGGAAGTGGGGGGTGCAGGGCCCTGACTGCCCTACACTCTATAACAATGAGTACTTGGTAAAATAGAAATGAAATAGCAGAATGATATGCATCTGCACAGTAACAAAGCTAAATGATGAAGTGATAAGAGTATTTCAGGGAATCCCGGGAGCAGAGAAGACAAATTTGTGAACGGCTACGAGACTTTACGCAGTCAGACACACTGACAAGGGGTTCTGTGTTTCTGTAAAGTATTTCACTGAATCAAGTCTCCTACAGCATCTCAGTAGGTCACATCAGATCAGACAGAGAGGCGCTGCAGTGATGAGCATTGGGATGCCTGTGCCTTTAAGAACCCAGCCCTGGGAAGCCCACTCTGAGAGGTGCTGCCTGTGGGAGGGGAAATTAAGAAGCCCCTCTGCCTCGACCCTATTTTTGCAAACACTGGGGTCTCAGTCCACCAAGGTAGCTCTTACCCCCTCTGCCCCTGCCTGTACTGGCGTTTTATCCTCTGTTGCCGTCTGGCAGCTCCTTTCCCTCCAATCCCTGATTTTACCCCTCAGCCCCTCTCCTAACCCTGCCTCCAGCTGTTTGACCCCCCCGACCAGTCAATTTCCACCCCTCCTCAGATTCTGGCTACCCCCCCTCCTCTGATTTACCCCCTTTGAACCCCTGTAAATAGCAGTCTGCAGAATCTGATTCCAAGTCAGGGCAGGGTGAAGGGAAGTGACTTCAGCAGATGTTACTGTGCTCAGCGCACCCTCAGTACCAAATTCCTACAGGGGGCAGTTTCTCACACGACACCTGAGGCCACGTGCGGGCAGTGGCTCCATCACTGTCCGGGCCCCGCCCAGGCACGTTCCCCGCCCGGGAGCAGATCCAAAGGGGCTGCGAGACCTGCTGCTCCCGGAGCCTTTGTGCGGAGTCTCTGTCCTGCCCGCCCAGTGCTGGCCCTGGGGTCTCTCTGGCCCCTGGTGCCTGCAGCTCCTGGCCAGGGGCGGCAGAGCCTGGGACTGGGTCCAGCTGGAGAAAGTCCCCACCCCAGATGGGCACAGAAAGTGCTTCAGTGAAAGCCTGTCCCTGGACCAGCCCCACGGGGGCCGCAGGAGCAGCCTGGAGCTCAGCCCGGGCTCCCAGCTCACACTGGAGCCAGCAGCACCGGTAGTGTCTTGTACCGTACAGAGCCCCGCCTCCGGGATCTGCCCCACGACTCTTTTCCTGCCCTCGTTCCTACCAGCCCCCCACTCCCCGGGCCCCTTCCTGGCTCCTTCAAGCCCAACCCAGGCTGCAGCTGCTGCATGCATTGGGCCAGGGACTTTCTGACGTGGGAAGTAGCCCCATCTCTGCTCCTCCTGCCTCTGTGTGTCCCAGAGCTGCTGCAGGGACTGACCCACAACCAGGCTCTCGCTCCTATTAGCACTCACAGGGGCCCATCCAGCTACAGGAAAGCGAGCGCCCTTAGGAGCAGGGAAGTGACCAAGTCTCCCTGCCAGAGGGTGTGGGGGGGGAAATGGGAAGAAGGGGAAAGAGGAGAGAGAGACCAAAAGGGGATAAGGAGAAATAAGTGGGGAAAGCAGTGCCCAGCTCTTTTCTATTGCATCGCCCCTGAGTAGATTGTTCCTGAGCTCTGGGTAAATATCCCCCAGTGTCCAGATCCCCCTGCCTCCCAAGGCAATGCACATAGGTGTCTCCTTCCTGCCAGTCATGATTACAAGCAGCTGTAGGTGTCATCCTTATGCCACAATTTGAGAAAGACAGCAAACCTTGGGAACACACGTCTGTATTTACAGTCCAGTGTTACAATCCTTTCTCCAGGAGATGTTTCTTCTATACTCCTGCTGGATGGGCACAGAATGGGGCAGCAACAGGTTTGTGTCCGTTTTTGTTGCTGCACATTCCTTAACTTAGAAGAGTATGAAATGAAGAAAATGGAGAGTGAAGTAAAGGGAAATATACAAATACAAGTTCCAGCTCCTGTTACTTATTAAAAGAAATGACTCGATATCCCAGTTACATGTTTTCTTAACATGAACAAATAAATCCTAAAGCACCTATCACTAAGGCCAAATGACTGTGGACACCACTCAGCTAAGGGTTAAACAATGCAGTGATAAAGTTCAGGTCAAATCAATAAATCAATGAGTTAACAAGGATATTACATTGGCATTTAGTCAAACCATCAGATTAATACAGCAGAAAGTCAACACTTATAAATCCTAAAAGAGCAACCCAAGGAGGCAGGTGCATATTCAGTGATGCCGAAACCCCAATCAGAGATTTTTACCCAGGCAATGCAACCCAGATTTAGCCAGATGAATATTTCAATACCAAAACCAAATTATTGCTTACTTTTAGCCTACAACCTCAAAGCTAATTAGTTTTCTCCTTAGATTTCACTATTCTGTAGCTACTACTTCTCCTTGCCCTGTCACCCCAAAACACATACAGACCGTAGAGAGACATTAGTAAAAGAAGTTCAAACACCTCTCGCTGAACAATGCATATCAGACAGCTCAATTCCTTGCAATGCTTCCATAGGTGAGGAGCACGCATTCAGTCATTTCATAGGGCAGAGTTTTAAGGCTATGAAGATTTTGGGAACTATTCTTCCTAGCATCTTCCCTTTGTAGATTTCAGGGGCATTCACACACACACATCTAATAGAAGGACTGGGAGGTCTCCAAGTTCTTAAAAAGAAATAGAGACTAAAAAATAGAAAAAGGAACAAAATGTTTCTAAGCTTATAAGGGGCTGGATCTGCACCTCTCGGTCTTTGGATTCACCTGGAGTAGGAACCGTAGCTGCAGTTTAGGAACCAGGTAATGCAACAGATGGTCCAGCACGTTGGGCTAGCAGGCTGTTCAGGTACAGGGAGACTAGCGAAGGCTGCATAGCCTGTCGACGTTGTGCTTCATTCCCCAGAGGGGATCAGTGCTGGGATCCTGGCAGTCAGTCTCTCTGAGGCTATGTCTACACGGGCAGACTTACAGAGCTGGGAGTTACAGTGCTGCTCAAAGAGCGCTGAAGGGAAACTGCTATTGTGTGTTCACACTGTCAGCTGCCTGCGCAATAGCATGTTCACACTTGTGGCACTTGCAGAGGTGTTCAGAGCGGTGCACTCTAGGCAGCTATTGCACTGAGCATCGCTTCCTTTTCTGCCGTTAAGAGTTGTGAGAAGGCATAGGGGGTCGCAGGGCATCCTGGGCCCTGTCCCAATGCCCTGTGATGCATTGCTTCGCATCCCAACAATCCCTGTGCTTCCGTCCACATTTGGCGCCATCTTTCAATGGTTGGTGTACTGCACACTCTGCTTCTCCATGCTGCAGCAATGGATCCCGCACTGTTGAGCAATATGCTACACGTCACGAGTGGCAGTGGAGTTATTCCTTAAACTACAAAGGCAAGAGGAGTTCAACATTGATCTCACATAGTAGCTACGACATGAGATTGCTTGTGGCATTAACGGAGGTGCTGACCACAGTGGAATGCCGCTTTCGGGCTCGGGAAACAAGCACTGAGTGGTGGGATCACATCATCATGCACACGTGGGATGATGAGCAATGGCTCCAGAGCTTTCAGATGAGGAAAGCCACATTCATGGGACTATGTGATGAGCTCACCCCAGACCTGCAGTGCAAAGACACGAGATTGAGAGCTGCCCTGCCGTTGGAGAAGCATGTGGTAATTGCACTGTGGAAGCTGGCCACTCCACACTGCTACCAATCGGTTTCTAATAAGTTTGGAGTGGGAAAGTCGACCATTGGACACATGTTGATGGAAGTGTGCAGGGCCATTAATTGCATCCTGCTCTGAAAGACCGTGACTCTGGGCAACGTGCGTGACATTGTGGATGGCTTTGCACAAATAGGCTTCCCTAACTGCAGAGGGGCTATAGATGGCAAACCTATTTCAATTCTGGCACCAGCCCACCTAACAACTGAGTACATTAATCGCAAGGGGTATTTCTCTATGGTTCTCCAGGAGCTTGTGGATCACAGTGCACATTTCACGGACGTTAACGCAGGCTGGTCTGGAAAGGTGCATGATGCAGGCATCTTTTGGAACACTGGCCTGCTCAGGAAGCTGCAAGCAGGACTTTCTTCCTGGATCAGAAGATCAAGGTAGGCAAAGTCGAAATGCCTGTTGTGATCCTGGGAGACCCTGCATATCCTTTAATGCCGTGGCTTATGAAGCCATACATGGGGCACTTTGACAGCAGCAAGAAGCATTTCAACAATAGGCTGAGCAAGTGCAGAATGACTGTTGAGTGCCCTTTAGGCTGTTTAAAGGCCCGCTGGCGCTGCCTATATGGGAGGCTGGACATGGCTGATGACAATATTCCTATGCTTATAGTCACGTGCTGTACGGTCCATAATATTTGTGAAGGGAAGGGTTAAAAGCTTCACTCAGGGCTGGACCACTGAGGCTCAGCACCTGGAGGCTAAATTTGAACAACCAGAGACCAGGGCTATTATAGTAGCGCAGCGCAGGGCCATAAGGATCAGGGATGGCTTGAGGCAGCAATTTGAAGCTGAAAGCCACTAATTGTTGTTATGCATGGGAGTGCAGTGCTTGTAATGCTAGGAGGGGATTGTGATTCATACAGACAATGCACTCTGAAGGTTTAAGAATATTGTCTGTTGCTTTGCAGGGTTCTGTTTGCTTTCAAACCAAAACTATTCTTTTATATAAAAACAAGCACTGGAGGAGAAAGACAAAAAAAAAAACCCATCAGCAGTGTGCAGGATGGAGGAAGGGAGGGTCCCATGATGAGGTGGGGTCCTGGGACCACTAAAGATTTGTGTATGTCCACATACAATATGCAACCTTATCCTTTTGAGTACAGTGCACTGGGTACTGTACTTCAGCAGGAATAAACTGCAGAGGGATGGATGTTGAGTGCAGTGGGTACTGGGAGATTGCAGGGCTGGACTGGGATGGGGCAGGAGTGGAATGCAGCGAGTACAGACTGGAGCCGGAGGTTGCTAAGAGTGTGTTGGCGGTGCCTGGGGGGCTGCATGGGAAAGCGTTTTGCGACAGTGGCTGCAGGAGAGGGCGGGAGCGGAGCTGCTTGGTTTGCAGTCCTAGTAGCGCCTGGAGCGTGTCTACTTGGCACTTCAGAACATTTAACAGCTGCGCCGTGGGCTTCATTCCGGCACAGCACATTCTCCTTTCGGTCTCTCTTCTCACTGTCCGGCAACTCCTTCAATTCTTGTTTTTCAACTGCGGAGTGCATCATGACATTATGCAGAAAGTTCTCTTTAGTTCTTCTTGGCCACTTTCTAATTCTGCATAGCCGTTCAGCCGGAGATAACAAAGAGGGAGGCTGGGATCCCAAGGGCGTATCTGTGAAGCCAAAATGCAACATTTTACAGAAGCAGTATTGTTTGCAACACAGAGACCACTGAGGCAGAGATTTAAAACACAGCCACTATTCACACACCTGTCACTAACTGGCTAACCCAGGCAAGCACACATGAGCCACAAGACCCCCAAAATGGTAACAGCAGGGGCAGGGGAAATCACTGTTCCAGGACAGTACTGTAAACTGGGCGCGTGGCTCTTGGGGAGAGACAGAACTGTAGGGGGGCCTTATAATCATTCCTGTGCCCACATTTTCCACAGGCTGTGTTCATTATGGAAGATATCAGAAGATTGCCAGTTTCCAGAGAGGTATGTATGTAAAAGAGCAGTATGAAACTGGATAAAAGCCTGCTGAGAGTCTTTGGGTTAATTTTAGAAGTGAGAGCAACAAGGGTGATGTCGTGGTGGGTGTGTGCTATAGACTACCAGACCAGGAGCATGAGGTAGATGAGGCTTTATTCGGACAACTAACAGAAGTTTCCAGATCACAGGCCCTGGTTTTCCTGGAGGACTTCAATCACCCTGACATCTGCTGGGAGAGCAATACAGCGGTGCACAGACAATCCAGGCAGTTTTTGGAGAGTGTTGGGGACAACTTCCTGGTGCAACTACTGGAGGAACCAACCAGGAGCCGTTCTCCTCTTGACCTGCTGCTTACAAACAGGGAAGAATTGGTACGGGAAGTAGAAGTGGGTGGCAACCTGGGCAGCAGTAACTATGAGATAGTTGAGTTCAGGATCCTCACAAAAGGAAGAAAGGAGAGTAGCAAAATACGGACCCTGGACTTCAGAAAAGCAGACTTTGATTCTCTTAGGGAACTGATGAGCAGGATCCCCGGGCAGCTCAGATAAGAGGGAAAGGTGTCCAGGAAATTGGGCTGTATTTTAAAGAAGCCTTATTAAGGGCACAGGAATAAACCATCCCATGTGCAGAAAGAATAGCAAATATGGCAGGCGACCAGCTTGGCTTAACAGTGAAATCTTCGGTGAGCTTAAACACAAAAAGTAAGCTTACAAGAAGTGGAAAATTATTCAGAAGGCTAGGGAGGAGTATAAAGATATTGCTCGAGCATGCAGGGGTGTAATCAGGAAGGCCAAAACACAACTGGAGCTGCAGCTACCAACGGATGAGAAGGGTAACGAGGGGTTTCTACAGGCAGGTTAGCAACAAGAAAAAGGTCAGAGAAAGTGTGGGATCCTTACTGAATGCGGGAGGCAACCTAGTGACAGATGATGTGGAAAAAGCTGAAGTACTCAATGCTTTTTTTGCCTTGGTCTTCACAGACAAAGTTAGCTCCCACACTGCTGTCCAGGGCAGCACAGTATGGGGAGGAGGTGAGCAGCCCTCAGTGGTGAAAGAACAGCTTAAGGACTATTTAGAAATGCTGGACATGCACAAGTCCCTGGGTCCAGATCTAAAGCATCTCAGGATGCTGAGGGAATTGGCTGATGTGATTGCAGGGCCATTGGCCATTATCTTTGAAGACTTGTGGCGATCGGGGAGGTCCTGGATGATTGGAAAAAGGCATATATAGTGCCCATCTTTAAAGAAGGGAAGGAGGAGAACCCAGGGAACCACAGACTGGTCAGCCTCACCTCAGTCCCTGGAAAAATCATGGAGCAGGTCCTCAAGGAAACCATTTGGAAGCACTTAGAGGAGAGGAAGGTGATCAGGAACAGTCAACATGGATTCACCAAGAGTAAGTCATGCCTGACCAACCTGATTGTCTTCTATGAGGAGATAACTGGCTCTGTGGATATTGGGGAAAGCAGTGGATGTGAGATATCTTTACTTTAGAAAAGCTTTTGATACAGTCTCTCACAGTATTCTTGCCAGCAAATTAAAAAAGTATGGATTGGATGAATGGACTATAAGGTGGACAGAAAGCTGGCTAGATTGTCAGGCTCAACGGGTAGTGATTAATGTCTCAATGTCTAGTTGGCAGCCAGTATCAAGTGGAGTGCCCCAGGGGTAGGTCCTGGGGCTGGTTTTGTTCAATATATTTCTTAATGATCTGGATGATGGGATAGATTGCACCTTCAGCAAGTTCGCAGATGACACTAAGCTGGGGGGAGAGATAGATACACTGGAGGGTAGGGATAGGGTCCAGAGTGACCTAGACAAATTGGAGTATTGGGCCAAAAGAAATCTGATTAAATTCTAGATGGCCAAGTGCAGAGTCCTGCACCTAGGATGGAAGAATCCCATTAACCACTACACGCTGTGGTCCGACTGGCTAAGCAGCAGATCTGCAGAAAACAACCTGGGGATTATAGTGGATGAGAAGATGGATAGGAGTCAGCAATGTGCTCTTGTTGCCAAGAAAGCTAACGGCATATTGAGCTGCATTAATAGGAGCATTGCCAGCAGATCGAGGCAAGTGATTATTCCCCTCTATTCGGCACTGTCGAAGCCACATCTGGGGTATTGTGTCCAGTTTTGGGTCCCCCACTACAGAAAGGATATAAACAAATTGGAGAGAGTCCAGCAGAGGGCAATTACAATGATTAGGGGGCTGGGCCACATGATTTACGAGGAGAGGCTGAGGGAACTGGGATTATTTAGTCTGCAAATGAGAAGAGTGAGGGGGGATTTGATAGCTGCCTTCAACTGCCTGAAGGGGGGGTTCCAAAGAGGATGGAGCTTGGCTGTTCTCAGTGGTGGCAGATGACAGAACAAGGAGCAATGGTCTCAAGTTGCAGTGGGGGAGGTCTAGGTTGGATGTTAGGAAACACTATTTTACTAGGAGGGTGGTGAAGCACTGGAATGGGTTACCTAGGGAGGTGATGGAATCTCCGTCCTTGGAGGTTTTTAAGGCCTGGCTTGGCAAAGCCCTGGCTGGGATGATTTATTTGGTGTTGGTCCTGTTTTGAGCAGGGGGTTGGACTAGATGACCTCTTGAGGTCTCTTCCAACCTTAATCTTCTATGATTTTCTCATTGCTTCATGAAACTTTGGATCCAAATGGCAAGAGAGAGTTGTGCCCAAATTTAATCATGGCATCCTTTAGGAGTGTGATCAATGCCACTTAACTAGGGTGCAGTGTTCTAAAAAATAGTTTACCTGGGCCACAGGTCACCATAGCTTCCATCTCTGGGGTAAAAATCAACCACCAGTACCTGCAATTTCTACCCAAACTCTTGTCAAATCTTTGACCTTCCTTGGAGTAATTTTACACTTCTCTGGTGTAGAATTCTTCACCAACCACACAACATATCAGTAGCGATAGTGAGGTATAAATGCCCCAAATATGCCTTTTTATTTCTTTAATCTGGGGGCACAGATTTAAATTAGGGACTAAATGCAGGTGCAGCTTACAATCTCTGTAAGACACCAAATGTCAGGTATCTATTAACAATAGGTGTCTTTCTGCAGCTCTATCACATTCAACATGGATTTCATTTTCTACACATTTGCAGCATCTCCCAGAGGTGAGCTGAACAGAAATGTCACTTCCATTTTTCCCATCTCTACCTAGATAGGGATTCTATTTCCCAAATAATAGGCAATATGCACCTGATTAGGAAGGAGATATCTTCAGGAGCGACCTCCTGCAGGGCCTGGGCCACAACTGCTTTGGGAGCCAAGTGCATGGTGTCAGGGTTTCATCCTCACTCTGAACTCTAGGGTACAGATGTGGGGACCCACATGAAAGACCCCCTAAGCTTATTTCTACCAGCTTAGGTTAAAAACTTCCCCAAGGCACAAATTCTTCCTTGACCTTGGAATGGTATCGCTGCCACCACACCAAGTGAGTTAGACAAAGATTTAGGAAAAGGCCCACTTGGAGTTCCTGTTTCCCCAAAATATCCCCCAAAGCCCTTCACCCCCTTTCCTGGGGAGGCTTGAGAGTAAACAAGGTGAGCACAGACCAGGACACTAAAAACCCCGATCAGATTCTTAAAAACAGAACTTTTATTATAAAGGAAAAAAAAAAGTAAAAGAAACACCTCTGTAAAATCAGGACGGAAGATAATTTTACAGGGTAATAAGATTTAAAACAAGAGACGATTCCCCTCTAAGCAAAACTTTAAAGTTACAAAAAAAACAGGAATAAACCTTCCTCTTAGCATAGGGAAAATTCACAAGCAGAACAAAAGATAATCTAACACGCCTTGCCTGGCTTTTACTTACAATTTTGTTTAATATGAGAGACGTTTAGGATGGTTTATAGGAAAAGGAGTTTTCTGACCTGATGCTTCTCAGCTTCCCAAGAGAACACAAAAAAACAAAGCCTCCCCTCCCAAGATTTGAAAGTATCTTCTTTCCTCATTGGTCCTTTTGGTCAGGTGCCAACCAGGTTATTAACCCCTTATAGGTAAGGAGGAATTCTAGGCTACCCTTAGCTGTATGGTTATGATGCGCCACCCAAATCACAGACGGTGCTGGACAGCCTGTACCACACTAGCTGTGATTTCTTCCTGGAGCTCTAGGAGAAAACAGAGTTAATAAGACACATGCATCTCTAGATATACCACTGATTATATAAAAAAAATTTACAATATTTTCACATTTCAAGGATGATTTTAACCAGTTGATTCTGGGAAACTTTCATGGGAGAGTGCATCAGCCACTTTGTTAAAAGCTCCTGAAACGTGTTGTATTTCAAAATCAAAATCTTGGAGAGCTAAACTCCACCGAAGAAGTTTTTGGTTATTGTCCTTGATGGTATTAAGCCACTTCAGCGCAGCATGGTCGGTTTGCAGGTGGAAACACCATACCCAAATGTATGGGCGTAGTTTTTCCAGTGTTTACACAATGGCGTAACATTCCTTTTCGCTGATTGACCAATGGCTTCCTCTATCAGACAGTTTTTTGCTGAGAAAAACGAAAGGATGGAATTCTTGATCTGGTCCTTCCTTCATTAAAACTGCTCCCACACCACGCTCGGACGCATCTGTGGTTACTAGGAATGGTTTGTCAAAGTCTGGGGCCCTTAGCACAGGGTCAGACATGAGTGTTGCTTTAAGCTGGTTAAAGGCCTTCTGACACTCTTCAGTCCACTGAACTGCATTTGGCTGTTTCTTTTTGGTTAGGTCTGTTAGGGGCGGCGATTAGGCTGTAGTGCGGTACAAATCTCCTGTAATATCCGGCCAAGCCTAAGAAGGATTGGACCTGTTTCTTTGACTTTGGGACAGGCCACTTTTGGACAGCATCCACTTTGGCCTGTAGGGGGTTGACAGTTCCTTGACCCACCTGGTGTCCAAGGTAAGTCACTCTGTTTAGTCCTATTTGACACTTTTTAGCCTTAATGGTTAGTCCTGCCTCCCTTATGCGCTCAAAGACTTTTTGCAGATGCTCCAGGTGTTCTGCCCATGAATCAGAAAAGATAGCCACATCATCAAGGTAGGTGACTGCAGATTCTCCTAATCCTGCTAGGAGACTATCTACAAGTTTTTGAAAAGTGGCAGATGCATTTCACAGCCCAAAAGGAAGCACATTAAATTCATACAGCCTTACATGGGTGATGAAGCCTGACCTTTCCTTGGCGGATTCATCCAGAGGTACTTGCCAGTACCCCTTGGAGTCTAAGGTAGAGATGAACTGGGCCCGTCCCAGTTTCTCTAACAGTTCATCTGTGCGTGGCACTGGATAGTTGTCTGGGCGACTTACAGCATTTAGCTTATGGTAGTCCATGCAAAAGTGTATCTCCCCATCTGGTTTCGGAACTAGAACGACTGGAGATGCCCATGCACTGTTAGAGGGGCAGATTTCACCCATCTGTAACACGTCCTGGATCTCCCTTTTTATAGCAGTTTTGGCTTGAGGAGACACCCAGTAAGGTTGGGCTCTAATTGGGCGAGCGTTACCTGTGTCAATGGAGTGGTATGCCCATTCGGTCCATCCTGGGGTGGCTGAGAACATCAGTGCAAAGATAGTGCACAGCTCCTTGATCTGCTGTCGCTGCATATGTCCAAGGGTCATGGAGAGGTTCACCTCTTCCATGCCACCATCACTTTTTCCTTCCTAGTAGACACCTTCAGGCCACTCAGCATCACCTCCTCCCTGGGCTGCAACCCGACAAACCTTTAATTCTCTGGAATAAAAGGGCTTTAGAGAATTAACATGGTACACCTTAGGCTTTAGGTTTTGGGGGTGCTATGAGATAGCGCACAGCTCCCAGGCACTCTTGGACCATGAATGGCCCTTCCCATGATGATTCCATCTTATGGGCCTGGAGCGCCTTCAAGACCATGACCTGGTCCCCTACTTTGAAGAAACGCTCTCTGGCATGTTTATCATACCAGGTTTTTTGCTCTTCCTGAGCATCTGTTAGGTTTTCTCTAGCAAGGGCTAAAGAGGTTCGGAGGGTGTTTTGTAGGTTGTTTACAAAGTCCAGAATGTTAGTTCCTGGAGAAGGCATAAACCCCTCCCATTGCTGCTTCGCCAACTATAATGGCCTCTTAACCTCATGGCCATACACAAGTTCAAATGGTGAAAACCCTAAACTGAGTATGGTACAGCTCTGTAGGCAAAGAAAAACTGCTGCACCACTAGGTCCTAATCATTGGAGTGCTCATTTATGAATTTACGTACCATGGCCCCCAAAGTTCCATTAAACTTCTCCATCAGGCCATTTGTTTGATGGTGGTAAGGGGTGCCAACCAAGTGATTCACCCCATGAGCTTCCCAAAGGCTTTTCATGGTCCCTGCCAGGAAATTAGTTACCGAATCTGTAAGGATGTTGGAGAGCAAACCTACCCTGGCAAAAATGTCTGTTAATGCCAGGCACACACTTTTAGCCCTGGTGTTGCTTAGAGCTACCGCTTCCGGCCATTGGGTGGCAAAATCCATTAAAGTCCGTATGTACTGCTTTCCTCTGGGTGTCTTTTTTGGAAAAGGACCCAGAATATCCACAGCTACTCGCTGAAAGGGAACCTCAAAGATGGGGAGTGGCTAGAGAGGGGCTTTGACCTGGTCTTGGGGTTTTCCCACTCTTCAGCACACCTCACAAGACCGTACATAAGTAGAAACGTCCTTGCCCATTCTGTCCCAGTAGAATGACTTCCCCAAATGGTCTTTGGTCCTATTCACCCCAGCATGGCCACTAGGATGATCATGTGCTAAGCTCAAAAGCTTTACCAGGTACTTAGTTGGAACTACCAACTGTCTCGAGGATGCCAGTCCTCCTGGTGCCCACCAGAAAGAGTTTCCTTGTATAAAAGTCCTTTTTCTATAACAAACCGGGATCGATTAGGAGAGCTGAAAGGTGGTGCATTGCTCTGTGCCACCATCCAAGCTCTCTGGAGGCTTTCATCTGCTTCCTGCTTGGCTTGGAATTGTTCCCTTGATGCTGGAGACATCAGTTCCTCACTGGATTGTGGACCTGGGCTTGGTCCCTTGGGAAGAGATGCAGGTGATGGGGCTGTTTCCGTTAACTGTGAACCGCTCTCTGCTGGTGCACCAGGTTGGGGTTCAGACTCTGGCTGAGCCTCTTGCATAGGTTTATCGGCTGCTGCCAGGGCGGGCTCGGTGGGGCCCTCTGGTGTTGGGGTTGCAGATGGGGTTGCAAGCGCTGGATTCAGTGCTAGCAACGGTTCTGGTTCCAGTTCTGGGCCTGGCTCTGGCTGGGTCTCTGTGACTGGATCCACTGCTGCTGTCGCAGACGTCGGCATGGGGTCCAGTTCCACCACCTCAGTCTGCATCTCTGACAACACAGACTGGGCCCTTGTAGAAGGCTCAGGAACAGAGCTACGTGTGAAGGCTTGCTTAGCCTGGCTGCGGGTTAGCCTCTTGACTAGCTTCACATGGTGGGCCAAGTCTTCCCCCAGCAGCATGGAAATGGGATAATCATCATGGACTGCAAAAGTCCACATTCCTGACCAGCCATTGTACTGGAGAGGCAACTTGGCTGTAGGCAAGTCAAAAGAGTTTGACTTGAAGGGTTGAATCGTCACTTGGGCCTCTGGGTTGATGAATTTGGGGTCCACTAAGGATTAGTGGATAGCTGACACCTGTGCTCCAGCATCCCTCCACACAATAACCTTCTTCCCGCCCACACTCACAGTTTCCCTTCACTTTGAGGGTATCTGGGAGGCATCTGGGCCTGAGGACCATTGGTGTGACCCTTGTGCAATGAACTGTAATCTGTTGGAGTACTTGGGGCAGTTGGCCTTTACATGCCCCAGCTCGTTACATTTAAAACATCGCCCAGCTGACTGGTCACTGGGACAAGGTGGGTTGCTGGAGAATGGTGTGGTGGGACAATAAGGTTAAAAGATATCTTTGGCCAGCCCTAGTCACGGCATTTATTGCAGTTCTCTCTCACGTGGATTTTCTGATGTCTAATAAGGCTTGAGCTATCACTGAAGCTTTTCCCGCACTCAGAACACGTAAAGGGTTTCTCCCCTGTGTGGATTCGCTGATGTTTGATAAGGCTTCCACTCTGACTGAAGCTTTTCCCACACTCAGAACATGTGAAGGGCATCTCTCCTATGTGAATTCTCTGATGTCTGATCAGACTTCCATTCTGACTGAAGCGTTTCCCACACTCAGAGCATGTGAAGGACGTCTCTCCTGTGTGGATTCGCTGATGTCTGACAAGACTCCCACTGTGACTGAAGCGTTTCCCACACTCAGAGCATGTGTAGGGCCTCTCTCCTCTGTGGATCTGCTGATGTGAGGTGAGGGCTGAATTATCAACAAAGCGTTTCCCACACTCAGAGCATCCATAAGGTTGCTCACTCATGTGGAGTCTCCTATGTGCGATAAGGTTTGAGCTCTGATTGAAGCGTTTCCCGCACTCAGAGCATGTGTAGGGCGTCTCCCCTGTGTGGATTCTCTGGTGTCTGATAAGGTGTGAGCTCTGATTGAAGCTTTTCCCGCACTCCGAGCATGTGTAGGGCTTCTCTCCTGTGTGCATTCTCTGATGTGTGATCAGGGCAGAGCTGTGATTGAAGCTTTTCCCGCACTCAGAGCATGTGTACGGCTTCTCTCCTGTGTGGATTCTCTGATGTAAGATAAGGGCTGAACGACGAATGAAGCATTTCCCACACTCAGAGCATTCATAAGGTTTATCCCCTGTGTGGATTCTCCTATGTGCAATAAGGTTTGAGCTCTGATTGAAGCTTTTCCCACACTCAGAACATGTGTAGAGTTTCTCTCCTGTGTGGATTCTACGATGTGTGATAAGGGCTGAGTGCCCACTAAAGCTTTTCCCACACTCAGAGCATGTGTGGGGTGTCTTTCCTGTGTGGATTCTCTGATGTAAGATAAGGGCTGAACGACGAATGAAGCGTTCCCCACACTCAGAGCATCCATAAGGTTTCTCACCTGTGTGCATTCTCCGATGTGTGGTAAGGTTTGAGCGCTGATTGAAGCTTTTCCCACACTCAGAGCATGTGTAGGGTGTCTCTCCTGTGTGGATCCGCTGATGTGAGATGAGGGTTGAATTATCGATGAAGCGTTTCCCACACTCAGAGCATCCATAAGGTTTCTCACCCGTGTGGATTCTCTGATGTGTGGTAAGGGCAGAGCTCCGATTAAAGCCTTTCCCGCACTCAGAGCATGTGTAGGGTGCCTCTCCTGTGTGGATTCTCTGATGTGCGATCAGGGCAGACCTCTGATTGAAGCTTTTCCCGCACTCAGAGCATGTGTAGGGCCTCTCTCCTGTGTGGATTCTCTGATGTGTGATTAGGGCAGAGCTGTGACTGAAGCTTTTCCCACACTCAGAGCATGTGTAGGGAGTCTCTCCTCTGTGGATTCTCTGATGTGAGATGAGGGCTGAGCTATGCCTGAAGCTTTTCTCACACTCAGAGCATCCATACGGTTTCTCACCTGTGTGGATTCTCCTATGTGTGCTCAGGGTAGAGCTCTGATTGAAGCTTTTCCCGCACTCAGAGCATGTGTAGGGCGTCTCTCCTGTGTGGATTCTACGATGTGTGATAAGGTGAGAGCTCCGATTGAAGCTTTTCCCACACTCAGAGCATGTGTGGGGTGTCTCTCCTGTGTGGATTTGCTGATGTGACATGAGGGTTGAACTATCAATCAAGTGTTTCCCACACTCAGAGCATTCATAAGGTTTCTCACCTGTGTGGATTGTCTGATGGACGTTAAGGTTTGAGCTCTGACTGAAGCGTTTCCCACACTCAGAGCATTCATAAGGTTTCTCACCTGTGTGGATTCGCCTATGTGTGATAAGCTGTGAGCTCCGATTGAAGCTTTTCCCACACTCAGAGCACGTGTACGGTTTCTCTCCAGTGTGGGTTCTCCAATGTGTGAGAAGGTCTAAGCTGCGATTGAAGCTTTTCCCACACTCATGGCATGCGTAGCGTGTTTCTTCCAAGTTGATTCTGTCGCGTGTAATAAGGTCTGAGTGGCTACTGAAGTTTTCCTCTGGCATCTGCTCAGTCCCACAGGCTTTTGCTTTTACTGAGAGTGCACAACTCCCGGAAACATTCCCTTTGGATCTTCCTGATAACATCCCATGTGGTTCTACTTCCTCAGCATCTTCCTGCTGGGGTGTCTCCTCCTCATTCTCACTCACCATCCCATCACCTGATGGGAGACAGAGGGAATCCAGATATAGGTCACTCCCTACACCGGAAAGAAAGGAAATCTCAGACAGAGGAATGGAAAAATGGATGAACAAACCAAAATATGTGTGGGTGAGATCAAACCTATCAGGAGCTAATTTTCCCCAAACCCTTCCACAGAGGAGAGAAGAAGTGGTCAGTTTTGGCCTGCATCTCACCAGAACACTCATGGGAAAGCGAGATCGGGGAGGGACCTGCTGCCAGTTGTCAGTCAGAATAGGAGGGAAGCCATGAGTGACATCTGCCTAATGATTCCACATGTGCAAGGAACAATCCTGAACTTGGAGAGCTCACAGGTCTTTGTAGGGCATCCCAAATGTTTCCTGCATTCCTAAACAGTTTTTGCGTTGGTTTAACTAATTCCTTACCTGTGCAGGCAGGTATCAGGAGCACTTCTTTCTCAGAGCCCTGGAGGTCTGGGACCCATGGCTCTTCCCCTCCTTCCAGCTGCGAGATCACATCAGGTTTGGAAACGGGAAACCCTACTCCAGGCAAAGAAAACAAGGGAGGTCAGTGGAATTTGTCAGATACTTGTCACAAAGAATATTCCATGATTTTAACCCCAGATCATTTTTAAGCAGTAACATACCAAGGCCATCTTCGTTGGCTCAAAATGGCAGGAGAGTTATTATTATTATAAATCATATTCATTACCTTAGTGCCTAAGGACCAACTAATAGTGAGTCCCCATTGTGCTAGATAAAGTACAAAACACAGAATAGTAGATGGCCCATGCCCTGAAGAATTTACCATCTAAATAGACAAGACAGACACAGAAGGGGGAAGGGGTAGAACCTACTGTTAGAATATAGGTATTTAGGACTGCTTGTAAAGCTTATACTTTAAGAACTTAGGTGTATTTTTATCACTTAGCTACTGAAAAGGGGTATAAAAACAAAGAATCAAAATCACAGTCCGCTGTGTGCGGGCATTCTCTCACTAGGATAGTCTGAGGCCTTTTTCTTAGGCTAAAGCCTTTGCCTAAGCAGCAGGGGCAGCCATAAACTGGGAAGTGTAGGGTCACATCCTCACATCCCAAACCAGTCACATTGAAATAAGGTGGTATTGGGCTGTTAGGAAGACGATCCTGTCCGGATAGTGCCCATCACCACCAGATAAAGAAACAGATCTTAAGGTGGTTAAAGAAAACTTAGTTTGACAGCATCCTCTCTGGCAAGAAATCATTTATCAGTGGTTGTGTTTGTGAAACCCTCATTTCTGTATTGTTTTATATTTTTGGCCACCACTTTTACATTGTTAATCAGTCTGGTTCTCTAATTGTTTCTGTCTACTGTATAATTAATTTTGCAAGGTATAAGTTAATTAGGGTAGTGGGATACAATTGGTTAGAGAATTATGTTACAATATGTTAGGATTGGTTAGTTAAATTTCAGCACAATGATTGGTTAAGGTATAGCTGAGAATATTACTATGTAAATGGGGTCAAACAGGAGGGGGAAGGGAAATTGGAATCATGTTTGTTATGGGGGGGGGAAATGGGAACGGGAACAGGGACACAGGCAGGCTCTGCGGCATCAAGGCTGGGAAGGGGGACACAGGGAAAACGCTCGGTGGCGTCAGAGAAGGAATGGAACACTGGGGAACAGTCTCTATCGGCGTATAGAGATAAGCCTGACTGGTGTGAAGGGCTTCGGAATATGCTTGCTTGGAAACTACCCCCAATAAACATTGTATTATCTGCACTTTGGACTTCTGGTCTTTTGCTGTTTTCTGTCTGCATGACAAGAACCAGGGAAGTGGGAGGGTGAAGGGAAAGCCCTCTAACAAAACTGACATGACCTGATAACCAAGAGGTAAGCCTTTAAGGAAGGTTTTAATACACTTTGGAACTGATCAGGGATTCCCACAAGGACTGATGAGGGGGTGATGGTAAATACACTTTTAGATCCTTTTATTCTTTTATATCTTTTCCCCATCAGGCACACGGGCACACTGTCATGGATCCATAGGATCTGTGCAATGCCCAGGCTTATAAACAGTCCTTGGGAGGTGCCTCTTGAGTGCACAAAACTCCCAAGGGGTCCCACTCTTCCACAAGGATGGGCCGTGGAGCTTCAACACGAGAGACTGAGCCTCCGGCTTCAACACTCCTATTCCAACCTGTGAGCTCTGCCCAGCAGGTCCAGCTGAACGACACTCCTCTCCAGAGATTTTAGCCTATGATTTCAGTTATAACTGTCTGTATTAAATCAAGTTTCTGTGTGTTTCACCAAATTTCATTTTCTCAATTAACTTTGAGTAGCCATGGACAAGGACAAGCTGTACCCCAATACGTAATCTTATAGGTGTAAAAATGGTACAGGCTACACTACCACCCTGTGACATCACCAACAAAATGCCCATTTGTGCCTGGGTAGCGGCCCTGCTATGGGAGGGAGGAATGCAGCAAGGACTCAGGATCAGTGCCCAGGGTGGCTGTGCATAGAAATGGGGAGGTTATATGGGGAGGGGCTAATGAGTGGGAGAGGGAGGTCAAGAGTTAAAATAATAGTATTTGGGGGGGAAATGTATAATGAAGTGAAACTGAACAGAAATAAAACTGGAGTGTAGGCTCTAAAGCAACAAGGCTTGGGTAGGAATTCAGGGCTAAAGGTCTGGGATCCCCCACAGCTCTAGATCCCCAAACCTCTCCTCCCTCCCACTGACCCACCCAGCTCACTGCCTGGGTGCCTTCCTCCATACTCCCCTAGCCTTCTTCCCATTACTCTCGCCGGAACCACCTCCCAGCACCTTGGGACCTTCTTGTGTTCCCTCCTCGTCTCTCACTACCTCATCCCTCCCTGCTGCTTCTTAGCTCTAACCGTGCACACACCCTGCCCATGTCCTGGCACCCCAGAATTATCTACTCCCCACCTTCTCCTCCCCTCCCACGGCTCTGTTCTCCCTTCACCCTGAATGGCAACATTATGCCCTCTCCTATCAAAAGAGGAGCTCATCTGACAGTCACACAAGCCATGCATGAGCCATACACCTATTTACTTAATTTAGAATTCTACAGGCAGCATACTTTCCTCTTAAAATGAGGAAAAGGCATGAAAGCTACAGTTATGAATGTAGTTATTAATGTAGCCAATAAGGATACATTAAATGCAATTTTAAAATGACTAACGGCACCAAAAAAGCACATGTCCAAAAATTATACTAGTGGATGGGAGAGAAGGCAAAAAAAGGGGGGCAAGGAAACTTGTCAAAACAAATAAAGGTATAAAGTTATTACTACTCAGGTTCTAGAGACCCCACAGCTTCTAATAAGGAAGAGGACAGGACTCCTTACCCAGCAAGACCACTGTCTCATAGTTCTCCTGCATGACATCCCTGTAGAGGGCTCTCTGAGCGGGGTCCAGCAGAGCCCCCTCTTCCCTGGTGAAATACACAGCCACCTCCTCAAAAGTCAATGGCCCCTGAAAGAGCAAGAGTCCAAAACTCAGTACCTGCTGCCCCAGTCACAGCCCCACTATCCAGGGAACAGCAGCACCAGGTAAATGGAAGCTCCAGGAGGCACATGTTAACCGAGTCCCACCGCACCTTCCTTAGAGCAGCCAGGAGGCATCAGAGGGTAGAAAGAGAGAACCTTTGTGTGTCTCAGCCGATAGACGGAGGCAGGGTCTTCACATTTATCATATAGTTACCTAGCCAGAGCTTGATAGAGGAGATGGGGCTGTCTCTGGACCCTGCAGGTGGCTCCCTGGTAGGAATCCCAACACTCTCCAAATAAAATATATGGAAGAAAGAGGAAGTCACGAGTAAAGAATATAAGTTAAAAGGTTAGAATTGTAGGAAACTGGTAAGGGAAGCTATCAGAAATCAATGATTAATCAATGAAAATAAGAAGGAAGTTTTTAAAAGTATATTAAGTACAAAATTAATCCCAACAGTTGCAGTGGTAAACTGCTCGATGGAAAAGTCAGAATTATCAAAAATAATGCAGAAGAAGTAAAAGTGTTCAATAAATATTTCTCTCCTGGATTTGGAGAAAAACAGATGATGTAACTCATATCATAAGATGTTGACACCAACAGTCTTTCTATTCCAACAATAACTCATGAGGACGTTAAACAGCAGCTATTAAGGTTAGACATGTTTAAATCAGTGGGTCAAGATAACCAGAGTTTTGAAAGACCTGGTGGAGGAGCGTGGTGGACTGTTAATGTTGATTCTAATTAGGACTTGGAACACTGGGGAAATTCCAGAAGACTGGAATAAAGCTAATGCTGTGCCAATATTTAAAAAATGTAAAAGAGATGATCCAGCTAGTTACAAGAGTGTTAGTCTGAAATCGATACTGGGCAAGAGAATGGAGCAGCCGATACTGGATTTCATTAATAAAGAATTAAAGGAGGGTAATATAATTAGTACCCATTAACAAAGGTTTAGACACAAATAGGAAAATCATATTATCCTATCAAACTAACTGGATATTCTTATTGGATGAGATCAAAAGTTTAGTTACAGCTAAAAGTATTGATGTAATATACCTAGACTTCTGTAAGGCATATGAGTTGATTCAGCACAATATTTTGACTAGAAAACTAGAAAGATACAAATACACACGGCATATATTATATACATTAAAAACTGTGATTGTAAATGGGGAAACATGGTTGAGTAGATTTCTTTCTAGCGGGTTCCCGCAAGGATTGGTTCTTAGCCCTGTGCTATTTAACATTCTTATCAATGACCTCAAAAGAGAAGATAAAATCATCACTGGTAAAGTTATCAGTTGCCACAAAGATGGGGGGGGGGGGGGGGGAGGAACTAATGAAGTGTCGGTAGATTCAGGCTCCTGCACTGGGAGTCTGGGAAGTTTTTCCAGCCCTGGCTGGAGGGTTATTTCCTGTTCCACAAAGAGGAGAAGTTCCATTCCCAACTCCTGTGCCTTGAAATTAGGCCCTATCTGACATTACACCTCGTATTCAGTACAGTGGTATGATTATAATATGATGAGGACATAATTATGAGGCATTTTGTGCAAGATGCATCATGTGCGGTGTCATTGGAAAAGTTATGATTTGCTGAATATGATTATCCTATTTGTGTGCATGGATCATGTTTGTATTGAAGTTATGAATATTGACTATGTATCTGTATTTCAAATGTGCTTACTCTGGGTAACACTCACAACTAGCCTTTCAGGTACAACAATGAAGAAGCCAGACAGTGCTGATGGCTCACCAACAAAGACAACAGACCATGGAAGAGCTTAGCCTTCCTGTGAATGTTTCAGACAGCCTATGAGTCATGGCTACTATGATGCAGCAGGGCATGCTAGGGCATGTGACCAAACCAAAAAAATGACACTCAGCTCCATTTTGGTACTTGTATTTTTCCACTAACTGGACTGGGAACTGAGTTTGGAACAAAGGGTTCCCGCCATATGGAAAAACTACAAAAGGTGGGGTGTGACATCATCTCTTGGCCTCATTCCCCACACAAGAGAACTACAGGAAGCACCTGAGGAACAAAGACTGAACTGGGGAAGTGCTGGTCCGAGGGTAAAGGGATTTCTAGCTTGTGTATGGAAACTTGGTGGACTGCTTCTATCATCACTCAGGGTGAGAAATTGCTAATTCAAATTCTATCCATCTATATGTTAGGCTTACTTTACTTAGCAAATAGCCAAAAAGTAAATCTGCTTTGATCTGTTTGCTAACACTTATTGCTGAGAAATTGCTGTTATCTTCTATCTGTCCTTGAGTCGCTTAGGTAACACACTCAGGTAGTTTAGTTGGATGCATGGCGCCACCTGCTGTTGTGTTGGGTGATAACAGGGCCTGGAGAGGCTGGCTGAATCTCCAGCAAAGCAGTGTGAAAAGGGCCAGCCCAGCTTGAGGGTTAGAGGGCACAGCGGTTCCCAGAAGCCCTCCACACTGCACCCTGGGAGTGACAACCCATCACACCCTACATTACACAAATCTCAGCAGGTTTGTCCCCTCCCTTTCTCCACTCTAGATATTCCCTGCCTCCCACCACCTCTAGCAGCTCCCACCCTCCTATGCATTTACTGCTCCTCTCCCTCCAAGCAGAACCCACCACCAGCTCCCTCATAATCCCTTACCTGAGCCAGCTCCATTGCAGCCATTTCCTTCCCCCTCGGAGGATGGGATGGAGAGAAACGTGGACGTTATTCCATAGCCTGCCAGGGTGAGAAGGGCAATGTGAGAATTCAGATGGGGGTTTTGTCCATTCCGCATGCCGATTCCCCCACAAGATTTGTCCCTGCTAATGGACATTCTAGGTTCTGCCACACTGAGAAGCACAGAGTGACCTTATTCCAGTACAGGCCAAGCCCCCTCCCACCAGGGTGTAACCCTCTGAGACATGGTGAAACCCTCCCAGTATCAGAGTCTCTCTGCGGACGATACCAAGCTGGGAGGGGTTGCTTAAGTTAGAAAGGAAAACAGAGAGAAAGAAAGAGTGCTTTGGAGGATAGAATTAAAATTCAAAATGATCTGGTCAAACTGGAGAAATGGTCTGAAGTCAATAGGATGAAATTCAATAAGGGCAAATCCAAAGTACTTTACTTAGGAAGGAACAATCAGTTGCATACATACAAAATGGGAAACGACTTCCTAGGAAGGAGTACTGTGGAAAGGGATCTGGGGGTCTTAGTGGATCAGAAGCTAAATATGAGTCAACAGTGTAACATTGTTACAGAAAACCCGAACATCATTCTGGGATGTATTAGGAGGAGTGTTGTAAGCAAGATATGAGAAGTAATTCTTCCACTGTACTCCGTGCTGTTTAGGCCTCAACTGGAGTAGTGTGTCCAGTTCTGGGTGCCACATTTCAGGAAAGATGTGGAGAAATTGGAGAAAGTCCAGAGAGGAGCAACAAAAATGATTCAAGGTCTAGAAAACATGACCCATGAGGGAAGACTGAAAAAATTGCGTTTCTTTAGTCTGGAGAAGAGAAGACTGAGAGGGGACAGGATCATAGTTTTCAAGTAAATAAAAGGTTGTTACAAGAAGGAGGCAGAAAAATTGTTTTTCTTAACCTCTGAGGATAGGACAAGAAGCAATGGGCTTAAATTGCAGAAAGGGAGGTTTAGGTCAGACATTAGGAAAAACTTCCTGTCAGAGTGGATAAGCACTGGAATAAATTGCCTAAGGAGGTTATGGAATCTCCATCATTGGGGATTTTTAAGAGCAGGCTGAACTAATAATTCTCAGGGGTGGTAATACTTAGTCCTGCATTGAATGCAGAGGACTGGACTAAAGGGACCTCTCAAGGTCCCTTCCAGTTCTATGATTCTATGAACCAAAGGCCAGAGAAGAGCAGAATCAAAGGAGTCACTTTGGGGGATTCTCCCGTCATTGTCCCCAAGGCAGCTGTCTCGGGTTTACAAAGTTGTTTGATGCTCCCACCTTTATACAGTCTCTCCTGGGAGTGCCCCCTTTCATGGGATGGACCTAGTTTCAGCTTTTGGCAAGCGTGACCCCAGGGGCTCTGAGACTGGGCCTTCTTGCCTCAGCACACCTCGTTTCTTTCTGTGGCTCCCCAGTGACTCTAAAGGAGTAGATACTCCTGATAGAGACTGTGAACATAAGAATGGCCCACTGCGTCAGAACAATGGTCCATCTAGCTCAGTGGCGAATGGCAGGTGGTTCAGAGGGAATGAACAGAACAGGGAATCATCAAGTGATCCACCCCCTGTCACCCATTCCCAGCTTCTGGCAAACAGAGGTTAGACAACCAACCCTGCCCATCCTGCCTGTGACACTGGCAGATGAGGTGTTTGCTCTTGCAAAAGCCCCCATGTCTTAATTGAACATGGACAAACACATAGCTGGAATCAGTCTGGCTCACCTGTGTTAGTATTGTGATACCAGTCAGCTCTGTGTTCTTGGGGAACCAGGGCATAGTATCTAGCCTGTCTGACTCATGAAAGTTACCTCCCCACACAAACACCAGTCTCTGCTTGAACCAAAACCGATCAGAGAAAAGGCTTGCAGAGAGCAGTGAAGGGCATTGGGAGACACACCTAGACCCCTCCTGACAAGGGTGACAAGATTAAGACATCTCCATTAGCATACAGAATGGAGAACACAGACAACTCCCCTAGCCTCATCTGCATGAAAAATGGGACAGGGATTAGCATACAGAATGAAGAACAGAGAACTGCACTGAACTCTGGGACCAGAAAAGCAGGGAAGCACTGCATCATGGGGAATCTCTGTTCCAGATATTAATGAACCTACGCCTGCATGCACCCAGCTCAGCAGTTATCAGACCAATTCTAGTAATAAATCCTTGACTGATATCCAAAATACTGAAGCAGCCTAGTTGCATTGTGAGCTCCCTAGAAGAAAACACCACACACAGCCAAGAGTGATCAGCTCCGATTGTCTAACCTAAAGCAAACCCTTGAGTCATCAGTTTACCGACAAACAAATCTAGTGTTCTCCCTTTAACCATTGTATTTTCTCTACAAAAACCCCTACTCACCCTCCTGTCAGTGTTCTGATGCATGGACCCTGACTCTGCATCAGTTCCACTGGGATTCCATCTCCTGACTGATCGTGCTGGGGGCTCTGCCTGTCTTCCGCACTCAGGACCCTGGGCTACCACCATCACCTGGGAACCCCGATCAGTTTGAGCTTCAGGGAGCGGTGAGATCCTTTTCTTTCTTTCTCTTTGTTTTCCTTTCTACCTTAAGTATTAACCTTTAACAATGTATGCTATGTTTGTTTAGCCATCCTTGTGTAGTTATCACGATTATTCAATAAATAACTTTTATGGTTAAGCTGGTTGCTTCTCTCTCTCTGAGCTTTACTCTTTTGTGTTTTTAGCTTCCCCATTTACTCTGCAGCAACGCTTCTCTTACCTAAGCTAAAGATCCCTGCAGCGCCCAAAATACTGTGGGGTTTGCTCATCCAGTGGGTTACGACCAGTACAATTGTGAAGCGAGAGTGGGTACAGGGACGTGCTGAATCAGTGACACATAAGGGTGGCAGCTTGAAAGTACTTCTTGACCCAGCCCATTGAGTCCAGGGACATATAAGGGGGTTAGCTTGAAAGTGCTGATTGACCTGGTCCGCTCAGACTTGCTCCATTTGTGTGTGTGTGTGTGTGCATACGACCCAGCCCTGAGGAACCTAGGTCCTGCAGGATAGCTCCATTGGGAGGGGACTTACCTGAGGGAGGAGTAGAGCTCCATCTGAAAACACACGTGACACAAGCAGTACATTGATAGAATTATAGAACCCCCCTCCCAGAAGAGTAAGCCGAATAAATGAGCGTACCCCAAAGTAACAGGCAAATCTGGAACCAATTGTTAAAACAGGTATTAGAATTATAAGAATGTGTTTAGATTTTATTGAATGCTTCATTGAGTTGCTGCCTCGGTTAATATCTGACTAGTTGCATTGTGAGCCTCTGTGGCTTTGTAAATCACCGGACAGGAGAGAGACTTTACCTAGGTAAAGTCCTGATTGGCAATAGAATGAATTACACCCCGCCTGGCAAGAAAGGTCCATCAACACCAGATAGACTATTATGAGATGTTAAAGAAGACAAAAGACTGTTGTTGTGCTCTTGATGTCCCATTAGCTGAGCTTGTAGCTCAGCGCACACGGCAGGAAGGGGATAAAAAACGCCTACAGAAGGAACTGATGATCTGTATGCTGCTTGGATTCTGGGGGGCAGTTTCTAGGCATAAGCAAGAGATCCCCAGCTCCTTAGCCTGGGTTAGTCCTAAAGAATATGTAGAGCTTGCTTATTAGAGAAGCTTCTATTACCTTTTGAAATTTAAGACTAACTCATCTGCTTTAACCTGCTTTAACTTTGTAAACAACTCTCATTTTCTTTTAAATAAATCTAAATACAGGTTATTACAGGACTGGCTATAAGTGTTGTCTTTGTTGGGAGATCTAAGATTCAATTGACCTAAGGAAGTGACTGGTCCTTTGGGACTGGCAGCAACCTGAACATTGCTGTGATTCATGGTGTAAGGTTCTCAACCAGGGGCCTGGGACCCCTAGGGGGCCACAAGCAGTTATCGGGGAGCTGCCAAGCAGGGCCAATATTAGACTCGCTGAGGCCCACGGCAGAAAGCTGAAGTCGCAGCGCATGGGGCTGAAGTTCAGGGCCCTGAGTCCCACCACACGGGGCTGAAGCCAAAGCAATGTTGCTTTTTGGGGGCCCCTGTGACATGGGGCCCCAGGCAGTTGCCCTGCTTGCTACCCCCAAATGCCAGCCCTGGCTTTTGCATGCAGAAAACCAGTTATTGTGGCCCACGAGGGCCATGGAGTTTTTATAGCATGTTGGGGGGGCCTGAGAAAGAAAAAACTTGAGAACCCCTGTTGTAAGGGACCATCTGTCACAAAGGTGAGCTCACCTACATGGTGAGATCTACGGGATGACCCAAGGGGACTGTCTGTGATTCCACGTTAATGCTGTTACAGTGCCTGAAGCCTTTACACCGGATACTTGGCTGGTGAAATCTACATATCGACCTCACAATCAGTTTGGGGTTTGTTCCCTGCTTCTTACCAGTCTGCCTGAGGCTGGTGCTCATGCTCTCGGGTCACTGAAGACAGCGTTACAGGGACTTACGGGCGCAACACCTCCAGCAGCAATTGGCAGCCACGCAGAGCAGGCTTTCCAGTGACAGAGTGTGGGCCAAATGGTCCATGGACTCAGTCAAGCCCCAGTTCTCCTCCAGTGCACATCAGCATCCCGGCAACCTTCGAGGAGGGTCAAGGCTGCCACTCGTTCAGTGATGATGGATCTCCAGCAGAGCATCACCCACACCCCATGGCCCGCCTTGTCTCCCGAGACAGAGGTGAGTGAGGGAGGGTGCACAACGGGTCCTGGGGGGGTGGGGAAAGGGATAACAAAACACACCTTCTGGGGGGTCACCCCTCAAGAAGTGAAGGTGACAGGCACTGTGGTGGCAGTAAAGTGGGAGGGGGGAGTGGGAGCAGGAGGGAGTAGCACCCTCCAAGGCAATGTTGCCAGTGGGTATCCCCACCACATCAGGCATGGGGCTGATAGGGTGCCATTCCCTGGGCCTGGGCAGGCCTATATAAACCCCACGCTGGCAGAGAAGGGGTTAAACTGCTACTTTAGTCTTGACTGGACCAGCTCCTCCACACCCACAAACCATGCCAGGACTGGAGCAGGAGTTAACAGGAGAGACCTACTCTACTCATAGGGGGCAACCCTGGGAAGGGAACAGTCTGTGGAACAATTCCAGCCCCAAAGAGAGGGCTGGCAGCATTCGGGGCTCTGGCCTTCACTGAGGGAGGGTGGGAATCCCTGGAGCTCAAAGGGGGAGCAGGCTGAAACTTGCGCTGGAAACCCAGTAACCTCTGAAGGGGACTGAGATGCTCCCACAGCCCCCACAAGTAAGAGAGGCCCGTATCCCCTCCCCCCACTTTTCTTTCATTCCTTTATTTACCATTGTTTGCTGACAGTTGTTTCACCTGGTACACCAACAGAGGAAGAAAGTGTCCCGGGGCCTCAGCCAGAGGGTGGAGCCCTGACACACTAGAAGAACATACCCCTGTAGCACCCCTGGGATGGGGGCAATTGGACTCACAGAGGTGCACCCCAGAAAACTTGAGGCCCAGCAGTTTGATGGACTGGTTGGCCTCTCACTGGGGGCTGCCAGAAGCCTGGCACATGGAGTAGATACGGGGTGGCTTGGGGAGAAGGAAGCAGAGCAGCGTCCCAGACAGCACACCGAGAACGGAAATGTAGAGAGGACGAGGGGCACTGCAGTGAACTCAGCACCCGTCCTGAAGGCCATTGGCAGAAAGTTGTCCCGTCCCTGGCCTACGGGCGTCAGACGGTGACACAGAGATCCCTTGGCAAAGGGTCACTTGGTCTTTGCCAGCAGCTCTCACCTGAGACCTGACAAACCCATCACATCGAACATATCTCTTGGAGGGTATTTATCCATAGGGGAGATCACGTGAGGCTGTGACAAAGTGGGGGTTTATTCATCTTGTTATGCTGCATGTGCGTCTTACTCCCCTATACGAACACTGTGTGTACCTCAGTTTCCCAGTCTACTGCAACAATACTTCGGTGGTGGGAATTGGGTGTGTGATTTCTGCTGAGGCCCTCGGGGCAGGTGAGACCCAGGAGAGGGGTGCAACCAGGAGACACCTCTAGCCTGGGAAGCGAGACTCTGTTCTAGGCTGTATTCCGGTCGCCTAATAAACCTTCTGTTTTACTGTCTGGCTGACAGTAATGTCCGACTGCAGAGTTGGGGTGCAGGGCCCTCTGGCTTCCCCAAGAGCCCCGTATGGGTGGACTCGCTGCAGGAAACACACGGTGTGAAAGGGGATGCTGAATGCTCCCAGGAACGTTAAAGCTGTGTAAACTTCTTCCCTGGAGACAGTCTGTTCAGAGAGAGAAGACTCCCCCAGAGTCCTGACTGGCTTCCTACACAGTAGTTCCAGAGCATTGACCCAGTGACTCCGTGACAGAGGCAGCTACAAAAAAGCTCATAACTGGTCAAGACTCAGAATGACTGAGACATCAACGTATGCGTCGTACGTAAGGAACAAAGCATTTATATTGAAAATCAACTTTATGGACTTGGAATGGAAAATCAATCACCGAGCAGTAATGGGCCCCAGGATTGGCCCATCCACCCAAGAGGGAGTCGTCACCCATGTTCCCTCTAATTATTTCCATCCATGTGTGGAATGAATTTTGTTATGTGCTCCACCACTATTGAGGTAACGTGTGGATGTGCGCTACCAGTACAAACAAAAACCCTAGATAGAATATATATATTGAAAACAGTTCATAGGTATGGAAGAAGAAGAAACATTAAAACAAGGGATAATTAATAAGGTGCACTGCTTAAGATGTGCATTTAATATGAAATCAAATAAAAAGAAAATGGACACTGCCCTTGGAGTAGATGTATTTTATCATCCTTTCTAACAGTACAAGCTAGTAAACACACCAAAATGTGGCATAGTGAATACAGCTATAGAAATAAAACAAAGTCACAGGCATTAAGTAAAAGCATTAAAAATATGCACCAGAGGCCCAATTTAATAACCTCCTCCTACCATAGATCACTAAATCTTCAGGGAAAGCTGCTCTCAAAAAATGAAGCATCTGCCAAAACACTAGCATGCTACGGACTTCTGCAGTTCACAAAACTATCCGTCTTGCATGCACACAGCTCGGCTTTAAGATGCTAAACAAATCTAGGAGTCAACTAGAAATAGTCATGCTCTCAGAGCAAATATTAATATAATACTTTCTGATACCGGAAAGGAGAGTAATAGGTATTCACTAAGGCTTATACCATTTCTATGGGATGTCAATTCTTAATTTGATGAATACTTCACACACACAGAACAGGAAAAATAAGGAATAAAGCAACAGACAGCAAACAAAACCACAGACAAACAAGTGAGAACACTGAAAATAGGAAGGGAAGTAAAACATCAACTGGTTGGTGATGGGTATTTTAAACGAGTGTTTAGGACCCACACTGTGCAAGTGCAACAGAGCCCTGTAGAAACAGGCAAAGTTCTCCTGCTGTCACACTGTGTGTGTGTCTCACCAACTCAGAGTAGAAACCTCAGAGTAGAGGCCCTGGAGCACAGAGTAGAAGCCGTGGAGTAGAAGCCCTCAGAGTAGAAGCCCTGGAGCACATTGACACATGGCTTTCGAGTTTGCAGACAGAGCCCTGCTTCAAAGAACTTGCAAATAAGGTCTTCATCCTACAAAAAACCTAGCCCCACCCCTACAGCTTGATACTTCTGAGTCAATGGGAGTACTTGGAACAGCGGGAATGGCACGGAGTCCCCGGGTGATTGGAACTGCTCCCTACGAAGCCAGTCAGGACTCTGGTGAAGTGTCCTCTCTGGGAGCAGACTGTCTTCAGGGCAAGAAGCTCACATGTCTTCCCCCTTCCTGGGTCTGACCTTGGAGCATTCAGCCTCCCCTGCCCCTCCATGCGCTTCCCCCAGCCAGTCTGCCCAGGCGGGGTCCTGGGGAAGCCAGAGGGTCCTGCCCCCCAACTCCGCAGTCAGGTGTGACTCTTAGCCAGCCAATAAAACAGAGGTTTATTAGATGACAGGAACACAGTCTGAAACAGAGCTTGTAGGTACAGAGAACAGGACCCCACAGCTGGGTCCATTTTGGAGTGCAGAGAGCCAGACAACCACATCTGCACTTCACTCCACATCCCCAGCCAGCTCCAAAATGACTCCCTCTCCAGCCCCTCCTCCCCTGGGCTTTGTCCCTTTCCTGGGCCAGGAGGTCACCTGATTCCTTTGTTCTCCAACCCTTTAGCTCTCATCTTGCAGCGGGGAAGGGCCCAGGCCATCAGTTGCCAGGAGACAGAGTGTCGGACATTTATGTACCCTGGCCCTTTGCTCTTCAACAATTACACCCCCTTATCCCACCATCTAGAGACTTAAGAAATGCATAGGGGAAACTGAGGCACTCACACAGTATTCAGAGGAAACATTAAGAACAGTCCCACTTCGTCACAGGGAACTATACCAGATAGCAAAGATCTGGCTTTAATGGTTTCCAATACCTCTCCCCAAACAAATTCTAAAACTTAATGGAAATCACTTGTCTGGAATCCAACTCCAATTGAAAGGCCAAACAAATAAACAGAATCCATGGTAAAGTTCTTCCAGTTTTAACTATTTACCACCTATTGATTAGTAACACAGGATAATTTTTAAAAAAATCATTAAGATCACAGTTTTCAGATACCTACAATACTCCAAAAGAATTATGTTGTTAATAGAATCCTTGTGTTTCTTACTTTAAGCCATTAACACCTATGGAAACTTTGTTTGAAATGTCATGAGCTAGGTCTATCCACGTGCTTTTGCTCCAGTATTCATTCACTAAAGCCCCAATCCTGAAACCACCTATGCATGGGAGCCCTCCACATGCATGACTGTTTACAGGGTCAGTATCTAAGAGAGAGTAAATAACATGAAAGCAGCTTCTTAAAGCCAAACCAATCAAAATAAAATCACAGATCTATTTCTTTTAACCTTGGATTGTTGTAATTTACCCATAAGATCACTAAAACAGAAAGATCGAAGTGTTTTTTTCAGTTTGTTCACTGTGTGGACTTGACAGTAGTTTAGAGCCTGATCCTGCGCTTATGAAGACCTCACTGCAACCTAATCTGCAGTCTGCATTCTTTAAAAATACTCATCTAACCTCCTCAGAACTCTAGGAAGAGGACAGATGATTAACACCTATCTACAAAAGCAGCCTAAATGCTTTACTATAAAATGACTGGAAGGTAGCTAATGTAACGCCAATATTTAAGAAGGGCTATAGAGGTGATCCCGGCAATTACAGACCGGTAAGTCTAACGTCAGTATTGGGCAAATTAGTTGAAACAATAGTAAAGAATAAAATTATCAGAGACATAGAAGAACATAAATGGTTGGGCAAAAGTCAACATGGTTTCTGTAAAGGGAGATCATGTCTTACTAATCTATTAGCATTCTTCGAGGGGGTCAACAAGCATGTGGACCAGGGGGATCCAGTGGACATAGTGTACTTAGATTTCCAGAAAGCCTTTGACAAGGTCCCTCACCGAAGGCTCCTACGTAAGTTAAGTTGTCATGGCATAAGAGGAAAGATCTTTCCATGGATTGAGAATTGATTAAAAGACAGGGAACAAAGGGTAGGAATAAATGATAAAATTTCAGAATGGAGAGGGGTAACTAGTGGTGGTCCCCCAGGGTCAGTCCTAGGACCAATCCTATTCAACTTATTCATAAGTGATCTGAAGAAAGGGGTAAACGGTGAAGTGGCCAAGTTTGCAGACGATAGTAAACTCCTCAAGACAGTTAAGAGCAAAGCAGACTATGAAGAACTTCAGAAAGATCTTACAAAACTAAGTGATTGGGCAACAAAATGGCAAATGAAATTTAATGTGGATAAATGTAAAGTAATGCACATTGGAAAAAATAACCCCAACTATGCATACAAATATGAGGGGGCTAAATTTAGCTACAACTAATCAGGAGAAAGATCTTGGCGCCATCCTGGATAGTTCTCTGAAGACGTCCACGCAGTGTGCAGCGGCAGTCAAAAAAGCAAATGGGATGTTAGGAATCATTAAAAAAGGGATAGAGAATAAGACAGAGACTATCTTATTGCCCTTATATAAATCCATGGTAGGCGCAGATCTCCGTTGGGGTCTCCACAGCGCCTGTCACAACAGCGGGGTCTGACCCGTGTGGGGGTCTCTGCAGGGCCTGGCAGAACAGGGGCCCCTGTAGCCCCCGGCCCGACAAGGTCCCTGCTCTCTGTCGGGGCGCGGGCAGTCCCTGGCGCAACGAGGGCCCCAAACTCGGTCAGGGTCTGTGCCCGGCACGCGTGGGGGGCTCCTGACCGCAGTCCGACACCTGGGGGGGAAAGCGGGAAGATCGCCAAGGATTTGCTGTCGGTATTTCAGAGGGGAGGAGAACACGGGGCACAGGCGAAGGACACGTCCCTGCAGGGAAAATGGGGGGCAGGGGACCCCCCCAGACCGGAGACCTGAACTGGCCACGGGCGGAGGGGGGAGGAAACGGGGTACGGGGGGGGGCAGAGCCCGTCTCAGGGAGGTGGGGGAAGGGGGGGGTCACCCGGGCTGCTGCTCGCTGCTGTGGGGACAGAAAGGGGGCAGGGCGGGAGCGGGGGGGTCCCCCGGGGAGGGGGCAGCGGTAAATCCGAGGGGATCTCAGCCCCCACCCCGCCTCTCCCCGCTCCCCGGGGGGCCCCGGCTCCTCCCCCCCCCCGGCCACGTCCGGGCTGCGCCGAGATTTTTCCCGCCCCCCCCGGGTCTCCCCCCCTCCGGCCCCCCCCCGGGGGCAGATCCCGGCGCTGCGGGAGGCCGGGTCCCCCCCCGGACCCGGGGCAGAGTCACCGCCCGGCCCCCCCGGGGCTCGCTCCGGTACCTGGAGGCTGCAGCGCCGCAGCGGGGCGGGCGGAGCCCGGGGCGGCCCCAGGGCGGCTCCGGCGGGAGCGGGGCCCGGGCCGGGCACGGGGGGCTTAACGAAGGTCTCGCGCCCCGCCGCGATCTGCGCATGCCCAGAGCTCCAACGGCCCCAACCGCTCCCCGGCCCCGCGCGAGCCCAGCCCGGCTCCGCCTCCCCCTTCCGACGTCACTTCCGCTCCCGGGGGAGTCAGGCACTACATCTCCCAGCCTGCCCCGGGCGCCGCTTCCGCCTCCTCCGGCCCAGGGCAGGGCGGGCCCCGGGGTCAGCCTGACCCGCCCCCGCCGGCGCCTTCCCGCGCCTCAGGCGGACTCTGGTGCCCGCGCGTCCCGCCCGCTGGGGCTCGAACCAACCGCCCCCCCGGCCCCGCCCCCGGGTCCAACCGCCCCCCCGGCCCCGCCCCCGCGTCCAACCGTCCTCCTAGCCCCGCCCCCGGGTCCAACCGCCCCCCGGCCGCGCCCCCGCGTCCAACCGTCCTCCTAGCCCCGCCCCCGCGTCCAACCGCCCCCTCGGCCCCGCCCCCGCCGGCGCCTTCCCGCGCCTCAGGCGGACTCTGGTGCCCGCGCGTCCCGCCCGCTGGGGCTTGAACCAACCGCCCCCCGGCCCCGCCCCCGGGTCCAACCGCCCCCCCGGCCCCGCCCCCGCGTCCAACAGCCCCCCCCGGCCCCGCCCGCGGGTCCAACCGCTCCCCCCGGCCCCGCCCCCGCGTCCAACCATCCTCCTAGCCCCGCCCCCGGGTCCAACCGCCCCCCGGCCGCGCCCCCGCGTCCAACCGTCCTCCTAGCCCCGCCCCCGCGTCCAACCGCCCCCTCGGCCCCGCCCCCGCCGGCGCCTTCCCGCGCCTCAGGCGGACTCTGGTGCCCGCGCGTCCCGCCCGCTGGGGCTCGCGCCAGCCCCACGGAGACGCTGTGAGGTGAGAGGTACGCTGCCTTTGTGGGGTACCTGCGACTCCAGTTCTACACACAAGCAATGGCCAGCGGAAAAACACTAAGGGCTGGACTGAGAGGCAGTTGCAAAAGGCGTTGGTGGATTGAATTAAAAAAAGATTTTGAGACCAGCGGAGAAACTCAGCCAGGCTGGGAGTCAGATGATCCAGCGGAATAAACTTCTGCTCTAAAAAGAAGAAGAAAAAGTTAGAATTAAAAATGCCAAATTAGAAATCTCAGTAAAAACCATCGCAAGCGCAATGCTAGAAACGCAGATGCCATTGCTGGAAATAGCAAGTCCTTTACTGCTGCCTATTTTCAAGGAGGACTTGTTGGTAAACTATAAACGAAATAGCAGAATGACATGCATCTGCACAGTAACAAAGCTAAATGATGAAGTGATAAGAGTATTTCAGGGAATCCCGGGAGCAGAGAAGACAAATTTTGTGAACGGCTACGAGACTTCACGCAGTCGGACACGCTGACAAGTCGGTATCTCAGTCGGTATCTCAGTCGGTAACATCGGACAGAGAGGCGCTGCAGTGACTGGGCATTGGGATGCCTGTGCCTTTAAGAACCCAGCCCTGGGAAGCCCACCCTGAGAGATGCTGCCTGTGGGAGGGGAAATAAAAAAGCCCCTCTGCCCCCTTCCTCCCCATTTTTGCAAACACTGGGGTCTCAGTCCACCAAGGTAACTGTTACCCCTCTGCCCCTCTCTGTGCTGGGGTTTTGCCCTCTGTCACCGTCTGGCAGCTCCTCCCCGCCCCATGCCGGATTTTGCCCCTCAGCCCCTATCCTAGCCTTGCCTCCAGTTGCTTGACCCACCTTACAAGTCAATTTTCACCCCCTCCTCAGGTCCTGGCCACCCCCCTCCTCTGATTTCCCCCCTTGCCCCTTTTTAACCCCTGTATATAGTCCGCAGACTCTGATTCCAAGTCAGGGCAGTGTGAAGGGAAGTGGCTTCAGCATATGTTACTGAGCATGCTCAGTTCATGTGAGGATGCTCAGTGCACCCTCAGTACCAAATTCCTATGGGGGCAGTTTCTCACACGACACCTGAGGCCACGTGCGGGCAGTGGCTCCATCACTGTCCACGCCCGGCCAGGCACGTTCCCCGCCCAGGAGCAGATCCAAAGGGGCTGCGAGACCTGCTGCTCCCGGAGCCTTTGTGCGGAGTCTCTGTCCTGCCCGCCCAGTGCTGGCCCTGGGGTCTCTCTGGCCCCTGGTGCCTGCAGCTCCCGGCCAGGGGCGGCAGAGCCTGGGACTGGGTCCAGCTGGAGAAAGTCCCCACCCCAGATGGGCACAGAAAGTGCTTCAGTGAAAGCCTGTCCCTGGACCAGCCCCACTGGGGCCGCAGGAGCAGCCTGGAGCTCAGCCCGGGCTCCCAGCTCACACTGGAGCCAGCGGCACCGGTAGTGTCTTGTACCGTACAGAGCCCCGCCTCCGGGATCTGCCCCACAACTCTTTTCCTGCCCTCCTTCCTACCAGCCCCCCACTCCCCGGGCCCCTTCCTGGCTCCTTCAAGCCCAACCCAGGCTGCAGCTGCTGCATGCATTGGGCCAGGGACTTTCTGACGTGGGAAGTAGCCCCATCTCTGCTCCTCCTCCTGCCTCTGTGTGTCCCAGAGCCGCTGCAGGGACTGACCCACAACCAGGCTCTCGCTCCTATTAGCACTCACAGGGGCCAATCCAGCTACGGGAGTGTGAGCACCCCTGGAAGCAGGGAAGTGACCAAGTCTCCCTGCCAGAGGGCAGGGGGAGGGAGACCCAAAAGGGATAAGGAGAAATAAGTGGGGAAAAAAGTGCCCAGCTCTTTTCTGCTGCATCACCCCTGAGTAGATTGCTCCTGAGCTCTGGAGTTACAGCCCCTGTTGCTTATTGAAAGAAATGACTCAATATCCCGCTTACATGCTTTATTAACATGAACAAATAAATCCAAGAGCACCCATCACTAAGGCTAAATGACTATGGACACCACTCAGCTAAGGGTTAAACAATACAGTGATAAAGTTCAGGTCAAATCAGTAAATCAGTGAGTTAACGAGGATATTGCATTGGAATCAAGCCATCAATTTAATCAAACCATCAGATTAATACAGCAGAAAATCAACCCTTATAAATCCTAAAAGAGCAACCCAAGAAGGCAAGTGTATATTTAGTGATGCCAAAACCCCAATCAGAGATTTTTACCCAGGCAATGCAACCCAGATTTAGCCAGCTGAATATTTCAATACCAAAACTAAATTATTGCTTATATTTTGCCTACAACCTCAAAGCTAATTACAGTTTTCTACTTAGATTTCACTATTGTGTAGCTAATACTTCAACTCGCACTCTCGCCTCAGAGAGCGCTGAAGGGTAACTGCTATTGTGTGTTCACACTGTCAGCTACCTGTGCAATAGCGTGTTCACACTTGTGGCACTTGCAGAGGTGTTCAGAGCGGTGCACTCTGGGCAGCTATTGCACTGAGCATCGCTTCCTTTTCTGCCGCTAAGAGTTGTGGGAAGGCAGAGGGGGTAGCGGGGCATCCTGGGTCCTGTCCCAATGCCCCATGATACATTGCTTTGCATCACAGTAATCCCTGTGCTTCCATCTGCATTTGGTACCATCTTTCAACGGTTTGTGTACTGCACATCCTGCCTCTTTCAGGCTGCAGGAATGGATCCTGCACTGTTGACCAAGATGATGCTCACTCTCACTAACACCTCACGAGTGGCAGTGGTGTTATTCCTTAAACTACAAAGGCAAGAGGAGTTCGACATTGATCTCTCCAATCAAATAGCTACACATGAGATTGCTTGCGGCATTCACAGAGGCGCTGACCACAGTGGAATGCCGCTTTTGGGCTCGGTAAACAAGCACTTAGTGGTGGGATCACATCGTCATGCACACGAGGGATGATGAGCAGTGGCTGCAGAGCTTTTGGATGAGGAAAGCCACCTTCATGGGACTGTGTGATGAGCTCACCCCAGCTCTGGAGCACAAGTACAAGAGAACGAGAGCTGCCCTGTCATTGGAGAAGAGCATGGCAGTTGTACTCTGGAAGCTGGCTACTCCAGACTGCTAGCAGTTGCTAACCAGTTTGGCGTGGGAAAGTCGACCACTGGACACGTGTTACTGGAAGTGTGCAGGGCCACTAATTGCATCATGCTCCGAAAGACACTGACCCTGGGCAACATGTGACATTGTGGATGGCTTTGCACAAATGGGCTTCCCTAACTGCGGAGGGGCAATAGATTGCATGCATATTCCAATTCTGGCACCAGACCACCTAGCCACCGAGTACACTGTTAGGAAGGGGTATTTCTCTATGGTTCTCCAGGTGCTTGTGGATCACCATGGGCATTTCACAGAATCATAGATTTTCAGGGTTGGAAGGGACCTTTGGAGGTCATCTAGTCCAACCCCCTGCTCAAAGCAGGACCAACCCCAACTAAATCATCCCAGCCAGGACTTTGTCAAGCCGGGCCTTAAAAACTTCTAAGGAAGGAGATTCCACCACCTCCCTAGGTAACGCATTTCAGTGTTTCATCACCCTCCTATTGAAAAAGTTTTTCCTAATATTCAACCTAAACCTCCCCCATGGCAACTTGAGACCATTACTCCTTGTCTTGTCATCTGCTACCACTGAGAACAGTCTAGATCCATCCTCTTTGGAACTCCCTTTCAGGTAGTTGAAAGCAGCTATCAAATCCCCCCTCATTCTTCTCTTCCGCAGACTAAACAATCCCAGTTCCCTCAGCCTCTCCTCATAAGTCATGTGTTCCAGACCCCTAATCATTTTTGTTGCCCTCCGCTGGACTCTTTCCAATTTTTCCACATCCTTCTGTTAGCCGACGGCCAAGGATGTTTGGTGAGGTGCCAGCTATGCCCGTTTATACCTTCCGTGACTTTAACCGCTAGGACGCACTGTCCCTTCGCGGCGGGCAGCCCGGGCTAGGCTGACGGATGCCCCAAGGTCCTAACCACCCGTGACTTTAACTGCTAGAGCTCAGAGCTCCTTCGCAGCGGGCAGCCAGGATTGACTGACAGGTGCCCCAAGAGTTTGCCCCGTGGAGGCGGCACAACTCAACACTAGGCTCTTAGTACTCTCACCTAATGGCCAGGCTTTAGAGCCAAAACGGCTGAGGTTCTTTAATTGTGTTGGCTGCTTTACAGTAAACCAGAGAAACAAGTCAGGCTTATGCATAAATGGTTACCAAAATTTATTAAGCTAGATTCTAATCATGTGGTTACAAAATTGCTAGTGCCTACTTATTTAAATGTAGAGATGTTACACACACAAACAAGTTACAAAACTGAAGCCACAATCCCAAAGAAAGAAAACAAAGTATAGAGCTCTATTTCAAAATATGTGTACACTAAAGATAGGAGATCAGGTGTGGGTGCTTCTTACCCTCCTTGCATCTCTCGATTCCAGCAGTGCCAAGCCAGGATCGGTCACTCAATTCCGCGGAAAGACGAATAAGGGACAAGGCGTAGGGACCCTCTTAGCTGCAGAAGCCTTGGGAGGCTGTCACTTATCTGACCAGCAGATAGATAGTGAAAAGCACTCAAAAATCATGGTGCTGTAGGTCCCCTACTTATACCTCTGTACTCCTTTATTCTCTTTCTCCTTTCTTATGCCAAATTGAGGCTGGTCTGTCGGGGTGACGCCAGCTTTTGCAAGAGTAGTTTACACTTGCAAGGGAGAGAAACAATAAGTTTCGACTACTGGACATTTCTTTTATCAGAGTAAATATTTTCCCACCTAGGATGTTGGTGTGTGTGCATCACGCTATTTAGTTGGGGCTAAGAGCCATGTCTGTCACAGGGCCTCTGCCTGCTGTGAGCTTAATCGTCGTATCTGTTCCCAGAGGCACATTGTAGCAGCACACCTGTGCTTTCACAGCTTCAAAGGCTGTGCTGGAATATATGTTAAGTGCCCTGTTCCTGCTTCCTCCTGTGTTTCCAGCAATGCTGGTCTGGGTGGGGGGGGGGGGGGGGCTGGCTGTCTGGCTACACCTTCTTGTAGTGTGGGACCCAAAACTGGATACAGTACTCCAGATGAGGCCTCACCAATGTTGAATAGAGGGGAACGATCACGTCCCTCGATCTGCTGGCAATGCCCCTACTTATACATCCCAAAATGCCATTGGCCTTCTTGGCAACAAGGGCACACTGTTGACTCATATCCAGCTTCTCGTCCACTGTCACCCCTAGGTCCTTTTCCACAGAACTGCTGCCTAGCCATTCGGCCCCTAGTCTGTAGCGGTGGATTGGATTCTTCCATTCTAAGTGCAGGACCCTGCACTTATCCTTATTGAACCTCATCAGATTTCTTTTGGCCCAATCCTCCAATTTGTCTAGGTCCTTCTGTATCCTATCCTTCCCCTCCAGCGTATCTACCACTCCTCCCAGTTTAGTATCATCCGCAAATTTGCTGAGAGTGCAATCTACACCATCCTCCAGATCATTTATGAAGATATTGAACAAAACCGGCCCCAGGACCGACCCCTGGGGCACTCCACTTGACACTGGCTGCCAACTAGACATGGAGCCATTGATCACTATCCGTTGAGCCCGACAATCTAGCCAGCTTTCTATCCACCTTATAGTGCATTCATCCAGCCCATACTTCCTTAACTTGCTGACAAGAATACTGTGGGAGACCGTGTCAAAAGCTTTGCTAAAGTCAAGAAACAATACATCCACTGCTTTCCCTTCATCCACAGAACCAGTAATCTCATCATAAAAGGCGATTAGATTAGTCAGGCATGACCTTCCCTTGGTGAATCCATGCTGGCTGTTCCTGATCACTTTCCTCTCATGCAAGTGCTTCAGGATTGATTCTTTGAGGACCTGCTCCATGATTTTTCCAGGGACTGAGGTGAGGCTGACTGGCCTGTAGTTCCCAGGATCCTCCTTCTTCCCTTTTTTAAAGATTGGCACTTCATTAGCCTTTTTCCAGTCATCCGGGACTTCCCCCGTTCGCCACGAGTTTTCAAAGATAATGGCCAATGGCTCTGCAATCACAGCCACCAATTCCTTCAGCACTCTCGGATGCAACTCGTCCGGCCCCATGGACTTCTGCACGTCCAGCTTTTCTAAATAGTCCCTAACCACCTCTATCTCCACAGAGGGCTGGCCATCTCTTCCCCATTTTGTGATGCCCAGCGCAGCAGTCTGGGAGCTGACCTTGTTAGTGAAGACAGAGGCAAAAAAAGCATTGAGTACATTAGCTTTTTCCACATCCTCTGTCACTAGGTTGCCTCCCTCATTCATTAAGGGGCCCACACTTTCCTTGGCTTTCTTCTTGTTGCCAACATACCTGAAGAAACCCTTCTTGTTACTCTTGACATCTCTTGCTAGCTGCAGCTCCAGGTGCGATTTGGCCCTCCTGATATCATTCCTACATACCCGAGCAATATTTTTATACTCTTCCCTGGTCATATGTCCAACCTTCCACTTCTTGTAAGCTTCTTTTTTATGTTTAAGATCCGCTAGGATTTCACCATTAAGCCAAGCTGGTCGCCTGCCATATTTACTATTCTTTCGACTCATCGGGATGGTTTGTCCCTGTAACCTCAACAGGGATTCCTTGAAATACAGCCAGCTCTCCTGGACTCCTTTCCCCTTCATGTTAGTCCCCCAGGGGATCCTGGCCATCCGTTCCCTGAGGGAGTCGAAGTCTGCTTTCCTGAAGTCCAGGGTCCGTATCCTGCTGCTTACCTTTCTTCCCTGCGTCAGGATCCTGAACTCAACCAACTCATGGTCACTGCCTCCCAGATTCCCATCCACTTTTGCTTCCCCCACTAATTCTACCCGGTTTGTGAGCAGCAGGTCAAGAAAAGCGCCCCCCCTAGTTGGCTCCTCTAGCACTTGCGCCAGGAAATTGTCCCCTACGCTTTCCAAAAACTTCCTGGATTGTCTATGCACTGCTGTATTGCTCTCCCAGCAGATATCAGGAAAATTAAAGTCACCCATGAGAATCAGGGCATGCGATCTAGTAGCTTCCGTGAGCTGCTGGAAGAAAGCCTCATCTACCTCATCCCCCTGGTCCGGTGGTCTATAGCAGACTCCCACCACTACATCACTCTTGTTGCACACACTTCTAAACTTAATCCAGAGACACTCAGGTTTTTCTACAGTTTCGTACCGGAGCTCTGAGCAGTCATACTGCTCCCTTACATACAGTGCTACTCCCCCACCTTTTCTGCCCTGCCTGTCCTTCCTGAACAGTTTATAACCATCCATGACAGTACTCCAGTCATGTGAGTTATCCCACCAAGTCTCTGTTATTCCAATCACGTCATAGTTCCTTGACATCACCAGGACCTCCAGTTCTCCCTGCTTGTTTCCAAGGCTTTGTGCATTCGTATATAAGCACTTGAGATAACCTGTTGATCGCCCCTCATTCCCAGTATGAGGCAGGAGCCCTCCCCTCAGACATTCCAGCCTGTGCTTCCTCCCGGTATCCCGCTTTCCCACTTACCTCAGGGCTTTGGTCTCCTTCCCCCGGTGAACCTAGTTTAAAGCCCTCCTCACTAGGTTAGCCAGCCTGCTGGCAAAGATGCTCTTCCCTCTCATTCGTAAGATGGAGCCCGTCTCTGCCCAGCACTCCTCCTTCATGGAACACCATCCCATGGTCAAAGAATCCAAAGCCTTCTCTCCGACACCACCTGCGTAGCCATTCGTTGACTTCGACGGTCCCTACCCAGGCCTTTTCCTTCCACGGGAAGGAGGGACGAGAACACCATTGCTCCAAGCTGGGGACAGCCTGGGGTGTGGAGCAGGCATGGTCACCTGGTAAGATGCGCTGAGGCCACTGCATGCGTCACCAAGCAAACGGAAGGGGACTTTCAAATTTCCCAAGGAATTTCAGGGGTGGGGTTCACAGTTGGTCATTTGATGGCAGTGCAGTAGAGTTCAAACCAATGACCAGAGAGGCGAGAACAGGGATTGTGGGACCCCTCCCAGAGGCCAATAGCAGCGCTGTAGCCCCGGTGCAGAAAGCTCTACACCTCTCGTTGGGGTGGCTTTTTTACAGTGCTGCAACTGCGTAGTTTCTGTGCACTAAGTGGCTTGGCGGTGTGTACACCTCAAAAGTTACACCACAGAAAACTCCTTTCCTGTGCAGAAACTAGCCAGCGTATACAAGGCCATAGATGGCTTACATAAGAATGCAAGACTGGTCATACTGGGTCAGACCAATGGTCCATCTAGATGAGTGTGCCTAAGAGTGAACAGTGCCAGATGTGTCAGAGGGAACGAACAGAACAGGCTTGCTGACCTACAAGGTGAAGGTCTGCCACCCTTACCTTTAACATTATTGTGGTCAATTCCTACTTATCCTATCTTACCAGTCCTTCCCCCCAGGTTACTGGGCAAATCAGGTGTGAACCACTGCTTTGATACAGACGTGTCCCAATACAGCTGAATTGAGGCAGACTTTGGGCCAATGTCAATTTGTAAAAGGCTTGCTTCACCCAGCAGGTTTCTCAAAGTATCTGTTGCTCTGAACCGTATGTACTGTGGATGTGAACCCCAAAGATATCAACAATGAAAGAAACACAAGGCCAGTTCTGAGGAGGTTTCCAAAGCCAGGCCTGAGGGTTAAACAGCTGTGCTCAAAAGGAAAAGAGCCTCAACACCTATAAAAAGAACTGGTTGGAAAAACAAAACAAAACTTAAATGAAAAAAATGAAACCAAACCAAAAAGCAATCCAGAAAAGCTACCATCACATATCCATCACTGTCAAGGTTCCTTCCCCACTCTGAACTCTAGGGTACAGATGTGGGGACCTGCATGAAAGACCCCCTAAACTTATTCTTACCAGCTTAGGTTAAAAACTTCCCCAAGGTACAAACTTTGCCTTGTCCTTGAACCCTATGCTGCCACCACCAAGCGCGTTAAACAAAGAATAGGGAAAGAGCCCACTTGGAGACGTCTTCCCCCAAAATATCCCCCCAAGCCCTGCACCCCCTTTCCTGGGGAAGGCTTGATAAAAGTCCTCACCAATTTGTACAGGTGAACACAGACCCAAATGCTTGGATCTTAAGAACAATGAAAAATCAATCAGGTTCTTAAAAGAAGAATTTTAATTAAAGAAAAGGTAAAAGAATCACCTCTGTAAAATCAGGATAGTAAATACCTTACAGGGTAATCCGATTCAAAACATAGTGTTACAGGGTCGGGCCAGATTCCTATAGGAGAGTAATTTTTTTTTTTTTTTTTGCTATTTTTTATAGCCACAATGTAAACAAACTGGTACAGTCCATTACCAGCACAACAAAAGGCTTGAAGAGCAAGGTGTGTTCCCTGGGGAAGGCTTAAGATTTCAGTCTCTATTTAGAATTAGTGTGCAGTCCTGGAACCCGATGCAAGTTTGGATAGCACAGACTGTGCTCTAACCAGATCTGAAGAGGAGAATAGCAACTTGAAAATAGATGAAGTGCTTAGACTCGTGAGTCACATAGCTGCCAAAGTTCCTTCCCACAATGCAGTGCCAAGTGGGGTTGTAGTTCTTGTCAAACTCCTTCTTTATATGAGCTGCAATATCCTTCTCGAGGTTCTATTTCTCCAGGGCCTAACTGGCACACTCCACTGAATCTTGCTGCATCTCTTCAGACATATCCGCATTCTTGATCACAGCCTTTTGATCACACATGGTTACCATGTGCTGGGCGGCTCCGAGCGCGGAGGGAAGGGATGGGGCGCGCAGGCAGGCAGCTTCTCAACCAGCGCTCGCTCGGCCAGCTCTAATAGAAGGCAGATATATTAGCCCCAGGCTAAGTAGGTCCCTTTTCCCTGGGTAAGGTAACAGGGAAGGTTCCAGAACAATCAGGAACCTTCTGGAGATCATTAAGACAGGATGATTAGAACACCTGCCGCCAATCAAGAAGGTGCTAGAATCAATTAAGGCAAGCTACTCGGGGCACCTGGGTTTTAAAAAGGCGCTCACTTCAGTTTGTGGTGTGCGTGTGAGGAGCTGGGAGCAAGAGGCACTAGGAGCTGAGAGTGAGAACGTGGACTGTTGGAGGACTGAGGTGTACAAGCATCATCAGACACCAGGAGGAAGGTCCTATGGTGAGGATAAAGAAGGTGTAGGGAGGAGGCCATGGGGAAGTAGCCCAGGGATTTGTAGCTGTCGCACAGCTGTTCCAGGAGGCACTCTAGACAGCTGCATTCCACAGGGCCCTGGGCTGGAACACGGAGTAGAGGGCGGGCCCGGGTTCCCCCCAAATCCTCCCAACTCCTGGTCAGACACAGGAGGAGTCGACTTGGACTGTGAATTCAGAAAAACTCCAAGCTGAGGGCTGCCATGAAGCTCCAAGGCGAGCAAATCCGTCAATAAGCACAAGACCCACCAAGGTAGAGCTGGAACTTTGTCACAATAGAAAATCACTCTAGGTAAAACCTTAAGTTACAAAAAGATACAAAAACAGGAATAAGAAAAGGAGTACTTGTGGCACCTCAGAGACTAACCAATTTATTTGAGCATAAGCTTTCGTGAGCTACAGCTCACTTCATCGGATGCATACTGTGGTGTAGCTCACGAAAGCTTATGCTCAAATAAATTGGTTAGTCTTTAAGGTGCCACAAGTACTCCTTTTCTTTTTGCGAATACAGACTAACACAGCTGTTACTTTAAAAACAGGAATATACATTCCATCCACCACAGCTTATTTTACCAGCCATTAAGCAAAAGGAAATCTAACACATTTCTATCTAGATTATTTACTAATTTAAGGAGTTATGAGGCTGCATTCCTGATATGTTCCCAGCAAAAGCATCACACAGACAGACAAACCCTTTGTTCCCCGCCTCCAGATTTGAAAGTATCTTGTCTCCTCACTGGTCGTTGTGGTCAGGTGCCAGCGAGGTTATCTTAGCTTCTTAACCCTTTACAAGTGAAAGGGTTTTGCCTCTGGCCAGAAGGGATTTTATAGCACTGTACAGAGTCAGCAGTGTGCCCTTGTTTCCAAGAAGACTAATGGCATATTGGGCTGCATTAGTAGGAGCACTGTCAGCAGACCAAGGGAATTGATTGTTCCCATCTATTCGGCACTGGTGAAGCCACATCGAGAGTACTGCGTCCAGTTTTGGGTCCCCCACTACAGAAAGGATGTGGACAAATTGGAGAGAATCCAGCAGAGGGCAACAAAAATGATCAGGGGGCTGGGGCACCTGACTTACGAGGAGTGGCTGAGGGAACTGGGTTTATTTAGTCTGCAGAAGAGTGAGGGGGGATTTGATAGCAGCCTTCAACTACCTGAAAGGGTGTTCCAGAGAGGACGGTGCTTGGATGTTCTTGTTCTGTCATATGCCACCACTGAGGACCAATGGTCTCAAGTTGCAGTGGGGGAGGTTTAGGTTGGATATTAGCAAACACTATTTCACTAGGAGGGTGGTGAAGCACTGGAATGGGTTCCCTAGGGAGGTGGTGAAATCTCCATCCTGAGAGGTTTTTAAGGCCCAGCTTGACAAAGCCCTGGCTGGGATGATTTAGTTGGTGTTGGTCCTGCTTTAAGCAGGGGGTTGGACTAGATGACCTCTTGAGGTCTCTTCCAACCCTAATCTTCTAGGATTCTAAGAGACTCTCTAAGCTTCATGAAACTTTGGATCCAAATGGTAAAAGACAGTTGTGCCCAGTTTAATCATGGCATCCTTTAGGAGTGTGATCAGTGCCACTTAACTAGGTAGCAGCGTTCTAAAAATAGTTTACCTGGGCCACAGGTTACCATAGCTTCCATCTCTGGGGTGAAAATCAATCACTAGTACGTGCAATTTCTACCTGAGTTCTTGTCATATCTTTGACCTTCCTTGGAGTAATTTTACACTTCTCTGGAGTAGAATTCTTCACCTAGCATACAACATATCAGTAGCGATAGTGAGGTATAACTCCCCCAAATATGCCCTTTTATTTCTTTAATCTGGTGGCACAGATTTAAATTAGGGACTAAATTCAGGTGCTGCTTAGATCTGTAAGACACCAAATGTCAGGTATCTATTAACAATAGGTGTCTTTCTGCAGCTCTATCACATTCAACATGGATTTCATTTTCTACACGTTTGCAGGATCTCCCAGGGGTGAGCTGAACAGAAATGTCACTTCCATTTTTCCCATCTCTACCTAGATAGGGATTGCATTTCCCAAATAATAGGCAACATGCACCTGATTAGGAAGCAGGTATCTTCAGGAGCGACCTCTTTCAGAGCCTGGACAGAACTGCTTTGGGAGCCAAATGCATGGGTATTTTGCCTAGTTACAAGTCATTTACTAGGGAATCCTCTTCCCAGCCCTTTAGAGAAAATATTGACCTAACCAATTCAACAGCAGGAGGATTGGGATGGTGATGGGGAATAAGGGAATCCCTCCACCTTAACCTATGTTCTTCTGTTGTTACAGAGCACGAAATGACATTTTTCCTTTTCCCTGCCCTTTGTTATAGTCCAATATATTTTAAGTGAGGAAAATGGTAGTAAAGATATCTGCTCTCCAGCACAACCTGAAGTAATATCAGAGCAACTGGGAATGAAACAATTTGTTCCCCAAGGGGGAACTTGATGTCTAACAATTGCTTTGAAATGGGGAACAGTATAACCGTGATGCTCAGGGTTTGTTTAGACTAGGAAAAGTGATGGAGTTTAGGTCAGGTCAAGGGGAAAGTTAATGCCAAACACTGCACCTGGGCTGCCTCTGCTCTACCACTATAATTGTCTTTTCACACCAAGATCACTCACTTAAGCAGCCAATGCCATGTACAGCCCTAGTGGATGTAAGGCACAGGTACTTTGTTGCCTCAGTGTAGCTTGTGGGGATCAAACCTCTCTCTCCCACCTGGAGATGATGAACATTCCTGGCTGGAGGAACACACACAACTATGATTCAGAAGGAAAGGAGCTGACGGAAAAGATCAGAGGACCGACCCCAAAGAAGGGTGAGCTGAAAAGGCAGAAGCAGGCCACTCATCTGGTGAAACTGAGAAACCATGGTGAAGATGGTGCAAAGATCACTATGTGGGAATTAGCAAATGTGATTAAAAAAAAAAATTTTTAGCCAGCCCTAGTCAAGGCATTTATTAGAATTCTCTCTCATATGGATTTTCTGATGTTTAATAAGGTTTGAGCTCTGACTGCAGCTTTTCCCGCACTCAGAGCAGGTGTACGGCATCTCTCCTGTGTGGATTCTCCTATGTGTCCTCAGGGTAGAGCTGTGATTGAAGCTTTTCCCACACTCAGAGCATCCATAAGGTTCCGCCCCCATATGGACTCTCTGATGTGTGCTAAGGGTTGAGCTAAGATTGAAGCTTTTCCCACACTCAGAGCATGTGTACGGCAAATCTCCTGTGTGGATTCTCTGATGTGTGATCAGGGAAGATCTGTGATTGAAGCTTTTCCCGCACTCAGAGCAGGTGTACGGCATCTCTCCTGTGTGGATTCTCCTATGTGTCCTCAGGGTAGAGCTGTGATTGAAGCTTTTCCCACACTCAGAGCATCCATAAGGTTCCGCCCCCATATGGACTCTCTGATGTGTGCTAAGGGTTGAGCTAAGATTGAAGCTTTTCCCACACTCAGAGCATGTGTACGGCAAATCTCCTGTGTGGATTCTCTGATGTGTGATCAGGGAAGATCTGTGATTGAAGCTTTTCCCGCTCTCAGAGCAGGTGTAGGGCATCTCCTCTGTGTGGATTCGCTGATGTGTGATGAGGCTGGAGCTCCGACTGAAGCATTTCCCACACTCAGAGCATCAGTAAGGTTTCTCACCCGTGTGGATTCTCCAATGAGTGATAAGGGAAGAGCTCCTATTGAAGCTCTTCCCGCACTTAGAGCACATGAATGGTCTCTGTCCACTGTGGAGTTTCTGATGTGTGAGAAGGTCAGAGGTCCCATTGAAGCTTTTCCCACACTCAGAGCATGTGTAGGGTCTCTCTCCTGTGTGGATTCGCTGATGTTGGATAAGGGTTAAGCTCCGATAGAAGCGTTTCCCGCACTCAGAGCAGGTGTAGGGCATATCTCCTGTGTGGATTCTCTGATGTGTGATGAGGGAAGAGCTGTGACTGAAGCTTTTCCCACACTCAGAGCATGTGTAGGGCATCTCTCCTGTGTGGATTTGCTGATGAGGCTGGAGCTCCTATTGAAGCTTTTCCCGCACTCAGAGCACATGAATGGTCTCTCTCCACTGTGGAGTTTCTGATGTTTGAGAAGGTCAGAGGTCCCATTGAAGCTTTTCCCACACTCATGGCATGTGTAGCGTGTCTCTTCCAAGTTGATTCTCTCATGTGTAATAAGGTCTGAGTGGCTACTGAAGTTTTCCTCTGGCCTCTGCTGAGTCTCACAGGCTTTTGCTTTTTCTGGGAGTGCACAACTCCTGGAAACATTCCCTTTGGATCTTCCTGATAACGTTGCATGTGGTTCTACTTCCTCAGCATCTTCCTGCTGGGGTGTCTCCTCCTCATTCTCACTCACCATCTTGTCACCTGATGGGGGACAGAGAGAATTCAGAGATAGGTCACTCCCTGCACTGGAATGAAAGGAAATCTCAGAGAGAGGAATGGAAAAAGGGATGAACAAGCCAAAATGCATGCGGAAGAGATCAAACCTATCAGGAGCTGATTTTCCCCAAACCATTCCTCAGAGGAGAGAAAAGATGGGATCAGTTCTGGGTCCACATCTCCCCAGAATTCTAGGGGAAAGCTGCTTTCCTGTGCAGAAACTAGCCAGTGTATACAAGGCCATAGATGGCTTACATAAGAATGCAAGACTGGTCATACTGGGTCAGACCAATGGTCCATCTAGACAAGTGTGCAGCCTAAGAGTGAACAGTGCCAGATGCTTCAGTGGGAATGAAAAGAACAGGCTTGTTGACCTGCAAGGTGAAGGTCTGTCACCCTTACCTTTAACATTATTGTGGTCAATTCCTACTTATCCTATCTTACCAGTCCTTCCCCCCAGGTTACTGGGCAAATCAGGTGTGAACCACTGCTTTGATACAGACGTGTTCCAATCCAGCTGAATTGAGGCAGACTTTGGGCCAATGTCAGTTTGTAAAAGGCCTGCTTCACTCAGCAGGTTTCTCAAAGTATCTGTTGCTCTGAACCGTATGTACTGTGGATGTGAACCCCAAAGATATCAACAATGAAAGAAACACAAGGCCAGTTCTGAGGAGGTTTCCAAAGCCAGGCCTGAGGGTTAAACAGCTGTGCTCAAAAGGAAAAGAGCCTCAACACCTATAAAAAGAACTGGTTGGAAAAACAAAACAAAACTTAAATGAAAAAAATGAAACCAAACCAAAAAGCAATCCAGAAAAGCTACCATCACATATCCATCACTGTCAAGGTTCCTTCCCCACTCTGAACTCTAGGGTACAGATGTGGGGACCTGCATGAAAGACCCCCTAAGCTTATTCTTACCAGCTTAGGTTAAAAACTTCTCCAAGGTACAAACTTTGCCTTGTGCTTGAACCATATACTGCCACCACCAACCATGTTAAACAGGGAAAGAGCCCACTTGGAGACGTCTTCCCCCAAAATATCCCCCCAAGCCCTACACCCCCTTTCCTGGAGAAGGCTTGATAAAAATCCTCACCAATTTCTACAGGTGAACACAGACTCAAACCCTTGGATCTTAAGAACAATGAAAAATCAATCAGGTTCTTAAAAGAAGAATTTTAATTAAAGAAAAGGTAAAAGAATCACCTCTGTAAAATCAGGATGGTAAATACCTTACAGGGTAATCAGATTCAAAACATAGAGAATCCCTCTAGGTAAAACCTTAAGTTACAAAAAGACACAAAAACAGGAATATACATTCCATCCACCACAGCTTATTTTACCAGCCATGAAACAAAAGGAAATCTAATATATTTCTAGCTAGATTACTTACTAATTTAAGGAGTTATGAGGCTGCATTCCTGATCTGTTCCCGGCAAAAGCATCACACACACAGACAAACCCTTTGTTCCCCACTCCCCTCCAGATTTGAAAGTATCTTGTCTCCTCATTGGTCATTTTGGTCAGGTGCCAGCGAGGTTATCTTTGCTTCTTAACCCTTTACAGGTGAAAGGGTTTTGCCTCTGACCAGGAGGGATTTTATAGCACTGTATAGAGAAAGGTGGATACCCTTCCCTTTATATTTATGACCATCACCATTTTAGATTTTTACATCCCCTGCCTGATGTAACATCTTTGCTTTGAAAACAAGAGAGCTGGGGAACTCTGTGGCTGTTGCCCTCTAAGTTTCGCATCTTCTCTCAAGTAATTTTCCTCTTAACAGAAGATTTATTTTAAAATTTATCAAAATTTTAATCAGGAACAGTCAACATGGATTCACCAATGGCAAGTCATGCCTGACCAATCTGATTGCCTTCTATGAGGAGATAACTGGCTCTGTAGATATGGGGAAAGAAGTGGATGTGAGATATCTTGACTTTAGCAAAGCTTTTGATACCGTCCCCCACAGTATTCTTGCCAGCAAGTTAAAAAAGTATGGATTGGATTAATGGACTATAAGGTGGATAGAAAACTGGCTATATTGTCAGGCTCAATGGGTAGTGATCAATGGCTCCATGTCTAGTTGGCAGACCGGAGTGCCCCAGGAGTCGGTCCTGGGGCTGGTTTTGTTCAACATCTTTATTAATGATCTGGATGATGGGATAGATTGCACCATCAGCAAATTTGCAGATGACACTAAGGTGGGGGGAGAGGGAGATATGCTGGAGGGTAGGGATAGGGTCCAGAATGACCTAGACAAATTGGAGAATTGAGCCAGAAGAAATCTGATTAAATTCTAGATGGACAAGTGCAGAGTCTTGCACTAAGGACGGAAGAATCCCATGCACCGCTACAGACTAGGGACTGAATGGCTCGGCAGCAGTTCTGCAGAAAAGGACCTAGGGGTTACAGTGGACGAGAAGCTGGATATGAATCAGCATTGTGCCCTTGTTTCCAAGAAGGCTAAGGGCATATTGGGCTGCATTAGTAGGAGCATTGCCAGCAGACCGAGGGAATTGATTATTCCCCTCTATTCGGCACTGGTGAAGCCACATCTGGAGTACTGCATCCAGTTTTGGGTCCCCCACTAAAGAATGGATGTGAACAAATTGGAGAGAGTCCAGCAGAGGGCAACAAAAATGATCAGGGGGCTGGGCACCTGATTCATGAGGAGTGGCTGAGGGAACTGGGTTTATATAGTCTGCAGAAGAGTGAGGGGGGATTTGATAGCAGCCTTCAACTACCTGAAGGGGTGTTCCAGAGAGGATGGTGCTTGGCTGTTCTTGTTCTGTCATATGCCACCACTGAGGACCAATGGTCTCAAGTTGCAGAGGGGGAGGTTTAGGTTGGATATTAGGAAATACTATTTCACTAGGAGGGTGGTGAAGCACTGGAATGCGTTACCTAGGGAGGTGGTGGAATCTCCATCCTTAGAGGTTTTTAAGGCCCAGCTTGACAAAACCCTGGCTGGGATGATTTAGTTAGTGTTGGTCCTGCTTTAAGCAGGGGGTTGGAATAGATGACCTCTTGAGGTCTCTTCCAACCCAAATCTTCTATGATTCTAAGATTCTCTCTATGCTTCATGAAACTTTGGATCCAAATGGCAAAAGACAGTTGTGCCCAATGTAATCATGGCATCCTTTAGGAGTGTGATCAGTGCCACTTAACTAGGTAGCAGCGTTCTAAAAATAGTTTACCTGGACCACAGGTCACCATAGCGTCCATCTCTGGGGTGAAAATCAATCACTAGTACGTGCAATTTCTACCTGAGTTCTTGTCATATCTTTGACCTTCCTTGGAGTAATTTTACACTTCTCTGGAGTAGAATTCTTCACCTAGTGTACAACATATCAGTAGCGATAGTGAGGTATAACTCCCCCAAATATGCCCTTTTATTTCTTTAATCTGGTGTCACAGATTTAAATGAGGGACTAAATTCAGGTGCTGCTTAGAATCCCTGTAAGACACCAAACGTCAGGTATCTATTAAAAATAGGTGTCTTTCTGCAGCTCTATCACATTCAACATGGATTTCATTTTCTACACGTTTCCAGGATCTCCCACGGGTGAGCTGAACAGAAATGTCACTTCCATTTTTCCCATCCGTACCTACCAGAATAGGTATTCTATTTCCCAAATAATAGGCAACATGCACCTGATTTGGAAGGAGATATCTTCAGGAGCCATCTCCTGCAGGGCCTAGGTTACAACTGCTTTGGGAGCCAAATGCATGGGTATTTTGCTTAGTTACAAGTCATGTACTAGGGAATCCTCTTCCCAGCCCTTTAGACGAAATATTGACCTAACCAATTCAACAGCAGGAGGATTGGGATGGTGATGGGGAATAAGGGAATCCCTCCACCTTAACCCATGTTCTTCTGTTGTTACAGAGCATGAAATAACATTTTTCCTTATCCCTGCCCTTTGTTATAGTTCAATACATTTTAAGTGAGGAAAATGGTAGTAAAGATATCTGGTCTCCAGCACAACCTGAAGTAACATCAGAGCAACTGGGAATGAAAGTTTGTTCCCCAAGGGGGAACTTGATGTCTAACAACCGCTTTGAAATGGGGGAACAGTATAACCGTGATGCTCAGGGTTTGTTTAGACTAGGAAAAGTGATGGAGTTTAGGTCAGGTCAAGGGGAAAGCTAATGCCAAACACTGCACCTGGGCTGCATCTGCTCTACCACTATAATTGTCTTTTCACACCAAGATCACTCACTTGAGCAGCCAATGCCATGTACAGCCCTAGTGGATGTAAGGCACAGGTACTTTGTTGCCTCAGTGTAGCTTGTGGGGATCAAACCTCTCTCTCCCACCTGGAGATGATGAACATTCCTGGCTGGAGGGACACACACTCCTATGATTCAAAAGGAAAGGAGCTGACAGAAAAGATGACAGGACTGACCCCAAAGAAGAGTGAGCTGACAAGGCAGAAGCAGGAAACTCATCTGGTGGAGCTGAGAAACCATGGTGAAGATGGTGCAAAGATCACTATGTGGTAACTACAGGTTTCAGAGCAGCAGCTGTGTTAGTCTGTATTTGCAAAAAGAAAAGGAGTACTAGTGGCACCTTAGAGATTAACCAATTTATTTCAGCATAGCTCACGAAAGCTTATGCTCAAATAAACTGGTTAATCTCTAAGGTGCCACTAGTACTCCTTTTCTTTATGTGGTAACTAGCAAATGTGATTAAAAAAAATCTAGCTAGCACTAGTCAAGGCATTTATTACAGTTCTCTCTCATGTGGATTTTCTGATGCTTAATAAGGGTTGAGCTCTGATTGAAGTGTTTCCCACACTCAGAGCAGGTGTAGGGTTTCTCTCCTGTGTGGATTCTACGATGTATGATAAGGTGCGAGCTCTGATTGAAGCTTTTCCCGCACTCAGAGCATGTGTACGGCAAATCTCCTGTGTGGATTCTCTGATGTGTGATCAGGGAAGATCTGTGATTGAAGCTTTTCCCGCACTCAGCGCAGGTGTAGGGCATCTCCCCTGTGTGGATTCGCTGATGTGTGATGAGGCTGGAGCTCCGACTGAAGCGTTTCCCACACTCAGAGCATCCGTAAGGTTTCTCCCTTGTGTGGATTCTCCGATGTCTGATTACATGTGAGCTCGCATTGAAGCGTTTCCCACACTCAGAGCATCCATAAGGTTTCTCACCCGTGTGGATTCTCCAATGAGTGATAAGGGAAGAGCTTCTATTGAAGCTCTTCCCGCACTCAGAGCACATGAATGGTCTCTGTCCACTGTGGAGTTTCTGATGTGTGAGAAGGTCAGATGTCCCATTGAAGCTTTTCCCACACTCAGAGCAAGTGTAGGGCGTCTCTCCTGTGTGGATTCTCTGATGTGTGGTCAGGGCAGATCTCTGATTGAAGCTTTTCCCGCACTCAGAGCATACATAAGGTTTCTCACCCGTGTGGATTCTCTGATGTGTGGTAAGGGATGAGCTATCACTGAAGCGTTTCCCGCACTCAGAGCACGTGTAGGGTTTCTCTCCTGTGTGGATTCTACGATGTATGATAAGGTGTGAGCTATGATTGAAGCTTTTCCCGCATTCAGAGCATGCATAAGGTTTCTCACCCGTGTGGATTCTCTGATGTGTGCTAAGGGATGAGCTATCACTGAAGCGTTTCCCGCACTCAGAGCACGTGTAGGGTTTCTCTCCTGTGTGGATTCTACGATGTATGATAAGGTGTGAGCTATGATTGAAGCTTTTCCCGCACTCAGAGCATGCATAAGGTTTCTCACCCGTGTGGATTCTCTGATGTGTGCTAAGGGATGAGCTATCATTGAAGCGTTTCCCACACTCAGAGCATGTGTAGGGTTTCTCACCCGTGTGGATTCGCTGATGTCGGGTAAAGGTCGAGCTCCGATAGAAGCTTTTCCCGCACTCAGAGCAGGAGTAGGGCATATCTCCTGTGTGGATTCTCTGATGTGTGATCAGGGAAGATCTCTGATTGAAGCTTTTCCCACACTCAGAGCATGTGTAGGGCATCTCTCCTGTGTGGATTTGCTGATGGCTGATGAGGCTGGAGCTCCTATTGAAGCTTTTCCCGCACTCAGAGCACATGAATGGTCTCTCTCCACTGTGGAGTTTCTGATGTGTGAGAAGGTCAGAGGTCCCACTGAAGCTTTTCCCACACTCATGGCATGTGTAGCGTGTCTCTTCCAAGTTGATTCTCTCATGTGTAATAAGGTCTGTGTGGCTACTGAAGTTTTCCTCTGGCCTCTGCTGAGTCTCACAGGCTTTTGCTTTTTCTGGGAGTGCACAACTCCTGGAACCATTCCCTTTGGATCCTTCTGATAACGTTCCATGTGGTTCTACTTCCTCAGCATATTCCTGCTGGGGTGTCTCCTCCTCATTCTCACTCACCATCTTGTCACCTGATGGAAGACAGAGAGAATCCAGACACAGGTCACTCCCTGCACCACAAAGAAAGGAAATCTCAGAGAGAGGAATGGAAAAAGGGATGAACAACCCAAAATGTGTGTGGGAGAGATCAAACCTATCAGGAGCTGATTTTCCCCAAATCTTTTCTCAGAGGAGAGAAAAGATGGGATCAGTTCTGGGTCCACATCTCCCCAGAACTCTTAGGGGAAAGTGAGATTGGGGAGGGACCAGCTGCCAGTTGTCAGTCAGGATAGGCGAGAAGCCATGAGTGACATCTGCCGTAATGATTCCACATCTGCAGGGAACAATCCTGAACTAGGAAAGCTCACAAGGTCTTTGTAGGGCATCCCAAATGTTTCTTGTATTCAAGCATAGTTTTTGCGTTGGTTTAACCAATTCCTCACCTGTGCAGGCAGCTCTCGGGAGCACTTCTTTCTCAGAGCCCTGGAGGTCTGGGACCCACGGCTCTTCCCCTCCTTCCAGCTGCGAGATCACATCAGGTTTGGAAACTGGAAACCCTACTCAAGGCAAAGAAAACAAAGGAGGTCAATGGAATTTGTGTGATACTTGTCACAAAGAATTTACCATGGTTTTAACCCAAGCTAGTTTTTTAAGCAGTAACATCCCAAGGCCAGCTTCCTTGGCTCAAAGTGGCAGGAGAGTTATTATAAATCATATTAATTACCTTAGTGCCTAAGGGCCAACTAACAGTGGGTCTCCATTGTGCTAGGCAAAGTACAAACCCAGAACAGTAGGTGGCCCATGCCCTGAAGAATTTACCATCTAGATAGACAAGACAGGCACAGAATGGGGGAGGGGGTAGAACCCATGTTAGAATACAGATATTGAGGCCTGCCTGTAAAGCCTACACTTTAAGAACTTAGGTGTATTTTTATCACTCAGGGTATGTCTACACTACGAAATTAGGTCGAATTTATAGAAGTCGGTTTTGTAGAAAGCGTTTTTATACAGTTGATTGTATGTGTCCCCACACAAGTGCTCTAAGTGCATGTAGTCGGTGGAGTGTGTCCACAGTACTGAGGCAATCGTCGACTTCCGGAGCGTTGCACTGTGGGTGGCTGTCCCACAGTTCCCGCAGTCTCCACCACCCATTTGTATTCTGGGTAGAAATCCCAGTGCCTGATGGGGCTAAAACATTGTCGCAGTTGGTTCTGGGTACATATCGTCAAGCCCCCGCTCCCTCCCTCCCTCCACGAAAGCAAGGGCAGACAATCGTTTTGCACCTTTTTTCTTGAGTTACCTGTGCAGACGCCATACCATGGCAAGCATGGAGCCCGCTCAGCTAACCATCACCGTATGTCTCCTGGGTGCTGGCAGATGCGGTACTGCATTGCTACACAGCAGCAGTTAATTGCCTTTTGGCAGTAGACAATGCAGTATGACTGGTAGCCATCATTTATGTAGTCCTGGGTGCTCTTTTAATCGGTTGCCTGGGCAAACATGGGAGTGACTCAGCCAGGTCATTTCCCTTGTTTCGTCTCGTGGCGATTCAGTCCTACCGGCAGTGCGCTGTCTTTTAACCTCCAGCCAGCAGATGATGGCTAGTCGTCATACTGCACCGTCTTCTGCCGAGCACCCAGGAGATGATGATGGCTAGCAGTCGTACTGCACAGTCTGCTGCCAGCAAGATGTATAAAGATAGATGAAGTGGCTCAAAACAAGAAATAGACCAGATTTGTTTTGTATTCATTTTCTCCTCCCTCCCTCCTTCCCTCTGTGAAATCAACGGCCTGCTAAACCCAGTCTTGAGTTCTATCCTTCAGGTTTTGAGTTCTATCCTTGAGGGGGCCATTCAGTTTCTCGCAAAGCCACCCCCTTTGTTGATTTTAATTCCCTGTAAGCCAACCCTGTAAGCCATGTCATCAGTCGCCCCTCCCTCTGTCAGGGCAGCGGCAGACAATTGTTCCGCGCCTTTTTTCTGGGCAGACAACATACCACGGCAAGCATGCAGCCCACTCAGATCACTTTGGCAATTAGGAGCACATTAAACACCACATGTATTATCCAGCAGTATATGCGGCACCAGAACCTGGCAAAGCGATACCGGGCGAGTAGGCGACATCAGCGTGGTGACGTGAGTGATGAGGACATGGACACAGACTTCTCTCAAAGCACGGGCCCTGGCAATGTGGGCATCATGGTGCTAATGGGGCAGGTTCATGCGGTGGAACGCCGATTCTGGGCTCGGGAAACAAGCACAGACTGGTGGGACCGCATAGCGTTGCAGGTCTGGGATGATTCCCAGTGGTTGCAAAACTTTCGCATGCATAAGAAACTTTGTGACTTGCTTTCCCCTGCCCTGAGGTGCAAGAATACCAAGATGAGAGCAGCCCTCACAGTTGAGAAGCGAGTGGCAATAGCCCTGTGGAAGCTTGCAAGACCAGACAGCTACCGGTCAGTCGGAATCAATTCGGAGTGGGCAAATCTAATGTGGGGGCTGCTGTGATGCAAGTAGCCAACGCAATCAAAGATCTGCTGATATGAAGGGTAGTGACCCTGGGAAATGTGCAGGTCATAGTGAATGGCTTTGCTGCAATGGGATTCCCTAACTGTGGTGGAGCCATAGACCGAACCCATATCCCTATCTTGGCACTGGAGCACCAAGCCGGCGACTACATAAACCGCAAGGGGTACTTTTCAATAGTGCTGCAAGCACTGGTGGATCACAAGGGACGTTTCACTGACATCAACGTGGGATGGCCGGGAAAGGTACATGACGCTCGCATCTTCAGGAACTCTGGTCTGTTTCAAAAGCTGCAAGAAGGGACTTTATTCCCAGACCAGAAAATAACTGTTGGGGATGTTGAAATGCCTGTAGTTATCCTGGGGGACCTAGCCTACCCCTTAATGCCATGGCTCATGAAGCCATACACAGGCAGCCTGGACAGTAGTCAGGAGCTGTTCAACTACAGGCTGAGCAAATGCAGAATGGTGGTAGAATGTGCATTTGGACGTTTAAAAGTGCGCTGGTGCAGTTGAGTGACTCGGTTAGACCTCCGAGAAACCAATATTCCCGCTGTTATTACTGCTTGCTGTGCATTCCACAATATCTGTGAGAGTAAGGGGGAGACATTTATGGCGGGGTGGGAGGTTGAGACAAATTGCCTGGCTGCTGATTTCACACAGCCAGACACCAGGGCGGTTAGAAGAGCACAGGAGGGCGTGGTACACATCAGAGAAGCTTTGAAAACCAGTTTCATGACTGGCCAGGCTACGGTGTGAAAGTTCTGTTTGTTTCTCCTTGATGAAACCCCCCGCCCCTTGGTTCACTCTACTTCCCTGTAAGCTAACCACCCTCCCCTCCTCCCTTCGATCACCGCTTGCGGAGGCAATAAAGTCATTGTTGCTTCCCATTCATGCATTCTTTATTCATTCATCACACAAATAGGGGGATAACTGCCAAGGTAGCCCAGGAGGGGTAGTGGAGGAGAGAAGCACCAGGAGGGGTGGTGGAGGAGGGAAGGACAAGGCCATACAGCACTTTAAAAGTTTAAAACTTATTGAATGCCAGCCTTCTGTTGCTCGGGCAATCCTCTGGGGTGGAGTGGCTGGAGGCCCCCCCCACCACATTCTTGGGCGTCTGGGTGAGGAGGCTATGGAACTTGGGGAGGAGGGCGGTTGGTTACACAGGGGCTGTAGCGGCGGTCTGTGCTCCTGCTGCCTTTCCTGCAGCTCAACCATACGCTGGAGTATATTGGTTTGATCCTCCAGCAGCCTCAGCATTGAATCCTGCCTCCTCTCATCACGCTGCCACCAGCTTTCAGCTTCAGCCCTCTCTTCAGCCCGCCACTTACTCTCTTCAGCCCGCCACCTCTCCTCCCGCTCATACTGTGCTTTCCTGCACTCTGACATTGTCTGCCTCCACGCAGTCGTCTGTGCTATGTCAGTGTGGGAGGACAGCATGAGCTCAGAGAACATTTCATCACGAGTGCAGTTTTTTCACCTTCTAATCTTCACTAGCCTCTGCGAAGGAGAAGATCCCGTGATCCTTGAAATACATGCAGCTGGTGGAGAAAAAAAAAAAAAGAGGCAGTGGTATTTAAGAAGACACATTTTCTAGAACAATGACTACACTCTTTCACGGTAAACCTTGCTGTTAACAATACATACACAGCACATGTGCTTTCGTTCCAAGGTCGCATTTTGCCTCCCCCCACCACGTGTCTAGCCCCTCACTCCCCCACCCCCATGGCTAACAGCGGGGAACATTTCTGTTCAGCCACAGGCAAACAGCCCAGCAGGAACGGTTACCTCTGAATGTCCCCTTAAGAAAAGCACCCTATTTCAACCAGGTGACCATGAATGATATCACTCTCCTGAGGATAACATAGAGAGATAAAGAACGGATGTTGTTTGAATGCCAGCAAACATACACTGCAATGCTTTGTTCTACAATGATTGCCGAGTATGTGCTACTGGCCTAGTGTGGTAAAGTGTCCTACCATGAAGGACGCAATAAGGCTGCCCTCCCCAGAAACCTTTTGCAAAGGCTTTGGGAGTACATCCAGGAGAGCTGCAAATGCCAGGGCAAATTAATCATTAAACATGCTTGCTTTTAAACCATGTATAGTATTTTAAAAGGTACACTCACCAGAGGTCCCTTCTCCGCCTGGCGGGTCCGGGAGGCAGCCTTGGGTGGGTTTGGGGGGGGACTGCCTCCAGGTCCAGGGTGAGAAACAGTTCCTGGCTGTCGGGAAAACCGGTTTCTCCGCTTGCTTGTTGCGAGCTATCTACAACGTCATCATCATCATCTTCCTTGTCCCCAAAACCTGCTTCTGTGTTGCTTCCATCTCCATTGAAGGAGTCAAACAACACGGCTGGGGTAGTGGTGGCTGAACCCTCTAAAATGGCATGCAGCTCATCATAGAAGCGGCATATTTGGGGCTCTGACTCGCAGCGGCCATTTACCTCTCTGGTTTTCTGGTAGGCTTGCCTCAGCTCCTTAAGTTTCACGCGGCATTGCTTCGGGTCCCTGTCCTCTGGCCTTCATGCCCAGGGAGATTTTGACAAATGTTTTGGCATTTCGAAAACTGGAACAGAGTTCTGATAGCACAGATTCCTCTCCCCATACAGCGATCAGATCCCGTACCTCCCGTTCGGTTCACGCTGGAGCTCTTTTGCGATTCTGGGACTCCATCATGGTCACCTCTGCTAATGTGCTCTGGCCAGCGTGGCAAGCTGCAGGTGACCATGCAAACAGGAAATTGAAATTCAAAAGTTTGCAGGCCTTTTCCTGTCTACCTGGCCAGTGCATCTGAGTTGAGAGTGCTGTCCATAGTGGTCACAATAAAGCACTCTGGGATAGCTCCCGGAGGCCAATACCGTCTAATTGCGTCCACAGTACCCCAAATTTGATCTGGCAAGGCCGATTTAAGCGCTAATCCACTTGTCAGAGGTGGATTAAGGAAATCGATTTTAAGAGCCCTTTAAGTCGAAAAAAAGGGCTTCATCGTGTGGACGGGTGCAGGTTTACATCGATTTAACGCTGCTAAATTCGACCTAAATTCCTAGTGTAGACCAGGGCTCACCTACTTACAGGGTTATAAAAACAAAGAATCAAAATCACAGTCCACCTGTTTATGGGCCTTCTCTCACTAGGATAGTCCGAGGCCTTGTTCTTAGGCTAAGGCCTTTGGCTAAGCAGTAGGGGCAGCCGTAAGTCTGGAAGTGTATGGTCACATTTTCACATCCCAAACCAGTCACATTGAAATAAGGTGGTATTCGGCTGTTAGGAAGCCGATCCTGTCTGGATAGTGCCCATCACCACCAGATAAAGAAATGGATCTTAAGATGGTTAAAGAAAACTTAGTTGAATAGCATCCTGTCTGGCAAGAAATCACTTCATTATCAATGGTTGTGAAACCCTCATTTCTTTATGTTTTATCTTTATGGCCCCCACTTTTCTATTGTTAATCTGCCTGGTTCACTAATTGTTTCTGTCTGCTGTATAATTAATTTTGCTAGGTGGAAGTTAATTAGTGGGATATAATTGGATAGAGAATTATATTACATTATGTTAGGATTGGTTAAGTTAAATTTCAGTGAAATGACCAGCTAAGCTATAGTTGAGAATATTACTATAGAAATTGGGGTCAAACAGGAAGGGGAAGGGAATTTGGAACGATGCTTGCTAAGGGGTGGGAACAGGGAATGGGGAACAGAGACACAGGCAAGGCAAGGCTCTGTGGTCTCAGAATTTTGAAGAGGGATGCAGGGTAAACACTCTGTGGCATTAAAGCTGGGCAGGGGAACACTGGGTAACAGACTCTATAGGTCTGACTGGTGTGAACGGCTTCAGAATATGCTTGCTTGGAAACTAATCCCAATAAACATTGCATTGTCTGCGCTTCAGACTTCTGGTCTTTTGCCACTTGCTGTCTACCTGACAAGAACCAGGGAAGTGGGAGGGTGAATGGAAAGCCCTCTGACAAAACTGACATGACCTGATAACCAAGAGGTAAGCCTTTAAGGAAGGTTTTAATACACTTTGGAACGGATCAGGGATTCCCAAGAGGACTGACGAGGGGACAATGGTAAATACACATTTAGATGCTTTTCTTGTTTTATATCTTTTCCCCATCAGGCACACAGGCACACTGTCATGGATCCATAGGATCTGTGCAATGCCCAGGCTTATAAACAGTCCTTGGGAGGTGCCTCGAGTGCACAAAACTCCCAAGTGGTCCCACTCTTCCACAAGGATGGGCCGTGGAGCTTCAACACCAGAGACTGAGCCTCTGGCTTCAACGCTCCTGTTCCAACCTGTGAGCTCTGCCCAGCAGGTCCAGCTGAACGACACTCCTCTTCAGAGACTGTTCCTCGTTCAATGCACAGAGCAAGTTTTTCCTGTGACACTGGGCAGACTTTTAAAACACAGCAGGATTTATTAGTCAAGTTAAACACAGCATTGGAAAGTCCTTAGATTAGGACAGAGAAGCGAAGAAGACAATACAATCCATACTGGCCAATGCCCTTGAGCCATGCTGCTGTAGAAAACAGTTTGGTTTCCTTTCACTGTGCCTGTCCATTAGTCTTCGCTCCAGCAGAGCTCCCTACGTCTGCGAGCCCAGTTCTTCCTGCTCCCAAAAACATAACGAGTCCATGTATGCTTCACTCAGCCAAGCAGAGATCCTCCCATGGACAGGTGACAATTATTCCCTTGTCTCTGTCGGGTATTCCATTGATGTAGGCTGGTCCCAGCTAGTCCTTAATGATCCATTCATATCACCCCATGATAGCTACGTGACAAAACACCTCATGTTTCCTGCTCTTTATAATCATAGCAATACCAATCACAGAGGGAAACTGAGGTGTGTATTGGCATCATACATGTATCACCAAAATACCCACCTCTATCACACACACACACACACACACACAGCTCACTGCCCTTGGAGAGAAAGCAAAGCACAGGAACTGGACTTTAGTCCAGTGAACACTGTGGAAGACAAGCTACAATCCTCAACCCTGGTCAAAAAGGAGAGGCATATGGGTCCCGACCCATAGAGAGGGGCTGGGTAGAGGCCTGATACCTGAGAGGGCATTCCTTGAGCAGACCATGGAGGCAGGTCAAAAGCTTAGCTACCCCAGAACTGTGACATCGCAAAAGCACATTTTGGGGAATTAGGAAATCTACTGACTCAGGTGTAATAGGAGGGAGAGTTAAACGCCCCCCACTATGTGGAGTAGGCTGGGGAATTAAACACAAAATTTTGGGAGCAACACCCTCTATTGCTTCCAGAAAAGGAGAATGTAAGAAACAAGAACTGGGCCGTGCAACCTCAGGAGGGCCAGGCTCAAAGATCCAAGGAGCCTGGAGGGAAGACAGCTTGTGGCTGCTGCAGATGGGGAGAGGGGGGACAAGACTCTCTCCAAACTCTCACTCCTATTGACCCTGACTCCATTCCTTCCCCGCCCCCACACCCACTCCACCCCTTCCCCGGAGTACTGCAGCAGTGGTCTGGTGCCCTGCACTCACCAGGCGGCAGTAAGTGGAGTAACCCGACCCTAGCCCGCTCCGTGACACCGGTGACTGGGGGTAGTTTCCCCCTACCCTTTGGCTGGGAGCCAGAAGAGCAGAGCGCTGCGGGCTGCGGACGGGTTATTCCACTTCCCACCGCCCCATGACTGTGGGCTCAGACCTGCCCTGTACTCACCGGGTGGCAGGAAGTGGAGCAACCCGGCCCCAACCCACTCCGCACTGCCAGCTCCTTCTGGGGGGCGGTTCCCGCCTACCCTCCAAGCTGCTTCTGCCCCCCTATGGAGGCCTGGTCCAGCACCCTCCCCGCCCCCACCTGCAAGGGGGCTATGTAGGGCACCAAAATGGCCAGGGACAGCCCTGATGCTGGATACTTAATTATGGACTTCCCAAAGGCCGCGTATCAGTTGGGGCAGCGATTGACATTATTGCAATCAGAGTAAAGGAGCACATATGGTATACTATTACCGTAAAAAAGTGAATAAATTACCTCTCCCAGTTACCATTTTTCCATTTTGTCAGATCCCCGAGACAATGTAAACTGAAGCAGGGCCTCCCTTTTGACCGCCTCCCTTGCCCCTCCATCTTTGTTTCCAATGGTGTCCATAACTTGTAAGTGTTCACAGTGCTAGACCCTCTTTACTATACTTATCTTACTCGAATCGTTATGTGTATTGATCCTTGCCTATGATATCAATTCTAACTGTATTAAATCAAGTTTGTGTGTTTCACCAAATTTCATCTTCTCAATTAACTTTGAGTAGCCATGTAGAAGGGCAAGTTGTACCCCACTATGTAATCTTATATCTGTAAAAATTTCCCAGCCGAAACTACCACTGTGACATCATCAACAAAGTGCCCGTTTGAGCCTGGGTCCCTGTGCATAGAGATGGGGAGGGGGTAATGAGTGGGAGAGGGAGGTCAAAAGATAAAATAATATTTGGGGAGAAAAATGTATAATGAAGTGAAACTGAACAGAAATAAAACTGGAGTGGAGGCTCTAAAGCAACATGGCCTGGGTAGGCATTCGGGGTTAAAGGTCTGGATCCCCCACAGCTCTACATCCCCAAACCTGTCCTCCCTTCCACTGACCCACCCAGCCCACTTCCTAGGTGTCCTTCATCCACACTCCAATCCTCTTCTTCCCATTATTCTCAGCCATCCCCACCTCCCAGCACCTTGGGAGCTTCTTGTGTTCTCTCCTCATGTCTCACTACCTCATCCCTCCCTGCTGCTTCTTAGCTCTAACCCTGCACACACCCTGTTCTGGTACTCCAGAATTATCTACTCCCCCCCCCCCCCCATTTCCTTCACTCCCATGGCTCTGTACTCCTTCACACATGGGGTCCTGAATGGCAACATTATACGCTCTCCTATCAAAAGTTGAGCTCATCGGACTGTCACACAAACCATGCATGAGTCATACACCTATTTACTGAATTTAGAATTCTACAGGCGGCATATTTTCCTCTTAAAATGAGGAAAGCTACAGTTATTAATGTAGCCAATAAGGATACATTAAATGCAATTTTTAAAACGACTGATGGCACCAAAAAAGCACATGTCCAAAAGTTATACTCATGGGTAGGAGTAAGGCAAAAAAGGGGGGCAAGAAAACTTGTCAAAACTTGTGTGATGAATAAATGTATGACGTTATTACTACTCAGGCTTCTATTAACTGAGAGGACAGGACTCCTTACCCAGCAAGACCACCATCTCATAGTTCTCCTGCATGACATCCCTGTCGAGGGATCTCTGAGTTCGGTCCAGCAGAGTCCCCTATTCCCTGGTGAAATACACAGCCACCTCCTTGAAGGTCACCGGCCCATGAAAGAGCAAGAGTCCAACAGTACCTACTGCCCCAGTCACAATCTCACTATTCACAGAACAGCAGCACCAGGTAAATAGAAGTTCCAGGAGGCACATGTTAACAGAGCCCCACCCCGACCTTGCTTAGAGCAGCCAGGAGGCATCAGAGGGTAGAAAGAGAGACATTTGTGTCTTCCAACTGACAGACAGAGGCAGGTTCTTCACATTTATCACATACCTACTAGCCAGAGCTTGATATAGGAGATGGGGCTATCTCTGGGCCCTGCTGGTGGCTCCCTAGTAGGAATCCCAACACTCTCCAAATAAAATATATGGAAGTTAGAAGATCAGAATTGTAGAAAATTGGTAAGGAAAGCTATCCGAAATCAATGACCAAGCAATGAAAATAAGAAGACTTATCACATCCACCAGAATAAATGGACACAAATCAGATGTCAAGAATTATAACATTCATAAACCAGTCGGAGAACACTTCAATCTCTCTGGTCACGCAATCACAGACATGAAGGTCGCTATCTTAAAACAAAAAAACTTCAAATCCAGACTCCAGCGAGAAACTGCTGAATTGGAATTCATTTGCAAATTGGATACTATTAATTTAGGCTTAAATAGAGACTGGGAGTGGCTAAGTCATTATGCAAGGTAGCCTATTTCCCCTTGTTTTTTCCTACCCCCCCCCGGATGTTCTGGTTTAACTTGGATTTAAACTTTGAGAGTGGTCAGTTTGGATGAGCTATTACCAGCAGGAAAGTGAGTTTGTGTGTGTATGGAGGTGGCGGGGGTGAGAAGGCCTGGATTTGTGCTGGGGGTGGCCCACCTTGATTATCATGCGCATTGTGGGGAGAGTGATCACTTTGGATGAGCTATTGCCAGCGGGATAGTGAGTTTGTGTGTGTGGTTTTTGGGAGGGGGGTGGGGGGGGTGAGAGAACCTGGATTTGTGCAGGAAATGGCCCAACTTGATTGTCATGCACATTGTGTGGAGAGTTGTCACTTTGGATGGGCTATCACCAGCAGGAGAGTGAATTTGTGTGGGGGGGTGGAGGGTGAGAAAACCTGGATTTGTGCTGGAAATGGCCCACCTGATGATCACTTTAGATAAGCTATTACCAGCAGGACAGTGGGGTGGGAGGAGGTATTGGTTCATATTCTCTGTGTATATATAAAGTCCGCTGCAGTTTCCATGGTATGCATCCAATGAAGTGAGCTGTAGCTCACGAAAGCTCATGCTCAAATAAATTGGTTAGTCTCTACGGTGCCACAAGTCCTCCTTTTCTTTTTACAGGGGAATGTGATCCTGTCTGCACCCGGTGGACAGTCAGAATAGTGTGTCCAGGCTGGTTGGAAAACAGCTGTCGGTACAGATGCAGGACCCCTCTGATCTCAGCTTGCTGGGCAGGAGTTAGCTGATCCGAGAGGGGAATTGTTTCCAGGGGTGAACCAGCTCTGGTCGCAGGGAACAGATCTACTAAAGGGTCATCTCCCTGCTCCTCCCAATATCCGCTCACAGCCAGCACCACATCCCCCCTGTCATACTATGGCTTCATCATATTCACATGGAACACCCGGCGCTGATGTGCCCGGTTTGACAGCTCCACCACACAGTTTACCTCATTTAGCTGCTTGACAACCTTGAAGGGACCTTCCCAGGCAGCCTGTAGTTTGTTTTTCCTCACGGGGATGAGAATCATAGAATATCAGGGTTAGAAGGGACCTCAGGAGGTCATCTGGTCCAACCCCCTGCTCAAAGCAGGACCGATCCCCAATTAAATCATCCCAGCCAGGGTTTTGTCAAGCCTGACCTTAAAAACTTCTAAGGAAGGAGATTCCACCACCTCCCTAGGTAACGCATTCCAGTGCTTCACCACTCTCCTAGGGAAAAAGTTTTTCCTAATATCCAACCTAAACCTCCCCCACTGCAACTTAAGACCATTACTCCTTGTTCTGTTGTCTGCTACCACTGAGAACAGTCTAGAGCCATCCTCTTTGGAATCCCCTTTCATAGAATCATAGAATATCAGGGTTGGAAGGGACCCCAGAAGGTCATCTAGTCCAACCCCCTGCTCAAAGCAGGACCAATTCCCAGTTAAATCATCCCAGCCAGGGCTTTGTCAAGCCTGACCTTAAAAACCTCTAAGGAAGGAGATTCTACCACCTCCTTTCAGGTAGGTGGGGCCTGGCATGAGTCATTTGGAGGTTTAAACTTGTGTAAACGGTGGATTTTTTTGTAAGTCAAAGTCTGTAAATCATGATTTGAGGACTTCATTAACTCAGCCAGAGGTTAGGGGTCTACTACAGGGAGGCTCTGTGGCCTGCGATGTGCAGGAGCTCAGACTAGATGATCAGGATGGTCCCTTCTGGCCTTAAAGTCCATGAGTCTATAAACTGCCTTGCGTTGCCCAGACACTGACGGCGATCAGGGCCCCATTGTGCTGCACATGGCAGAGAGCCTGACTGAGATCAGCACCCCCATTGTGCTGGGCACTGCACAGACAGAGAGGGACAGTCCTTCTCCCAAAGCAATCACAATCCAAGTAGACAATGGGTAGGAGGAAAACAGAGGGGGGGCTGGGACTTCCCCAAGGTCACCAAGCGGGTCAGTGACAGAGCTAGAAATGCACCTTGCAAACTCCAGAGCCCCCTCACCTGCAGCTTGGAAAGGTCCCCAGACCCCACTGTATTAGGCTGCGGGAAGAGGTGGTTTGTCCATGGAGGCACAGGCTGTCCTGGCAGGGCAGCTCAGCTGCAGTCCCTGCACACAGCTGGGGGGGTGTCCCCTGGGTCAGGAGAAGTCAGTGTCCAGTCGTGTGGGGCTGTGCTCCTGGCTCGTACCTCCAGCACTCACTGCTGCCCCTCCGTTACCAGCTGCACCGTTCAGCCAGCCCCAGGCCTCAGTGAGGTCACTGTCCCCCTCCCCACCCCAAACCGTCCGACTGGGACATGGTGCACCCGTGCCAATCAGACTGCACTAGTGTAAATTGTGTCTGTACTAAGGGTTTGCACCAGTACCTAAAACACCGGCGTGGCAGAGACCTTCAGTACCCAAAACAGCACTCGAACTGGGATCTCTTTCTAGCTCTGTCACGGACAGCCTGGGTAACCTGGTCTTCAAACCCTCCCATGAAGGAAATGTCACAGCCTCCCTTGGAAGCCAGTGCGAGGCAAACACAGACCAGAACAACGCCGTGCACACACACGCTGGGCTTGGGGTCAAGGGGAGAGGCAAGAATTCAAACAATCTGGATTCAGATCCCAGTTTCTCCCCAGATGCTCTAAGAAAAATTGAGCAAATTACTTCAGCTCTCTGAGCTTCAGTTTCCCCATCTGTAAAATGGAGAGCAGCCGCCCACCATTTCCCGATTTAGCCTTTGGGGTTTTTGTGGCAAGGACCCTCGGTCGCTGTGGGCACGTCTACCCTGCAGGTGGGCACCGGCGGCCGGCCCGTGCCCGCGGACAGGGGCTCACAGGGCTCAGGCTGCGGGGCTGTTGAATGGGGGTGTCCATGGTCCGGCTTGGGCTGCAGCCCAAGGCCCGGCCCCCTCCCACCTCGCAGGGTCCTCCAGCCCGAGCCCAGACCCCTGCCCTGCCACGAACCAGCCCCTTCGCCCGAGCCCTGGGCGCCCGAGCCGGCGGCATGGGCCAGCGGCGGGCGTCGAATGGCAGGTGGGGGTACCCGGGGGGTCTGCGCAGCCCCTGTCCCAAGGGGGCCCCGACCTCGGTCAGGGTCTGTGCAGAGCCCGGCGCGACAGGGGCCCGACCTCAGCCGGGGGCTCCGCCGCTCCCGGACCCCGGATTTTGTGAGGGGCCCTGCAGCACCGGGGGGGGCACCCGGGCTCCCCCTCGCTGCTGTGGGGACAGAAAGGGGGCAGGGCGGGAGCGGGGGGTCCCAGGGGAGGGGGCAGCGGTAAATCCGAGGGGATCTCGGCCCCCCCCCGCCTCTCCCCGGTCCCCGGGGGGCCCCGGTCTCCCCCCGCCCCCCCTTCTCCTGCCCTCCCCCGGTCTCCCCCCGCCCCCCCTTCTCCTGCCCTCCCCGGTCTCCCCCCGCCCCCCCTTCTCCTGTCCCTCCCCGGTCTCCCCCCGCCCCCCCTTCTCCTGTCCCTCCCCGGTCTCCCCCCGCCCCCCCTTCTCCTGTCCCTCCCCGGTCTCCCCCCGCCCCCCCTTCTCCTGTCCCTCCCCGGTCTCCCCCCGCCCCCCCTTCTCCTGTCCCTCCCCGATCTCCCCCCGCCCCCCCTTCTCCTGTCCCTCCCCGGTCTCCCCCCGCCCCCCCTTCTCCTGTCCCTCCCCGGTCTCCCCCCGCCCCCCCTTCTCCTGTCCCTCCCCGGTCTCCCCCCGCCCCCCCTTCTCCTGCCCTCCCCGGTCTCCCCCCGCCCCCCCTTCTCCTGTCCCTCCCCGATCTCCCCCCTGCCCCCCCCGGTCTCCCCCCGCCCCCCCTTCTCCTGACCCCCCCGGTCTCCCCCCGCCCCCCCTTCTCCTGACCCCCCCGGTCACCCCCCGCCCGGCCCCCCCCGGGGGCAGATCCCGGCGCTGCGGGAGGCCGGGTCCCCCCCCGGACCCGGGGCAGAGTCACCGCCCGGCCCCCCCGGGGCTCGCTCCGGTACCTGGAGGCTGCAGCGCCGCAGCGGGGCGGGCGGAGCCCGGGGCGGCCCCAGGGCGGCTCCGGCGGGAGCGGGGCCCGGGCCGGGCACGGGGGGGTTAACGAAGGTCTCGCGCCCCGCCGCGATCTGCGCATGCCCAGAGCTCCAACCGCTCCCCGGCCCCGCGCGAGCCCAGCGCGGCTCCGCCTCCCCCCTCCGACGTCACTTCCGCTCCCGGGGGAGTCAAGCACTACATCTCCCAGCCTGCCCCGGGCGCCGCTTCCGCCTCCTCCGGCCCAGGGCAGGCGGGCCCCGGGGTCAGCCTGACCCGCCCCCGCCGGCGCCTTCCCGCGCCTCAGGCGGACTCTGGTGCCCGCGCGTCCCGCCCGCTGGGGCTCGAACCAACCGCCCCCCCGGCCCCGCCCCCGCCCCCGCGTCCAACCGTCCTCCTAGCCCCGCCCCCGGGTCCAACCGCCCCCCGGTCCAACTGTCCTCCTAGCCCCGCCCCCGGGTCCAACCGTCCTCCTAGCCCCGCCCCCGCGTCCAACCGCCCCCCGGCCCCGCCCCCGGGTCCAACCGCCCCCCCGGCCCCGCCCCGCGTCCAACCGTCCTCCTAGCCCCGCCCCCGCGTCCAACCGCCCCCCCGGCCCCGCCCCCGGGTCCAACCGTCCTCCTAGCCCCGCCCCCGGTCCAACCGTCCCCCCGGTCCCCGCCCCCGCGTCCAACCGTCCTCCTAGCCCCGCCCCCGTGTCCAACCGTCCCCCCGGCCCCGCCCCCGGGTCCAACCGCCCCCCCGGCCCCGCCCCCGGGACCAACCGCCCCCCCGGCCCCGCCCCCGGGTCCAACCGTCCTCCTAGCCCCGCCCCCGGTCCAACCGTCCCCCCGGTCCCCGCCCCCGGGTCCAACCGTCCTCCTAGCCCCGCCCCCGGGTCCAACCGTCCCCCCGGTCCCCGCCCCCGGGTCCAACCGTCCTCCTAGCCCCGCCCCCGGTCCAACCGTCCCCCCGGTCCCCGCCCCCGCGTCCAACCGTCCTCCTAGCCCCGCCCCCGCGTCCAACCGCCCCCCCGGCCCCGCCCCCGCCTCCAAGCGCCCCCCCGGCCCCGCCCCCGTGTCGAACCGCCCCCCGGCTCCGCCCCCAACCGTCCTCCTAGCCCCGCCTGGTTTTAAATGGGGCGGTGGCTGACCGCAGGTCTGACTGAGCTTGGTGGGAGGAGGATCCTCAATGGGACGCGTTTCGGAGCAGCGGCCCTGTTCGTCTGTCCTCGCAGAAAGGACAGGAGGACTCCTGGCCCCTGAGAGGCGAACCCATTTATTTGAGCATGAGCGTCGGTGAGCTGCAGCCCACTGCATGGGACGCGTGCCGTGGAAAATACAGGGGGGAGATTTATGTACACAGAGAACAGGAAACAATGGGTGTGACCCGACCCACTGTAAGGAGAGTGCTGGGGTGAGGTGAGCTATTACCAGCAGGAGAGCCGGGGGGGGGACCTTTTGAGGTGATAATCAAGGGGGGCCATTTCCACCATTGACAAGAAGGTGTGAGGAACAGTGGGGGGGGGGATAAACACGGGGAAATAGTTTTACTTTGTGTAATGACCCCTCCGCTCCCAGTCTCTATTCAAGCCTACGTTAATTGGATCCAGTTTCCAAATGAACTCCAATTCAGCAGTGTCTGGCTGGAGTCTGGATTTGAAGTCTTTTTGTTGTAATATTGTGACTTTTAGGTCAGAGATCGCGTGACCAGAGAGATTGAAGTGTTCTCCGACTGGTTTATGAAGGTTATAATTCTTGACATCTGATTTGTGTCCATTTATTCTTTTACGTAGAGACTGTCCAGTTTGACCGATGTACATGGCAGAGGGGCATTGCTGGCACATGATGGCATAGATCACACTGGTGGATGTGCAGGTGAACGAGCCTCTGATAGTGTGGCTGATGTGATTAGGCCCTATGACGGTGTCCCCTGAATAGATATGTGGATATAGGGAGATTAGAGAGGCTATAAAATAGAGAATTCAATAATTGGGGACTTCAAGTATCCCCATATTTACTGGGTACATGTCCCTCAGGACGGGATGCAGAGATGAAGTTTTTAGGAACCATTAATGGCTGCATAAGCTAGCCCTGGAACCTATAAGGGGAGAGGCAAGTCTTGATTTAGTCCTAAATGGCACACGGGATCGGGTCCAAGAGGGGAATGCAGCTGAACCACTTGGTAATAGAGACCATAATGTAATTAAATGGAATGTCCTTGTGAGGGAGGAGATACCAAAGAAGCCCACTGTGGTAGCATTTAACTTCAGAAAGAGGAACTACACCAAATTGAGAGAGCTGGTTACAGGGAAATTAAAATAAACACTCACAAAAGTTTCAGAGTAACAGCCATGTTAGCAAAAAGAGTAACAGCTGTATTCGCAAAAAGAAAAGGAGGACTTGTGGCACCTTAGAGACTAACCAATTTATTTTGAGCATAAGCTTTCGTGAGCTACAGCTCACTTCATCGGATGCATCTTATGGTACGCCTGCCTCAGCTCCTTTATCTTTGCTCTGCACTGCAGTGTGTCCTGATCATAACCATTTTCACACAAGCCTCGAGAAATCTGCCAGTAGATATCCCAATCCCTATGGCTCAAGAGCAGCTGGGACTGCACAGCCTCCTCTCCCCGTACACTGAGCAGATCCAACAGCTCCGCAGTGGTCCAGGGGGGACAGCGTTCACTGCAATAATCCGCCATGGTCACCTGGGAAGAAGTGATGAGACCTCTCCACACTGAGCAAACAGGAAACGAAAGTTCAAAAATTCCTGGGGCTTCTAAGAGGGAGGGACAGATGGTTGTTTACCTGGTTACAGGGCAGTGGAGTTCAAACCACTGACCAGAACGGTCAGGATGGGCATTGTGGGACACCTCCTGAAGGTCAATGAAAGCGATGAAATGAAGCGTGGTGTCTACACTTGCAGTTTGTCGACAAAAACGTAGAGGAAAAAGACATACATCTCTCTTGAAGGTGGATGTATTTTGTCGCCAAAACCGGGCATTTTCCCTGACAAAAGTCGCCTTGCAGTGTGTATGCACTCACTGGTTGGGTCGACGTAGAGCAGTTTTGGCGACAAAACTTGGGAGTGTAGGCAAGGCATAAGCAAACAATGCATAGACATGAGACTTGCCCACGTGACTCCAGACCCCATCTTGTTACTTGTAATTTTCTGCAAACTAGAACAATGGGTTTCCTTTCATTTGGCAGAAGCTATAGAAGACCCTGGAAACATCTCTATTTCGCCTCTTTCCTGCTCAAACCTCTGGACTATGAACTTATACTAATGGGAGTATTCTCACCAAGGGCCTGAGGACCTTCCAATGATTTGGAAGCAACCAGAGACTTGACTTAAGGCATCAGTTTATTCCATCACAGTTACAAGCCTAATCCAAGAATATTGCAATTATTTATGTATTTGATTTTTTTAACCAGGTCTAACTGTCATCTCTTTTTTTTTTTTTTTTTTTTTTTTTTTTACAAATAAACCTTTAGATTTGAGATACTAAAGCACTGGCAACAGCGTGATTATTGGGTTAGATCTGAGTTATATATTGACCTGGGGGTGTGGCTTGTCCTTTGGAATCCGAAAAACCCTTTGCTTGATGAAATTGGTTTTAAATAACCACTCATCATTAAGTTTAGTGTTTTTGGGTTTTGGTGCTACAAAGACTGGAATACCTATGGAAACTGCTTTTCTGAGTTCTTGTTAACCAGTGTGGCAAAACAGAAGTTTACATTTCTTGCTGGTCTGGTATATCTTATGGGAGAATAACCACCAGTTTTGGGGTGTGTCTGCCCTATTTCTGAGCAGTTCGTCCTGAATTTGGTATCCTCAGTTGTGACTGAGATCCAGTGACAAGCGGCTCTGCGCGCTGCCCCTCCCTGCAGTCACCGCCCCCGCAACTCCCATTGGCCACAGTTCCCGGCCAATGGGAGCTGTGGAGTGGGCGCTCTGGGCAGGAGCAGTGTGCCAAGACCCCCTGGCCATCCCTGCACCTAGGAGACAGAGGAGATTGAGGCCAATTCTGGGAGACTTCCAGCCACTATGGCAGGGTTGACAACCCTAGTTGTTACCCAGGCCCTAGAGGTTGTTACTCCTGAAGATATCTCCTAGCTAATCCTAACAGAGAGAAGTACTGTCTCTAGCAATGCAGATGTGGAGGAAATAGAAGCGTTTTTTGTTGTTGTTGTTGTTAAACACACTTTGTAATGCTTCCAATGTGTATAAAATGAAATGAGTGTTTTAATGTGGGACAGCTGCAGAAAGTTTATGCTTCTTGAATAAACCCCCCACATCTTGTACAGTATAGTGATTCTCATCCAGACGTATATTTAGTTTCTAATTTAGACCTGTTCCATCAGATTAAAGAAATAAACTGGGCATGTTTGGGGAGGCCATTCCTTGCCGGCACTTCTGAGATTTTGGATGGTTGGTAAAGGATTCTTCTCCAGAGAAATGTCAATTTGCCCCCATCATGACCAAGGATTTGGCAAGAACGCACGTAAAAACAGCAGGCACCCAGTAGTGGGTTTTCACTGCAGAGATGAAAGCTGTGGTGAGCTATGGTCCAAGTAAACCTGTGTTTAGAACACAACTCCCTAGTTCAGTGGCATTGATTAGAGTCCCAAAGATGCCATGGTTAGATTGAGAGCAATTGTCCTTTACCGTTTGAATCCAAAGTTTCACAAAGCAAAGTGAAGGCACCCTTTCTTTTTCTCAGGACATTCCTTCCTCATGGATCCCAATGTGTCTGTGTTGTTGGACAATAAGGACTTTCCTTCTGTGTAAGTGATGGTCACCCATTAGGGAATGAGTCTGTCAAGCTCCAAGGTCAGACTGCAGGATATATGAATGCTGAGTCCTGATTTTATGCTTTAGTCTCTTAGTTTTGGTCTTGTGTTTTATGTCTTTGCGTCACATCTCCAGCTACTTGGAAAGATTAAAAGTATGAAAATAGAGTAGAATTGGTTTTTCTCATGCTGCAAGCCTTCCCACACAGTGTGAGACCCCTTCCACCAACACTTATGGCAGAAAAGCCAGAGATCAATTGACTTCCAGAAAAGAAAGGCACCTGTATGGGTGTAAACCACACGCTTACAGAAGGGTTCACTTGGTGGAAATTGGTATTAAATGGAACGAAAGGAAGGTAACATTTTATAAGATTGCGTAATCTTTGATCATATTTAATTTCATTGTCCCTGATAACAATAACATAAAGTTCATTATTTGTTAATGAACAAGAGACTAATTATGTGATAACTTCCATCTTTCCAGTATATTTCTGATTATATTTCTCTTTTCATTAGTACTTCAGGAAATAGTAGCTAATCCTTAAAATCTTATTTGAGGTATTTTACCCCTTATTACTAAGGAATTCTGAAATAAAACCATACTCCAAAGGTTGCGGTGATGGAGTATGGGAGAGTAATCATGTGTATGAGAATACGTATCAGTATAGACTTTAATTATTTCCATTTCAAATGGAGTTTATTCTGACAAGTTTTAAAGTCAATTTCTGTTAAGAGGACAACTCCTCAAGGAGAGAGTTGTGCAACCTTTTACCCAGGTAGAGTGTAGGGGTTACCGAGTTCCCCTAGTTCTTCTTAGCAAAGGAAAGACATGACTTCTGTGATGAGATGTCCATATATGTTTATAAGAAAGATGATGGACGCATGAGGCCATTGCTAGGTTTTTTGTTTTGTTCTTTTTGTTAAAAACATCTGCAACCAGTTATTTTTATGGGTAGTCAGACCGCTTTCCTTTTGAAAAGGCCAGATATTAAAGCATAGCCATTGAACCATTAGGCCAGGCTGTGGAGACATCCTCAAAACTGGCCTAGTTTTCTTTCATTTTTATCTTTGGGGTCCACACATCTACACTGAATGTGGTTTTCATGAACAGATACTTTAAGAAAACTGCTGGATTAGGGAAGAATTTTCCAAAATGATGTTAATTCAAAGATTGGCTCATGTTGTCGGTATCCCAGGCATACTTCACCCTGATTTGCCCAGAGATCTCAGGGGACGCCCCATAAAGTGGAGTAAACTGGAATTGTCAACCATAAAGACCACGATACAGGCTGAACTCTTTCACCTTTCCAGTCAACAAGTTCTCTAAGAAAGATTGATCCCCTCTGGGGAAGGAAGTCATGTCATCAGTGACAGGCTCTGGCAGCCTTTTCCGTCTCCCTGTACTTGGGAAAACCCAGCAGTGGGGAGTGCTGGCCCAGCTGCCCAATCACTTGGTTTCTTGACTACAGCTGCTGCTCCTACTGTACGTGAGTACGAACACTCCGAGAGCTGGAGACCTCCAACCCCTCGTCATTTCAGCGTTCCTTGTCCCATTGTCTATCTTTCCTTTTATGGACTGGTAGATGTCCTGGCTTTCCTATCATAGTAGGGTGTGACTGGCTCAGTGTGTGCGCACCAGTGTTGTTCACCTGTGGAATGCACACAGGGAACGCACCAGAGAGACAACGTCTCCAAATCTAAATGCCCCTTAAACTCTGCTTGAATGTGTCCTCCCCATTCTGGGAAGTCTGAAGAAACTAAACTGTTAACTGTAAACTATTCAGTGATAAGCTGTTAAATTTCTGCTTATTAAAGCCCCAGTGAGGTCTCGATCTGGGTAGGAGGGGGAAGGAGAAGGGTTTAGTAATCATGAAATCTAAAGAGGAAGATTTAATTGGCTTTGGGGTTGTAGCTTAAACATGAACAATGTTTTGGTTTCAGTGTTGAAATATCCAACTGCCTTAGTGTGGATTGCACTGCCTGTGGGTGATGGGGTCCCCAGGGTGAAACCTGAACTGCGGGGACTTCTGAGCCCTCCAAACCTACCCACCTAGGCTGCCTCACACTGTGATGCTGATGTGAAGCTCCAAGCCTTTGACAGGCACTGGACGTACACAGCCATCCACAGACAGGGACACACCCAATTGTGTTACATGAATGACCTCCCAGCCACTCATGAACCATCAATAGGTTCCAGCCAATTCCCCCCAGCCTTGCATCCCAGAACTGTCCCATTTTGCACTGGTCAGAAGCCTGGCTACTGTAAGTTCATTACCTAGTTTGCCACTTTGTCAAAGGAAAGTGGACATGACCCAGCCTTTGTAACCTGAGCAGATTTCTCAAGCACTTTAGACCAGGGGTGGGCAAACTTTTTGGCCTGAGGGCCACATCGGGATTGTGAAATGGTATGGAGGGCCCGGTAGGGAAGGCTGTGCCTCCCCAAAAAACCTGGCCCTCACCCCACCCCCAGGGTTCCTTCCCCACTCTGAACTCTGGGGTACAGATGTGGGGACCCGCATGAAAGACCCCCTAAGCTTATTCTTACCAGTTTAGGTTAAAACTTTCCCAAGGCACAGATTCCTTTCTTCCCTTGGGATCGCTGCCACCACCAAGTGGTTTAACAAACATTCAGGGAAAGGACCACTTGGAGTCCTATTCCCCAAAAATATTCCCCCAAGTCTACACCCCCTTTCCTGGGGAAGGCTTGAGCATATATCCTCACCAATTGGTTACAAAGGGACTACAGACCCAAACCCCTGGGTCTTAGAACAATGGGAAAATCAGTCAGGTTCTTAAAAAGAAGGATTTTATTTAAAAAGAAAAAGGTAAAAGAGCCACCTCTGTAAACTTAGGCTGGTAGTTAACCTTACAGAGTAGCAGAAAATTGGAAGAGCCCAGAGGAACCCCTCTAGCCTTAGTTTCAAAGTTACAACAAAACAGGGATAAACCTCCCTCTAGCAAAGCGAAAATTCACAAGTTGAGAAAACAATGGTAGACTAATACGCCTTCTCTGGCTGTTACTTACAAGTTTGAAATATGAGAGACTTGTTCAGAAAGATTTGGAGAATATGGATTGATGTCCGGTCCCAATTAGTCCCAAGAGCGAACAGCCACAGAAACAAAGAACCCAAAACAAAACCTCTCCCCCACCACCAGATTTGAAAGTACCTTTTGTCCCCATTGGTTCCTTTGGTCAGGTGCCAAACAGGTTACTTGAGCTTCTTAACCCCTTACAGGTAAGGAGAAATTTAGGCTACCTCTATGGTTATGACACCCCACACACACTTACTGCCCCCCTCAGAGCCCCCAACCCATCCAACGCCCCTGCTCCTTGTCCCCTGACTGCCCCCTCCCGGGACCGACCGCCCCCCTGGGACTTTGCCCCATATCTAACTCCGCCCCCCCAATCCCTGTCCCCTGAGTGCCCTGACCCCTATCCACACCCCTGCCCCCTGACAGGCCCCCCAAGGCTCCCACACCTATCCAACCCCCCTTTCGCATCCCCTAACTGCCCCCCCAGAACCTCCACCCATTCAACCACCCCCTGCTCCCTGTCCCCTGACTGCCCCCCAGGACTCTCTGCCCCTTATCTCAACTCCCCTGCTCCCCGCCCCCTTACCATGCCACTCAGAGTGGCAGGACAGGCTTATTAGAAAGCCTGGGAGGTGGGCAGATGCAAGCCATGGTGCTGGCAGGAGCGGCGGGCCAGGGCGCTCCCCACAGAGCGGCGGCGTAGCTGCAGGGGAGGGGGAGAAGCGTGGGAGGGGCCGGGCGCGAGCCTCCCCAGCCGGGAGCTCAGGGGCCAAGCAGGACAGTCCTGTGGGCCGGATGTAGCCTGCGGGCCATAGTTTGCCCACCTCTGCTTTAGACAAACTCCTGGTAAGGATAAAACATTAAAATAAGTTTGTTAACTATAGAAAGATAGATTTTTAAGTGATTATAAGTGGTAAGCATACAGGTCAAAGTTAGTTATCCTAAGAAATAAAAATAGAAACACCCATTGTAAATCTAAACTTTTATTCTAAGCAAGAGTTGGCTCAAACAGCTTTTCTCACCCTGGCAGCTGGTGCAAGCAGGTAACAGTTCCTCAATACACAAACTGGCCCCTTTTCCACCCTGGAACCAAACTCCCCAGTTCAGTCTTTGTCTTCCAGATGTCCCTCCAGATGTTGAGATGGGAGGGAGGTGAGAGCCCAAGTGATGATGTCACTCTCTCTCTTTATACCTTCTTCCAGCTTGCTAGAAAGATCCTTCTTGTGACCTGTGTTAATCCACCCCCATGGCATACATGCCTTCTCCAAGTGTTCTATAAGGTGGGTAGAAAGTTGGCTAGATTGTCGGGCTCAACGGGTAGTGATCAATGGCTCCATGTCTAGTTGGCAGCCGGTGTCAAGTGGAGTGCCCCAGGGGTCGGTCCTGGGGCCGATTTTGTTCAATATCTTCATAAATGATCTGGAGGATGGTGTGGATTGCACTCTCAGCAAATTTGCGGATGATACTAAACTGGGAGGAGTGGTAGATATGCTGGAGGGCAGGGATAGGATACAGAGGGACCTAGACAAATTGGAGGATTGGGCCAAAAGAAATCTGATGAGGTTCAATAAGGATAAGTGCAGGGTCCTGCACTTAGGACGGAAGAACCCACTGCACAGCTACAGACTAGGGACCGAATGGCTAGGCAGCAGTTCTGCGGAAAAGGACCTAGGGGTGACAGTGGATGAGAAGCTGGATATGAGCCAGCAGTGTGCCCTTGTTGCCAAGAAGGCCAATGGCATTTTGGGAGGTATAAGTAGGGGCATAGCGAGCAGATCGAGGGACGTGATCGTCCCCCTCTATTCGACATTGGTGAGGCCTCATCTGGAGTACTGTGTCCAGTTTTGGGCCCCACACGACAAGAAGGATGTGGAAAAATTGGAGAGAGTCCAGCGAAGGGCAACAAAAATGATTAGGGGTCTGGAACACATGAGTTATGAGGAGAGGCTGAGGGAACTGGGATTGTTTAGTCTGCAGAAGAGAAGAATGAGGGGGGATTTGATAGCTGCTTTCAACTACCTGAGAGGTAGTTCCAGAGAGGATGGTTCTAGACTATTCTCAGTGGTAGAAGAGGACAGGACAAGGAGTAATGGTTTCAAGTTGCAGTGGAGGAGGTTTAGGTTGGATATTAGGAAAAACTTTTTCACTAGGAAGGTGGTGAAACACTGGAATGCGTTACCTAGGGAGGTGGTGGAATCTCCTTCCTTTGAAGTTTTTAAGGTCAGGCTTGACAAAGCCCTGGCTGGGATGATTTAATTGGGGATGGGTCCTGCTTTTGAGCAGGGGGTTGGACTAGATGACCTCCTGAGGTCCCTTCCAACCCTGATATTCTATGATTCTCTGCGCTAGTGGATGGTGGGTTGATGAGCCATTGGTGCCCTCTGGCTGTAGATGGTGGCTACTTTGTCGTAACTGAAAGGCTTGTTGTGGGTGTTCCCAACAGCGTAACGTTCTCAGTAACGCATGTAGCAATGCTTCAAACAACCCAACAAGACATTAATGTTGAACAGATTAGGGCTTTCAGAATGATACCTCCCAAGGCATACTTTGTACAAAGCATATCGCAATCGTATCACCACGGTAACTATGGGGGTGCCCTTGTGTTGCTTTTGGATCCAGAGTGCTACACCTCCCCCTTAGTTTACTACAGGAGAGTTAGTCACTGTCTGATGCGGAGGCAGTGTGCCCAAGGTCCTTCTTAGGTTTTGACCATAGAACTCCCAAGCGTTGCTAAACCTGGTAGTGTTTCCCACATGTGCTCTTGCAAAGTTCTGTGTATCTTTTAACACTTTCTGGATTAGTCTGAAGATCTCAAAATTAGCCAGTATGCCATCTCTGGGTTGCTAGAAAGTCTCTCTTTGTATCTGTGCAGCATTGTTAATCCTTCTGCTTTTCCAACTGGTACTAGCTCAATACAGATATTCAGGTTTTCTAGAGTGTAGGTATCTTGGCATTTAGCCATCAATGCGATGAGGTTGTGTGCCTCAGTTTCCCCTTTCTCTCAGCAGACCAAGTTTATTATGGTTTCTGCAGAGGATAATCTCACAAAACCAAGACGATAAGCATCCAGCGCCGGTGTTGAGGACAGCATAATTAACACGGGCTAGTTGTTGTCTGCTTCCTCTCAGAACAGGGCATTTATGCCTCAGGTGAATTACAGTGATAGCACCTTTTTGGCTCTTCTGTTTTCACAGGAGGTTTGGGATGGGGATTAGAGGAATAGTTTGGGGGATGAGTGCCCAGCTTCCCAGCCTCCCTCCTTTTTCCCAGGGGTAAAACGGGAACTCTGCTTCCCACCAGGTTTAAATTTCCCTTTCTGTGGTTTACACTCAATAGATGCCTGGTTCTGCTTGAAGGCATCAGCTAGAGACACCACCTCATCCAGAGTGTTCACGCTTTTGTCCCATAGACACTGCTTCATATTGTGACGGTGCGCCCCCCCCAAGGCTTTATGGAAATATGCTTATGAATGTATGTATATGACAGAACTGGAATATGTTTCATGCTACATATGCCATGTAACAAATCTCTGTGAAGGTTATGCTCTGCTGAATCTATTCATCCTATTTGTATGCATGTATCATTTTTGTATTTGAAATTATGAATATTGGCTATGTACTTGCTGGATTTTTAAGTAGCCTTTGTAAAGGCTTCTTGAGAAAGGAGTGTGCAAATTAAGTGCCCCATGAAGAACCACTTAAGCCAACAATGAACTTGAAGACTGTCTGGTTTGGCCAACGTACATAGCAGAGGGGCATTGCTGGCACATGAGGTCATATATCACATTGGTAGATACCAAACCGGATAGTCTCTATGCAAAAGAATAAATGGACACAAATCTGACATCAGGAATCATAACATTCAAAAACCGATAGGAGAACACTTCAACCTCTCTGACCACTCAGTAAAAGTTTTAAGGGTGGCAATTTTGCAACAGAAAAGCTTCAGAAACAGACTCCAAAGAGAAACTGCTGAGCTTGAATTAATATGTACACTAGATACTATTAACTTGGGTTTGAATAGAGACTGGGAGTGGCTGGGTCATTACACATATTGAATCTATTTCCCTGTTAAGTATCCTCACACCTTCTTGTCAACTGTCTAAATGGGCCATCTTGATTATCACTACAAAAGTTTTTTTTCTCCTGCTGATAATAGCTCATCTTAATTAATTGGCCTCTTACAGGTTGTATGGCAACTTCCTCATTCTCTGTATGTATGTATGTATGTATATATATGTTCCATTCTATGCATCCGATGAAGTGGGCTGTAGCCCACAAAAGCTTATGCTCAGATAAATTTGTTAGTCTCGAAGGTGCCACAAGTACTCCTGTTCTTTTTAAGAGAATGAGAGCTGCCCTGTCATTGGAGAAGCGCGTGGCAATTGCACTCTGGAAGCTGGCTACTCCAGACTGCTACCAATTGGTCGCTAGCCAGTTCGGAGTGGGAAAGTCGACCATTGGAGGCATGTTGACAAGTGTGCAGGGCCATTAATTGCATCCTGCTCTGAAAGACTGAGACTCTGGGCAATGTGTGTGACATTGTGGATGGCTTTCCCTAACTGTGGAGGGGGATAGATAGCACACACATTCCAATTCTGGCACCTGACTACCTAGCCACCAAGTACATTAATCACAAGGGGTATTTTTGTATGGTTCTCCAGGCACTTGTGGATGACCGTGGGTGTTTCATGGACATTAACGCAGACTGATCTGGAAAGGGGCAAGACACACGTTATCTTTCAGAACACTGGTCTATTCAGGAAGGTGAAAGCAGGGACTTTCTTCCAGAACCAAAAGTTCACTGTAGGGGAAGTCGAAATACCCATTGTGATCCTGGGAGACCCTGCTTACCCCTGAATGCCGTGGCTTATGAAGCCGTACACGGGGCATCTTGACAGCAGCAAGGAGTGGTTCAACAACAGGCTGAGCAAGTGCAGAATGACTGTTGAGTGTGCTTTTGGCCATTTAAAGGCCCGCTGGCGCTGCCTATATGGCAGGCTGGACCTGACCGATGACAATATTCCTATGCTTATAGCTGCGTGCTGTATGCTCCATAATATTTGTGAAGGAAAGGGTGAAAATTTCACTCAGGGCTGGACCGCTGAGGCTCAGTGCCTGGAGGCTGAATTTAAACAGCCAGAGACCAGGGCTATTAGAGGGGCACAGCATGGGGCCATAAGGATGAGGGTGCCTCAAGGCAGCAATTTGAAACTGAAAGCCACTAACATTTGTTGCTATGCACAGGAGTGCAGTGCTTGTCATTCTGAGAGGTGATTATAGTGCATCGTTTGCACCAATCACAAAGATTTAAGAAAATGGCGTGTTTCTTTGCAAGGCTCTGTTTGCTTTCTATTAATGGAATAAAGATTGCTTTCAAAGCAAAACTATTCTTTTATTAAAAAGCAACCACCAGAGCAGAGAGAAAAAAACACCACATCAGCACTGTGGGGGATGGGGAAAGGGAGGGTCCCATGAGGAGGTGGGGTCCAGGGACGGTTAAAGATTTGTGTATGTCCAGGTATCATATGCAACCTTATCCTTTGGAGTACAGTGCAGTGGGCACTGTACTTCAGCAGGGCAAAACTGCAGAGGGACGGGTGTTGAGTGCAGTGGGTACTGGGCGTCCGCAGGGCTGGACTGTGATGGGGCAGGAGTGGAAGGCAGCGGGTATGGACTAGAGCCAGGAGGTTGCTAAGAGTGTGTTGGCGGTGTCAGGGGGGTGCATGGGAAAGAGTTTTCCGACAGAGGCTGCAGGGGAGGGCGGGCGCAGAGCTGTTCGGTTTGCAGTGCTAGTAGCACCTGGAGTGTGTCTACTTGGCGCTCCTTAACGTTTAAGAGCCGCTCCATGGCTTCGTTCTGGTGCACCCCGTTCTCCTTTCAGTCCCTCTTCTCGCTGTCCGGCCACTCCTTTAATTCTTGTTTTTCGGCCACAGAGTGCATCATGACCTCATGCAGAAAGTTCTCTTGAGTTCTTCATGGCCACTTTCTAATTCTGAGCAGCCATTCAGCCGGCGATAACAAAGAGGGAGGCTGGGCTCCCAAAGGCATATCTGTGAAGCCAAAATGCAACATTTTACAGAAGCGGTATTGTTTGCAACACAGAGATCACTGAGGCAGAGATTTAAAACACAGCCACTATTCACATACCTGTCACTAACTGGCTGACCCCAGGCAAGCACACATGAGCCACAAGACCCCCAAAATGGTAACAGCAGAGGCAGAGGAAATCACTGTTCCAGAACTGTACTGACCACTGGGCACGTGGCTCTTGGAGAGAGACAGCACTGGGGGGGGGGGCCCTTATAATCATATCTGTACCCACATTTTCCTCAGACTGTGTTCATTATGGCAGATATCTCGCTGCTGAGGGTGAGCAGGGAATCAAGGGAAGGTCTTCTCAAAGACTGCAGCGTCTGCCCACCTATGTGTGGCTCACCTATATGGAGCAATGGATTCCCCCACCACCCCTCCCTGCCAGAGTAGTGCAGGAAAGTTACCCTTAATGGGGCAAGAAACAAAGCAGCTCTACCAAAGAACCTGCAGCAGTGGATTGCCCTGTATCTCCTTGAGAGTTTCAAGGAGATCTCTGGGGCAGATTCCTATGAAGCAAGGGAGTCAATCATCACCCTTTTCCGCCACTCAGACTGGGCATGTGGTGGTACACACATCATGCAGACACAAGCCTGCTTTCTGCAACCCTCCTGCCCCCAAGAACTCACTTCAGTGATTCCCAAAATCAAACCAACTTACCAGGGGCCTCCTCTCCTGTTTGCACTTCGCCAAGCTCCGACAGCTGTGACTGGCTAATGTCCTCCGGGGTAGAGAAGAGCTCCTGGCTGCATGCAGCTCTGAGCTCCAACTCATCCTCTGCCTCTGGGTCCCCCTCCGCCTCCACATCCTCGTCCAAGATTTCCTCCTCCTGGTCGGTCCACTCTCGACTGGCATGTCAGCCACCGAAGTATCCACAGTGGCCTTCGCTTTGGAGGTGGGGTCACCACCAATTATCGCATCCAGCTCTTTGTAGAACCGGGAGCGCGTGGATGCAGCACCGGAGCAGCGGTTTGCCTCCTGCGCCATGGAGTAGGCGTTCCACAGCTCCTTCACTTTGACCCTGCATTGCAGTGTGTCCCGGTCATGGCCCCTTTCTCTCATGCATCGTGAAATCTGTCCATACGTATCATAATTCCTATGGCTGGAGCACAGCTGGGAGTGGACAGTTTGATTTAACTGGGAATTGGTCCTGCTTCGAGCAGGGGGTTGGACTAGATGACCTTCTGGGGTCCCTTCCAACCCTGATATTCTATGATTCTATGATTCCTCTCCCCAAATGCTGATCAGTTCCAGCAGCTCGGCATTGCTCCAAGCCGGGGATTGTCTAGTGCGTGGAGTAGGCATGGTCAGCTGGAAAGATACGCTGAGACCACTGCATGCATCACCGAGTAAACAGGAAGGGGACTTTCAAATTTCCCAAGGAATTTAAGGTGCGGGGTTCATGGTCACCTGAGGGCAGGGCAGTAGAGTTCAAACCAATGACCAGAGAGGCGAGAACAGGCATTGTGGGCCACTCCCAGAGGCCAGTCGCAATTCTGTAATCGACCGGGGATCTACACTGGCACCATGGCGCTGTAGCCCCGGCGAAGAAAGCTCTACACCTCTCGTCGGTGCTGCAACTGCACAGTAAGTGGCTTGGCAGTGTGTAGAATTCGGGAGTTACACCGCAGAAAGCTGCTTTACTGCGCAGAAACTTGCCAGTGTAGACAAGGCCCTAGATGGCTTACGTAAGAACGCAAGACTGGTCCTAGTGGTGAGACAAATGGTCCATCGAGCCCAGCGTGCTGCCTGAGAGAGACCAATGCCAGATGCGTCAGAGGGAATGAACAGAACAGGCCTGTTGACCTAAAAGGTGAAGGTCTTTCACCCTTACATTTAACTTTTCTGGTGTCGATTCCTACTTACCCTATCTTACCACACCTCCCCCAAGGTCTCTGGGCAAATCAGGTGTGCACCACTCCTTTGATACAGACCTGTCCCAATCCAGCTGAATTGAGGCAGACTTTCGGCCAAAGTCAGTTTGGAATAGGCCCGCTTAACCCAGCAGGTTTCTCAAAGTATCTGTTGCTGTGAACCGCACTTAGTGTGGATGTGTGAACCCCAAAGATATCAAACATGAAAGAAACACAAGGCCAGTTCTGAGGAGGTTTCCAGAGCCAGGCCTGAGGGTTAAAAGGAGGGTTAAAAGTTGTGCTCAAAAGGAGAAGGGGCCTCAGCACCTATAAAAATAACTGGTTGCAAAAACAAAACAAAAATTAAATTAAAAAAAAAACACTAAACCCAAAACAAAAAAAAAAGCTCCCATCACATACCCATCACCATTTTAGATTTCAACATCTCCTGCCTGATGTGACATCCTTGCTTTGCAAACGAGAGCCCTGGGGAACTCGGTGGCTGTTACCCTCTAACTGGGTAAAAGGTTACACATCTTGTCTCAAGTAATTTTCCTCTTAACAGAAGCTTTATTTTAAAGCTTATCAAAATAAATTCCATTTTAAATAGAAATAATTACAGTCTATACTGGTTCTCTATTCCCATACATGCTTTTTCTCTCACATATTCCCCCACTCTAATTCCTTTGGAGTGAGGTTTTAATTTCAGGATTAGCCACTATTTCCAATTTAGTAGGAGGGGCAGGGAGAGAACTAGAAGAAAACCTGAATTCTATTTCTCACCCTCCACCCCCCGACACAAATTCACTCTCCTGCTGGTGATGTCACTTTGGATGGGCTATCACCAGCAGGAGAGTGAATTTGTGTCGGGGGGTGGAGGGTGAGAAAACCTGGATTTGTGCTGGAAATGGCCCACCTGATGATCACTTTAGATAAGCTATTACCAGCAGGACAGTGGGGTGGGAGGAGGTATTGGTTCATATTCTCTGTGTATATATAAAGTCTGCTGCAGTTTCCACGATATGCATCTGATGAAGTGAGCTGTAGCTCACGAAAGCTTATGCTCTAATAAATTGGTTAGTCTCTAAGGTGCCACAAGTCCTCCTTTTCATTTTCTACACATTTGCAGCATCTCCCAGGAGTGAGCTGAAGAGAAATGTCACTTCCGTTTTTTCCATCCCTACCTTGATAGGGATTGCATTTCCCAAATAGGCAACATGCACCTGATTAGGAAGGAGATATCTTCAGGAGCGACCTCCTGCAGGGCCTGGGCCACAACTGCTTTAGGAGCCAAATGGATGGGTATTTTGCTTATTTAGAAGTCATTTACTAAGGAATCCTCTTCCCAACCCTTTAGAAAAAATATTGACCTAACCAACTGAACAACAGGCGATTGGGATGGTGATGGGGAGTAAGGGAATCCCTCTGACCTACTCTGTCTTCTTCTGTTTTCCCCTCTGTAACATGACATTTTTTCCTATCCCTGCCCTGTTCCTGCTCTTTGTTATAGTTCAATATATTTTAGGTGAGGAAAATGGTAGTAAAAATATCTGCTCTCCAACACTAACTGAAGCAACATCAGAGCAACTGGGAATGAAACAATTTGTTCCCCAAGGGGAAACTTGATGCCTAACAATTGCTTTGAAATGGGGAACAGTATAACCGTGATGCTCAGGGTTTGTTCAGACTAGGAAAAGTGATGGAGTTTAGGTCAGGTCAAGGGGAAAGCTAATGCCAACCACTGCACCTGGGCTGCCTCTGCTCTACCACTATAAATGTCTTTTTACACCAAGATCACTCACTTGAGCAGCCAATGCCATGTACAGCCCTAGTGGATGTAAGGCACAGGTAGATTTTGCCTCAGTGTAGCTTGCTGGGATGAAACCTCTCTCTCCTTCTGGGAGCTGATGAATATTCCGGGCTGGAGGGACACACACTCCTACGACTCAAAAGGAAAGCAGTTGATAGAAAAGATCACAAGGCTGACCCCAAAGAAGGGTGAGCTGCAAAAGGCAGAAGCAGACAACTGATCTGGGGGAGCTGAGAGACCATGGTGAAGATGGTGCACAGATCACTATGTGAGAATTAGCAAATGTGATATTAAAAAAAAAAATAAAAATCTTTGCCCAGCCCTAATCAAGGCATTTCTTACAGTTTTCTCTCATGGATTTTCTGATGTCTAATAAGCTGTGAGCTGTGTTTGAAGCTTTTCCCACACTCAGAGCAGGTGTAAGGCGTCTCTCCAGTGTGGATTCTCTGATGTGAGATGAGAGCTGAACGACGAATGAAGCGTTCCCCACACTCAGAGCAGCCATAACGTTTCTCACCCGTGTGGATTCTCCGATGTGTGCTCAGGGTAGAACTGTGATTAAAGCTTTTCCCACACTCAGAGCACATGTAGGGTGTCTCTCCTGTATGGATTCGCTGATGTGAGAGGAGGGATGAACTGTCAATGAAGTGTTTCCCGCACTCAGAGCATCCATAAGGTTTCTCTCCAGTGTGGGTTCTCCAATGTGTAATAAGTGTAGAGCTCCGATTGAAGCTTTTCCCACACTCAGCGCACGTGTAGGGCGTCTCCCCTGTGTGGATTCGCTGATGTGTGATAAGGTTTGAGCTCCAACTGAAGCTTTTCCCGCACTCAGAGCACGTGAAGGGCGTCTCTCCGGTGTGGATTCTCTGATGTCTGATAAGGTCTGAGCTCCGACTGAACCTTTTCCCACACTCAGAGCATGTGTAGATTTTCTCCCCTATGTGGATTCTACGATGTCTGATAAGTTGTGAGTACTGACTAAAGCGTTCCCCACACGCAGAGCACGTGTACGGCATCTCTCCTGTGTGGATTCTACAATGTCTGATAAGTTGCGAGTGTTGATTAAAGCGTTCCCCACACGCAGAGCATCCATAAGGTTTCTCACCCGTGTGGATTCTCTGATGCGTGATAAGGTTTGAGCTCTGAATGAAGCTTTTCCCGCATTCCGAGCACGTGTAGCGTCTCTCTCCTGTGTGGATTCTCTGATGTTTGAACAGGGTAGAGCTGTGATTAAAGCTTTTCCCACACTCAGAGCATGTGTAGGGCGTCTCTCCTGTGTGGATTCGCTGATGTGAGATGAGGGATGAACTATCAGTGAAACTTTTCCCACACTCAGAGCATGTGTAGGGTTTCTCTCCCGTGTGGGTTCTCCAGTGTGTGATCAGGTGTGAGCTCCTATTGAAGCTTTTCCCGCACTCAAGGCATGTGTAGCGTGTCTCTTCCAAGTTGATTCTGTCTCGTGTAATAAGGGCTGAGTGGCTACTGAAGTTTTCCTCTGGCCTCTGCTGAGTCTCACAGGCTCTCTCGATTTCTGGGAGTGCACAACTCCTGGAACCATTCCCTTTGGATCTTCCTGATAACGTTCCATGTGGTTCTACTTCCTCAGCACCTTCCTGCTGGGGTGTCTCCTCCTCATTCTCACTCACCCTCCCATCACCTGATGGGGGACAGAGAGAATCCAGACCTAAGTCACTCCCTGCACCGGAAAGAAAGGAAATCTCAGACAGAGGAATGGAAAAAGGGATGAACAAACCAAAATATGTGTGGGAGAGATCAAACCTATCAGGAGCTGATTTTCCCCAAACCCTTCCTCAGAGGAGAAAGGAAGGGATCAGTTTTGATCTGCATCTCACCAGAACACTCAGGAGAAAGCGAGACTGGGGAGGGATTGTCAGTAAGAATAGGTGGGAAGCCATGAGTGACATCTGCCATAATGATTCCATTCTGCAGGGAACAATCCTGAACTTGGAGACCTCACAAAGTCTTTCTATGGCATCCCAAATGTTTCCTGCATTCCCAAACAGTTTTTGAGTTGGTTTAACCAATTCATAGTATCATAGAAGATCAGGGTTGGAAGGGACCTCAGGAGGTCATCTAGTCCAACCCACGGCTCAAAGCAGGACCGATCCCTGACAAAATCATCCCAGCCAGGGCTTTGTCAAGCCTGACCTTAAAAACTTCTAGGGAAGGAGATTCCACCACCTTCCTAGGTAACACATTCCAGTGTTTTACCACCCTCATAGTGAAAAAGTTTTTCCTAATATCCAACCTAGACCTCCCCCACTGCAACTTGAGACCATTGCTCCTTGTCCTGTCATCTGCTACCACTGAGAACAGTCTAGATCCATCCTCTTTGGAACCCCCTTTCAGGTAGTTGAAAGCAGCTATCAAATCCCCCCTCATTCTTCTCTTCTGAAGACTAAACATCCCCAGTTCCCTCAGCCTCTCCTCGTAAGTCATGTGTTCCAGTCCCCTAATCATTTTTGTTGCCCTCCACTGGACTCTTTCCAATTTTTCCACATCCTTCTTGTAGTGTGGGTTCCCAAAACTGGACACAGTACTCCAGATGAGGCCTCACCAATGTCGAATAGAGGGGAACGATCATGTCCCTCGATCTGCTGGCAATGCCCCTACTTATACATCCCAAAATGCCATTGGCCTTCTTGGCAACAAGGGCACACTGTTGACTCATATCCAACTTCTTGTCCACTGTAACCCCTTGGTCCTTTTCTGCCGCACTGCTGCCGAGCCATTCGGTCCCTAGTCTGTAGCGGTGCATTGGATTCTTCCGTCCTAAGTGCAGGACTCTGCACTTGTCCTTGTTGAACCTCATCAGATTTCTTTTGGCCCAATCCTCCAATTTGTCTAGGTCCCTCTGTATCCTATCCCTACCCTCCAGCGTATCTACCACTCCTCCCAATTTAGTGTCCTCTGCAAACTTGCTGAGGGTGCAAACCATACCATCCTCCAGATCATTTATGAAGATATTGAACAAAACCAGCTCCAGGACCGACCCCTGGGGCACTCCACTTGATACCGGCTGCCAACTAGACATGGAGCCATTGATCACAATTCCTCACCTGCACAGGCAGCTCTTGGGAGCACTTCTTTCTCAGAGCCCCAGAGGTCTGGGACCCATGGCTCTTCCCCTCGTTCTAGCTGCGAGATCACATCAGGTTTGGAAACTGGAAACCCTACTCCAGACAAAGAAAACAAGGGAGGTCAGTGGAATTTGTCAGATACTTGTCACAAAGAATATTCCATGGTTTTAACCGCAGATCATTTTTAAGCAGTAACATCCCAAGGCCACGTTCCTTGGCTCAAAGTGGCAGGAAAGTAATTATTATTATAAATCATTTTCATTACCTTAGTGCCTAAGGACCAACTAACAGTGGGTCCCCATTATACTAGGAAAAGTACAAACAGAGAATAGTAGATGGCCTATTCCTGGAAGAATTTACAATCTAAATAGACAAGACAGACACAGAATGGGGGAAGGGGTAGAACCCACAGTTAGAATATAGATATTCAGGCCTGCCTGTAAAGCCTACACTTTAAGAATGTAGGTGTATTTTTATCACTTAGCTACTTACAGGGGTATAAAAACAAAGAATCAAAATCACAGTCACCCTGCGTATGGGCCTTCTCTCACTAGGATAGTCTGAGGCCTTGTTCTTAGGCTAAGGCCTCTGGCTCAGCAGCAGGGGCAGCCAGAAACTGGGAAGCGTAGGGTCACATCCTCACATGCCAAACCAGTCACATTGAAATAAGCTGGTATGGGGAGACAATCCTGTCTGGATAGTGCCCATCACTATCAGATGAAGAAACAGATCTTAAGATGGTTAAAGAAAACTTAGTTTGATCGCATCCTGTCTGGCAAGAAATCACTTATCAATGCTTGTGGAACCCTCATTTCTTTATGTTTTATTTTTATGGCCCCCACTTTTCTGTTGTTAATCAGTCTGGTTCTCTAATTGTTTCCGTCTGCTGTATAATTAATTTTGCGAGGTGTAAGTTAATTAGAGTAGTGGGATATAATTGGTTAGAGAATTATGTTACAATATGTTAGGATTGGTTAGTTAAATTTCAGTACAATGATTGGTTAAGGTATAGCTGAGAATATTACTATATAAACTGAGTCAAACAGGACGGGGAGGGGAAATTGGAATCATGTTTGATAAGGGGCGGGGGGAAATGGGAACAGGGAATGGGGACACAGGCAGGCTCTGCGGCATCAGAGCTGGGAAGGGGGACACAGGGAAAACGCTCGGTGGCGTCAGAGAAGGAATGGAACACTGGGGAACAGTCTCTATCGGCGTATAGAGATAAGCCTGACTGGTGTGAAGGGCTTCGGAATATGCTTGCTTGGAAACTAACCCCAATAAACATTGTATTATCTGTGCTTCGGACTTCTGGTCTTTTGCTGCTTTCTGTCTGCGTGACAAGAACCAGGGAAGTGGGAGGGTGAAGGGAAAGCCCTCTAACAAAACTGACATGACCTGATAACCAAGAGGTAAGCCTTTAAGGAAGGTTTTAATACACTTTGGAACAGATCAGGGATTCCCATGAGGACTGATGAGGGGGCGATGGTAAATACACTTTTAGATCCTTTTATTCTTTTATATCTTTTCCCCATCAGGCACACGGGCACACTGTCATGGATCCATAGGATCTGTGCAATGCCCAGGCTTTTAAACAGTCCTTGGAAGGTGCCTCTTGAGTGCACAAAACTCCCAAGGGGTCCCACTCTTCCACAAGGATGGGCCATGGAGCTTCAACACCAGAGACTGAGCCTCTGGCTTCAACACTCCTATTCCAACCTGTGAGCTCTGCCCAGCAGGTCCAGCTGAACGACACTCCTCTTCAGAGACTGTTCCTCAGTCAATGCACAGAGCAAGTTTTTGCTGTGACACTGGGCAGACTTTTAAAACACAGCGGGGTTTACTAGTCAACCAAAACACAGCATTGGAAAGACCTTAGATTAGGACAGAGAAGTGAAGAAAACAATATAGTCCATGCTGGCCAATGCCCTTGAGCCATGCTGCTGTAGAAAACAGTTTGGTTTCCTTTCACTGTGCCTGTCCATTTGTCTTCGCTCCGGCAGGGCTCCCTGTGTCTGCGATCCCAGTTCCTCCTGCTCCCAAAAACATAACGAGTCCATGTATGCTTCACTTAGCCAAGCAAATATCCTTCCATGGACAGGTGACAATTATTCCCTTGTCTCTGTCGGGTATTCCATTGATGTGGGTTGGTCCCAGCCAGTCCTTAATGACCCATTCATATCACTGCATCTCAGCTACGTGACAAAACACCTCATGTCTCCTGCTCTTTATAATCATAGCAATACCAATCACAGAGGGAAACTGAGTTGTCTATTGGCATCATACATGTATCACCAAAATTCCCACCTCTATCACACACACACACAGAGCTCACTGCCCTTGGAGAGAAAGCAAAGCACAGGAACTGGAGGTTAGTCCAGTGAACACAGTGAAGGACAAGCTGCAATCCTCAAATTCTGGTCAAAAAGGAGAGGCATGTGGGTCCCTATCCATAGAGAGGGGCTGGCTAGAGGCCTGATACCTGAGAGGGCATTCCTTGAGCCGCCCATGGAGCCAGGTCAAAAGCTTAGCTACCCCAGAACCGTGACATCACAAAAGCACATTTTTGGGAATTAGGAAACCTACTGACTCAGGTATAATGGGAGGGAGAGTTAAACTCCCCCAGTGTGTGGAGTAGGCTGGGGAATTAAACACTAAATTTTGGGAGCAACAGCCACTAATTCTTCCAGAAAAGGAGAATGTAAGAAACAAGAACTGGGCCACGCAAACTCAGGAGGGACAGGCTCAAAGATCCAAGGAGCCTGGAGGGAAGACAGCTTGTGGCTGCTGCAGATGGGGAGAGGGGGGGACAAGACTCTCTCCAAACTCTCACTCCTATTGACCCCGACCTAATTTTATGATCTATGACCACCATGTCTTGTGGGCAATTTTATACTCACTACAGGTAAAATGTCATGATCAGAGTATTGCTTATTAGCTTGGAACATGTGCGGAGGGGGAAGGAGGTGAACATAAATAAATGGGCTATTAAGGTCAGGGACTACACTATAGCCAGGATCAAAGCTCTGAGATCGATCCACCGGTGGTCGATGTAGCAGGTCTAGTAAAGCCCCGCCAAAATGACTGCAGATCGCTCTCCCGTCGACCCCTGTACTCTACTCTGACGAGAAGAGTAAGGTAAGTAGACCCTGCAGTAACTCGACCTAAGGTACGTCGACTCCAGCTACATTATTCACGTAGCTAGAGTTGCGCAGCATAGGTCGACTTACCGCAGTAGTGTAGACATAACCTAAGGTTGCTACAGGTAAGGGCCTTATATTAGGTTGAGGCTTTGTGGGAGTAGTCATGCTGAAGTCTGGGATTTACCTGAACAGGTCTAAGGAGAGAACCCCAGGTCAGATATTTTGCACCCTCATTTTGAGAAACAAACGAGTAACCACAAACAGGTCCAATACGCCACAGGATTCTGAAAGAAGGAAGTTTGGGGCGGCTTTAGCAATTAGGTTGCTATGCAGTATCTCAGCAGTTGGACATCATTCATATATTGGAATTATTAAGAAATAAGTGATGTAAATCATAAGTATTAATGCCTGATGCTTAATTATGGATTTCCCAAAGGCCACATATGGGTTGGGGCAGCTATTGACATTATTGTAATCAGAGTAAAGGAGCAGATATGGTATATAGCCATCCTATTACCATAAGAAAGCAGATAAAATACCTCTCCTAGTAACCATTTTTTCATTTTGTCAGGTCCCCGAGACAGTGTAAATTGAAGCAGGGCCTCCCTTCTGATGGTCTCCCTTGCCCTCGATTTTGGTTTCCAGTGGTGTCCATAACAGGTAAGTATGCACAGTGGAAGACCCTCTTTACTATTCTTATCTTAGTCTAATCATTATATGTATTGATTTTTGCCTATGATATCAATTCTAACTGTCTGTATTAAATCAAGTTTCTGTGTGTTTCACCCTATGTCATCTCCTCCATTAATTTTGAGTAGCCATGGACAAGGGCAAGTTGTACCCCAATACGTAACCTTATAGTTGTAAAAATGGTTCAGGCTACACTACCATCCTGTGACATCATCAACAAAGTGCCCATTTGTGCCTGGGTAGCGGCCCTGCTATGGGAGGGAGGAATGCAGCAAGGACTGAGGATCGATGGCCAGGGAGGCTGTGTATAGAGACGGGGAGGTTATATGGGGAGGGAGGTCAAGAGTTAAAATAATAGTATTTGGGGGAAAAAAATGTAGAATGAAGTGAAACTGAACAGAAATAAAACTGGAGTGTAGGCTCTAAAGCAACAAGACTTGGGTAGTGATTCGGGGTTAAAGGTCTGGATCCCCCACAGCTCTAGATCCCCAAACCTCTCCTCTCTCCCGCTGACCCACCCAGCCCACTGCCTGGGTGTCCTTCCTCCACACTCCCCTCCCCTTCGTCCCATTACTCTCAGCTGGCACCACCTCCCGGCACCTTGGGAACTTCTTGTGTTCCCTCCTCATCTCTCACTATCTCATCCCTCCCTGCTGCTTCTTAGCCCTAACCCTGCACACACCTTCCCCATGTCCTGGCACCCCAGAATTATTTACTCCCCCCATCTCCTCCCCTCCCATGGCTCTGTTCTCCCTTCACCTGTGGGGTCCTGAACAGCAACATTATACGCTCTCCTATCAAAAGAGGAGCTCATCTGACTCTCACACAAGCCATGCATTAGTCATACACCTATTTACTCAATTTAGAATTCTACAGGCAGCTTTTTTTCCTCTTAAAATGAGGAAAAGGCAAGAAAGCTACAGTTATTAATGTAGCCAATAAGGATGGCACATGTCCAAAAATTATACACTAGTGGGTGGTAGAGAAGGCAAAAAAAGGGGGGCAAGGAAACTTGTCAAAACTTGTATGATGAATAAAGGTATAAAGTTATTACTACTCAGGTTCTTTAGAGACCCCACAGCTTCTAATAAGGAAGGGGACAGGACTCCTTACCCAGAAAGACCACCGTCTCATAGTTCTCCTGCATGACATCCCTGTAGAGGGCTCTCTGAGTGGGGTCCAGCAGAGCCCCCTCTTCCCTGGTGAAATACACAGCCACTTCCTCGAAAGTCATCAGCCCCTGAAAGAGCAAGAGTCCAACACTCAGGACCTGCTGCCCCACTCACAGCCCCACTATTCAGGGAATAGCAGCACCAGGTAAATGGAAGCTCCAGGAGGCACATGTTAACCGAGTCCCACCGCACCTTGCTTAGAGCAGCCAGAAGGCATCAGAAAGAGAGAACCTTTGTGTCTCCCAGCTGACAGATGGAGGCCGGGTCTTCACTTTTATCACATACCTACTACCCAGAGCTTGAAAAATGAGATGGTGCTGTCTCTGGACCCTGCTGGTGGCTCCCTGGTAGGAATCCCAACACTCTCCAAATAAAATACATGGAAGAAAGGGAAAGTCAATACTAAAGAATGTAAGTTAGAAGGTCAGAATTGTAGAAAATTGGTAAGGGAAGCTATCAGAAATCAATGATCAATCAATGAAAATGAGAACGAAGTTTTAAAAAATATATTAAGTACAAAATTAATCCTAACAATGGTAGTGGTAAATTACTAGATAGAAATGCCACAAAGATTGGGGGTGGTGGTAACTAATGAAGTGTCAGTAAATTCAGGCTCCAGCACTGAGAATCTGGGAAGTTTTCCCAGCCCTGACTGGAGCGTTATTTCCTTTTCCATTACCAACTCCTGTGCCCTGAAATTAGGCCCTATCTGAAACTACACCCCACATTCAGCATAGTGGTACGATTATAATATGATTAGGACATAATTATGAGGCATTTCATGCAAGATGCATCACGTGCGGTGTCATTGGAAAAGTTATGATTTGCTGAATATGATTATCCTACCTGTGTGCATGGATCATGTTTGTATCTGAAGTTATGGATATTGACTATGTATCTGTATTTCAAATGTGGTTACTCTGGGTAACACCCACAACTAGCCTTTCAGGTACAACAATGAAGAAGCCAGACAGTGCTGATGGCTCATCAACAAAAACAATGGACCAAGGAAGAGCTTAGCCTTCCTGTGAATGTTTCAGCCGGCCTATGAGTCATGGCTACTATGACTCATCAGGGCATGCTAGGGCATGTGACCAGACCACATAAAACTGAACTCCATTTTGGTACCTGTATTTTTCCACAAACTGAACTGGGACGTGAGTTTGGAACAAAGGGTTCCCACCATATGGAAAAGCTACCTAAGCTGGGGTGTGACATCATCTCTTGGCCTCATTCCCCACACAAGAGAACTCCTGGAAGCACCTGAGGAACAAAGACTGAACTGGGGGAAGTGTTGGTCCCAGAGTAAAGGGATTTCAGGCTTGTGTATGGAAACTTGGTGGACTACTTCTATCATCAGGGTGAGAAATTGCTAATTCAAATTCTATCCATCTAGTATGTTAGGCTTAGTTTGACTTTTTGGTTATTTGCTAAGTAATCTACTTTGATCTGTTTGCTAACACTTATCGCTGGGAAATTGGCCATTGTTTTCTATCTGTCCTTCAGTGACTTAGGTAAAGCACTCAGGTAACTTAGTTGGATGCATGGCGCCACCTGCTGTCATGTTGGGTGATAACAGGGCTTGTAGAGTCTGCCTGAATCTCCAGCAAAGCAGTGTGAGAAGGACCAGCCCAGCTTGAGGGTTAGAGGGCACAGTGGTTCCCAGAAGCCCCCCAGACTACACCTTGGGGTGACAACCCATCACACCCTACATTACACAAGTCTCAGCAGGTTTGTCACATCCTGTCCCCTCCCTTTCTCCATCTTAGATAGTTCCTGCCTCCCACGACCTCTAGCAGCTCCCACCCTCCTTTGTATTTACTGCTTCTCTCCCTCCAAGCAGAACCCACCACCAGCTCCTTGATAATCCCTTACCTGAGCCAGCTCCATTGCAGCCATTTCCTTCCCCCTGGGAGGAGGGGATGATCTGGAGTGAAATGTGGACATTATTCTGTAGCCTGCCAGGGCGAGAAGAGCAACGTGAGAGAAATCAGATGGGGTTTTTGTCCATTCTGCATGCCGATTCCCCCCAGGATTATTCCCTGCTAATGGACATTCTAGGTTCTGCCACACTGTGAAGCACAGAGTGACCTTATTCCAGTACAGGCCTAGCCCCCTCCCACCAGGGTGTAACCTCTGAGACATGGTGAAACCCTCCCAGTAGCAGAGTCTCTCTGTTACACTTATCAAGTTTGTGGAGCATACCAAGGTGGGAGGAGTTGCAAGTGCTTTGGAGGATAGAATTAAAATTCAAAACTTTCTGGACAAACTGGAGAAATGGTCTGAAGTAAATAGGATGAAATTCAATAAGGACAAATGCAAAGTACTCCATTTAGGAAGGAACAATCAGTTGCACACATTTCCCATTTTGTATGACTGCTTAAGAAAGAGTACTGCGGAAAGGGATCTGAGGGTCATAGTGAATCACAAGCTAAATATAAGTCAACAGTGTTACACTGTTCCAAAAAAAGCAAGTATCATTCTGGGTTGTATTAGCAGGAGTATTGTAAACAAGACACGAGAAGTAATTCTTCTGCTCTACTCTGTGCTGATTAGGCCTCAACTGGAGTAGTGTGTCCAGTTCTGGGTGCCACATTTCAGGAAAGATGTGGAAGAATTGTAGAAAGTCCAGAGAATAGCAATAAAAATTATTAAAGGTCAAGAAAACATGACCTATGAGAGAAGATTGAAATAATTGTGTTTTTTAGTCTGGAGAAGAGAAGACTCAGCAAGAGGTTATGGGTCTATTACAGGAGTGGATGAGTGAGGTTCTGTGGCCTGCGATGTGCAGGAGGTCAGACTAGAGGACCATGATGGTCCCTTCTGGCCTTAAAGCCTGTGAGTCCATAAACTGTGCCTTGTGTTGCACACACACTGACGGCGATCAGGGCCCCATCATGCTGCACATGGTAGAGAACCTGACTGAGATCAGCACCCCCATTGTACTGGGCACTGCACAGACAGAGAGGGACAGTCCTTGTCCCAAAGAGATCACAATCCAAGTAGACAATGGGTAGGAGGAAAACAGAGAGGGGCTGGGACTTCCCCAAGGTCACCAAGCGGGTCAGTGACAGAGCCAGGAACAGACCCCAGTAACTCCAGAGCCCCCTCACACACAGCTTGGAAAGTCCCCAGACCCCACTGTTTCAGAGTAACAGCCGTGTTAGTCTGTATTCGCAAAAAGAAAAGGAGTACTTGTGGCACCTTAGAGACTAACCAATTTATTTGCATCCGATGAAGTGAGCTGTAGCTCACGAAAGCTTATACTCAAATAAATTGGTTAGTCTCTAAGGTGCCACAAGTATTCCTTTTCTTTTTGAGACCCCACTGTATTAGGCTGCAGGAAGAGGTGGTTTGTCCAGGGATGCATAGGCTGTCTTGGCAGAGCAGCTCAGCTGCAGTCCCTGCACACAGCTGGGGGTGTGTGTCATGAGTCAGGAGAAGTCAGTGTCCAGTCCTGTGGGGCTGTGCTCCTGGCTCATGCCTCTCCATTACCAGCTGCACTGTTCAGCCGGCCCCAGGTCTCCATGAGGTCACTGTTTTCATCCTCCCGCCGCAAGCCTTCAAACTGGGACATGGTGCACCCGTGCCAATCAGACTGCACTAGTATAAATTCTATTTCTAGCTCTGTCACGGACAGCCTGGGTGACCTTGGACACGTCAATGTTTCTCCTCCCAACTTTAGTCTATTTACCCAGCTGCCCACTCACTGGGGTCTCCTCTCTCTCTCTCCAGAGCTGCTCACCCCTAAAGTCTGTGTGGATGTCCCCAGGGCCAAGGTAGCTCAGCTCTGGAAGAGTCTTACAAGGGCGGCTGTGGAGTCTCTCTCTCTGGAAGTTTTTAAGAACAGGGAGGACAAAACTCTGTCAGAGATAATCTACCTGCACTTGGTCCTGCCTCGGTAGAGAGAGCTGGACTTGATGACACCTTGAGGTCCTCTCCAGCCCTACATTTCTATGGTGCTATGCAATATATACATATAAAAACACAACATACAGAAAAATCCCCACCGCAACATAATATCAGACAATTTAGGGAAAACCCCCCCATCAAAAAAAAAAAAAGAAAGAAAAACTACACTCCACGTCAGTTGTTGATTAGCGGTAAAATCTGAGTGTATTTCCCATCACTGTTTGATCAACGAACCGAGAGAAAAGAGGCAACATTTGAAAAAAATGTATAGTCACACTGAAAAATCGGCAAAAAGGGCTAAATCTGAGATGTGGTTCGTATTTAATCATTGAAGAGACAGGGCCCAACACTCAGGGCCCAGCCCAGTAGAAATAGACAACGAGAGAGAAAGTGGGTGGGGATGGGTGGGGGAATTTTAGGATATTTTCTATCCATCTTTGAGAGTTGTGGGGGAAACGGGTCACAAACTCCGCATTTGACAACAGGAGAGAAAACCCCCCAGAGCAGATCCTGGGAACTACAGGCCAGTCAGCCTCACCTCAGTCCCTGGAAAAATCATGGAGCAGGTCCTCAAGGAATCAATTCTGAAGCACTTAGAGGAGAGGAAAGTGATCAGGAACAGCCAGCATGGATTCACCAAGGGCAAGTCATGTCTGACTAATCTATTTGCCTTCTATGACAGGATAACTGGCTCTGTGGATGAAGGGAAAGCAGTGGACGTGTTGTTCCTTGACTTTAGCAAAGCTTTTGACACAGTCTCCCACAGTATTCTTGCCAGGAATTTGAAGTACGGGCTGGATGAATGGACTAGAAGGTGGAGAGAAAGCTGGCTAAATTGTTGGGCTCAATGGGTAGTGATCAATGGCTCCATGTCTAGTTGGCAGCTGGTATCAAGTGGAGTGCCCCAGGGGTTGGTCCTGGGGCCGGTTTTGTTCAGTATCTTCATAAATGATCTGGAGGATGGTGTGGATTGCACCCTCAGCAAGTTTGCAGAGGACACTAAACTGGGAGGAGAGATAGATACGCTGGAGGGCAGGGATAGGATACAGAGGGACCTAGACAAATTGGAGGATTGGGCCAAAAGAAATCTGATGAAGTTCAACAAGGACAAGTGCAGAGTCCTGCACTTAGGACGGAAGAACCCAATGCACAGCTACAGACTAGGGACCGAGTGGCTCGGCAGCAGTTCTGCGGAAAAGGACCTAGGGGTGACAGTGGACGAGAAGCTGGGTATGAGTCAGCAGTGTGCCCTTGTTGCCAAGAAGGCCAATGGCATTTTGGGATGTATAAGTAGGGGCATAGCGAGCAGATCGAGGGACGTGATCGTTCCCCTCTATTCGACATTGGTGAGGCCTCATCTGGAGTACTGTGTCCAGTTTTGGGCCCCACACGACAAGAAGGATGTGGATAAATTGGAGAGAGTCCAGCGAAGGGCAACAAAAATGATTAGGGGACTGGAACACATGAGTTATGAGGAGAGGCTGAGGGAACTGGGATTGTTTAGTCTGCAGAAGAGAAGAATGAGGGGGGATTTGATAGCTGCTTTCAACTACCTGAAAGGGGGTTCCAAAGAGGATGGCTCTAGACTGTTCTCAGTGGTAGGAGATGACAGAACGAGGAGGAATGGTCTCAAGTTGCAGTGGGGGAGGTTTAGGTTGGATATTAGGAAACACTATTTCACTCGGAGAGTGGTGAAACACTGGAATGCGTTACCTAGGGAGGTGGTGGAATCTCCTTCCTTAGAGGTTTTTAAGGCCCGGCTTGACAAAGCCCTGGCTGGGATGATTTAGTTGGGATTGGTCCTGCTTCGAGCAGGGGGTTGGACTAGATGACCTCCTGAGGTCCCTTCCAACCCTGATCTTCTATGAGCCTACGGAAGGAGGGGAGGGGAAAAGGGGGTCAGTTTGAAGCAATTTTATGGGACTGTTCAACACCTATATAGAAAGTGACAGGCCCCCCCCTTCACAGAGGCTGCAGGGGCAGTTTGAAGGGGGCTGGGGAGGGGGAAGGTCCCTGGACCAGGGAAGAGGCAGCAGCGGGGGATGGGCAGGTGCAACACACACACACACACACACACATACACACACCGTCCCCTGAAACGATCCTGTGCAGTTTTGTCTGCATAACGTTAATAAGATGTCACGTTTACTGTAATAACAACACCCAGAGACTCAGAGACACTCACACTCAGAGACCGTCGGAGACACACGCACACACTCAGAGACACGCACAGAAACACACTCCCACACAGGCAGACTCAGAGAGACGCACAGAGACACAGACACTCAGACACACTCACACAGAGACACACTCAGTCACACGCGCTCTCACGCTCAGACACACTCACACTCAGACGCACAGAGACACTGACAGACAGACACTCACACACACTCACAGAGACACTCTCAGTCACACTCACACTCAGAGAGACGCACAGAGACAGACACACACACTCACATGCGCTCTCACACTCAGACACACTCAGTCACGTGCTGTCACACTCACACTCAGACACTCAGAGAGACGCAGAGACACAGACACTCAGACACACTCAAACACGCTCTCACACTCAGACACACTCACACTCAGAGAGACGCACAGAGACACAGACACACACACAGACACACTCAGTCACACACACTCTCACACTCAGACACACACACACAGACACACTCAGTCACGCGCGCTCTCACACTCACACACACTCACACACAGACACACTCAGTCACGCGCGCTCTCACACTCACACACACTCAGAGAGACGCACAAACACACACACACTCACACACAGACACACTCAGTCACACGCGCTCTCACACTCAGACACACACACACAGACACACTCAGAGAGACGCACAGAGACACAGACACTCACACACACTCACACGCGCTCTCACACTCAGACACACTCAGACACAGACACTCAGTCATGCGCTGTCACACTCACACACACACAGACACACTCAGAGAGACGCACAGAGACACAGACACTCACACACACTCACACGCGCTCTCACACTCACACACTCACACACAGACACACTCAGTCACATGCTGTCACACTCACACTCAGACACTCAGAGACGCACAGAGACACAGACACTCAGACACACTCACACACGCTCTCACACTCAGACACACTCACACTCAGAGAGACGCACAGAGACACAGACACACACACAGACACACTCAGTCACACACTCTCACACTCAGACACACACACAGACACACTCAGTCACGCGTGCTCTCACACTCACACACACTCACACACAGACACACTCAGTCACGCGCGCTCTCACACTCACACACACTCACAGACACTCAGAGAGACGCACAAACACACACACACTCACACACAGACACACTCAGTCACACGCGCTCTCACACTCAGACACACACACACAGACACACTCAGAGAGGCGCACAGAGACACAGACACTCACACACACTCACACGCGCTCTCACACTCAGACACAGACACTCAGTCATGCGCTGTCACACTCACACACACACAGACACACTCAGAGAGACGCACAGAGACACAGACACTCACACACACTCACACGCGCTCTCACACTCAGACACACTCACACACAGACACACTCAGTCATGCGCTGTCACACTCACGCACACTGACACACAGACACTCAGAGACACAGACACACACACACTCACACGCGCTCTCACACTCAGACACACGCGCTCTCACACTCAGACACACGCGCTCTCACACTCAGACACGCACAGTCACACGCGCTTCTCCCCGGGGGTGGCCGCCCAGAGACACGTCAACCCCGCCCGCCCACTACGGAGGCCGAACCGGGACCAACCAGCGCAGGCCCCGCCCCCGCTTCCGGCCTGGCCCCGGCCCGGCGGGGGGGTCTCGGCCCAGTTCCCCCCCCCCGCGAGGAGCGGCTCGGACCCAGGCCGGGCGCCCCGCCCCCACCCCGCCCGGCTCTTACCGGCTCGGCCCCGCGCGGGCCCCGGAAGTGCGGCCACGTGACGGTTCTGGCCGTTAGGGCGGTTGCAGGGCGGGGCTGCGAGGCGGCGCTGCCCCCCCCGCTCCGTTGGGGGCGGGGTTCTCCACAGCCCCGCCCCCTTCCCCCCTCCCGGCCCCGCCCCGCCCCGGTATCCCGGCTCCCCCCGCGGGGTCTGCGCTGGGGGGGGGCCGGGCATTAACCCCGCCCTGCCCGGGGGGGGGAGGGGCAGCCCCTGGGCCGGAGCCTGCAGGGAGGGAGCTCGGAGCCCCCCCAGCCCGGGGGGGGCAGATGGGGGGAGACGAAGAGGCCGGCGGGGGGGGAGATGGGGGGACGGGATCGGGGGGAGATGGGGGAAGGGGGGTGACCGTGGGGCTGGTGTGAGGCGGCGCGGTGTAGGGGGGTGCAGTGGGGGGGTCGCTGTGGGGGGCATATGGCGTTAGAGTGGGGGGGTGCAGTGGGGGGTGTGGGGGTGCAGTGGGGGGCACTGTGTGGCTGTGTAGGGGTCCTGTGGGGGTTACAGTGGGGGGCAGATGGGGGGAGACAGGACGGGGGGAAGGGAGGGGACGGGGGGGAGACGGGAGCGGGACTAGGGGAAGGAAGCGGAGAGATGGGACTGGGCGGAAGGGGGGAGTCGGGACCTGGGGGGGAGGAAGGGGGGAGATGGGGGGGAGATGGGACTGGGGGGAAGGGAGAAGATGGGGGGGAGACAGGACTGGGGGGGAATTGGAGGAGACAGGACTAGGCGGAAGGGGGGAGACGGGACCTGAGGGGAGATGGGGGAAGAGGGGAGACGGGACCTGGGGGGAGGAAGGGAGGAGATGGGGGGAGACGGGACCTGGGGAGATGGGGGGGAGATGGGACTGGGGGGAAGGGAGAAGATGGGGGGGAGACAGGACTGGGTGGAAGGGGGGAGACAGGACTGGGTGGAAGGGGGGAGACGGGACCTGGGGGGAAGGGAGAAGATGGGGGGGAGACAGGACTGGGTGGAAGGGGGGAGACGGGACCTGGGGGGAGATGGGGGAAGAGGGGAGACGGGACCTGGGGGGAGGAAGGGAGGAGATGGGGGGAGACGGGACCTGGGGAGATGGGGGGGAGATGGGACTGGGGGGAAGGGAGAAGATGGGGGGGAGACAGGACTGGGTGGAAGGGGGGAGACAGGACTGGGCGGAAGGGGGGAGACGGGACCTGGGGGGAAGGGAGAAGATGGGGGGGAGACAGGACTGGGCGGAAGGGGGGAGACGGGACCTGGGGGGAAGGGAGAAGATGGGGGGGAGACAGGACTGGGCGGAAGGGGGGAGACAGGACTGGGCGGAAGGGGGGAGACGGGACCTGGGGGGGAGGAAGGGGGGAGATGGGACTGGGGGGAAGGGAGAAGATGGGGGGGGAGACAGGACTGGGCGGAAGGGGGGAGACAGGACTGGGTGGAAGGGGGGAGACGGGACCTGGGGGGAAGGGAGAAGATGGGGGGGAGACAGGACTGGGCGGAAGGGGGGAGACAGGACTGGGCGGAAGGGGGGAGACGGGACCTGAGGGGAGATGGGGGAAGAGGGGAGACGGGACCTGGGGGGGAGGAAGGGGGGAGATGGGACCTGGGGAGGAAGGGGGGAGATGGGGGGGAGATGGGACTGGGGGGAAGGGAGAAGATGGTGGGGAGACAGGACTGGGGGGGAATTGGAGGAGACAGGACTGGGCGGAAGGGGGGAGACGGGACCTGAGGGGAGATGGGGGAAGAGGGGAGACGGGACCTGGGGGGAGGAAGGGGGGAAATGGGGGGAGACGGGAGATGGGGGAAGATGGGAGGGGGAGATGGGACTGGGGGGAAGAGAGAAGATGGGGGGGGAGACAGGACTGGGGGGAATGGAGGAGACAGGACTGGGCGGAAGGGGGGAGACGGGACCTGAGGGGAGATGGGGGAAGAGGGGAGACGGGACCTGGGGGGAGGAAGGGAGGAGATGGGGGGAGACGGGACCTGGGGAGATGGGGGGGTGATGGGACCTGGGGAGGAAGGGGGAAGATGGGAGGGGGAGACGGGACTGGGGGGAAGAGAGAAGATGGGGGGGGAGACAGGACTGGGGGGAATGGAGGAGACAGGACTGGGCGGAAGGGGGGAGACGGGACCTGGGGGGGAGGAAGGGGGGAGATGGGACTGGGGGGAAGGGAGAAGATGGGGGGGAGACAGGACTGGGTGGAAGGGGGGAGACAGGACTGGGTGGAAGGGGGGAGACGGGACCTGGGGGGAAGGGAGAAGATGGGGGGGAGACAGGACTGGGCGGAAGGGGGGAGACAGGACTGGGCGGAAGGGGGGAGACGGGACCTGGGGGGGAGGAAGGGGGGAGATGGGACTGGGGGGAAGGGAGAAGATGGGGGGGAGACAGGACTGGGTGGAAGGGGGGAGACGGGACCTGGGGGGAAGGGAGAAGATGGGGGGGAGACAGGACTGGGCGGAGGGGGGGAGACAGGACTGGGCGGAAGGGGGGAGACGGGACCTGAGGGGAGATGGGGGAAGAGGGGAGATGGGACCTGGGGGGGAGGAAGGGGGGAGATGGGACCTGGGGAGGAAGGGGGGAGATGGGACTGGGGGGAAGGGAGAAGATGGTGGGGAGACAGGACTGGGGGGGAATTGGAGGAGACAGGACTGGGCGGAAGGGGGGAGACGGGACCTGAGGGGAGATGGGGGAAGAGGGGAGACGGGACCTGGGGGGAGGAAGGGGGGAAATGGGGGGAGACGGGAGATGGGGGAAGATGGGAGGGGGAGACGGGACTGGGGGGAAGAGAGAAGATGGGGGGGGGGAGACAGGACTGGGGGGAATGGAGGAGACAGGACTGGGCGGAAGGGGGGAGACGGGACCTGAGGGGAGATGGGGGAAGAGGGGAGACGGGACCTGGTGGGGGAAGGGGGTAGATGGGGGGAGACGGGACCTGGGGAGGAAGGGGGGAGATGCGGGGAGACAGGACCGGGACCCCAGACTCGCTGCTGGCCCATCCAAGGTATCCACGCTCCCAAGGACTCTCCCAGGAACCGTGTACAATGCAGACTTCTCCGAGATAGCCCGGAGACAATGGACACTGCTTGACTCATAATGTAGCAATGCAGCTTCCTAGCAAGTTGGAAGAAACTATGAAAGAGGGGAAGAGACATCATGACTTGGCCTCTCTCCCCCACAACTCAACACTTGGAGGACAAAGACTGAACTAAAATAATTCAGAGATCAGAAGAGAATAATAATAATCCATTCAAATCAAAGTCCCCAAACAGACTAGTATTGGTTTTCCAGCAGAAAATTTTCCATTTGGGGGATTTTGTTTTCCCAGTCAGACCTTGCCAAGGGAAGCGGAGAGAAAATGTTTGACTTGCCTCCTTCAGAACAGCTTGGCCTAGACACTCTAGCTGTGGGTCACTGTCGTGGCCTTGCTGAGAAAAGGGGCAGTTTAATCATTTGGGGAGGTCCCAGAGTGTTTGGGGGAGATTATGAGGATGTAACCTTTTGAGATAAAAACTAAGAAATACAGGACTAGAGAATTCTTTTTGAAATCTGGAATTTAGGCACTTGATTTAAAGCAGGGGGGTCAGAGTTCCTGAGAAGGTTTTTGGTTGCAGGAAGCAATGTGACTTCGTCTGTCATTGCACCAAAGGGGGAGATGGTTGCTTGTGAAGGAAGAGAGAAGACTGAACGCCTTCGATGGGGGGTGGGATTCGAACCCACGCGTGCAGAGCACAATGGATTAGCAGTCCATCGCCTTAACCACTCGGCCACCTCATCTGAGCTGCCAAGGCTGGGACAGGAAGAGAAATCGAAGGCCAGCAGAGGTCGGGACAATAAGGCGTTTTTAAATACTAATTGGAAGCAGGGTCTGAATGAGCTCCCCCCTCACATCTAGTGAGGAGCTGGGGGAAAGACTTCAGGAACAGATCGTGTTTGCAGAGACCCGCTTACTCCGCCTAGGTACACAGCATGATGGGGCGGCTTTGCCAAAAGGACCAGTTTTGGCTGGGGCTGGGTTACAAATCACATGAGTGCAATGAAATGTTATTATCCTTCCTGTATGAGTAAAGGGCGGCAGAACACACCAAGGCCGTCCTGATGGAAGGGCTAGGTGGGTGAGGAATACCTTTTATTAGAAGTGATTGAGGGCGTCACCCTAAACCAGTGGTCCCCAAACTTTTCACACTGTGCCTTCTTATCTGTGTCTGTGGCCCCTCAGCAGCCACGGTCGAGAACCAGAGCTGGGACCGGGGCCATGGCTTGCTGGGGAGAGGGGTGTGGACAGGGATAAGGGGGTTGAGACCAGGCCAGGAGCCAGGGGCCCAGGCTGGGGGCAGGGTTGGGGTAGAGCTGGCGGCTGAGTGGTGCTCCCTCCCTGCCCTCCATGGGGGCTGGCTTGGGCCCTGAGGTGCCCCCATGAACGTTCCTCTATACCCCCTAGGAGGCATTCCCCACATTTTGGGGACCACTGCCCTAAACTGAACCCTATTGCTAAGCAGCTGCTTCCACGCCTTCCACCCATGACCCCATCCACTATGTCACCTCTGTTCCACCCCTTCCCCCACTGGCCCCACCCTGCTCACTCCTTTATGCCCCCGAATGATCCTCAAAATATTATTAATTTCCAACCCACACCCATTGGAGATCTAGGCATCCCCAGTTGAACTGCTCTGCATCCACCTTCCCATGAGAAGTGCCGTTCTTGGACAGTCCCAGACTTGGAAGTCTGTGAAATTCAGATTATGAGCAGCAAACCTGGCTCCCCGCACCAGGAGGGATTTGGGAGTTTTGTTCCTTTCACTTTACAGTAACAGAGAGAAAGGGGACCAGCGAGCCAGAAACATGCCAGGGGTGGGGGGGAGGTGATGCTCCGGCTCGCTTGGCCCCGGGCCACGCCCCACCCAGGCCCTGCTTCCAGGGACAATGGCCATGTGATCTGAAGCACCCCTCCCTGCCCGG